>NC_091761.1:36289000-37005500 GCF_029378745.1 Bos indicus
TTCAAAGGGCAACGTGCCTTTCAGCTGAATACCCGGAGGCTTTTGTCTGTGCCGAGAGGCAGCATTAACCTGTGAGCAGGTAGCATAGCCTAGGTGGGTCCCTTGGTGTGTTTGGCTTACCAGAGTGTGTGCCAGCTCCTCTGGTACCAATAATTTGCCACTTGGCAATTTCCACCATCCCTTTTCAGTCTTGATGGCCCCTTCCACTTTGGCTAACCTGACAGCCATTGTCCTTGTTTTATCAAGCTAGTGCCATCAGTATATAGGACCCAACTAGGATCTGGAACCTCGTGTCCTTCTTTAAAACAAATCCCAGATACCTTACCTCCTCCTTGCAGATCTGTGCCTTCTTCTTTGACACCCAGTAACCCACTCCAGTGTTATTGCCTGGAGAATCCCAGGGACGGGGGAGCCTGGTGGGCTGCCGTCTATGGGGTTGCACCGAGTCAGACACGACTGAAGTGACTTAGCAGCAGCAGCAACCTACTTCCATCAGCAGCTGGAGCAGTGTTTTTGTCCCTTCCTAACATTTTTCCTTGGTCTCGGCAGCCAGCAGCAGGTCATCCACGTATTGTAGGAGCCAACATCCATACTCTTTTGGATGGAATGAGTCCAGGTCAGAAGCCAAGGCTTCCCCAAAGATGGCTGGAGAGTTCTTAAACCCTTGTGGGGGAGTTCAGGTGATCTATTGTTTGGTGCCCCTGAATGGACCTTCCCATTCAAAGGCAAAGATGGGCTGTAATGCTGGGGCGAGGCGTACGCAGAAGAAGGCATCCTTGAGATCTAGGCAAGTATAAACTTTAGTCCTTGGCAGGAGGAGACTAAGTAAGGTATAGGGGTTTGGAACAGTGGGGTGTAAAGTCACAGTAGCCTCGCTGACTAGCCTGAGATCTTGTACAGGCCTATAGTCCTATCCTCCTTCCTTTTTGACTGGCAGGATGGGAGTATTCCTAGCCAACTGGCACTCTACTAGAATGCCCGCTTGTTTCAATCTATTGATGTGGGGCAGTATGCCGGCCCAGGCCTCTATCGGTAGCATGTACTGGCGCTTTCTAACCGGGATGGTGCCTGGTTTGAGTTCTATTATCACTGGGGCTTGATGTTTAGCCAGCCTGGGGGGAGAGGGGGTTGTCTTCCGCCCAGACTTCAGGGAATAATTGAGTTAGCTCTCTCTCATGCTCTTCTGGCCCACCCAGTTCTTCCTTCGGAGGCTCATGCAACCTCCACTCATCTTGGGGTGATATTGAGAGAGAGCAAATAAGTCATAGTGTTCATCCGGAAGGTGGGCCTCTCCTCAGGGGAGAAAGTCACTTGTGCTCCTAGTTTGGAGAGCAAGTCTCTTCCCAACACGGGTACTGGGCACTCAGGAATGTAGAGGAATTCATGAATCACTTGGTGCCCTCCCCCCATCTGACATTTTCTGGGCTGGCAAAATGATTTAATCATCTCTTCTCCAGATACCCCAGTTACAGCGGTAGTCTTTTCGGACAGTGGTGCCACAGGTTTTTTTACTACTGACAGTTCTGTTCTGTATCCATCATGAAGTCAATGTTTTGGTCCCCCACTTTTAAGGTTACCATGGGCTCTCGGGGACCTGATATCTCTGAGCCCCCTGGCAGCCCTATTTAATTTCCAAGTCAGCAAGCCCCACCACTGCGGGCGCTTCCTCTTCCTTCCTTGCCTTAGGGCATTCATTCTTCCAGTGGGCAAAACCTCAGCACTGGGCACACTGGTTTGGCTGTAACGGGGCCTGGGGCCTCCGTTGAGACCGGTTGAAGGACTGTCCTGTCCCTGGGGCAGAGGAGGTTTTCCAGAGGGCCCGAGATAGACTTTCCCAGAGCAGCAGCCAGCATTGCAAATCTCTTGTCTGTTCTCTTTCGTTCCCTCCGGCTCTCTGGCAGAGCGCTGCTGCTGCTGCTGCTGCAGTCTCTCCTTAATTCCAAGGTCTCCCTCCCCTGCCTGTCAGTACTCACCAGGAGAGGAGGGTATAATTTGGGCGGTTCGGCTGGAGCCAGATCCTGGAAGTGTTGGCCAGAGGCTTCTGCCACCAGGATCGGAGCCCACCGAGGTGGCGGCTCTACCACCTCCAGGAGAGCTGGCAGAGGAGCTGCGGCTGCTGCAGGAACTTCACCTGGCCCTGGATCGGGCATTAAGGTGGCCTCCGGTCCTGGTGGAGCACAGGGCCGGTGGGTGCGTCATCATCCAGTATGGGGGAGGGGCAGGTCATCCTTGTCCAAATCCTGCCAGATCCCAGAGGGAGATGGGGGATCGGTGTGTCTTCACCTGCCGGTCAGCAAGGCCGAACCAGAACACCACGTAGTCCAAGACTATTTCTCTCTTAAAGTCCGTTCTGCCTTGGTGGGCTTGATCAGGTGCGGATGAAAACATAGATGGGTTAAATATCCCATGTCCCAGGCCGTTCCAGGAAAAGACGATCCATGCTCACTTATGTATCCCCCTCCTTCTAGCCTGACAATTCTGAGGGGGTCAAGAATTTCACAGCAGATGGGACACCTCCTGGGGGAGGGCAGAATATGAGCATATAAGGAAAAGTTTCCTGTCACGCGAGTGTATGTTCCTCAGTTCTTTGTCTCGTCACAACAAAGATTTGGAGCGATGGACATTAAAGCCCTCAGCGTGTCTCAGCTCTCAGGTCTTGGACAAGCCGTGCTACAGCTCTTAGGCAAATCAGTGTTACAGCTCCATTTTATTTAGAAGATAGCAGGAGAATCCATCCTCGAAGTGGGAGGGCATGCCAACCCAAAGACTCGAAGAGAGTGGAGGAGTGCGCGGAGTTGTGGGGGAGAGCGGAGAGAGTGAGTGAGAGAGAGAGAGAGAGAGAGCACGCTTGTGCACACACACGGGGGAGAGAGAGAGAGCTAGGTTCATTTTTTTTAAGGGGTTCTGTGATTATGTTTTTAGGTTGATATTATTGATCTACCTAAATGTTCTAACATTCTTCCACTGTGATTCTAATCTCTGTTAGAGACCTAGAAACAATTTTGAAAGAATGTCTTGTTTCCTAAATTAGCAGTGAAGGTGTTTCTAAGTTAGTGCTGAAGGGAAGCACCCAGTTGTAGGTAATGTGAAGTGAAAGTCATTCAGTTGTGTCCAACTCTTTGCAACCCCATGGACTGTACAGTCCATGGACTTCTCCAGGCCAGACTACTGGAGTGCATAGCCTTTCTTTTCTCCAGGGTGTCTTCCCAACCTAGGGATCAAACCCAGGTCTCCCACATTGCAGGCAGATTCTTTACCTGCTGAGCCACAAAGGAAGCAGTTGTAGGTAATAAAGTAAAAATGCCGTCATCAGCCTGGGGGCAAGCTCCTGGAACAAGACGGTCAAAATGTGCACATACACAGCTGCCTTCCCTGCCAGTGTCAAAGGATCGTGGCATTGTTCTCCTGTAAGTCGAACCCAGAGTCCATCTGAGCCCAGAGAGACTCCAGAGGCACTCAGACTGACCCTCAAAATGAAAGCTATTATCTCTGTTCTAGAGAAAGTGGCCAGAGAATTTTGAATTCTTTTCAGCTGAGAATAAATATCTATCCCCGCACCCAATACTGTATATAAAATCCTTTGAAAGCCATTTGTGTTTCATAATACTCCTCTTTCAGTGTAAAAAGACTTAAATGGCAGCTCTAACTGCTAAATTTTATATATGTTTAATTTAATTATTTTTTTAATTGAAGGATAATTGCTTTACAGAATTTTGTTGTTTTCTGTCAAACCTCAGCATGAATCAGCCATATGTATACATATATCCCCTCTGTTTTGAATCTCCCTCCCATCTCCCTCCCCATCCCACCCCTCTTGGTTGATACAGAGTCCCTGTTTGAGTTTCCTGAACCATACAGCAAATACTCCTTGGCTATCTATTTTATATATAGTAATGTAAATTTCCATGTTACTCTTTCCATACATCTCACCCTCTCCTCCCCTCTCCCAATGTCCATAAGTCTGTTTTCTATGTCTGTTTCTCCACTGCTGCCATATAAATAAATTCTTCAGTACCATTTTTCTAGATTCTATATATATGTGTTAGAATAGGATATTTATCATACAACCTAAGCGAGAGTCAGAATACCCTGACTCTCGCTTAGGCTGTAATATCTTACCAAGTCTGCTTAACCTCTTTGTGCCTTAGCTCATCTGGAAAAAAAAGCACTGAGGTCCATTAGACCCTAGATCTAGATCACAGTTGGGATCCCTCTCAAGTCTGAAGACCTAGAAGGATATCGTTTATATGTTATTGTATCATATGCTTCTGTCTTTCAAGTTTAAAAAATAATCACATATTGATGGTGATTTATATTGTGGATAATAAGTAATGTCAAAATAATTGTGGAAAGTGACATTGTGTTTTTGTTGGTTCAAAAAGAAAAGGATGCTTGGAAATACTATGCTACCCACTGTGAGCCTGGCTGGAATCCCCACAACCGTAATTGCTATAAACTGCAGAAAGAAAAAAAGACCTGGAATGAGGCTTTGCAGTCTTGCCAGTCCAACAACAGTGTGTTAACAGACATCACTTCGTTAGCAGAAGTGGAGTTTCTTGTAACCCTCCTTGGAGATGGTGAGTGCCAAGTGTCTTTGGTTTAAGAGGTATATACATAGTAACGCTCTTTATTAGTAAAGTTGACAAGAAATTAAACTATTTTAAAGTGATTCTTTATGGCACATACATCTGAAATTTCCAAATAATATCCAGGCATGCAAATTCATTGAATTTTTACATAATACATATTAATAAACTTTGTAATATCTCACATATGCCAGATAAATTTGATGATAGGGGTTTGGGGGTTTTCTTTAAAGAGGAAAGGTAATTTCCTGAAACTTCTAATTTAAAAAACTTGAACCCTGTAACTTACTATAGTGGGTATTAGATAGCAGTAATGTGCTGTGGCCATGTAATCCAAACAATAAAGGAAATTCCTAACAAAATCATTGAAATCATTGGCTTCGAGTAAATTGTTTTTAGTGGAAAGAATCCTCAGCATCTACTTTTATGGCCGTTTTAATGTTAGCTTTTAGTTTGGAGTGAAAACCAAACTCTTTCTGTCATTGTTCCTCACTCTGCACTGGGATTGAAAGAATCCTGTGGCTGCCTCCATCTCACCAAGTCACTGGACACTCTCCCAGCCACCAATGGTCTCTTCAACCCACCTAGACTGGCAAGCTTTATTTTATTTACTTTTCAAGACACCTCATTCTCCCATTCAATGCTTCTAAGAGTTTCTGCTCTTTTTTTTTTTTTTCCTGGTCAAAAGGAAAAAAAAAAAAAAGTAAAGCTAGACGTTATTAAAAGTTTTATTTTTTTAAGTGCCTTTTCTTAATTCAATCAACCTTCCTATTTTCTCTTTTTAGAGTATAAGAAAAACAAGACTTTTCAGACTTACTTTCCATACTGTAGCACAAACAAACTAGTGTTCCAGGAATCTGACTAGCTCAAGCTTTGTCCTTGAACGACTTTCGCTGTCAGTCTGCCTCACTCATAAACCTATATTGAGCAGATATGGATAGATGAATGGGAGAAAAGTTTAAGCAGGTGTTTTATAGCAAAACTTTAAACAGGTTTCATTCCATGAAGAAACAAAGGAGCAATCACATGCAAAGTGGTATATATTGGTAACAGCCCCTGTGTTACTGCCTTTGCAGATACTAGGATTCTTGTAAGTAATTTACGTTAATCTCTTGCAGAAAATGCATCAGAAACATGGATTGGTTTGAGCAGCCATAAAATTCCAGTTTCCTTTGAGTGGTCTAATGGCTCCTCGGTCACCTTTACTAACTGGCACACACTTGAGCCCCACATTTTTCCAAATAGAAGCCAGTTGTGTGTCTCAGCAGAGCAATCTGTAAGTTGACTCGTTGTTCCATGCTCACTTCGCTGAACTTGTATTGAGAGCCACTGGGGCCAGGGACGTGGGTTGTGGCAGAGACGAACACAGACACAGCGCCTCCTCCCCCTGGGGCTTCCACACTAGGCAGGAAAACACACACACTGAAAGCACACGCTGGCTGCAGTTGTGATGATCGCTCTGAGGACATGGGGTCAAGAGAATGAGGAATTTGGGTCGGGACAGCTTCTTCAGACAGGACAGTCAATGAAAGTTCTCTGAAGAGGTGACATTTAATATAGGACCTGAAGAACAAAAATGTCTCTGGAAGAGCAGGAGAACATTTCAGGCAGGACACCCCAAGGGCAGGCCAAGGCTTGCCTTGTCTGGTAATCAAAACAGAGACCTGGGTAGTACGGGGGTATGAATGGTGAAAGGTGGTAGGGGATGGAGCAGGAAGAATGAGAAAATGTGAGGCTTATAGGCCTGGGATAGGACCCACTAAAAGGCTTCATGGAGATGAAGGCATGATCTGATTTACTTTTTTTTTTTTTTTTTACAAAATTAAAAAGACTTTATTGGAAAATACAAATATTTGAATACATTTAAAATAAGTGTAGATTCATGACAATATTTCACAAATAACTGATTTTATTTTGTGGCCTATACCTAAGCCCTGTCTTTGCAGTCTTTGGTTTGAAGTATCATATATATATATATATTTTATTTTTTTTTTTTGGCTTGTGGATTCACCTCCTCAGTTGACATCACACTCTTTCTTTCTTTTTTTTTTTTTTCAGTTTTAATTATTTTTTACTTTACAATATTGTATTGGTTTTGCCATACATTGACATGAATCCGGCATGGGTATACATGTGTTCCCCATCCTGAACCCCGCTCCCACCTCCCTCCCCATGGTTTACATTTTAAGAGTAACTGTGGCTGCTCCACAGAGAACTGATTGGTGGTTTAGTCACTAAGTCGTGTCCACCTCTTGCGACCCCGTGGACTGTAGCCTGTCAGGTTCCTCTGTCCATGGAGTTCTCCAGGCAAGAATATTGCAGTGGGTTTCCATTTCCTTCTCCAAGAGATCTTCCTGACCCAGGGATTGAACCCGGGTCTCGTGCACTGCAGTTTCTTTACTGACTGAGCTACCAGGGAAGCCCCAGAGAACTGATCGGAGAAAGATAAAATGGAAGAAGAAAGACTGGTTTGGAGGCTCTTCTTGTGGTTGAATTAGGGTAGTGAATGTGGAGACAAAAAGACAGATTCAAGGATCCTCTGTAAGACAGGAATTGTTGTTAAAATAGATGTAGAGGTGACAGAGAGGTAGGTTTTTGGCTTGAACACCCACCGTTTCGGTGGATGGTAGCACCATTGATCACCTGGGTGAAGATGAAGGGAAGAACCAGGGAGCCAGGAAATTACTCTGATGGTTTTTAAACTCCATTATCTTCTTAACATAAAAGGATTTCAACACTGTGTGTAACCTCTGAAAATTGTGAATTGATGGAAAATCTTGTTCTTTTCCTCAACATGAATGAAATGGTCCCAGTAACCTTAACATCACACTTATCCTTACTCTAGTCTCTCATTTATCTAAAACCTCTGATTATACAGAATTCGTTTAATCTCAAGCTATTTGACAGTGTTTTTCAAAGTATGTTTAGAATAGACTTAATCTCTTTGATCAGATGGCTGCTGAACTCACTGGTGGAGTTTTAGGAGGTAACTGGGATCTAAGCAGTTTACTAAATGTTACTTAAGTAGCTTCACAAGATGACTGTGCCAGCCAAACATAGGAAATGCCTAAGCACTTATTCTTATGACACATTCCATGTTGTAACTTTCAAGGCTGTCACAAGTACATGCAGTTACAATGATAGTACTCAGGCAGTGTTTCAGGGTCACACTTGGTGGAGGCGATGACCTCTCTAAGTGTTTGCCTGGGTCTAACTCTCCTGAAAGCCACTATAGTATTTGAGGTTTTATTGGTTTATTAGTTTCGATATAATTAAAGGTGACCTTAATTTCCTATTGACATTCTCCTTTTTCATTTGACAGACCTGAGTATTTCACTTAGCATATTCACAGAACAGGAGCCAATTTGGACAGAGAAATTATTCTTAAGAGAGAAAAGATAGGTTCTAACATCACTGGATGTGTCAGGACCATGCTGCTGTAAGTGTGGTATTTTGTGGCCCCTTTTTAGCAACTTGGTAGCTGCTAAAATAGTAGATACATAAAAAGTAACATTCATTTCTTTGAAGTTGAGCTCAATATGAATATAATTATTATAATTAACTATTTACCTAAACATGGTTAATACCTCAATTTGAATCTGAGAGCCTAGGAAACAATTCATTCATCTGTCCATGAAACAGTTATTAAGCAACTACAGTGTGCCTGACACCATCTTAGAGCTGAATGGTTTGCTGGAGACTCCATGGGAATGAGCTACAAAGCTGCTTTTATGGGTTACGTTGTCACCCTCCTACGTGGTATGTTTCTGAGGGTCATGAAAGAGCTGTCTATTCACCTAAATCCTTGCATGCCTGAGACACTAAAATTTCAACTGTGCGGTTTTAGTCTAAAGGTCTGATTGGTGTTAAAATAAAAAATCTCTTGACAGAATAAAATTTTAATCAGTTAGCAGTTATTGTATTTCATTATTAATGAAGGATATGAGAACAGCCTTCAGTAGAACTAGGAAAAGGCACGCAGGCAGCAGCCTATTATTAAAAGAGGAAATGGAGTGGCGCTTTGGAAAATTCGTGAAGAAGGGTGTCTGGGGTTGAACATGAAGTTCAGCTATGATAATGTTATCTAAAGTTATTCACGGTGCCTTCCAGGCATTTCCCCAACATCAGGGAAGCCCCAAAGCATTCAGTTTAACACCTAGAAGTGATTGGAGAGAAGCAGCAGTATTATCACTTGGTCAGGGAACTAGTTTCATCCAAGTGGTTCTCAAATTGTGGCCCCCCCCAGACCAGCAGCATCAATATCACCAAAAAACTTGTTAGAAATGCAAATTCTCAGGTCCCACCTAACTTACCGAACGAGACACACGGATCCCAATCATCTGTGTTTTAATAACCCAGGTAATTTTGGTGCACACAAAAGACTGAGAATCACTACCTATCCCATCTTTTAAAAACAAAAACTGAGATCAGCTTAATGTAAAAGCCAAACCTCCCTCTCATATGTCGGGAATCAACCCAAGATCCTAACACATTATGCCATGCTGAAACACGCATTATTAATCATATTTTAATCCAAAATAATTAATGCTGACTATGATCATCAGTAATGGAGTGCATTCATTCATCCTGTATCATTTTCCTCCTAGGAGGGACACTGGAAAGTTAAAAATTGCGAAGAAACACTTTTTTACCTTTGTAAGAAAACAGGCCTTGTCCTTTCTGACACTGAATCAGGCTGTCAAAAGGTAAGAGCTGTGAACACTGCAGGGACTTCATAACTAGAATGATTTATCCACCATCAAATTAAAGTGAATCTCTTTTTCCTGCCTTGGCTCCCTTTTTCCTCTTTCCCCTTTCTCCCTTCCTTCCTGCTTTCCTTCCCTCCTTTTTTTTTCTGAATGGGCTATTGCAACAAATCAGACAATTATCAGCTAGGACCTCTCAAAGGATTTACAGCTCTGTGAAGGATTGTCAGTATCCTCTTCCACCCAAGACAGCTTTTCTTTAATCTTTACAAACAATGCTGTCCTGTGATGCCCTGTCTCACATGTGGCTTTCATTGTCTTCCAATGAAGACTATCAGAGTGAAAGCAAAAGCATTCCTTTAAGTCAGAGTGACCTTCTGCACTCACAGTTCCGCCTTCTTTTTCACTTTTCTTAAACTTGAATAATTGAATAAAATACAATAACAAAGAGAAATGTATGTCTGCAATATATTATTACAATATTATACATCACATTATATTATTAAAATATATTTACTATAAAATATAATATTCTTAAACATTACAAATAGTTATTTATTAATAAATATCAGCATATTTATTAATATATAATAGAATGCATTTATTATTATTTATGTGTGCACTCAGTCATGTCTGACTTTTTGCAATCCCACGAACTGTAGCTCCAGGCTCCTCTGTCCATGGAATTTTCCAGGCGAGAATACTGGAGTGGGTTGCCATTTCCTACTCAAGGGGATCTTCCAACCCAGGGCTCAAACCCATGTCTCTTGCGTCTCCTGCATTGGCAGGTGCGTTCTTTAACACTGTGCCACTTGGGAAGCCCCCCGTATATTATTTAGGAAAAAGATAAAAATATTTTTAAGTAATAAACTATTTTTGGTACTTGAACTATTTTCAGTACTTAAAAAAAAATAAAAACATACTTAATACTTTAGGTTTAAACTTTAAAGACAGAAAATAAATGTTCTGTTTTAAATTTCTTAAAGTACATTCAATATTCTGTAGTAAGGTACCAAAAATTTACCTATCAGTATCCTTAGCACACGTGTTCTCTCTTTGTGTGTCTCTCTGTATCTCTGTTTCTCTCTCACACGCACACACACCTAAAAATTCTGAATTTAACTATTCGAGATTTTTATTCTGTGAATCTCAAAATGTTCACAAATCTGGTTCTTATGCAGTTCTCTTCTAATTATTTTCTCTTCTAATCCAATTCCAATTAAATGATGAACCATCTCTCCAGAAATTGCATTTAATTCATTAATCAATGTATAAGTATATTAATCACTCTTCAGACATTAGCTGAACGACATATGTGCCATAGCTGACATGTGACCAAACATTTGTCCTAATGACTACAATTCCTGAATTAGTTATAGCTGATCTCTAATCTCTATCTTGGAGAAGGAAATGGCAACCCATTCCAGTGTTCTTGCCTGGAGAATCCCAGGGACG
Organism: Bos indicus; assembly: GCF_029378745.1. NCBI lineage: Eukaryota > Metazoa > Chordata > Mammalia > Artiodactyla > Bovidae > Bos > Bos indicus. The sequence continues at coordinate 36,299,748 of NC_091761.1, forward strand.
GGGAGCCTGGTGGGCTGCCGTCTATGGGGTCGCACAGAGTCGGACACGACTGAAGTGACTTAGCAGAGCAGAGCAATCTCTATCTGATTAGAAATATTGAAAAAAATCTGTTTTACAATGGCTTTCAAGGCAACTCAACTGTTTAATTTGTGTTGAAAGAGTAATTAACTTCTTACCTGGCAGAAACAGTTGATGTTCTGTTTAAACTTTCATACACTGCTTTCCTCTTTCTGACCAGCATTACCAATATTTAAGGATTCTGAGTTCAGAGCCAGTTTTTAAATTTTATGGCAAAATTTAATTAATTTCTTTATGCACCTACCTACAAATATAGATTTGAAAGTTCTTTTCTTTTAGCTAATTGCTTTAATGCAATTCTCTCAACAGTCTGCACATGCAAAATCCCTCATAAAATAAGTCTTGATAATTTCATAGCAGAAATTTAACGAGATTTTTATTCCCATCTGAGTTACTTTTAGGGGACTTGGTAATAAGAACAATTGTTTCAGTATTGTCAACATCATCATTTCATTTAAAATGAAATGCCACCTCATGGACAAAGGATATTCACAAATACAATCAATTATTCTTCCCACTTTCATTGTGTGGACAAAGGCTTGTGGCAAAGAGCCTTTGTTTTTCTGGTTATTATTATGCCACATTCCACCCCCCTCCCATTTTCTTAGAGCCTGTTCAGTTCTTGGTTGTGTTTTGGTTTGTTTATTTTTCTAAACAGCCTATGATCTAAAAACCACTAATGAGTAAGGAGGACTATGTCAGAAAGGTCAAATTGTCAGCCTTCTTCCTCCTGTCCTTCCAAATACAAAAGCAGCCTAACCTCCCTGCCCCCACTGGAGTGATCCATGGAGGGGCTCTGGCTGGCTGACGCTGTCAATTACATGGAGAAGACTGAGAAGAGAAGTTAAGGGAATAAGTTCTGAGCACATCCTGGCCGGCTAGATGTGGCACTGCTGTGTGATCCATACCTCATTTAATAATGTTTTGAACTAAAATGGCTTATTTCTAAAATAAGATTTTTCCCTCATTTAATGCAAGATCGAGACCTTTACCGAGTAGTATGGCAGAAATCATTTTATATATGGTTGATATCTGGCAAGCATTGGTGTGACACAAAATGAAGTGTATTTTAAAACTGGTGAATACATAAAAATAGATTGATAGAAGGGATGTGATTTTATAATATTGGAAGAAAAATAACTAAAATAGCTTGGTTGAAATATAGAAGACTAATGAATCTGTCAGAGAAGGCAATAGCACCCCACTCCAGTACTCTTGCCTGGAAAATCCCATGGACGGAGGGGCCTGGTGGGCTGCAGTCCATGGGGTCGCTAGGAGTCGGACACGACTGAGCGACTTCACTTTCACTTTTCACTTTCATGCATTGGAGAAGGAAATGACAACCCACTCCAGTGTTCTTGCCTGGAGAATCCCAGGGACAGAGGAGCCTGGTGGGCTGCCGTCTATGGGGTCGCACAGAGTCGGACACGACTGAAGCGACTTAGCAGTAGCAGCAGCAGCAATGAATCTGTGTCTCCTGTATCATATGCTTTTAAAGAATAAGCCACCCTTCTTCACTCCCAGGACTGAGCCATACACATTTGTCATTTGACAAAGCTTGTTTGCTTTCTCTGTAAATGGGTTGATTTAGCCATTTGATTTAGGAATAATCTTCACCAAAAAAGTATTTTAGCCAGTATCTATTTGGAAGCTTGATGACCCAGTTAAGACTATCCTGGATTGCACCAAAATTAGATTCCAAACCAGTTTATCCATTAGTCTGACTTTATTTGAGTCCCTAATCTCACTGAATCTTAGTAGGATAACATGAAATAAGCAATATGCAAGAAACTTGAAAAAAAATACAGTACACTCTTACCTAGATCATATGTCCTCTTTGCTCATACTGAGCTCCTGGCTCTATTCTAGGGTTTCTGCTGACAGTGTCTTCCTTTGATTCTCAGAACAACTCCATGGATACTATTATTATCCCTATATACAGAGGGGAAAACTGAGACATGGAGGGATTAAATAAGGCCACATGATAGTGGAACCAGAATTCAAATCTATACATTTTGTCCTCAAAGCCAACACTTCTGACTTTTGGCATGCTGCAGGAAATAATTACATGAAATCCTATAAGTCTGAACAGACTGTGTGTGTGCGCACATGTGTGTGTGTGTGTGTGTGTGTGTGTTTGAGAGAGAGTGATCTCACATAAACGTCCTTTTATTTCCATTTGGCATAAAGATTTTAAATCAGTTCATTAGGCTTTAAGATTAATTAAATAAATGTAAAAGTGGCTGTAGCTAATGGCCTTACCATTAGAAAGATATCAAAGACATCAAGACAAACATTCAAGTCTTAAGTTTTGAGTGGGTCAGAGAAAAAAGAGGTAAATGAGAGTACACTGAAAAATATTTTACTATTCAACTAAATCAGTTGTGTCTTTAATTTTCCTTTTCCTTGTTTAAGGGATGGGAGAGACATGGTAAATTCTGTTACAAAATTGACACCGTCCTTCGAAGCTTTGACCATGCCTCCAGTGGTTACTACTGTCCTCCTGCGCTTATAACCATTACAAGCAGGTAAAATTGAAATTTTCTATCAGAAACATACTGCTTTTTTGACATAAGGGCTCTTGGAATGATAAAATGTAACCACAATCAGTAACTTGTGAAAATCTAAAATGTACCATGCAATAGAATATTAAATTATTTAAATTATTGATTTAGATGAATTTAAACCATACAATGTTATTCTTAAATTGATTTTTGAGGAACAAATAGTAATAAATCTTTCCATGAAGATTTATTATCTAGCTATGCTAATATATTCAGTCGTATGTATATTTTATCTAAGTGCCTATAATAGGCAAGAAATATGTTATTTAAATATGAAGTATTTTTTACCATAATGTAGGTATCATGTGGGTTTTTTTTTTTTAATAACAAAAGTAAGTAAAACTGTAGAGGATTTTCAAATGCTTCTCTATTGCTTCTCTGGTCTGTGTTTGTTTAGATTTCTCTGTGCACAGATGTCTTCTCCACACAGAGACACTATGCCCTTTTCACACTCCATACAATGCGCAACGTGCTGCAGATGAGTAGCAGGAGATAAAAGTACCAACATCAGAAGTGACCTCAGTGTCACTATCAATGCCAGGAGGACAGTGAGAGCTGGGACACTGACTCCTCCAGGCAGAAGATAGAAGCAAGGCAGAACTCTTCAGTGGTTCCACAGGAAACTATACCCACCGAGCTAGTTACTTGCTTTTCTCCCGAGGTCATTGCCTTTAAAAATATCCGTTGAAGACCAGGAAACAGAACAACTGATGCTTTGGTTTTATCTAGAGACCCTTCATATGCAGGTCTAAACTGTAGGAGGAATTCTAGGTGCTTTCTCTGTTCACCCCACATGGGAAGTCAACATTCAAAGCCATCAGTATTTCTTTTTTTTTTTTTTTTCTTAAATATTTATTTATTTATTTGACTGCACTGGGTCTTAGTTGCAGCATGTGGGATCTAGTTTCCTGATTAGGGATCAGATCCAGCCCCCCTGCATTGACAGCACAGTCTTAGCTACTGGACTACCAAAGAAGTCCTTTCTCCTCTCACCTCTTACCTTCTTTCCCAGTCTTCCCTCCAAACAAATGCACAAGAGTGCAGACACACACACACACACACACACACACACACACACACACACAGGAACAGACTGACAGCATTTGGCAAAATAAATCGCCTGATGAAACATTTGGTACTCAGGAGACCCTTTTATGGGGTACAGCACCACCTCTGATGTATCTCAGTGTTGTTTTTAGTTCTGCTTTTCTCCTTCCCAGAATAGCTACCAAGGCACAATGAAGTCTTTATCCTTAGCCTTGTTCAATCCACTCACAAGTTTATGAGACAGCCTAGGGCCGAAAGTCCTCCAGCCAGTAAGTCAGCACTGGGCTTTATTCAGGAGCTTGACCAATGAAGTTATGCTCTTTCAATAATTATAATTAAATGTTTTTCACTGAAGAAAAAGGTCTAATTATTTCACCTCTTTTTATGTCTTATTCTTCCATTTTTGTATCTATCACACACCTGGCACTGTGTTAATTACTTTTCATATGTTTTCTGACCATGCAAAAAGTCAACAGTCAAGAGTTTATTAGAAAATTACTTATTGACGATCCATATTGTGGGAGGCATCATATTAAACACCAGCATGCTATACAAAAAAATAAGTAAAAATAAAAGGCACCACTTGCAGGCCAGCAGCTAAAGAGTTTGAACATAGATGCCTGAAACAAGTGAAGAAAGTGAAGTAACACAATAAATGGATAAACTCAAAGTGACATTACGGATAACTCACAGTGCCAAAGTAGCCCAAGTAAGGCAGAAATCTGTTAGAATTCAAACACTGCATTTCGAATTGAACCTTTTGGGGACCTCATGCAAAGGGCAGAAAGTGTCTGCGAAAAAAACATACTCTGTTTCATTTCCTCCAAATCTGGATACAGGGATATGTTGTGAATACTATAAATTTTTTCTCTGATAAACTATTCAATAGCCAAAGCTAATCTATAGTCCAACCCTAGAGCAGATCCAGATTCAGATGCATTTGTTTCCATCCCCTCCTTGACCTCTTAGTTCCCTCAGGTGACCTTTCGCTGGCATGCTACTCAGTCACCAGTCAACACCCCGATGTACTACATGTTAATTCCAATGAGCCAGCCCTCCCAGGTAGCTTACGTGCATGCACACTGCCCTGCAAACATGTCTATATCCAAAGCAGTGACTCCAACATGGGACATGGGAGTTGAGGAGAGCGAGGGTCTCACGATCTTGATTTTTATTCACTCAGTTCAATTCAGTTCAGTCGCTCAGTTGTGTCCGACTCTTTGCGACCCCATGAATTGCAGCACACCAGGCCTCCCTGTCCATCACCAACTCCCAGAGTTCACTCAGACTCACATCCATCCAGTCAGTGATGCTATCCAGCCATCTCATCCTCTGTCGTCCCCTTCTCCTCCTGCCCACAATCCCTCCCAGCATCAGAGTCTTTTCCAATGAGTCAACTCTTCGCATGAGGTGGCCAAAGTACTGGAGTTTCAGCTTTAGCATCATTCCTTCCAAAGAAATCCCAGGGCTGATTCACTCAGACCTTATCAGTTAAGAAATGAAGATCCACACCACACCGTTCTTTAGTGTTGTTGCCCTGAGTCTTCGTGGCTAGTGGGCTTTCTCTAGCTGCAGAGAGCTGGGGTTACTCTCTAGCTGCGGTGTGCTCTCGGGCTCTAGAGCCCTGGCTCAGTAGTTGTGATGCACGGGCTTAGTTGCCCTGTGGCGTGTAGGATATTCCCGGATCAGGGATCAAACTTTGTATCTCCTGCACTGGAACACAGATTCTTATCCACTGAACCACCAGGGAAGTCCACCATACTGTTCTCTGAATAACAATACACTTTTGAATATTTTTCAACAGCATGTTTTGTCTGAGAAGGTTGGGTAGTAGATGGACTGTCTCCTCCGAGTATCCACTAGCGGCCTGGGTAATCATTTTCTTCCATTACTGATTTCCTGTTTGAGTTAAGACACTCCTGTCACTCACTGGTACCCAAGCTTGTAGTTGCTAATTGATTTTCCACTCTTCTGCACAATTGAGTGACAGATTTGATGGGCACAATTAGAACCACCTGCTACAAATTACGTATTTCTTTTGTTATCGGGCAACTGCTCCTGGTTTAGGACTTTTAACACTTTGTAGAATAGAGAGGGGAAGAAAAATGAATCCTTACTGCTGAATAACAGAATTTTATTTGCTTGCTGTTACAAAAATTTCTGAGGCCTGGCCACTTTGCTTTCAGAGAGACCACATATGCAAAACTTGAGTTCTAAAGTTACCTTGGATAATTGTCTGCTGCTTGTGCTGCTGCTAAGTCACTTCAGTCGTGTCTGACTCTATGTGACCCCATAGATGGCGGTCCACCAGGCTCCCCCGTCCCTGGGGTTCTCCAGGCAAGAACACTGGAGTGGGTTGCCATTTCCTTCTCCAATGCATGAAAGTGAAAAGTGAAAGGGAAGTCGCTCAGTCGTGTCCGACTCTTGGCGACTCCATGGACTGCAGCCCACCAGGCTCCTCCGTCCATGGGATTTTCTAGGCAAGAGTACTGGAGTGGGGTGCCATTGCCTTCTCCAGGATAATTGTCTAAATGCATATATATCTAAATGCATATATATCTATACCTTGAATCCATCAGCCATGGAATATTTGTACAAAATAATCCAAAATACATTCGATTTTGACAGTTTTTCCCAAAGTGAGAAATGACGCAATATCTCATTTTCTCCTAAATTTAAATATTCATTATTTGCAAGCATTTTTACAGTCCTGCCATATTCTTGCAACCACAATATCCTCCAAACACTTTTACAGTTAACTTTTGTGTGTGGCAAAATATACATAATATAAAGCTTTATCAATTTAACCATTTTAAGTGTATGGTTCAGTGGCATTAAGTACATTTATTTTATTACACAATCATCACCACCGTCCAGCTCCAGAATATTTTTCATCTTCCCAAACTGAAATTTTGTATTCACTAAACACTAACTCCCCATTTCCCCTATCCCCAGCCTTTAGCAACCACCATTCTACTTTCTGTCTCTATGAAGTTGGCTGCTCTAGTTACCTCATAACTGGAACCACACAGTGGTTGTCCAGTTGTGCCTGGTTTATTTCACTTAGCCTAATGTCCCCTGTTGTTGTTTAGTTGCTAAGCTGTGGCTGACTTAGTAACCCCATGGACTGTAGCCCACCAGGCTCCTCTGTCCATAGGATTTCCCAGACAAAGGTAGGAGTGGGTTGACATTTCCTTCTCCGGGGCATCTTCTCAACTCAGGGATCGAACCCACATCTTCTGCATTGCAGGAAGATTCTTAACCACTGAGCCACCAGGGAAATCCATAATGGCTTCTAGGTTGCTCCATATTATAGCATGTGTCAGAATTTTTTTCTTTTTGAAAGCTGAAAAACATTCCATAGTATGTATATTCTACATTTTGTTTGCCCATCCAACCACTGGTAGAAAAAAGATGCTTCTATTTTTGACTACTGTCAACAACGCTGCTGTGAATATGGATGTCCAAGTGTCACGTAACTCCCTGCTTTCAATTACTTTGGGTGATACACCCAGAAGTGGAACTTCTGGATCATATACTAATTCTATGTTTAAGTTTTTGAGGAATACCCATACTGTTTTCCACGGGAGCTTCATTTTACATTCCCACCAGCAATGCACAAGAATTCCAGTTCCTCTACATCCTGACAAAAGCTTGTTATTTTCTGTTTTTACATAATAGTCATCCTAATGATTGTGATGGGACCAGATGCCATGATCTTCAGTTTTTGAATGTTGAGCTTTAAGCCAACTTTTTCACTCTCCTCTTTCACTCTCATCAAGAGGCTTTTTATTTCCTCTTCACTTTCCGCCATAATGAGTGTGAAGTAGTATCTCATTGTGGTTTTGATTTGCATTTTCCTAATGATTAGTGATGCTGAGCATCTTTTCATGTGCTTATTGACAGTTTATATCTCCTTTGGAGAACCATCTATTTAAGTCTTTTATTCATTTTTGAATTAGAGTGTTTGTTTTCCGTCATTGATTTGTAGTTCTTTATATACTCTGGATATTAATTGCTTATCAGATACATAATTTGCAAATACTTTCTCCTATTTGTGGGTTGCCGTTTATTCTGTTGAATTGTCCTTTCATGCGTAAAAGTTTAAATTTTGACTAAGTCCAATTTATTCTTTCTTATTTAGTGGCCTGTGCTTTTTAGTGTTTTATCCAAGTAATTACTACTATACTCACTGTCATGAAAAAATTTCCCCTATGCTTTCTTCTAAGAATTTTAGTTTTAGCTCATATGTTTAGGTCTTTGATCCACTATGTAAGTGGTATAGGCTGAGTCCAGCTACATTATTTTGTAGGTGGATACCCACTTTTCCTAACATTGTTATTGAAAAGACTGTCCTTTCCTCAATGAATGGTCTTGGCAACCTTGTGAAAAATCACTTGACCATACACGCAATGGTTTATTTCTAGATTCTCTATTCTGTTCCATTGCTCTGTATGTCTGTCTTTATGCCAGTATCACACTGTTTTGATTACTGTATTTTTAGTAAGTTTTGAAATCAAGAAGTATAAGGTCTTCAACTTTGTTCTTCTTTTTCATGTTTGTTTTTGCTCTTTGAAGAGATTATGTTTGAGATTCTATATGAATTTTAAGATGGATTTTCTATTTCTGTAAAAGATAAATCAGGATTTTTGACAGGGATTGCATTCAATCTGTAGGTCACCTTGGATAGAATGGCCATTTTAACAATAAGTCTTCCAAACCATGAAGATGGAATGTCTTTCCATTTATTTGTGTCTTCTTTAATTTTGTCATTTTCAGTGTACAAGTCTTTTGCCTCCTTAGTCAAGTTCATTCCCAAGTGTTTTATTATTTTTGATGCTATTATAAATGGAATTGTTCTCCTTTTCATTTTTTCACTGTTAGTATCAATAAATAAAAATGCAACTGATTTTTGTGTGTTGACTTTTTATCCTGCAATTTGCTGAATTCATTGGTTAATTCTAACAGTTTTCTTTTTGGTAGAGTGCAGTTCAATTTCTTTTAAAAAACACATTTTGGTGACTATTTTTAAAATTACACAATAGAAACATTCTCATTGCATTTTTAAATTAAAATTTAATGTTTAGCACCATGAACAACAGATTCTTCTCAAGGTGATGGAAATTCAAGATATACCTTTTTTTTCATATTTACATTGGAAATAAACATTTGATTTCTTGCCTTTTTAAGGGGTTGATGCTGAAATTTTGTTCTGATTTTAAGAAGTATTTGCCTACAAAACTTGATTTTATAATTAAGTATATACATAAGCAAAATATTTTATCATTGTCTTTCTAAAGAATAACAATTTTTACTTTACTGAATACTCTAAAGATAACTAGTTCAAAAATATATAAAAATATGTAAATGTGGTTATTTTTTTCTTAAATAATAATATTTGAGTTAACCTCAGTGATACCAGATAAAAAGTCCAAATATTATGAATCCTTGGAATATTCTCAAATGAAGAATTCTAAAAGAAAGGGCCAGAAAAGACTTTAAAGGGTCATCCACACTATTACCTAAAGCTAGAGTTTTCACAACCCTGTAAGTGTTTGAAACCAAATAGTGAGTGATAAAGAATGTAAAATGATCTCTGTTTCTTTATCAGTTGGAAACAGATACTCAAGAGACTGTATGCTATTTTTCAGGGTTAATTTCTTAGAGTACATGGTTTAGAAAAAAGATATAGTTGCTGAATTTCCCTATTAACAATCCCATTTTCTAAATTGGACCAGAAAACTAGATTCCTGTTTTTATCTGAAGGTTATGGTGGCTCAGATGGTGAAGAATCTACCTGCAATGCAGGAGACCCGGCTTCGATCCCTGGGTCACTTCTGGTTCTTCCACAGCCTTATCTGGCCCCAGTCTTAGCACCATGGATTCTGGAAGCGGAGATAAAGACAGAGGCTCGGCCGATAAATGGAGCCTCTTTGGACCAAGATCCTTCCAGAAGTCCGATTCAGGAGGTTTTGCCATCTAAGCCTACAAAGGAGCCCAGAAGCCTTCTCCAATGGAAGTGATGCACACACAAGCCACCCAAAGGGTCAAGGAGCCAGCAACTTTCAAGCCGCCCAAGTTGGGTATCCCAGTGATAGAAGGGACAAAACAGCTGCCACGGGCCCACAATCTCAAACCCCGGGACTTGAATGTTCTCACACCCACTGGCTTTCTGTTCTGGGGACTCTGCATCGAGGGTATCGAGCCCAGCTCCCTTTTACCTTGGCTCTTCCCTGGTGGCTCAGACGGTAAAAGCCTCTGCCTACAATGCAGGAGACCTGGGTTCCATCCCTGGGTCGGGAAGATCCCCTGTAGAAGGGAACGGCCACCCACTCCAGGACTCTTCCCTGGAAAATCCCATGGACGGAGGAGCCTGATAGGCTACAGTCCATGGGGTTGCAAAGAGTTGGACACGACTGAGCGACTTCACTTTCACTTTCATGGTGGCTCAGATGGTGAAGAATCTACCTGCAATACAGGAGACCCAGCTTCCACCTCTGGGTTGGGAAGATCCTCTGGAGAAGGGAAAGGCTTCCCAGTACTCTAGTACTCTTAACTGGATAATTCCATGGTTAGAGGAGCCTGGAGGGCTACAGTCCACGGGGTCGCAAAGAGCCAGACACAACTGAGCAAATAACACTACTATAGGATTTAATATATGAGTATTATATGTAACTGCTTAAATGGTATATCTGCCAATTTAAAAATCAAGTTTGTATTGCTTTGTGCAATGACAAATTGTTGTAAAATAGCAAATCAGAGTAGACTGCTGCGGCTGCTGCTAAGTCACTTCAGTGGTGTCCGACTCTGTGCAACCCCATAGACGGCAGCCTACTAGGCTCCTCTGTCCCTGGGATTCTCCAGGCAAGAATACTGGAGTGGGTTGCCATTTCCTTCTCCAATCTAAATGAATCTAAAACAGGGGACAAAAGTAAAGTGTTGTCATGAATAATGATACCAGAAGCCAAGCTCACAGACACCACTCTCTCTCTCTCCATTATCTGATAAATGCTGTAGTACAAGGTAATAGAAGAAGCAGCAATATTCTCTGGGTTTAGAACCAGCACAGTGACTAGTGGTCCTGACCATAGCCTCCATGGTGCAGAGCCCTGCTGGCCTCCTAGCGTTGCAGTTTCAGGCACCATCTGGCGTGATAATAATGCTACTCTCCCTCAGAAGAGAAAAGAAAAAACAGATCTTATGTTATGAGAGCATTAACTACTGAAAGTCTAGGAAAAATTGCAACAGCATCTAGACAGCATTTACTTTTATATACCTTCTTTTTGAAGCATATTTTTTATGTAAGTTTCTGCCACTGCAATCTGATTTTAAAAATAACTTTAATAATTTCAAGTGTATGCCTTTTAGATTACCAATAGAGTAGCTGCATAAAATACTAAAGGATATGGTTTGCAAGATGAGTGTCATGGATGCTTGATATCACTGTTGCTGGTGATGCTTATAAGGCAGTTAAAAAGTTTGCTTCTCTGTGTTCTTTTCTCTTTCCCTTCCATTATTTCCCTTGAGACTCCTCTATTACTGAATGACCCCATCAACTTCTCTTAGCAAGTTAAAGATGCACCATAATGAAAAAAATCCAAAATTGGATGAAAAAGTCTAATTTGCTCTCTCCTTCGGTATACCTTTGGTAATTTCATCAGGCCTTTTCTCTCCCAATGAGTTGACGGGTCTGGCCGAAAGTTACCATTGTTTGAAAGGTGTTTTTTCAAAACAATATATGTATTGAAAGTAAATTTTTCAAGATAGTTTCCAACTTAGCTTAAAATTTCAATGCTGGTTAAATTTTAACCCATGTTTCTGTCAAGCATGTATACAAATTTCTAGATTCTGCTTTTGATGCCGTCATGGTGAGGAGGGAGCGGTGCCATCAGTCAGTGAACACTAATTCATTCAGCTGTTTGGGGAAATATAGTGGGTGTACTTCTCTGGATTAGTTCCTAGTGTTTTAAATTTATCTTCAGTGAATAAGCACATCTGAACACATTTGAATAAGCCAATGACTCCCTGCGCCTGTGCACAAACTGATTTGGGAGACACATAATTGCTACTCTAATTTCTGTTCCATTCTTACCAGGCAAGTGTGGTAAGTGGGTGCAAGTGAACTCTATCAGCAGATGCTCATTCGGAAAAGCAGAATATCCTTACTTCTCCCCCACCCCCGGAGGCAGCTCCCCACCACATGCACATTACAGCATGGTGTGTGCTGTGTGGCCTAATTACACCACAGGGCACAGGTTGCACCAAGAAATGCATTGCTAGCATTCCGGCCTTTACAAGCTACACTCTGAAGCTGGAACTGGACTCTGTTCCTTGAAAGAACTGACCACCAACTTTGAGGATCAGATTCTCCTCACTCATATATTTCTGGGAATTGCACTTATGTTTGGCATTTATTAGCAATGTTCAGGGTCTTTGAGTATTTTTCTGTCCCATATTCTAAAGAATTCGTGAAAAATGCTTACTGTGGTGCCATTCTGTGCACCTCATTATGTTTTAATGACATTTTTTATTGCCCAGAAACTTACTATAATCATTTCCTTTTCCCCTTTTAAGGTTTGAACAGGCTTTTATTACCAGTTTGATCAGTAGTGTGGTAAAAACGAAGGACACTTATTTTTGGATCGCTCTTCAAGATCAAAATAATACAGGAGAATACACTTGGAAGACGGCAGGGCAGCAGTTGGAGCCAGTGAAGTACACACACTGGAACACACGTCAGCCCCGTGAGTAGAGGGCACCGTCACCCCACTTCGCCCTCCTGTTTTCTTTACCCCCAGATCCCATCCACCTTGTGGTCCACCTCCTTTGAGTCTTCCTTAGTGTTTTTGTAAGGCATAAATCAACTAAAACAATTACCACAGGTTCTCAGGGGGTGATATATGGCTGATCGTTTTTAGCAGTATAATCCATATGAGTCATTTGACAAGTTCAAGGTATAAATTCATTGCTCAAGATCACACATGCCTTTATTAGCAGAAGTCCAGTTTCTCCCTCCTAAAATCTCTTCCCCATCCGCCCTCATTGTCTAAGAATCCTAGGGGCTTAATCAATCCAGAAAAGTCTATTATACTTCAAAACAGAGTGAATGGGCATGTTTGAGCACATCTAATATGTTCACAGTTAATGCCAGGTGACTTGTTATGAAATGTTAGTTAGGTAACATTCTGGCTAGTCCATCTCCTCCATGGATTTCTGTGGTACCTTAGCTGGGATTTCAGTTACAGGTCTATTAATTCTTCATTTTCTTATGCTCAGCTCTGGATCCCAAAGTACGAAACTTTGCCAGAGAATCTAATGGTTTCAGCCACAATCTACACTAGAATCAGCCCCGCAGACCAAGCTTTTAGGTCACTGTGTTAATCTTAGGCCAACAGCCTGGATCCAACACATCTGTATCTCACTCTGAGCCGTTTGGATGCCTTGCTCCTTTTCTTGCCTGTGGATCTCCAACAAGCCTACCCCAGATAACAGGCAACAGGTTACCTTCAAATCTGTATCTGGAGGAAATGAGTTAGAGGCATCAAGCTCTTCCCTGAGGAAAGATAACTATTATTATAATATTATAATAATTACTCAGTTCAGTGCAGTTCAGTTCAGTCACTCAGTGGTGTCCAACTCTTTGCGACCCCATGAATCGCAGCACGCCAGGCCTCCCTGTCCATCACCAACTCCCGGAGTTCACCCAAACTCACATCCATCGAGTAGGTGATGCCATCCAGCCATCTCATCCTCTGTCGTCCCCTTCTCCTCCTGCCCCCAATCCCTCCCAGCGTCAGAGTCTTTTCCAGTGAGACAACTCTTCGTATGAGGTGGCCAAGAACTGGAGTTTCAGCTTTAGCATCATTCCTTCCAAAGAACACCCAGGGCTGATCTCCTTCAGAATGGACTGGTTGGATCTCCTTGCAGTCCAAGGGACTTTCAAGAGCCTTCTCCAACACCACAGTTCAAAAACATCAATTCTTTGGCACTCAGCTTTCTTCACAGTCCAACTCTCACATCCATACATGACCACTGGAAAAACCATAGCCTTGACTAGATGGACCTTTGTTGGCAAAGTAATGTCTCTGCTTTTAAATATGCTGTCTCGGTTGGTCATAACTTTCCTTCCAAGGAGTAAGCGTCTTTTAATTTCAAGGCTGCAATCACCATCTGCAGTGATTTTGGAGCCCCCCAAAATAAAGTCTGACACTGTTTCCACTGTTTCCCCATCTATTTCCCATGAAGTGATGGGACCAGATGCCATCATCTTTGTTTTCTGAATGTTGAGCTTTAAGCCAACTTTTTCACTCTCCTCTTTCACTTTCATCAAGAGGCTTTTTAGTTCCTCTTCACTTTCTGCCATAATGGTGGTATCATCTGCATATCTGAGGTTATTGATATTTCTCCCAGCAATCTTGATTCCAGCTTGTGATTCTTCCAGCCCAGCATTTCTCATGATGTACTCTGCATATAAGTTAAATAAGCAGGGTGACAATATTCAGCCTTGACATCCTCCTTTTCCTATTTGGAACCAGTCTGTTGTTCCATGTCCGCTTCTAACTGTTGCTTCCTGACCTGCATACAGGTTTCTCAAGAGGCAGGTTAGGTGGTCTGGTATTCCCATCTCTTTCAGAATTTCCCACAGTTTATTGTGATCCACACAGTCAAAGGCTTTGGCATAGTCAATAAAGCAGAAACAGATGTTTTTCTGGAACTCTCTTGCTTTTTCGATGATCCAGTGGATGTTGGCAATTTGATCTCTGGTTTCTCTGCCTTTTCTAAAACCAGCAGGAACATCTGGAATTTCACAGTTCACATATTGCTGAAGCCTAGCTTGGAGAATTCTAAGCATTACTTTACTAGTGTGAGATGAATGCAATTGTGTGGTAGTTTGAGCATTCTTTGGCATTGTCTTTCTTTGGGATTGGAGTGAAAACTGACCTTTTCCTGTGGCCACTGCTGAGTTTTCCAAATTTGCTGGCATATTGAGTGCAGCACTTTCACAGCATCATCTTTCAGGATTTGAAATAGCTCAACTGGAATTCCATCACCTTCACTAGCTTTGTTTGTAGTGATGCTTTCTAAGGCCCACTTGACTTCACATTCCAGGATGTCTGGCTCTAGGTCAGTGATCACACCATTGTGATTATCTGGGTCGTGAAGATCTTTTTTGTACAGTCCTTCTGTGTATTCTTGCCACTTCTTAATATCTTCTGCTTCTGTTAGGTCCATACCATTTCTGTCCTTTATCGAGCCCATCGTTGCATGAAATGTTCCCTTGGTATCTCTAATTTTCTTGAAGAGATCTCTAGTCTTTCCCATTCTGTTATTTTCCTCTATTTCTTTGCATTGATCACTGAGGAAGGCTTTCTTATCTCTCCTTGCTATTCTTTGGGACTCTGCATTCAGATGCTTATCTTTCCTTTTCTCGTTTACTTTTCGCTTCTCTTCTTTTCACAGCTATTTGTAAGGCCTCCCCAGACAGCCATTTTGCTTTTTTACATTTCTTTTCCATGGGGAGGGTCTTGATCCCTGTCTCCTGTACAGTGTCA
The DNA here is from genome assembly GCF_029378745.1 of Bos indicus. Lineage (NCBI taxonomy): Eukaryota > Metazoa > Chordata > Mammalia > Artiodactyla > Bovidae > Bos > Bos indicus. The sequence goes on from NC_091761.1 coordinate 36,314,989, forward strand.
TGAACCTCCATCCATAGTTCATCAGGCACTCTGTCTATCAGATCTAGTCCCTTAAATCTATTTTTCACTTCCACTGTATACTCATAAGGGATTTGATTTAGGTCATACCTGAATGATCTAGTGGTTTTCCCTACTTTCTTCAATTTAAGTCTGAATTGGCAATAAGGAGTTCATGATCTGAGCCACAGTCAGCTCCTGGTCTTGTTTTTGTTGACTGTATAGAGCTTCTCCATCTTTGGCTGCAAAGAATATAATCAATCTGATTTCGGTGTTGACCATCTGGTGATGTCCATGTGTAGAGTCTTCTCTTATGTTGTTGGAAGAGGGTGTTTGCTATGACCAGTGCATTCTCTTGGCAAACTCTATTAGCCTTTGCCCTGCTTCATTCAGTATTCCAAGGACAAATTTGCCTGTTACTCCAGGTGTTTCTTGACTTCCTACTTTTGCATTCCAGTCCCTGATAATGAAAAGGACATCTTTTTTTGGGTATAAGTTCTAAAAGGTCTTGTAGGTCTTCATAGAACCATTCAGCTTCTTCAGTGTTACTGGTTGGGGCATAGACTTGGATTACTGTGATATTGAATGGTTTGCCTTGGAAACAAACAGAGATCATTCTGTTGTATATATCAAATATTTAACAAAAATTAGTCAGAGGGCTAAATACTAATTAAAGAATATTTTTAGAGCAGTTCAAAAACTAAGACCCAAGTATGTTGTCTACAAAAAGCCACTTTAAATATAAAGACACATGTAGATTAAAAGTAAAGGGATAAAGATATTATGCTAACACTAATCAAAAGAAAGTAAAAGTAGCTATATTAATTTAATACAGAGCAGACTTCAGAACAAGAAAAGTTTCCAGGGATAAAAATGGACATTACATAAAGATAAAGGAGTCAGCACTAAAGAAGACATAACAGTCCTTAATGTGTATGTACTTAACAATAGAATAGCAAAATATATGAGGGAAAACTGATAATACTGCAAGGAGAAATAGGTGAATCTACTATTATAGTTGGATATGTTAGCACCCCTCTGTTAGAAATGGATGGATCCAACAGACAGAAAATCAGTAAGGACAAAGTTGAAATCAACAGCACCGTCGATAACCTGGATATGATTGATATCTATAGACTGCTTCATCCAACAACAGCAACAGCAGATTACACATTCTTAAACTGACATGGAACGTTTGCTAAGACAGACTGCATTCTAGGCCATAAAGCACACCTTAACAAATTTAAAAGAATAGAAGTTTTACAATGTCTCTTAGTTCACATGAGATTAAACTATAAACAAATAACAGAAAGGTATCTGAGAAAATTCCAAAATACTTGGAGATTAAGCAACCCTTAATTAAATGAAAATATATTTGTGAGATGCAGAGAAAGCAGGGCTTAGAGGGAAATTTATAACACTGAATGAACATATCAGAAAAAAAGAAATATTTTAAATCACTAACCTGATTTTCCATTTAGGAAACTAGAGAAAGAAGAGCATATTAAATCCAAAGTAAGTAGAAGAAAAGAAAAATAAGAATTAGAGCAGAAATCAGTGAAATTGAATACAGAAAATCAATAAAGAAAATCAAAGAAACCTGATTCTTTGAAAATAACAATGAAATTAATAAGCCTCTAACCAGTTTCACTAAGAGAGAGGATACACAAATTACTAATATCATAAATGAATAACAGGACATCACTATAGATCCCACAGACATTAAAAGGATTTAAAAAAGGAGTATTATGAGCAACTATACCCATAAATTTGACAATTTAGGTAAAATTTACCAATTCTTTTAAAGATATAATCTGCCAAAACCCACAAAAGAAGAAATGGACTATCTGAATAAGACTATATCTATTAAGAAATTGAATCAGTAATTTATAACCTTCCAAAACAGAAAGCAGTAGGTTTATATGGGTTCAGCTAGTGAATTCTACCAAACATTTTAAGTGAGAAATTATACCAGTTCTCTACAACCTCTTCTAGAAGTTAGAAGCAGAGAGACTATAACTCATTGTATGAGGGCAACATTACCCTACACCAAAGTCAGGAAAAGACACTACAAGAAAACTACAGACCAATATATCTCATGAACATAAACACAAAAATCTTTAACCAAATATTAACAGATTGACTTAAAAATGTATAAAGAGAATTTATACACTTCAATCAAGTGGAATTTATCCCAGGTATACAAAGCTGGTTCAACATTTAAAAACCTATTAATGTTTACCATCGCATCAACAAAAGAAAAATCACATGATCATATCAACAGATGCAAAAAAAGCATCTGACAAAATTCCATATCCATTCATATTAAAAACTATTAGCAAACAAGGAATTGATGGGAACTTCTTCAACTTGATAAAGAACATCTACAGAAAACTCAGATATCATACTTAATGGTGAAAAACTAGAAGCTTCCCTACTAAGATCAAGAACAAGGCAAAGATGTCCCTTATCAACCCTCTTTTAAACATTGTAGTAGAAGTTCTAACTAATGCAATAAGATAAGAAAAGCAAATGAAAGTATACAGATTGGAAAGAAAGAAATAAAACTTTGTTTACAGATGACATGATTGTTTATGTAGAAAATTAGAATCAAAAAATTCCTCTAGCTAATAATCAATTATAGCAAGATTGCAGGACACAGGATTAACGTACGAAAGTCAATTGCTTTTCTGTATAGCAGCAGTGAAAAGAGGAATTTTAAATTAAAAACATATTACATTAGCACCCCTCAAAGTGAAATTTTTAGGTATAAATCTAACAATATGTATAAGATCTATAGAAGAAAACTACAGACTTAATGACAGAAATCAAAAAGAAATTAATAAATAGGGAGTCCATGTTCATAAACAGAAAGGCTCAATATTGTCACAATGTCAGTTCTACATAAATTGACCTACAGACTCAAGGCCATTCCAATCAAAAAACCAGCAAGTTATTTTGTGGATACTGACAAACTGGTTCTAAAGTTTATATGGAGAGGCGAAAGACCCAGAATAGCCAACTCAGTATTGAAGGAGAGTAAAGTCAAACAATTGACACTATCTGACTTCAAAAGTTATTATAAATCTACAATAATTAAGACAATGTGTGTGTATATGTTTAGTCACTGAGTCATGTCCAGCTCTTTGTGACCCCATGAACTGTTGCTCCTCTATCCATGAGAGTCTCCAGGCAAGAATACTGGAGTGGGTAGCCATTGTCTTCTCTAGAGGAGCTTCCTGACTCAGAGATCAAACCCGGGTCTCCTGCACTGCAGGCATATTCTTTACCATCTGAGCCACCTGGGAAGCCCAGTTAACACAATATAGTTTGGCAAAAAAAGAAATATAAATCAATAAAACAGGATAAAGAACTCAGAAATAGACTGACACAGAATAGTCAACTGATCTTCGAAAAAGAAGCAAAAACAATACAATGGGAAAAACTCTTTTTGACAAATGGTGCTTAGGCAGTTGGATATCCACATGTCAAAAAAAGAAAACATCTAGACACAGAGCTTACACCCTAAACAAAAATTAACTCAAAATAGATCATAGATCTAAATGTAAAACATAAAACTTTTACACTCCCAGATGATAACAAAAAAGAAAACCTACACGACCTTAGGTATGGTAAGACTTTTTAGATACAACACCAAAAGCAAAAATCCATGAAATAAATAATTGATGAGCTAGATTTCATTAAAACTAAAACTTCAGTAAAACTTGTGCCGTGAGAAAGATAATGTCAGAGAATGAGAAGACAAGCCGTAGACTGGGAGAAAATATTTGTAAAAAAAATTATATCTGATAAAGGATTGTTATACAAAATATACAAAGTACTCTTAAAATTCAACAATAAACAAAAAACCCAATGTAAAATGGGACAAGAGATCTTAAACAAAGAAGATATATAGATCTAACATAAGCAAATGAAAACATGTTCAACATTATATGTCAATAGGAAACTGCAAATTAAAACAACAACGAGATACTGCTACACACTTTTTGTTTGTTGATGTTTAGTCGCTAAGTAGTGTCCAACTCTCTTGCAACCCCATGGACTGCAGCCCGCCAGGCTCCTCCTGGATTTCCCAGGCAAGAATACTGGAGTGGATTGCCATTTCCTTCTCGAGGGGATCTTCCCCACCCAGGGATTGAACCCATGTCTCCTGCATTGGCAGGTGAGTTCTTTACCACTGAGCCATCAGGGAAGCCCCTTCACACTTATTAGAATAACCAAAATCCAAAACACTGGCGATACCAAATGCTGGCAGGGATTTGGAGCCACAGGAGCGCTCATACATTGCTGGCAGGAATGCAAAATGGTATAGCCACTTTTAAAGACAGGTTGCCAATTGCTTAAAAAGTAAACATACTTTTACACTCCTTGGTGTTTATCCAAATGAATTGAAAACTGATGTTAACACAAAAAACTTGCATACAGATTTTTTTTAATAGAAGCTTTATTCATACTTGCCAAAGCTTTCAAGCCATCAAGATGTCCTTTAGTAGATGAGTGAATAAATAAATTGTATTACATGCAGACAATGGAATATTATGCAGTGATAAAAAGAAAGGAGCTGCCAAGTCATGAAAAGACATGGAGAAAACTTAAATGCATATCACTAAGTGAAAGAAGCCAATCTGTAAAGGCTGCATACTGTGTGATTACAACCATATGACATTCTGGAAAAGGCAAAACTATGGAGACAGTAAAAAGATTAGTGGTTTTCAAAGGCTTGGGGAAGGAGGAGTTTATAGGCAGAGCACAGAGGATTTGTGATGGGGGTGGTGGGGGTGGTGCGGGTGGTCAGTGAAACCATTCTACATTATACCACACTGGTGGACATGTCATTATACATTTGTCCAAATCCAGAGAACATACAACAGAGTGAACCCCAGTGTAAACCATGTACTTGGGGTGATAACGATGTGTCAGTGTAGGTTTTAACAAATGTACCATTCTGGTGTGTGAGGGCAACAGTAGGATATATGGAGCATGGGGTATAAGGGAAGTCTTTACTTTCCACTAAAATTTTCTGTGACCTTAAAATGCTCTAAAAATATAGTTTATATTTTTAAACTATACTTTAAAAATAGGCATGTGAGGTGAAGGTAAGACAAATTAGATTCTTGTGTATAGCATCGCTTTAGGAAATTTGTATACACACTGGTGACTGCATAGTTCTAAACAAGAAACATCACAACTCATTCAATAAACAAACTTCTCATTCTACAAATTTATGAATGTTTTCAAAATACAGAGAATAGTAAAGTTCCATGTCACACTATTATTGGAAAAAAAAAAACAGGTATCATTTCTAATATACCTTGGAATTTTGTTAGGAATGTCTATACCTGTCAAAATAAATTAATACATTTTGAGCAGACAAAATTCTTAGTTTTTAATGTTATCTTCCTTGGGGCATATTTGGATGTCTAAAATTTGGAACTGAAGCAGAACTCCTTGTCATTCATAAGTTTCTGCTGTAATTTATTTGAGTGGCACTACTCTTTTTCTCTTTTCCCTGAAGCAAAAATAATATCGTGATGCTCAGTTTGACTGCTCAGGCTGATTGACATTGAGTAAATTGTCTCTGAATAAGATGAAAATGTAAATCTTTTTTTGAAGAAAATAGCAATGTAAAAGCTCTGTGTTTCTTTTTTTCTTTTAAATTGCTATTTGCAGACACACCATCCTAAATCATATTTTTTTCTCCGCCTGTCACAAAAGAATCCATTAGCTTGGTCCTCATGTCAGAATCTTAATCCAGCCCAGACTGACTATATAAATTGACCACTGAACAGGAAGCCTGCAGCTTTTTATAAACTCAATGAAGACTCTGTCCTTATGTCATATCATCAAAATTGGTGGAATCATAGTTCTGCCATTTTACCAACCTTGTATTATGCCCACCAAAGAGCACAATGAGCCACCACCTATACCCATGACCCAGTGTCATCAATTATCAACCCACGGTCAATCTTGTTTCATCTATATTCTCACCCACTTCTCCCATTTCCCATATTTTTTCATAGAAATCCCAAATATCATATCATTTCACCCATAAATATTTCAGTATTAGCTCTAAAAGATAAAGACTCCTTTTTCAGAATAATACAATTATCACAGCTAAAAGTAATTAACTATAATTTCATAGCATCATAAATCTTCAGTAAATGCTTGAATTTCTAAATGATTCATAGCAATATACATATATAATGTATATTATGGCTTATTTGAATCAAGATCAAAAAAAGGTTGCGCACACTGTAATTAGTGGATAGATCTCCTAAAGTCTGTTTTCCTCTCTAGGTTTCCCTCTTCCTTGCCCCTTGTCATTTTTAAAAATTTTATTTGTTGATGCAAATGTGTTGTTTGTCCTATAGTTTCCTACAGTCTGGGCTTTTTGATTGTATCCCCATAACACACTGAAAATGTGTTAAACTAAGCTAAGCTAAGCTAAGTCGCTTCAGTCGTGTCCGACTCTGTGTGACCGCATAGACGGCAGCCCATCAGGCTCCACCATCCCTGGAATTCTCCAGGCAAGAATACTGGAGTGGGTTGCCATTTCCTTCTCCAATGCATGAAAGTGAAAAGTGAAAGTGAAGTCGCTCAGTCGTGTCCGACTCTTAGCGACCCCATGGACTACAGCCTACTGGGCTCCTCGGTCCATGGGATTTTCCAGGCAAGAGTACTTGAGTGGGTTGCCATTGCCTTCTCTGGAAAATGTGTTACTCTATTCTTTTTATTTCTCATAAAATTAACATTTTCATTTTTAAAAAGTTAGAGTCAGAGACCTGATCCAAATCATAGATTTTTATTTTTTTTAGAAAGACCATTTCATTTTCTCACTATTTGCAAGTTAGAAGCCATATGATTGAAGCATTAATGAATCAATTGATTCATTACAGGCTTCTTCATAGCTGGGATATTTCTATTAAGAAATAATTTCTTGCTATCTTTACTAAAATAACCACAACAAAGTGACTATGGCATTCTGTATATTAAGATAAGTAACCATTCAGGTAAAAACAGTTTTGATCCGTACTAACTAGTACCACTGATTAAAGAGAAAGATGATAAATAGGGTCTTTCTCATTTAGGGAGAAGCTAATGCATTAGAAACCTAAATGTACCTTGTATTTATATTAAGGATTCAATATATATGGAGGTTGCTATAAATAATGAAAGGAAGCAGGTTAATCTATCCTTTAAGGTATTCAAAAAAGCCTTTCCAAATACTATTAGAGTTTCACAGGTATTTTATAGAAAAAAAAAAATAAATGGAAATCACAGTTTTGCATCCGTCCATAACTCAGGCTCTGTGAAAAAAGTTTCTATATCTAGATACCACTGTGAGAAAGGAGTGCTTCACTCACAGGATAACTCCAAAGTATTGCCCCCAGTTGTCTCAAGTCAATGGAAAGGAAAATGGGATTGCAGTAGAGCAGGTCAGATCTATTTTCTTGAAAGTGCCCTGTACATGGCAACAGGGACCCTATCCATCCAACAGATAGACAATTATCCATTTTAAGTCTCATCAGAATCCTGAAATGAACCAACACCTAAATGAGAATGAACAGCCTAATTTCTGAGTACCCTTTTGGTATTTCCGTATCTTTTTATAAATGTAATAGTAACTGTCATACACACTAAAATGGGATAGTAGATCTCAAGGAAATACTTTGGGTTCACAAAGGAGAAGTATGACCAGGGGAAAGAGAAGAGTCCATGGAAATGGAGGAGCATAATTGGAGGGGAAGTTTCAGTTATTCATTCAACAGTTATTTATTGAATGTCCACCTCCTCTGCACCTTGACATTATCTCATGGTAGACTCAGTTAAATCTGGTTTCAAATTCCAGATCAACCCTATTGAACTATTATGTGGCCTTAGACAAGATACTACACCTCTGAGCCTTGGTTTTTCCATTAGCCAACTGTAGACACTAATATCCACCTCAAAGAGATTTTTCAAGTTAAATAGGAAAAGACCATATAAAATGCCTAATGTGGTCTCAGGCAGATAAGCAGAACTCCATGAAAGCTCACCTTTCCTGACCCAAAAGCTTCACTTTTCTCCATGGAGAAGGAGAAGAGAGAGATGAAAGAAGGCAGAACAGAAGACTTGAGATTAAGGATGTTAAAGGGTTGCTGCAGGCAAGGGGAAATAAGCAGATAGGCACAAGTAAAATGATTGTCTAAAGGCTCAGTTATGATTCCCTCCTGCCCCAAGGCCACACATAGATTCGGATAGTCTGTTTTTAGGTATTTGGCCAGAGAGGTGAAAGATGGAACTTTTCCCAGGTTGGTTCAATTTGCTATAAGGCTAGATAATTTTGCCAAATTGAAGAGACTAGAATAGTGAATCGGAGAAGGCACCCCACTCCAGTACTCTTGCCTGGAAAATCCCATGGATGGAGAAGTCTGGTGGGCTGCAGTCCATGGGGTCGCTAAGAGTCGGACACAACTGAGTGACTTCACTTTCACTTTTCACTTTCATGCATTGGAGAAGGAAATGGCAACCCACTCCAGTGTTCTTGCCTGGAGAATCCCAGGGACAGGGGAGCCTCATGGGCTGCTGTCTATGGGTCGCACAGAGTCAGACACGACTGAAGCGACTTAGCAGCAGAATAGTGAATTGGAATTTCTCAATTGACTGAAAGTGTTCCCATTCATGTTTGATGGAGAGAGTAATGGCAGGTAGAGGGAGGCTAAGGCAAGTAAGGAGAATCAGCTCAAATGTGAGATTCACCACTAAGGGACAGAAGGAATGCTGCTCTTGCCCAATGGGAGATGAGTTACCAAATTTGAGAACAATAAACACCTTTGCTCTTTCCCACACCCTACCCTTGTTATTTGGCTTTACAAGCATCCTCACAACATGAGATTATAAATTTGGTTTATCTCTTTCTTAGCCCTGCTGCTGCTGCTGCTAAGTCACTTCAGTCGTATCCGACTCTGTGTGACCCCATAGACGGCAGCCCACCAGGCTTCCCCATCCCTGGGATTCTCCAGGCAAGAACACTGGAGTGGGTTGCCATTTCCTTCTCCAATGCATCAAAGTGAAAAGTGAAAATGAATTCACTCAGTCGTGTCCGACCCTAGGGACCCCATGGACTGGAGCCCACCAGGCTCCTCCGTCCATGGGATTTTCCAGGTGAGAGTACTGGAGTGGGGTGCCATTGCCTTCTCTGTTTCTTAGCTCAGTCTCCCCTTATTATACCACTTCACTGCTTCTTTGGGGCTGAGACTCTAAAACTTAGGTCAAATGTTCCATTAAGTTAACCATTTTAGAATACCAATAAAACCCCGGCAGTACTTTTTATCTTCATAGCAGTTCGCAAACATATCCTTCTTCACTAATGAAGAAAAGTTGAATATCTAGTGTCTAAAACCAAAGCTATTTAATCACTGTCTGATGTGGAAAAGTAAGACAAAATGCAAGACCAACAAAAAAGTATATTGCATTTTAAACTTGCTGATTTGAGCTTTTAAAAATTCTTTGAACACTCAGGCAGAACTTGTGCCACAAAAATCCCAGATTTTGTAATGAAAACAGTCAAGATAAAAATAGAAGCAACATCTTAGAAATGGTTTTAGCCCTTTATATCTCTCACAGGGCTTCTTAATACATTATTTTATTTTTATGAAAATCCATAAGAAGAAAAGGACTTATTGCCCCCCTGTTTTAGACACAGTCTTTTGTGTTTAATTAACTGGTTTGAGGTTTGAGTTACTAAATATTTGTGCTGGGACTAGAACCCCAGACTTTAGGCCCCAATTCAAAGGCTGCTGAGAAGGAAGGATGGAGGAGTCAGGTGAGAGTGTGTGTTTGTCCTGCTCTTTCAACTAGAGCAATTCTCTCCATAGACATATTAGGTTTTTGGCTTCTACGTGGATTTCCACAATTCAGTTTCATTAGAATTTCATTGCACAGAGCAGGCAGCATCTCCACTATTGTTCATGACTCAGCTAAACTGCGAGCTGCATTCCCAAATTACACTCAACAGGCCTCCACTGCTCCATTCACAGCAGGGGCAGTATGCTATACTCTGTCCCCGGCCTGGCCCCCACCCTCCATCCTGAACACTAACCAGTTCCTCTGGCCAGTGGAGTCAACTGATGGCCTTTATATGGACCAACTCTCTCCCTTGACTTCAGTTTCTTCTACTTGTCATACAGTTATGTCTACTTGTTTATGACTGGTCATTTTCACCTTTGTGGGTTTCTTTGACCACCACCATGTGTACATACGTAAGACTATGAGCTTCCTGCAGGTGCCTAACACAGGTGTGCACCCGGGTGTGACTGAAGCATAAACACTCATGCTTCAGCTTCCTTGCTCTTTCTCCTCTTTCACAAACACCTTCCCATTTCTCTAGGAGGCGCTCTTTGTACATCTTCCTCTGTCTTCTTCCTTCTCATTCCACTTTTCATTATCCCTCTGTTTAGTTTTTTTATTAGTGTGCACGTGTGTGCTAAGTCGCTTCAGTCGTCTCCGACTCTTCGACCCCATGGACTATAACCCATCAGGCTTCTCTGTCCATGGGATTTCCCAGGCAAGAATATTGGAGTGGGTTGCCATTCCATTCTCCAGGGGATCTTCCCAACCCAGGGATCAAACCCTTTATCTCCTGTGTCTCCGGCACTGCAAGCGGATTCGTTATTGCTGAGCCACTGGAGAAGCCCTTCTATCAGCATAAGACAACACAAACATGGCTGGCAAGCATAATGCCAATTACCCTGAATCTACTGAAATTGAAGCCATTACTTCTGAAGGGAAATTCAGCAAGACAAATATCTAGTACCAAGTAACTATACTTTTAAAAGTGCCTTTAGCTCAAGAACCACCACAAGTCTTCATATGCTTCATCTATAATCATTTACTTTTTTACAAGCACCCCTTGAAAACTCTTTTCTCCTTTTAACATCCTCCAAAATGCAGCTCAAATGTCTCTACCTGCAAATACTTTACTGATGTCCTGAGGCAGACTCCATCACCCTATCTGAGGTCTCCCCACAGAAATTTTAACACACACCATTACTATAGCACTTCACACAGTATGTCTGCTACAATTAATCCTTTATTTGTGTCTCACACTCAACTATAAGAGTTGGGTTTTGTTCAGTCCTTCTATCTCAATCAGCTAATAATATACAGCCTAGTCTGGTATTCTCAGGTGGCTCAGTCAGTAAAGAATCCACCTGTGATGCAGGAGACATGGGTTCAATCCCTGGATTGGGAAGATCCTTTGGAGAAGGAAATGGCAGCCCACTCCAGTATTCTTGCCTGAGAAATCCCATGGACAAAGGAGCCTGGCAGACTATAGTCCATGGGGTCACAAGAGTGACTTAGTGACTAAACACCACTGGTATGTAGATATAGGTAAACAATTTTGTTGTTGTTGCCAAATGTTGATTTAGTTCATTGAATGATCACTCCGGATTCAAGAAAAAATAAAAGCCTCATTTTTACTCAATTTTTGCAAGGGATTTTCTACTATTCACTGAAATTTGAAGTGTATTTTTCAGCTACCATATGAGTTGTATACATTTGATGACAAACTTGAGAATCTTAACATAGAAATTATTTTTATGGGAAAATATACTTCATTTTCCAGTATATTCAAACATACACAGAAGAATAAAATGGGGCTTGGCCATAAGAAGGTGGTTTTTCCCTAATGTCTGCTCCCACTGCCGCCCCCAGAATTTCACCCCACTTGGAATATACTTCATTCTCCCATTGTGAGGTTCTCTGTTGTGTACCTCACACACTGCCTGACTCATTGATGTGTTTTTTCCTGTTGAATCAATTTCTCAGAGGATCGGCACCATGAATTTTTCATTGCTTATTTTTCATAGTAGTGTTTGAAAGCACAGTGTACAGGGTAGCTGCTCAATAAATTGTGAGCTAAGATTTCTTCTGCAGTTAAAAAGCTCAATAATTCAAAGTAGAGGCATGTTGGCGTTTGATGAGATATGCGGGATATTTTCGATCCCACCTTGAAACAGCACCAGATTGCCCATCATTTGCCATCTGAGCCAAATTTCAGGCTCCGTAGTCTCTCTTCTCTCACTTTTCGATCTGCTATTCTTTTCTCCAGAGATGAAGAGAAACGAGATGATCATGCCGCTAAAGCATCCTTTTTCATCTTTATTGTTCTTGTCTAGGTGCTTCATTACAAGATGTCAATTACCCAACACTCTAAAGAGCTGTCTTACAAGCACAAAATGTTCTCGTGGTCTGGTAGTACAGTGTTGTTTTCTGCTTTTAGGCTACAGTGGTGGCTGCGTTGTCATGCGAGGCAGGAGTCACCCTGGCCGCTGGGAAGTGAGGGACTGTAGGCACTTTAAGGCGATGTCCCTGTGCAAGCAACCAGTGGAAAATCGGGAGAAAACCAAGCAAGAAGAGGGATGGCCCTTTCACCCCTGCTATTTGGATTGGGAGTCAGAGCCTGGCCTGGCCAGTTGCTTCAAGGTAATGTGGAAGTTACATGGGCATTCTCAATGGAACCAACATTATTTCAACTTTGTCCATGTATCCTGAATTCCTTTATTCCAGAACAGTGCCTGGCAGACAGCAGACAATTAATATTTGTTGGCTGTCTCCATCCCCTCAGTTATATTCCAAGATAATTTTTAGGTCAAAATGTTGACAGATCCTGGTGACACTGAGGCCTCCTCATGAGGACTGATATTAAGGCTCCAGTCAATATTATTCTTATTGCCTACAAATGGACAAGGCAGACACTCACTGGGTATGGAAATGGTACAATTCCATATTGTCTGTAAGCCAATGAATAAAGTCCTTATTATGGAATAATGCCATTCTGCTGCCAAGAATAGCTTTGGCAGCTTTTGATGATCAAAAGTTTATGTATATATATTTTGTGTGAAGAAATGTCTTTTTGCAAATCACCTTCAGATTCTAGATTTAAGTCAGTGTCTCTTATTTTCTCAGAAATATATTTTTGAAATATATTTGGTGGCTTTATCTTTGGTTCATCATATAAATAGAGATTTCTAAAATGCTGGGAGAAAGTTCTCTGGCACAGGGGCACATGAAGAGCAGAATGGAGACAGCCTCTGTGTCTAGAAATATTGCAGTCTCATAAATGGCTTGTGAATGCACTCAATTTACATGTACACATGTCTAATCCTACATTAAATTCATGGAATAATGGGCCCAGGAGTAACCTCACAGAGCTATAAGTTAGACCTTGGAAATGAGTAAACTGCAGCATGCAGTGAGTTGGGGTGATTCACCCAAGATCACAATTATTTATTGACAGAGTTAGAATAAATTCCTGGTCTTGGAACTACCAGTCCAGTGCTTTTTCTACTACACATTACCCTGATACGTCAGCAAATATATGGTGTGTTTGATAGGCATAGCGGTAGGACTTATGAATTTAAAGTGATTTGAAAAAAGGTTCCCAGAGGAGGTGAGTTTTGACATATAATTTAAAAGACGGAAAGGCTGTGCTGTAGTCCGTGGGGCTGGGAAGGTCATTCATTCTGGTCTCAGCAAATTAGAGCCTGGTGAAGCCTGGCTGCAGGGTGCCCGCCTGGCATCAGAGACTTAAGCATAGCATCAGGCAGTTACAAATGAGGAAGGTATAGAGGTCTGGGATCTGAAACTCTGGGTCGTTGGTTCCTCACACTTGACCTTAAATAAAGTCAAAAGCATACTTTCCATTTGACTGACTTCTTCATGCCACTGTGAGAACAGCTGCGAAACAACAATTTAGGTATAGCCAAGACCCAAAGAGCCTAGAAATATAGGTGGCACTAGTGGTAAAGAACCTGCCTGCCAATGCAGGAGACATGAGAGATGCAGGCTTGATCCCTGGGTCAGGAAGATCCCCTGAAGGAGAGTATGGCAACCCACTCCAGTGTTCTTGCCTGGAGAACCCCGTGGACAGAGGAGCCTGGTGAGCTATGGTCCATGGGGTCACAAGGAGTTGGACATGACTGAGCATAAAAAGAGCACACAAGACTCAAAGACCCCAGACATATACCTGCCTTAGGTTTCAGGTCTCATTTCTCATGTCTTCCCCTGAGTCAGCCACGGAATACTGGGTCTAATCCTAGCTCTGCTAGTCTGTGGCTGTGTTGACCTGAAATTTGTTGACTTGAAATTTGTAAATTTCTCTTAGCCTGACTCTCCTCATTTCTTGACAAACATTTTACTAAGGGACAAGCATATGCCAGTCATAGGATACTGGAGTGGGTTGCCATTTCCTTCTCCAATAGGATATTTAGGAGGGGGACAAAAAGAACTCTTCTGGAGGAAAAGAGTCTTCATCATATCCTCCTCATGTCTTTGTTTTGAGAATAAAAAAATAGTTTTTAGAAAAGTAGATACATTTTAGTTCAATAAATGTTATTTCTCCCTTCTCGGTCAATCCTTTAATGTAGAATAATGACAACAATTATATTCCTGTAATCCTTTTGTCCAGAATTAAACAGCCTTATGTTATTTATGACTGTGTCAACCTTCTTCCCTTTCTCTATACAGGTATTTCATAGTGAAAAAGTCCTGATGAAAAGAACATGGAGACAAGCTGAAGAATTTTGTGAAGAATTTGGAGCTCATCTTGCAAGCTTTGCCCATATTGAGGAAGAGAATTTTGTGAATGAGCTTTTACATTCAAAATTTAATCGGTAAATACTTGTTAATTTTGAAAAATTTCAGTCAAATATTTTGTTTCCCAGTGATGACTTCTTAGTGATGAGTATTCCAAATATTTGGAGTGTTTGGGATATTCAAAACCTCAAGTGTTTAAGTTTAAAGCCAACAAGCAACTAGTTGTGAGAGAAAAATACATACTTATCATTTTATATTTATATTGCACTAAGTTCTCATTCCATAAAACAATGAACAAAGTGATGACTGTTTGATACTTGAAATCTTTTCTGTGTGCCTCATAACAGAATTTTAGAGTTGTTCTTCCAAGTTCAGAAATTATCTAGCCCAGTGATTTTCCAAGTGTTATCTGAGCATCTGAGGGGTCCTGAACCCCCAGAGCAGGAGAGGTCAAGAGGGCAGTCAGTTTCTTGTTCGCTGACTTGAGTCACCGGAGTAGGTCCAACCGACCTACTCCTTCACCTCCAGGTGTTTTGTATACAGAAGGGATCCATGTGATATTTTGTTTGGAAAAAAGAAAGTCTCACTAATTTTTTAAAAATTCCAATCCAACCTTCTAATTTTACATTTGAGGAAACAGGCATTTACTTGTTTGCATGCATCTTGCAAGTTTACAGAATCTTCAATTCTGTGAAGTTAGAAAATCAATCAAACTTAAATTTGAAGAAACATAGAGATCTTGTGCTACCTCCAGTCCAGTATGGGAATTTCTTCTACCAAATGCCTATGGCCATCTACTGTCTACATAATTCTTTTCAGTTTCAAGGTGCTCCTTACTGGGGATATAATCCATTCCATTGTTGGAGACTAGTTTCAAAGATCAACTTTGTAGGAAGCCAGAGCAATACAGATCAAAGTCTACTCAATTTTCAAATATTTGAAGACAGCCATCATGTCTCTTTTAGCGAGCCTTCTCATTCCTTGGCTTCTTACTGTAGAATGTTCTTGTCAGTTAGCATGTATTTTGGGAATGTCTTCTGTGAAAGGGACACTACTATATGCATGAAAGTGAAAGCGACAGTCACTCAGTCATGTCTGACTCTTTGTGACCCCATGGACTGTAGCCTGCCAGGCTCCTCTGTCCATGGGACTCTGCAGGCAAGAATATTGGAGTGAGTTGCCATGCCCTCCTCCAGGGGAATCTTCCCAACCCAGGGATCGAACCCAGTCTCCTGCACTGCAGGTGGATTCTTTACCATCTGAGCCACCAGAGATGCATGGGTGGCTGGAAAATGCAACAGATGTGACACAAAATCCTACCCCTGAGGATGTTGTGGTCTAAGGGGAGGAGGGGTGGCACACTTTCATACATTTATTTTAACACAAACAAATATAATACTGAGTACTGTGTTTCAAGCTCTGGAAATCTGAAGTCTCAATGAAACACTTATCTGAATCTCTGAGAAAATCCAGAACTACTTTTTGAGGAAAATCCTGGCCTACCCCATAAATTTCCTTTAGGACCCTCCCCTGAGAAGGTTAATATGTAATACCATCAAATTATTCACCTCTAACATCTATAAAAATGACCTTAAAGGTGGTAGTATCTCCCAATGTGTGTCTCATGGAGTACTCCAGGGAAAATAGGGGGATTTTGTGGTCAAATATGTTTGCAAAACAAGGTCCTATCTTGGAAATTTGCCATATACATTAGTATTGTAAAGGCTTCTAGAAGGAAGCACTTTATTTGACCACAAAACTGTTTTTTTTTTTTTTGACACCACTTATCTAAAATCCCATAGAACTGATCGGCCCTGCAGGAAATGCTGGCCTGAGACCATGGTTCCCAAACTTGGCTGATTCTCACACTCACTTGGGAAACTTGATAACAAGGAGCCCTCTGGTCTCATCCCAGGGCTGCTGAGTCAGATTCTCTGAGGCTGAGGAAAAGTTCAAGAAGCTTCCTGTTTTATTGGATTGCTAGTCAGGTATGGGGCCTCAGATCCAAGGGAGATGTGATCATCTCCACTGTTATAAGTTGTAACTTGGCTTCATGACCTCAGTTCAGTCAGTTCAGTTCATTCACTCAGTCGTGTCCGAATTTTTGCAACCCCATGGACTGCAGCATGGCAGGCCTCCCTGTCCATCACCAATTCCTGGAGTTTACTCAAACTCATGTCCATTGAGTTGGTGATGCCATCCAACCATCTCATCCTCTGTTGTCCCCTTCTCCTCCTGCCTTCAATCTTTCCCAGCATCAGGGTCTTTTCCAATGAGTCAGTTCTTCACATCAGGTAGCCAAAGTTTTGGAGTTTCAGCTTCAGCATCAGTCCTTCCAATGAATGTTCAGGACTTATTTCCTTTAGGATGGACTGGTTGGATCTCCTTACTGTCCAAGGGATTCTCAAGAGTCTTCTCCAACACCACAGTTCAAAAGCATCAATTCTTCAGCACTCAGCTTTCTTTATAGTCCAACTCTCACATCCATACATGACTACTGGAAAAACCATAGCTTTGACTAGACAGACCTTTGTTGGCAAAGTCTCTGCTTTTTAATATGCTGTCTAGGTTGGTCATAACTTTTCGGTCATAACTTTTCTTCCAAGGAGCAAGCATCTTTTAATTTCATGGCTGCAATCACCATCTGCAGTGATTTTGGAGCCCAAGAAAATAAAGTCTGCCACTGTTTCCACTGTTTCCCTATCTATTTGCCATGAAGTGATGGGACCAGATGCCATGATCTTAGTTTCTGAATGTTGAGTATTATGCCAACTTTTTCACTCTCCTCTTTCACTTTCATCAAGAGGCTCTTTAGTTCCTCTTCACTCTCTGCCACAAGAGTGGTATCATCTGCATATCTAAAGTTACTGATATTTGTCTCAGCAATCTTGATTCCAGCTTGTGCTTCATCCAGCCCAGCATTTCTCCTGATGTACTCTGCATATAAGTTAAATAAGCAGGGTGACAGTATACAGCCTTGATGTACCCCTTTCCCTATTTGGAACCAATGTGTTGTTTCATGTCCAGTTCTAACTGCTGCTTCCTGACCTGCATACAGGTTTCTCAAGAGGCAAGTCAGTTGATCTGGTATTCCCATCTCTTTAAGAATTTTCCAGAGTTTGTTGTGGTCCACACAATCAAAGGCTCAGCCACTTGTAAAGCATCCTTTCATACTTGTGTATTGTAAGGTCTGCCCTATGAAACAATACTTGCAAACTGTCTCACAGAATTCAGTGTCAAGTATCTATCAAATTATTGATGTTCAGCACCTAATCACAAAAGCTATATAATGTATATTCTACTCTTTGTCCAAGACTGCCAAGTTCAGCCAAGTGTCATGCTTAATTATACCAAATAAACCAATTCTCATTGTTAGCATAGTGCTTCTTCTTCTTCTTATGACACTGTTTTTCTATTTTTATTTTTATCATATACTACTACTAAGTCGCTTCAGTCGTGTCCGACTCTGTGCAACTCCATGGACTGCAGCCTACCAGGCCTCTCCGTCCATGGGATTCTCCAGGCAAGAACACTGGAGTGGGTTGCCATTTCCTTCTCCAATGCATAAAAGTGGAAAGTGAAAGTGAAGTCGCTCAGTCGTGTCCGACTCCTAGCGACCCCATGGACTGCAGCCGACCAGGCTCCTCCATCCATGGTATTTTCCGGGCAACTGTACTGGAGTGGGGTGCCATTGCCTTCTCCCTTTTTATCATATAGTAACTAGTTAAAATTATACAACTTTAGGAAATTGTTGGAGAGAAAATAAATACCAGTCCATATTCTAGGAGTGAGTATATGGCAGGAAAAATGTAGACCTCTGAATTCAGTGAGAAAAAGAATAAAAACTTCTCAACACAGGGAGAGTGATGTAGGTCTTCAGCCTGGTCACTGAGATGAATCTACCTAGCTTAAGCTTAAGGCAGCATTCTCACCTTCTCACAACCTTAAATGTAAGTTATAATCATGGCAGTGGCCAATGGGTCTCAGTGATGCTAGAATTTTCTAAGTCATATTTTACGTTCATTTGTATCATTCAAGAAAAAGAGCTCAAACATCTGAGAAGGAGATACTTCACAATAGGTTTGCTTCTGTGCATTAAGGAAAATAAAGCATCTGTCATGATTTCTCAATCCTTTAAATCTTTAATTCTTCAAAATTATCCTCAGAAAATTATCTTAGTGAGATGGTTCATTGTGCTATTAGCCTTTATTGCTTGATGTATTGAATACTCGGTGGTTTAACATATTGGTCCATCACCTAATAGGAGGGAAGATGGTTCTCTGTGGGGCTTCTCATGAAGTCTAACCAGTGGTAATAGCTGAAGTTAATCTACCATGCCTCAGACTGATTCACCGTGGAATGATTTACACTGGGATATAGTTGGAGGAACCAAACCTGCTGTAAACCTTTTATTAAATGGTGATGGTGGTGATTAACCCTCAGAGAGTACGTGAATATTTGACAAAAGAACAACAAACATAGAAAAGTAACATAAATATGCAGTAAAGTAGTGAATAAATAGGGAAAAGTAGGGAAAAGATGTTCCCAAATTTCTTACCAACTCACTTTCATGTATTCTTGTCCTAATTGAAAGGTGTTGCCATTCCTAACGACCATGAGAAAGCCATGTTCTCAATATGGACAGACTTTTCTCCCAGCTGCCCATCCCCAATGAGTACACCATACAAACCAAGAGAGGTAGGAAGTGAGATTAGTCCTTGCTCAGTTCACTTTATAGCTCTGGTTCTGCTTACAGGAAATGGTCAATAAATGCTTGCTCACTTGATCAGTTCTGCTAGTCATGTCACCTGTTTCCTGCATAACTAAATACTTAAAGACTTTTTGAACCTGTTACATAATATTGTGAATTCAATGCGAAGGGCCAAGTTTTAGTTTCTTCTCTTCACAGGACAGAAGAAAGGCAGTTCTGGATTGGATTTAATAAAAGAAACCCACTGAATGCTGGTTCTTGGGAATGGTCTGATGGAACTCCTGTAAGTCTTTCCAAGCTGGAGAAAAGGAGATGAATTTAAAGCAGGTGGCCCTGGAACCACTTAGTAAACCATCCAAGAGAACCTAGGAAGAACAGCCATGTTCCCTATGACTCAGACCTAAATCAAAAACTGCCCCAGACTTTGGTATCAAAAGAGTCATTTCAGCAAGGTCTTGAGAAAGCTTTGCTAGCCAGATAGTTCCAAAGCTAGCTATAAATCTCATCCTAAAAGGAAATAAAAATCTCTGAAAAAGGCCTGAAAACCATCTCCCATGTGAAGAATCTCCAGCAGAGAAGCAACTATTCTTTAAAATAATACCATGCTTCCTTTGCCCTACCCTCCCTCTCCTGCACAGCACCTGATCATGTGAGGGTGAGACCCTTGTCTATGTCACAGTGAAAAGAAATATCTTCAGTTTCTCTCACTTTAAAAGAACAGAAATGCCAGGTTTAGGTTTAAGAAGCTGCACCTCCTTCTCAGTCAAAGAAAATTATTTGGGAGGAAAAAAAATAATTATTTCTCATTCAGCCTCACATGTGTAAAAACCTCATGAAGGAAAGAAGGAACTCACAATTACATTTTTTTTCAGGCACAGTGAGGATTTCTGAGATCTTCCTCATGATAGGGAAAAAAAAAAACAGAAGCAGTAACCCAGATTAAAATGAGATCCATCTGAAGGCACAAGAAAAATCAAATTATTTAGTTTCACCAGTGAACTGGGGTTAGCAACAGCCTGCAGTGAGCATTTAATACAGCTCTTATTCACTGAGCCCCAGTTAAGTTCTGAGCACTGAGCCGAGTGCAACCCTGCATGATCTCTTTTCATCACTACAGTGATTCCACATAGTGGATATTAAAATGATTAAGTAGTTTGCCTAAAATAATACATAAGAGAGACAGCATTTGTATACAGGTTGTCTGTCTCCAAAGACACAATGTCATAAAGTCTCCTCATTGGCAAAATAGCAGCAGCCAAACTTTGACATAGTAACGATCAAAAGAGAAAAGGGATCTTTAGACCTGATACATAGATGGTGTTCAAATATGTAGCAAGGAAATGGTTTGCAGAGAAACTATATGCTTAAGTGGGAATAAAAATAATGAGCGTGCTAGTTGGAAAAAAAAAACAAAAAAACAATACCACGTCAGTACTGCTTCTTTGAAAAAGGCAACAGGACCAGAGGTTATGAAGAGATCTTGGAGATGACCTAGCCTCACCCATCTATTCTGCTGAATAGATTATTAGCAAGAATATATTATTGAATAATCTAATATATTATTATCAGAATATTATTATTAGAATATAATAATATAATGTATATTATAATATGTTATATATAATATGTTATATATAATATATATTATATATAATATATATTATAGTTTATATTATACTATATAATATAATATATATTATATCATATGTAATATAATATTATATTATATATATTATGTAATATAATAGTATATTAATATATTATATGTAATATAATATATACTACATTATATAATATAATATTAATATTATTAGAACATTATTAGAATAATCTAGTATATTATTATTAGAAGCATAGATCTATTCTTCTTCTGCTGAAGAAGCCAAGGCCCAGAGAGTGGAAAGGGCATAAAGCAGGGTTGACCTGCCCTGTTAATGGCAGCCACCACATAGCACGGTTGGGTGGTTAACGTCAATATGCCGCTTGGAAAATAAAGTGTGGTGGATAGAGGTCGACAATGTCTTTTAGTAAAACAAACAAACTTATTAATAACAGGAGAGGCATAGACAATTTGGTTCCGAATCAATGAGATAAAGCCATGAAGCAGTGGACTGAGTCCCTCACCACTTCCCTCTGGATAGAGTAAATATCAAACTCATGCCATTCTCTGAATCTGAACTTTTATATATATATATATATATATATATATATATATATATATAAGTTAGATGAATTATTGCATGACTTTGTACATATTTGAAGGCGAGTATGTGGTGGTGGTGGTAGCTAAGTTGTGTCCAACTATTGCAACCTCATGGGCTATATAGCCTGCCAGGCTCCTCTGTCCATAGGATTTCCCAGGCAAGAATACTGGAGTGGGTTGCCATTCCCTTCTCCAGGGGATCTTCCCAACCCAGAGATCGAACCTGTGTCTCCTGCATTGCAAGCAGATTCTTCACCCCTAAGCTACCAGGGAAGCATAAATCATTTCAAAACCCTCTTTTTTTTTTTTTTTTCAGATTTTTACCTGAGTCTTACTCATGGTTGGTCCACATTTCTATCAAGTAGTCATCAAATCATTGAGAAATCTGAATCTCTAGTCAATACTCCTGTTGTGTGATCATTCATAGAAATAGATAGTTTCTTGATTAAAGCTAGGGTTGACTTAGAAGTTAGTATTAGAGACTAAAAGCAAAAGAATCTACATCAAAGATGAGATTCAATTCTGAAAGATCCTTGAGCCACTAAAAAGTTTACCCAGAATCCCAGAGCTAGCCTAACCTTAAGTGAGAAAACAGTGCAATTTCATCTGACTTATTCCTTCTGGAGAAAGGCGTAGCATGCCTCTTTTTAAAAAAACAGAAAAAGAATCTTCAAGAAAAAATGCTAAAGTTTTCATTAGCTTGCTTTTCACAAATGTGGAACCACCTTTAACTGGCATCATAACTTGCTTCCTCCAGAAGTCAATTGTGATTTTCTACAGGGATGCCTTTTTGATCATTTGAAACCTTTTGCAGAGAATCAGTATTAAGGAATAATGAACTTCATCTGCTGCAGGTTGTCTCTTCATTTTTAGACAATTCTTATTTTGGAGAAGATGCAAGAAATTGTGCTGTTTATAAGGCAAATAAAACGTTGCTACCCTCATACTGTGGTTCCAAACGTGAATGGATATGCAAAATTCCAAGAGGTAAAAATATTAAGATCTTCACTATTTGTTTGCTTTCTAATTATCTATAGCTTTTTCCCAAGGCAACAGTTACAGAGGTCTAAAATTTAAGCAGCCTGGACCACAGGACCAACAACCTTCATGATGAACCAGATTGTACCATTTAGGAAAAAAAAAATGTGTATCATGGTGGAATGAGAAAAAATGACACCAGTGCAGTATGCTAAGTTAGTGGGAAATGAAGATAACTTCCCATATTCTGGAGAACTGTATTTTGCAAGTACAACCTGGAAGAAATGTCACTGTGACATTACAAACAAACAAAATTACTTATCAGATGAATAAGTAAAAGCACCAGCACAGTGTGTGACACACAATAGGCTCTCAATAAATGTTCACAACCTTTTTTCTTTAACCAAGGTCTCTCTTGAGGCTCCTCTTCAGGTAGGAGAACTGATCACTTTCCAAGCAACATCTGGTTCTCAATAATCTTTTAAAAAGCAAAGTCCAAGATATTGTGTTTAGGCCTGAAGTAATTCAGAGATAGTACATCTGTAAATAAACATCACTCACACTGGCTTGCTTTTACTTTACAGATGTGAGACCCAAGGTTCCACCCTGGTATCAGTATGGTAAGAACGATTCCTGAATTTCTAACTTTATGCTACTTTATACCATTAGTCCAGAGAAGGCAATACCATTAGTCTGTTATTACATAGCACCAATGGAGTTACTCTTTTCTTGTGTCTATTGAGAACTAATTTGTTCAAATTAACCATTAATAAATAATCAAACTAGGGACTTCTTTTGTGGTCCAGCGAGTAAGACTCGACACTCCCAATACAAGAGGCCCTGGTTTCATCCCTGGTCAGGGAGCTAGATTCCACATGCTGCAACTAACTAATGATCCCGCATGCCACAACAAAGATGGAAGATCCCACATGCCACAACAAAGATGGAAGATCCCGTGTGCCACAACAAAGATGGAAGATCCCGCATGCCACAACAAAGATGGATGATCCCACGTGCCACAACTAAGACCCGGTGTAGCCAAATAAATAAATATGTATTTTTTAAGATCAAAATGACATTAAATATTATTAAAGACTAATATCATAGCTTAACTCCATTTTTATGGCACATGATTTTAAAATATGCATCTAGCCCAGACTTTGGAATATACGTGTTTCATATATGAAAAAGACCAGTGAAAATAAGTAAACTGTATACTTACGTATGTGTGGGAGTAGGTGTATTCACACACATTTTCTTAATGTTGAGTGACTAAATTATACATGTGAGGTCAATCATAGCACACCCTATTTAAGATTGCATTACATTGCTCAATAATTGTTGTATCACTTCCATTGCTTATTTCTCTTTCAGATGCACCCTGGCTCTTTTATCAGGATGCAGAGTACCTTTTTCATATTTCTGCCTCAGAATGGTCCTCCTTTGAGTTTGTCTGTGGCTGGCTGCGCAGTGATATTCTCACTATTCATTCTGCACATGAACAAGAATTCATCCACAGCAAAATAAGAGCGGTACTTAAATTTAATTAACTATGAGAAACTCAGAGCTTAACTCTTCTTCAGTCCTTGAGGGGTTTTGTTTTCAAAAGACCAGACATTAATTTGTTTCATTGAAAGTCTTAGATTTTTAAGAATTGTTTTTCTTCCTGTTACAAAGATTTAGAGAAAATAATGGAAACACAGGTTTACTATGCTTGTTGGTTATTTCACTTCTCATGCTTTTTTAGCAACAAGGATGAGTGAGTAGCATTTTATTGTTTTGTGAGGTTCATTCCATCATTCAATGCTTATTTATTTTGCATCTACTATTCTAGGGACTGAGGTTTTATCAGTGCTTCCAAAAGACCAAAATCCCTGCTCACCTGGAGCTTATAGTCTAGTCTAGGCAGGAAGACTGCAAGCAATACAAGTAAATAGAACTACGTAGTATTTTAGAAAAAGATACGTGGATAGATGCATGCAGGAAGATAAAGCATTGATGAGGGACAAGGACTACTGGGAGGTGCATGCTGTTTTAAAATTCCAAATTTTACTTATAAGAGTACAGTATTTTTTAGACTCTACAGAAAATGGTAAGGAGTGGTTCTACATTTCAACTTCAGATAAAGACTGGACTTAATCCTTTGAGAAGCTAGGCTAATTAGGAGCATGGAGAATCTGTTACATATGAAATAGACTACCAAGGAATAGTGTCAGGTTTTCCATGTATTTCTTCAGCAAGCATTTATGGAGCATTAGCTTGGTCTCAGGCACTGTGGTATTTGTCAAGGACACAAAAATGTCAAGGACACAAAAATGAGATACAGTCAGTGTCTTTAAAAAGCTGGAAATAACACAATGTAGTAAGAGAAAAGAGAGCAGTCTGTACAAATTACCAAGGGGGCACCAGGGAGGAACAACCTCATTCCTAATTTTCCCTAGGAAATTGTTAAAGGTAACAGAGAGCCTTTTTTCTTTTTCCATAATTTAACATTCTTTCATAGTCTCCAGGAATCCTTTATTGCTCTATCATCTTTTCATATGTTTGTAAGTTAACTGTTAAAATGAAGTTCTATGTTAAAGCATCCTTGACTTGTAAGAGAAATGTCTTCCCTCACATCTCACAGGGCTTTCCTGTGTCTGTAATTCTCTCTGATACACATACAGTGAGGAGGATGCAGGTTGGGTCCACTACTGAGTTTTGATGGAAAAGCCAAGAACCAGAGGGTTTAGGTGACAACTGCACTGCCCCACAGAGACACAGTGGCAGACCAACCAGGAGAACAGGCTATCCCAAATATCGGTTCATGCATTATATTACTACTCTTCATCTCCTACAAATGGAACACTCAAGTCAAAACCAGAACATTAAGTATCAATGAGTTATATATCACAACCTCAGAAAATACATTTGTCTCTTTAGCTAGACGGCAGAGGCAGACCCCTTGCCCCAAGTGGCAGTAATAAGAGACCAGGTGAATGGCTAAAAACCAATCTATCAACATGTAAAGGGCACATCCCAAAAGGAAGTGATAATTGGCCAGTACTTACTGTAACAGTGTCAAGCACTGCGAAGCACCAATGTTTAATGGCATTCAATCTTTCTAACAACTCTCTGTGGGAAGTCTGCCATCAGCAGATTTTACAGATGAGGAAGCTAAGACTCTAAAGAGGTGAAACAACTTGGTTACACAGCAGCTAGGTAGTGGAATTTGGAAGTGAACTCGAGTCATCTGACTTACAAGGTCATTTTCAAAAACCGCTGTGGGCAGCAGAACAGCATATGCATTATATTAAAACAATCCATCCTCTGAACAGTAACGCTTGTATATTGTCGGTGTGAATGTAAATTGGTGCAGCCACTGTGGAAAACAGCACAAAGCTTCCTCAGAGAATCCAGCAATTCCACTCCTAGGTATATACCTGGAAAAAATAAATACACTAATTTTAAAAGATACACGCACCCCAATGTTCATCAGTCAATTCAGTTCAGTTGCTCGGTTCTGTCCAACTCTTTGCTACCCCATGGCCTGCAGCACGCCAGGCTTTCCTGTCCATCACCAACTCCTGGAGCTTGCTCAAACTCACGTCCATTGAGTCGCTGATGCCATCCAACCATCTCATCCTCTACCATCCCCTTCTCCTCCTGCCTTCAATCTGTCACATCATCAGGGTCTTTTCAAATGAGTCAGTTCTTCACATCAGGTGGCCAAAGTATTGGAGTTTCAGCTTAAGCATCAGTCCTTCCAATGAATATTTAGGATTGATCTCCTTTAGGATGGACTGGTTGGATCTCCTTGCAGTCTAAGGGACTCTCAAGAGTCTTCTCCAACACCACAGTTCAAAAGCATCAATTCTTCAGTGCTCAGCTTTCTTTATGGTCCAACTCTCACATCCATACATGACTACTGGAAAAACCATAGCTTTGACTAGATGGACCTTTGGGGGCAAAGTAAATGTCTCTGCTTTTTAATGTGCTGTCTAGTTTAGTCATAGCTTTTCTTCCAAGGAGCGAGCGTCTTTTAATTTCATGGCTGTGGTCACCATCTGCAGTGATTTTGGAGCCCAAGAAAATAAAGTCTGTCACTGCTTCCATTGTTCTCTCATCTATTTGCCATGAAGTGATGCGACAGGATGCCATGATCTAGTTTTGTGAATGTTGAATTTTAAGCCAGCTTTTTCACTCTCCTCTTTCACTTTCATCAAGAGGTTTTTTTGTTCCTCTTTACTCTCTGTCACAAGGGTGGTGTCATCTGCGTATCTGAGGTTATTGATATTTGTCCCGGCAATCTTGATTCCAGCTTGTGCTTCATCCAGCCTGGCATTTTGCATGATGTATTCTGCATAGAAGTTAAATAAGCAGGGTGACAGTATACAGCCTTGACGTACCCTTTTCCCAATTTAGAACCAGTCCATTGTTCCATCTCCAGTTCTAATTGTTGCTTCCTGACCTGCATACAGATTTCTCAGGAGGCAGGTCAGGTGGTCTGGTATTCCCATCTCTTTTAGAATTTTCTAGTTTGTCACGATTCACACAGTCAAAAGCTTTGGCATAGTCAGTAAAGCAGAAATAGATGTTTTTATGGAACTCTCTTGCTTTTTCTGTGATCCAGTGGATATTGGCAATTTGATCTCTGGTTGCTCTACCTTTTCTAAATCCAGCTTGAATATCTGGAAGTTCTCAGTTCACGTACTGTTGAAGCCTGGCTTGGAGAATTTTGAGCATTACTTTGCCTAGCATGTGAGATGAGTGCAATTGTGCAGTAGCTTGAACATTCTTTGGCATTGCCTTTCTTTGTCATTGTATTGAAAACTGACTTTTTCCAGTCCTGTGGCCACTGCTGAGTTTTCCAAATTTGCTGGTGTATTGAGTGCAGCACTTTCATAGCATTATTTTTTAGGATTTGAAATAGCTCAGCTGGAATTCCATCACCTCCACTAGCTTAGTTCATAGTGATGCTTCCTAAGGCCCACTTGACCTCACACCCCAGGATGTCTGGCTCTAGGTGAGTGATCACAGCATCATAGTTATCTGGGTCATTAAGATCTTTTTTGTATAGTTCTTCTGTGTATTCTTGCCACCTCTTCTGAATATCTTCAGCTTCTGTTAGGTCCATACAATTTCTGTCTTTTACTGTGCCCATCTTTGTATGAAATGTTCCCTTGGTATCTCTAATTTTCTTGAAGAGATATCTAGTCTTTCCCATTCTATTGTTTTCCTCTATTTCTTTGAATTGATCACTGAGGAAGGCTTTCTTACCTCTCCTTGCTATTCTTTGGAACTTTGCATTCAAATGGGTATATCTCTCCTTTTCTCCTTGGCCCTTTAATTCTCTTCTTTTCTCAGCTATTTGTAAGGCCTCCTCAGACAACCATTTTGCCTTTTTGCATTTCTTTTTCTTGGGGATGGTTTTGATCACAGCCTCCTATACAATGTTATGAACCTCCATCTGTAGTTCTTCAGGCACTCTGTCTATCAGATCTAATCCCTTGAATCTATTTGTCACTTCCAGTGTATAATCGTAAGGGATTTGATTTAGACCATACCTGAATGGTCTAGTGGTTTTCCCTACTTTCTTCAATTTAAGTCTGAATTTTGCAATAAGGAGTTCATGATCTGAGCCACAGTCAGCTCCTGGTCTTGTTTTTGTTGACTGTATATAGCTTCTCCATCTTTGGCTGAAAAGCAGATAATCAATCTGACTTTGGTATTGACCAATCTGGTGATGCCCATGTGTAAAGTTTTCTCTTGTGTTGTTGGAAGAAGGTATTTGCTATGACCGGTGTGTTCTCTTGGCAAAATTCTGTTAGTCTTTGCCCTGCTTCATTTTGTATTCCAAGGCCAAACTAGC
Organism: Bos indicus; assembly: GCF_029378745.1. Taxonomy (NCBI): domain Eukaryota; kingdom Metazoa; phylum Chordata; class Mammalia; order Artiodactyla; family Bovidae; genus Bos; species Bos indicus. Next base: position 36,343,330 of record NC_091761.1, read on the forward strand.
TTGTTACTCCAGGTATCTCTTGACTATGTACTTTTGCATTCCAGTCCCTTATGACGAAAAGGACATCTTTTTTTGGTGTTGGTTCTAGAAGATCTTGTAGGTCTTTATAGAACCATTCAACTTCAGCTTTTTTGGCATCAGTGATTGGGGCATAGACTTAGATTACTGTGATATTGAATGGTTTGCCTTGGAAACAAACAGAGATCATTCTGTCATTTTTGAGATTGCACCCAAGTACTGCATTTTGGACTCTTTTGTTGACTATAAGTCCTCCTACATTTCTTCCAAGGGATTCGTGCCCACAGTAGTAGATGTAATGGTCATCTGAATTAAATTCACCCATTCCAGTCCATTTTAGTTCACTGATTCCTAAAATGTTGATGTTCACTCTTGCTATCTCCTGTTTGACCACTTCCACTTTACCTTGATTCATGGACCTAAAATTCCAGGTTCCTATGCAATATTGTTCTTTACAGCATCAGACTTTACTTCTGTCATCAATCACATCCACAACTGGGTGTTGTTTTTGCTTTAGCTCAGCCTCTTCATTCTTTACTGAGCCCTTCTCCAGTAGCATATTGGGCACCTACCAACCTGGGGAGGTCTTCTTCCAGTGTCATATCTTTTTGCCTTTTTATATTGTTCATGGGGTTCTCAAGGCAAGAATACTGAAGTGGTTTGCCGTTCCCTTCTCCAGGGGACCATGTTTTGTCAATAGCCAAGATAGGAAAATAATCTAAATGTCCATCAACAGATAAATGGATAGAGATGTGTCATATATATACAGTGGAATATTAGTCATAAAAAGAATGAAACTTTGCCATTTGCAACAACATATGGACCAAGAGGGTATTGTGCTTCATGAAGTAAGTCAGAGAAAGATAAATACTGTGTGTTTTCACTTATATGTGGAATCTAAAAAATAAAACAAATGATGAATATAACAAAACAGAAACAAACTCATAGATACAGAAAATGAACTAGTTATCATCAGTGGGGAGAAGAAAAGGGGAGGGCAAGATAAGGGTAGAGGATTAAGAAGTATAACCTACTATGTATAAAATAAATAAGCTTCAAGGACATATTATACAGCACAGGGAAATATAGCCATTATTTTATAATAAATTTAGTGGGGTATAATCTGTAAAAAATTTTGAATGGCTATGTTATACACATGAAACTAATACAATATTGTAAATGAACTATACCTCAATTTTTTAATTAATTAAAAATAATATATAATCCCTCCCCAAATGACAGCTGCCAGCTCTGTCTCAGACATGAACAGTGAAGGACTTGGTTGATCCTTCCAGCAAAGCTTAGGTCTTTGGAGAACCTCTGTACCTTTCTCTGTTCACCTTTTCCTTAATTCACTCTCTCAGTCTTTGGTGGTTGGGAAGCCAGTGGGAATGGCAGAGTTAATACCTCTCATGGAATGGAATAGTAAAACCCCATGGGCTTAGCCATTTAAGAAGGCATAGCCAGTGCCATGATCTAGAGTTGAGGATTAGATCTAGTGATCCCAAACCAGACAAACCCTGTGGTGTCTTAGATGGTAAAAGTGTTACCCAGCCTATGACCAGGCTGATATGGAATGTTCTTTCAGTATTACAGGTGAGCAGCTGACTGATCCAACACCACAGTGTGCTACAGAAGGAAGCTATCAGAGAGTAAAGGATGGGGAGACACAGAATGGGGCAAGGGAGCCAAAGGGAATGGGTATCAACTTAGAGAAAAGAATGCCATATATTTCTAAAGCAGTTCTTCCTCCTGCATAATTTGTAGCTATTAGGCAATTTTTGTTCAAGATAGTAATAGTATTTATGGTGACCTACATTTCTTAGGTCAGTCCAGAAGTTCTGGATGAGGAACTAAACATGTAGAGGTCATACCACTCATTTTTGTGGCACACCCACCCTATAATTGAAGGAAGAATGCTGCTGCTGCTGCTGCTGCTAAGTCGCTGCAGTCGTGTCCGACTCTGTGTGACCCCATAGACTGCAGCCCACCAGGCTCCCCCGTCCCTGGGATTCTCCAGGCAAGAACACTGGAGTGGGTTGCCATTTCCTTCTCCAATGCATGAAAGGGAAAAGTGAAAGTGAAGTCGCTCAGTCGTGTCCAACTCTTAGCGACCCCATGGACTGGAGCCCACCAGGCTCCTCCATCCATGGGATTTTCCAGGCAACAATACTGGAGTGGGGTGCCATTGCCTTCTCCAGCAGGAAGAATAGAAGTAATTAAATATTTTTAAAGTTACATATGCATTGTATACCTTCTCTACAAAGAATCAGTTCAGTTCAGTTCAGTTCAGTCGCTCAGTCATGTCCAACTCTTTGCGACCCCATGAATCACAGCATGCCAGGCCTCCCTGTCCATCACCATCTCCCGGAGTTCACTCAAACTACAAAGAATAGTAACTCAGAAATATGAAAGACAAAAATATCATTCTTTTGGGGAGTAGAAGAAGTAATAATTGAGAAAGAAAGCTGGATGCAGTTTTTTAAATGTCTGAAGCAGAATTTTTTTAGTAGAATGTTTCCATCCTGGAAAAGTGATGAGGCATAATTTCCTCTTTGACTAACAGAAGACCACAAGGGAATTTTTGAGAACAAATTTTTTGAGTCATCTTATTGGTCAGATCAATGCCAAAAAAATAAAAACCATGAGCACTTTATGAGTTGTTTGACATGAACTATATTGTTATGCTGTGTTGTGCAATAAATATTTGCACTTCAAAATTGCAATTTACTCTTATTTTTTCAATTTTATTTCAAAAAATTTCTGACAAAAATATATCACATCTATTAGTCATTGCCCCAAATCTGGTGTTTTAAATCCTTAAAATAATTTGGTTTTGCTATTTTTATGGAAACATTTTAAGAGATAACAGGTTGTTCTCCCTTATATTGCTTTGTAGATTAGTATATTGGATATTACTGTGGGTTATTTGTTTATGGTAAGTGTTCTTCCTATATAATACTATCTATAATGAATGCTTGTAACAAAGCATAATTGATATGATGAAGTCCATGGTTGTATAACATTTTTTATACAAAAGAATACTAGTATCTTTTATTGTTGTGGTTTTACACATAAACTGAAATTCACAACATCTATTTTTCACATTGAATTTTTTACTCTGAGTATCTTCTAACTTGACCTATGAAGTTCTGTCCCATGTCACAACAGGTTGTAATGTACCACGTGGAGGATTACCATGCTTTAATTGAGGTGGTAATAAATATGCCACTTAAGATGTGGTAGTTGTAATTTTTCTTTAGAGATCCTTAATTGGGGCAATGAACAATCAGACCATGATTTCCACTATTGTTGCACACGAGACCTCTTTAGATTGAATGAAATGGTTGTGGTTCTCCCACTGAGTTCACAGCCAGTCTCCACGGACCCATTCCAAAGGCTGACAATAGGAGCCTAAATTTAGCATGTAAGAACATGTCCATGAAACAACACCTCAGGGAGCCAAAATTACAGTTGCTCCATCTTGCATTATTCACAAATTGCTGATATGGCAGACCGCCACACTGGTTAAGGAGTAAAAATACTCGTGTATAAATTAGAATGTTAGAGAGCTATTAGATTCTGTTGTATGATGACTTGAAATTCACATGGGAAAAAAAAAAAATTTTTTAAATGCATCTCCAAGTCTTTACAGAAGAAACGAAAGTGAAAATTTAAATGTATAATGCCTTCAAATTAACAGGTTTTTAGCATAAAAAATTAAGTTACATTTCACACACAGCACACACACAATAAAGAATATTGATTTAGAGGCCTTAGAGAAATCCTTAATGCCACTTCCTTTTTTATAGTTGAAGAGGGGATTTCAATTTCCTGGGTCATAAGCCCAGTATTACATCTGGTCTAATGTGTATACACACATGCACGTCTATGATGTTTCAAATTTATTCTTTATTGTACTGAGATCTATGTGATAAATAATGGCATAAATTAATAAAATATAGAAAGGATAAATTTCTAGTTGTCAAACACTGGAAATACTGCAGTATTCTTTTGTCCTATACCGTAGTTTCCTTTTGAATGGGGGAGAGTGCTAATACTTACAATCAGACTAATGCCTAAATTATGGACTTCCCTGGTGGCTCAGACAGTAAAGCGTCTGTCTACAATGTGGGAGACCTGGGTTTGAGCCCTGGGTTGGGAAGATCCCCTGGAGAAGGAAATGGCAATCCACTCCAGTACTATTGCCTGGAAAATCCCATGGACAGAGGAGCCTGGTAGGCTACAGTCTATGGGGTTGCAAAGAGGCGACTTCACTTTCACTAATGCCTAAAATATAAGTTCTTTTTACTATTGAGGTCTTTATGCCTCAAATTGTTTTTCAAGTAAGGTGGTTTTGCAGTACATTTTTATAAATCATTGAGAGAATAAGTCACTAAACTTTTAGTTTAAAAAGGAATTCACATTCTATTTCACTTTACAATATTACTTTATAAATCCCTACTATGAGAGTTAGAAAATTTATTTTCACATATATAAGAAACATTGTAACAAAGTTATATATGAAACTAAAATTACTTTAAATATTTGATTCCAATTTTATTCTATAATGAGGAGGGAGTAGTTTAGAATAATGAAGTTTCAGGTTTTCTCAAGATGCTTGGCCTTGGTGTACTTTTCTTTAAATAATTGGGTAAAATACTGAAGAATAGAAAGCTATTAACAGCAACCCCATTAATCTTAATAGTGTAAAGGGAAAACAAGTAGAATAAATGCTGACATTCTCTCTCTCTGTCTTTTAAATAGCTATCAAAGTATGGTGTAAATTGGTGGATTGGACTTCGAGAAGAAAGAGCCAGTGATGAATTTCGGTATGGACCTAGATTAATTTGCATTTAACCCTGGTTGACGGGTTTTTTATTTGCAGAGTGATTGGACTAGATCTTAGTGGTTAATGTGTTGAATAGCTTTCAAACATTATCTTTAACTTATAAATTTTCATTTCCCTAACTAAAGACATGAGTATTTTTTTTAATTTAATAAAATAATTATGCCTCCAGTCCATACCCCAGAACTCCAAAAATGGTGTTAGAGACTGAATGTGCAGAATGAGAGAAGACCTTTAATTTCTTAATTTTCTTGCAGTTGGAGAGATGGATCACCAGTAATATATCAGAACTGGGACAAAGGAAAAGAAAGATCTATGGGCCTTAATGAGAGCCAGAGGTGTGGCTTCATTTCATCCATAACAGGTTATTTTATTAATCCATTTTGGGGTTTATAATGCAAACATAATTTTCAGAAGACTCAAAGTCTCCTTTTAATTGCATTAATTCAGTGAGAAGGTTCTGTTTGGTTATTTTGCTTTTCAACTGCGTGTGTTTAATTTCATCAGTCTTAAGTTTTAAGTTTCCTATAGCTTGTTCCATACATTCATGTTCTTAAAAATAATTTACATCTAGATAAGTCCTTCATCTTGAACCAAAACTACCAAAAATGTGCCCACTGAAATGGGTCAAAAACTTGCCTAATACTATTCTCTATGAAACTTCAATATGGGCCCATTTAAAAAAATCTCTTTGTAGTATCCAGTGTATAATTGGCCAGAACTTTAACCTCTGAAAATTTTTTCCATTTAAGAAAAATTTTCCTTGAATTCAGTGTCTTTTTTTTACACATTTGGCCTTAATTGCTCCTTGCCTTAGAACACCAACTCCCTGTCAGTTGGATTTAGAGGTACATGTGTGTCTAAGATGGGTTTTTTTATTCTATGCATCAGTGCAGCGTTATTGGGGTTGATTGTCCACTCATATCCATTCCGCTTTCTATCCAATAAAAGGTAATGATGTTCCTAACAGATCCTCCCAAGTCAGGAGAAGTAAAAATATGGAAAGCAATCTCCGGCTTAAGGGCAACTACAGAGAAAGGAGAGGAGAAACCATGTTGTTAGTCAGCTCGCTTTTGCCAGCAGGTGTCACAACAGCCTACAGAAAGGCTGTTTGTGATTCTGGAAGAATAGCGGCTAATCTGAATTGAAAATAGCATTCCAGCCCCTCCTTCAAAATGCCAATATCTTTTTGGCTCATACCCCTCACACTAGAAAACAGAATCTTCCCTTGCAGTTTACATGCATCCTTGTCCTATTCTGGAACTTATGACTTGAATGCTAATGAAATATGTTCTATAACCTTTACTCTGAAAATAAAGATTTTCTAATTATTTTCTAAGAGACTGAGGACTTTGGGATACATCTTCCTGGAGGGCATGTCTCTAAAAGTGTGTGTTTTGTTCAAGGATCAGTGTTGAAAAGTGTTTCTTCATTGGAAGTTCCTGAGTTATTTTTTCTAAAATTTTTTTCTAAATTATTATATTTTTAAGAATTAGAGTAGAAATGATCATCTATTATTTTAGAATCTTTTCCCTCTTTTTACCTTGAAGTGGAATACTTTAAAACAAAGAATATTTATTTATCTTAATATTTCAAAAATTTATATTTTCTGGGTTTTATTAAAAATTTAGGAGATCTGGAAATAGCAGGCCCCCAGTCTCACATGGCAACAATTGATTAAAGCTTGCACTCTTAGTAAAACAAAAATATTACTCTACAAAAATATCCTTTGTTAAACAAGTCAAATGTTCTTAAAAATTTCAACAGTGCTGTGATTTCATTTCCAATATTTGTTTGCATTTTTCTTGCATTTGCAAAATCTCTACATTCTTAAATTAGAATTACTGATTTGGCATTTTGCTCAGTTAGCTCTTGTCACTGAGAACTCTATAGTTAGTAGTTAAATATAGTTCAATTTCCAGATTTAAAGAAGTATGGTAAACCAAAGCAGTCATAAAAAAAAATTGACCATTACAGAATTTCTACAGAGTCACCATTATTTCTGATTATTTCTAACCATTTTCTCCTCCAGGTCTCTGGGCGAGTGAAGAGTGTTCAATTTCTATGCCTAGCATCTGTAAGCGAAAAAAGGTTTGGGTCATAGAAAAAAAGAAAGATATTCCAAAACAACATGGAACATGTCCCAAAGGATGGTTATATTTTGACTATAAGGTAAACTTGTTTTCAAAAAGTTTCTTTTGTTTTTCTTTTGTAGATGTTAATTTTAGAATGTAATCAAAAGTGGGCCTGGCTTTGAAAAACCATGAGTTGTCCATTGGACCTGGAATTTTTCTGGTCACAATTTTCAAGGGATTTGAGAAGTTTTCTATTTAGGGACAGATCTCTTGAAATAAGGTTTTGTCAAAAACAGCTTTGACACCACCCTTCATTTGTATACTCGGTTTTTGCTACTGACATTGTCATTCATTGTGCTGGATGACCATTTCATTTAGGTGTGATGTGCATGCAAGCACATGTCTGTGTGTATCTAGGCCATGTTCCCAAATGAGCTGTCAACTCCAGAGGGCCCAGATTGTTTTCTTCTTTTGTGTCTTTCTGTCTGGAGCCCACATAGAGCACTACACGCCTTGTGAATTGACCCAGTAATAACGTAGCTCAGTCAACTTTGTCTTGAGCCTCATAAAGCTGGTGCTTCCATGAAGAATCAAATTTTTTTTTATTTTTTTAAGTGGCCAGGGGGATATTGTAAGCCAGATTTATTATTTCTGATACTGTCTCCAATTAAGGCTGAAACTTCCCCTCCATTCCTTGTTTTAAAATAAAATTACTTTATAGGCCTTAGGTGGAAGTAATTAAAATGTATCTCAAATTATAAATGTTTAACTCTTTGATAATTAAAAAGCTCAAACTGTGTCATAATTTCATATACTAATATGAAATTGCTCCTCCAACATGGGCAATTTTCAGTCTATATGTTTAGTTACATTGGCAGGGCATTCTCTCCCTTGCGATCTTCCTCTCATTGTTATGAGGTCATTTGTATTTAATACATATTTATTGAGCACATACATATTTGGGACTGATATTTTTAATTGTGGTAAAATTCACATAACATAGAATTTACCATCTTAATCATTTTTAGTGTTAAGTATATGCTTCCCTCATAGCTCAGTCAGTGAAGAATCTGCCTGCAATGCAAAAGACCTGGGTCGGGAAGACCCCTGGAGAAAGAAATGGCAATCCACTCCAGTATTCTTGCCTGGAAAACCCCATGGACAGAGAAGCCTGGCGGGCTACAGTCCGTGGGGTCGCAAGAGTCAGACACGACCTGGCGACTTAAACCATCACCATATGCACATTGCTGTGCAATGACTCTGCAGACCTTTTTCATCTTGTAAAACTGAAACTCTAAACCCATTAAACAACAGCCTCTCATTCTCCCTCTTCACAGCCCCTGGCAACCACTACTTTACCTTGTCTTTATTAATTTGACAGCTTCAGATACCAGATGTGAGTGGAATCATATAGTCCTTGTCCTTTTGAAACTGGCTTATTTCACTTAGAACAGTGTCCTCCAGGCTCACCCAATTGTAGCAAGTGTCAGAATTTCCTTTCTCTTGAAGACAGAATAATATTCCATTATATGTACATAACACATTTTATTTTTCCACTTATCCATCAATGGACATTTGAGTTTCTGCCACCTTGTAGCTGCTTCTGCTGGCAATTACATATATACATACATATATGTATGTGTGTCTGTTTATCTTGTTTTATTGAATTTTTAAAGTACACAGAACAGTTATGCCATCTTACATATGAGAAGACTGAGGCTAATAACATTGTGTAGGTTTTTTTTTAAACTTACAGCAAATAAGTCTCAGGCTGAGAATCAACCTCAGATTTTCTGACCCTGAGTATTGTCCCTTTCCTACAACTGCCACTTCATATAAGTACTTCAGTTCAGTTCAGTTCAGTTCAGTCACTCAGTCGTGTCCGACTCTTTGCGACCCCATGAATCGCAGCACGCCAGCCCTCCCTGTCCATCACCAACTCCCGGAGTTCACCCAGACTCATGTCCATCGAGTCAGTGATGCCATCCAGCCATCTCATCCTCTGTTGTTCCCTTCTCCTCCTGCCCCCAATCCCTCCCAGCATCAGAGTCTTTTCCAATGAGTCAACTCTTCGCATGAGGTGGCCAAAGTATTGGAGTTTCAGCTTTAGCATCATTCCTGCCAAAGAAATCCCAGGGCTGATCTCCTTCAGAATGGACTGGTTGGATCTCCTTGCAGTCCAAGGGACTCTCAAGAGTCTTCTCCAACACCACAGTTCAAAAGCATCAATTCTTCGGCACTCAGCTTTCTTCACAGTCCAACTCTCACATCCATACATGACACTGGAAAAACCATATAACTTATAACTTAAAACCATATAACTTAGCATAATGCTTTCAAGGTTCACCCCTGTTACAGCATGCATCAGAACTTCATTCCTTTTATGACTTAATATTCCATGCCACATTTTGTTTATCTATTCATTTGTTGATGGACTTCAGTTATTTCTACTTTTTAACTATTATGAATAAATCTGCTAGGAACATTGCCATACACAAGGATCTACTGGAGTAGATTGGACCTTGACTAGATGGACCTTTGGCAAAGGACCTGTTGGCAAAGTAATGTCTCTGCTTCTTAATATGCTGTCTAGGTTGGTCATAACTTTCCTTCCAAGGAGTAAGCGTCTTTTAATTTCATGGCTGCAATCACCATCTGCCGTGATTTTGGACCCCCCAAAAATAAAGTCTGACACTGTTTCCACTGTTTCCCCATCTATTTCCCATGAAGTGATGGGACCAGATGCCATCATCTTTGTTTTCTGAATGTTGAGCTTTAAGCCAACTTTTTCAGTCTCCTCTTTCACTTTCATCAAGAGGCTTTTTAGTTCCTCTTCACTTTCTGCCATAAGGGTGGTGTCATCTGCATATCTGAGGTTATTGATATTTCTCCCGGCAATCTTGATTCCAGCTTGTGTTTCTTCCAGTCCAGTGTTTCTCATGATGTACTCTGCATAGAAGTTAAACAAGCAGGGTGACAATATTCAGCCTTGACGTCCTCCTTTTCCTATTTGGAACCAGTCTTTTGTTTCATGTCCAGTTCTAACTGTGGCTTCCTGACCTGCATACAGGTTTCTCAAGAGGCAGGTGAGGTGGTCTGGGATTCCCATCTCTTTCGGAATTTTCCAGTTTATTGTGATCCACACAGTCAGAGGCTTTGGCATAGTCAATAAAGCAGAAGTAGACTGCCAACACTAGTCTAGTGTCATCTCACTGTCGTTTTGATTTGCATTTCCCTCATGACTAACGATGTTGGGCGTCTTCTCCTGTGCTTATTGACCATTTATATATTGTCTTTGAAAAATGTCTGTTCAACTCCTTTGCCCACTTTTTATTTGGGTTGTCTTTTCGTTATTGAGTTGTAGGAGATCTTTATATAATTTAGGTATAAGACCCTTATCAGATATATGTTTTGTAGGTATTTTCTCTCATTCTTTAGGTTGTCTTTTTACTTTATTGATAATGTCCTTTGATGTATACAAGTTTTTAATTTTAATGAAGTCCAATTTATCTAATTTTTTTTCTGTTGTTCATACTGTTGGTGTCATATCTAAGGATATGTTATTAAATCCAAGGTCACAAATATTTACCTTATGTTTTCTTCTAAAAGCTTTATAGTTTTAGCTTTTATATTTAGGTTTTAGTCCATTTTTAATTAATTCTTACACCTGAAACTTTTTTACAACTATTAAAACAAGTATATAGTAGAGTGCTCTGAAGGAAACCACCACAAAGGAATGCCTTTCTTGCCTCAAAGTCACATTTTTGATCCAGAGAGTGGGCAGTCCCAAAGCGTAAGTAAAACTCTTCTAGCTACTAATCATAATCCCTCCCATGTATAAATAAAGAATATTTTAAGGCAAATCATAACAAGTCATATACTTGGCATTACGGAAATAATTCTTAGAAGCTTACAGTGGTAGTTTTTGGCCATTGTCCTTTTCCTAAACTCTCTTATCTACACAGATTAGCTCTATTCCATGTTTCCTTGAGTGTAAACATGAGGAATATATACACACACAGGCAAGGTACAGTAATGGTGCCGCAGACCCAGGGCAGAAAGAGTAACTGAATGCTTCCCTTGAAAGAACAGGAAGGTGCATGAGTAAAGCACAAACACAATCATGGGGGGAGAAGGGCTTTCTGAGGCTAACTGTGGAGCAGGATTAAAACACGCTCAGGGGCTATTTTTAATCTTTATTGATAACTAATAGCTAGATTAGTGGTTCATAGCTCTGATTAAATACTTAGAATCACCGGGTAAGCTTTCTAAAAATATCAAGGTGCAGGTGACATCCTAAAGATTCTGATTTAATTGATCTGCATGGATCCAGGCATTAGCATTTTTGGAAAGCTCCCTTGGTTATTCTAATGTGCAGCCAGATTTGCCCAGCAATGCAAAAGTTGTACAGTTGAGTCTTGGAACCATTCAGAGGATTTGATTACTAAGGATATGGTCACAGCAGGCTTGTTGAGAAGTGACCTGTTACAGGATGAGGTTTCAGGGTCCCCAGGTGTGTCTTCCCATCCACAGCGCCCTCCCCTGCATATCAATGGCTAAAATCCCACCAGTAGAGTCTTATTCCTTTGCCTTAACAGTTTCCTTTACGTTTTTTTTTGGGGGGGGGGGACTCTTTCTGAGGTTGCCTCATCAGTCACCTCCACTTTAGAATAAGTGGGTTTATAAGAACATTAGAAAAGCTGGAAATAGAATTAATGGTTGAGAGGAGTGCAAAGCCCAGTGGGGATAGTTCTGACTAACAAAAAAGCTACAGAAGGAAAATTGGGAGACAGCAATGACAGACATTACTCACTTCAGAGTTCTAAATAAACATCAATATGTTTCACTAAACTGCTTCTTGCTTGTCTGTTCCTAGGACTAATTCTTATTGGTTATTTCTAAGGGGAAAAAATCCTGCCTGATTGACTATTCACTATTACTAGTTTCAAAACTGAGATAGCAGAAGTCGTGGCTTTTCTCGTGCCTCATACATTATTTTCTTCATGTTTGATGATGTAAAAGAGGCTTGACCAGGGATTATCCCAGGAAGAGTGAGTCACGTAAGAAATTTGGCACAGCAGAGCTGTGTATAAGAGGAAGACATTCTTTGTGTGTATGTATGTATCAGATTAACTATTGTGCTTCTACTTAAATGTTTTATTCAAGGACCTGGATTTAGTGATGATGGCTGCTTTGTACCATCTCAGTTCAGTTCAGTTCAGTCGCTCAGTCGTGTCCGACTCTTTGTGACCCCACAGACTGCAGCATGCCAGGCTTCCCTGTCCATCACCAACTCCCGGAGCTAACTCAAACTCATGCCCATCGAGTCGGTGATGCCATCCAACCATCTCATTCTCTGTCATCCCCTTCTTCTCCCGCCTTCAATCTTTCCCAACATCAGGGTCTTTTCCAATGAGTCGGTTCTTCGCATCAGGAGGCCAAAATATTGGAGTTTCAGTTTCAGTATCAGTCCTTCCAATGAATATTGAAGACCATCTAGTTTTAGATTAGCCAGTGTTTTGTACCATCTAGTTTTAGATTAGCCAGTATTTCATTTCATGCATAGCATAGTTCTTTCTTTAAAGAAAATGCTCTCCTCTTTTAAATTATTCAGATTCTTAGCACTTTTTTCATTCATTCCATTTAACTGTGTTGCATATTGGCAACTCAGTGGTGAGAGAAAACAAATACAGTCCCTTCTCTCTTAGAGCTGATAGGCTAGAGGGGACAAAACATTAGTAAATTAATCAGGAAAATAACTCTAATTTACAACTTTGGCATACGTGATGGAGAGTTAGACAGTTCCATAGAAGTATATAACAGGAAGACCTGACTGAGGCAGTCAGAAGGTCAGGAAGCATCAAAAGTAAGGGAAACAACATGTGCTAAAGACCTGTGGTGAGAAGGAATGTGATATATTGAAGACAATAAAAGAAGCATAGAGAACTAGAATACAGAAAGTGAGACAAAAGAAGTAGGTAAGGGTGATATTGTGTTCGAGTTCCTGGTTTTATCCTAAGAGCAGTGGGAAACCCCAAAGCATTTTAACCAAAGAGGGACATGATCAGGGAAAAGAATCATTCAGGCTGCAGTACCAAAACTAGACCCAAAAAAGGCAAGGATGAGGAAAGTAAGAGCCGTTAGGAGGATACTACAATAGTCCAGGCAAGAAGTAAGTCCCTGAGGCTAAGATCATGGTGGGGCAGTGGGAATAGGAGACGGTGAAGGACTCAGAAATGGGATGTCCAGATGGTAGTACTGAAGGGGTGATGGAGGTGACTGAAGAGTCAGAAAATCTCAGGTTTCAGACTCACATAAATGCATAACTGACTATGCTATTCAACATCAGTAAGAACACTGAAAAGGACCAAATTTGGGAGAAAGATCATCAATTCCATTTTCACATTTTGAACTGGAAATGACTGGAGACCAAAAAAAGATTTTTATATGCAAAACTCGTTTAGAATACAGTAAGGTATCCTTGCTGCTGCTAAGTCGCTTCAGTCGTATCCTTACTTCACATCAATAACCAGAGATGCATTAAACTTGATCACATTTTGCAAAGCAGTAAGTAAATAAACAATTTAAAATTAAGGGTGTTGTATTTCATCTTGCTACTTTGCTTTAATTATTAATGACACAATTTCAAAGTGTGTTAGTAAACATGTTATATTTTTAGATACAATGAAGCTGTGGTAATGGGAGGCTACACTCCCATAGTCAAGCTAGTCAAGCCTCAGTTGGCTGAAGCAAACAGGGCAGTGGTGAGGCTGAGTGGGAAGAGGGAGGGTATGTGTGTTTTCTGGAGAGCTTTATTGAGCTAAATGAACCAGTGAGGTTCACTGGTATTTATGAATGGTTCATTAGTGTGACTATCTAAACGCAAGGTGAATTCACATTAAATGATAAGACTTCCTAATAATTAGTATGTGGCACTCTTTGGAATTCATAATTAGAAGAAAGAGGCAGAATGAAAGGAAATAGATAAAAGGATAGTTGTTATAAAATTAAAATCCTTTAAAGCCAGTTCCATTTCTTTGTGAAGCAAACAGGTAAAGAGGATCAGAAAAAGTGAAAATGTATTTCCTGTCTTGGTTGGCAACTCAACTTCATGCTAGATCAGGCTTTCTGGTTTTTGTCCTAAGACAAAAGTGGGTAACCCCTGAAGGGTTTAAAGGGTGACATGTTCAGAACTGAGTTCTGAGAAGAATTACCTGAGCAGTATTGACATCAGGGTCTGGATAATTAATTCCTTGCTGTGGGACACTGACCAGTGCGTTATGGAATGTTTAGCAGCATCCCTGGTCTCTACTCACTAGATGTCAATAGCAACGCTCCCCACCCCCCAACCCTGTCTGAACCGTGACAACCAAAATGTTTCCAGACATTATCAAAATATAATCTAAGGAGCAAGTGGTTTTGTTTGAGAACCACTGGATTAAATCTAGAATCCTCAGAATGTCACTTTGCAATCATTTCAGGGTCTATTGGCTTTTATCTTGTTCCATAAATACTTGTTGAAGACCTTCTTAGTTGAGATGTTCAAAGAGGAGCAACATTTAGTCTCTGCTTTTTAAGTTCATGATGGTAGGGAAAGGATGAGGGACTGATACATTTAGATATTAAAGAAGGATGGGGTAGGATGCTCTCTCAAGTGCAGAGTGCCACGTTAACCTAGAATACTCTTGTAGCTGGGATTTTCTCAGTGGCAGATCTCACGCTCAGATTCGTCATTGACCAAGGATGGCTATGTTCGTTGATGAGAGAATAATCCACACGGAATATCTTTTGCAGAAAGTCTTTCCCGACTTCTCTGGAACTTTGCCTAAGGCTTTCTCTTCTATCTTTCTGCCTTCTCTCCTCTGATTCCAGATAGCTTGACTAACATGGTTCAACTTCACAGAGTTTAGTGAGGGGGTGCTTTTCTTCAACTTGCCTACTCTCCTAGCAGTTACCATTCCATACCTCTTGTTCCATAATGAGTAACTCCTGCCATGCCACAGACGTGATTCTCTCCTGAGTAACAGGCAGCTCTCACTGCCAAACCGCACAGCCTTCTTTTTGAGTTCCACTTGACACTGTTGTGCCCCTCCCTTCTGTTTCTCCTTCCTAGGCTTCCTTGGTCCTGCTCTTGCTTTTCTTCCCTTTGGCTCATTCTTTTCTTTTCCCGCTCTTCCTCACTGACTTTTGGACCACGTGGCTGACTCCAAGTATTTAGGGACTTTAAATACCTGATGTGGTCTGAGTCCCCAGGATTCCTCTCTCACTTAAAAGTGAGAGAGTGTATTTGTAAATAAAATCAAATGAACGCCACCAAAATAAATTTTTTTAGATGAAATCCTCCCCTGTAAACTCTGCAGTGAGGTTGGCTTCTTTTTAGAAGGAATGCTATTTTTCACTGAGCAGAAGACATTGTTCTGACATCCTGCATGACAAAACACATCGCTGTCTCTGAGGCCTCCTGATGCAAATACACAGAAGGCCTGACTCACCCTGAAAGCTGGTCCTCTTGGTTTCGCTTCCACACCTTTGGAGTAGCTGAAAAAAAAAAAAAAAGGGCCGCTTCTGTCCAAGAAAATCATAAAGAATCTTCAAAGCTGATTCTCGGTGTGTTTAAGAAACTTTTAATTCACTTAGAAAAATATGGAAATGAATGTTTTTTGGGGACATTTTTATAGTGCCTTTTGCTGAAAATCCCTGAAGGCCCAAGTGACTGGAAGAACTGGACATCTGCTCAAGATTTTTGTGTTGAAGAAGGGGGAACACTGGTTGCCATTGAAAATGAGGTGGAACAAGGTAGCGTACTCAATGTTCAATCAGGCAAAAATCGCCATTTTTACTGAAGTGTCTATTAAAACATTTCTCTGAAATACTAACCTTTCCAAACCAACATTTTAAGTATTATGTTGCTGGTGACACTAATTTTTCAGTGTGACCTATAAGGTTTATATCACGATATCTGTAAAAGTTAGTACACTGCATTGCTTAGGAACTGCTGATTTTTCAGAGCTTTTTGTCTCACCAGGAGTAATGGAAATAATAAAGACATACTTATGATCAGTATTTCAAAATAGCTAAAATAATCTGAGGTAAAGTCTATTATAATTGCATGGTATAATTTTTTAGATCCCTACAGACTTTTATTTGCTATTTAGGCAATAATTGTATACTTTAGTTTAAGTATAAGCGATTAGCCCTCCTTTGCTTAGGAAGACATTGAATGAACATTGAAAATTGTTTTGTTAATGATATGATGAAATTCCAGGTTTAGCCAGCTAATTTCTGTCAATTTAAGCTGAATAAAAATGAAAGAGACTGTATTACCTTAATAAGGACAAAGTAATGAATTCCTACAATTGATTAGTAATTAAGTTTTGCTGTCATTTAAATAAACTCATAGCTATAAACAGAATGTGATGATTATCCACATGGTTTATGTGTATTAAATTTGCTAATGTATTCTTATTTTTCAGCTTTCATTACCATGAATCTTTTTGGCCATACCACTAATGTGTGGATAGGGTTACAAGATGATGATTTTGAAAAATGGCTAAATGGAAGGCCTGTGTCATATTCTAATTGGTCTCCATTTGATACAATAAATGTAAGTTCTAAGAATTATTTTTTATCAGTCATTTTAGCAAGAGATCCTATTTGAGACTTGTTTACTGAAGTTTTATTTTTATTAGTTTGTTGTTAATATATTTTTAATAATGTAATTTCATATAATCTTCATGCATTCCATAGATGTAATTACTCATCACAATAATTATTTATTTATTTTGTGGGTTACAAAGTGATTCGTGAACAGGTTTATTAAATGCAAATAAAGGAATAATAGTGTTTGAATTTTTAAAATTATGTTCTTAATAAAAATGTCAGTGTTATAATAATGTTATATGTTACCATTTTTTTAAACATGTATTTTTTTTGAAGATTCCAAATCACAACACCACTGAAGTTCAAAAACGCATTCCTCTCTGTGGCTTGCTGTCAAACAATCCTAATTTTCATTTCACTGGAAAATGGTATTTTGAAGACTGTAGAGAAGGTTATGGGTTTGTTTGTGAAAAAATGCAGGGTAAGAAATATTTGCTTTTTTATTCCTTTCATTTCCATGGCCCACTCTTCTCTTCCACATTTGTTTACACACTGTATAAATGATAGTTTCATAGCTAACAGTGCCAACATTTATTCTTTGAGCTTTACACACGTATGGTCACTTAATCTCTACTACCTCAGGGCTGCACCCGCTAGTGGGGTTCTAAGGACTCCAGAGACCACTTGAGTGATGACCAAGTTTATGCATTCATTTTGGTCATTTAACAGGTTTTACTGCTTGCTGTAGGATTGTGTCTGTTCAGATTATTAAAAAGACATTGAAAAATTACTGCAAAAGAGTCAAGGAAATAAGCCAACTCAATACTTAATTCCTTTTTAGGAATCCTAAAATGGTATCTGTGGCTACACATGGCATACAGCACTTTTCTAAATCTGATTATCAGAACGCCCAATGACTTCCGGTATGAAATACCAGAGCTATAGTGCTACAAGTAGCCAGTGGGGACAGTGAACAATGGAGATGCACTCTAAGTGACCTTGAGTAGTAAAAATAACAATTAACAAGAGCTCACATCTCTTGCTTTTACCCAGTCCCAGGCTTCCCTAGAAGGCCATTGTCTGTGTCTAGAGCTGTGTGGAATTCTAGGCAGCTGAGGATATACATGCTTACTTGGAATATGAATTATACCTCTTAGTGTTACATACATGCGAACTCTTTGATGCTACTAAGTATCAACCATCCTCATAAAAGCAGTTTCAGGAAAACCCTATATCCTAGTTCACAGTTA
Organism: Bos indicus; assembly: GCF_029378745.1. Taxonomy (NCBI): domain Eukaryota; kingdom Metazoa; phylum Chordata; class Mammalia; order Artiodactyla; family Bovidae; genus Bos; species Bos indicus. The sequence continues at coordinate 36,361,122 of NC_091761.1, forward strand.
TCACTTAAGAATAGTAGTGGTTAGGAACTGAAAGAAGATATCAGATCAGTTATAGGAAGAGTATTATGAGAAGAGCAGAGCCTTGTAGGAATAAAATAATATCAGTACATCATTACTTGCACACTTATGATGCACCTGAAACTGTGCCTTCGTTTTATAAGTATTATGCCATAAAATCCTCACAACAATTCTATGAAGTAGGTAAAAGGCTCCCCATTTTACAGATGAGGACCTTGAGGCTTAGGAAAAATAAGGAACATATTCAAGGTCTCTTGGTTAAATACAATGATTCTCTTCTATTCTAAGAATAGAATTGTTATATTTATTGTAGGAATAGAATCATTGTAACAATCAACATTAACAATAATGTTGATCTTTTCAGTACTCTCTGAACCACTTTCTCTCTTTGATATTTCTGGAACTAAGAATATACATGATTTTTTGGAGACAGTATAGAGCAGTGGTGGTGGAGTTCAAATACCACCTGGGTTCCTACCCCATCTCTGTAAATAAACTGTCAGTAAAGTTTGTCATCTTCTCCGAATTTTCATTTCTGCATCTGTAAAATGGAATAATAATTATCTCATGGACTTTACATATATACAATGTTTAGCAAGTTCCAGCATATGTTTAACAAACAGTTATTGTTTTCCTTATTACTATTTTTATTATATTACTATTCAACCACATTAAGTTCTTGTGGTCTACAAATTCTGGCTATCCAAATTCTGGCTTCTCTTCTTTATTTGTCATATGAATATGTGTTTGCCTTGGGTTTAGAACCCAAAGAGTTTGATTTGCTCAAAAAAATAAAGATACCTAAATGAAAAGAGAGACAAGGGCTAAATCAAGACCCCCAATTTTGAATTTGGTTTCCAGTGGACCTATCTTTCTCAGGGAAGCAGATGGCATATTGTAATGTTCAAAATCACTGATGTTTTGAAATGATGAAATCAATAACATAGTGAGAAATTCATATATGTGAAAATATAGGTGCATGACTTAGTGGGGAGAGTCAATTAAAATGGCATTAAGGCACACATACAAAGAATTTCAGGAACTTTAGTTTTAATAACTTATTACATTGCTACTTTGGTGTTATATTGGTTTTGTATAAATAACGTTTAGACTTGGTACATCAGCTGGTAAACAGACTTCTACAAAGAAAAACAGATGATGAAAGTGTGGTCCATCAAAATTTAGTTGGTAAAAAAAAAATTTAGTTGGTGAATAGATTTGTTTCACTTCGGTTTTACAATGGTTTTACAATATGTATTACTGCTACATTGAGGTAACAGTTTCGGGAAAAGTCAAATCCCCACTCTGCCCTTTTTATCTGGGAGAGTATGACAAGAATAGGAGAGGAGAGCAAGAAGTAGCATTTACTGAGTGCCTGCTGAGTTCCACATCCTACAGTAAGTGCTCTACATAAACATCTCCTCGAATTTTACCCTCATACTTCTAACAAAGGCTTTAGTAATCTCTCCCAGACCAGAAATTTGAAGTTTAGAGAGACTGACTAATTTGGCCGAGGTCTCTAAGCCATTCAGGGTCAGGTCTGCGATTGAGTCCTAGGTCTTCGGGTCTATCTACATCTCCCCATGTTCCTTTTCACCCCAAATGTGATAAAACCAGTATACAGAGAGAAATCCCAGCTACTTTAGATCAGACAGTTCAGAAATACCCTGTCTTTGTGTTCTAGAATTCCTAAATTTAGCCTGAATATAGTACAGAACAAAATGGCAAATGTGTGTATCAAAGAGGAAACATCTTTGTATAACACACGAGCTTGGTTTTCACTTGATCACAGCCACTCAGGAACACGAAGAACCAAGTATCATGTGTGGGAAAACCTAGTCTTTTCATTTATAAATCTTGACTCTGACAGGGGGTGACGTATTAATAATAATGGTTTATAAGAACTGTAATGTATTTCTAAACATTTATTAACTTATTTTTAACTTCTCTTTAGAAATTATATTAATATTAAACAGGATAGCAACTATCAGTCTCAAAAGTTTAATAGTGTTATATTTGAGAATATGTATTTGTAAGTTATGTCTGCAAGCAGTATTTGACTACATTATAGTTGTTAATATTCTCTTAGTAAATATTAAGCTCTGCCAGCAACAGAACTTAATATATGTATAAGGCTGAGTGTACCTACTAGAATTAAACCTGCCTAACAAGGTCACTATCAGTTTCACCAAAAAGTGGTCAGTTTGACAAGGGACTATCAAAAACAGGAAGTCTAGAAATGATTCAGTATATGTTTATATATGTTTAAAAACTCATTCATTAAATTTTCTAAGTGTTTTTGTCCTTTAGAGTCACCTATACTTACAGATACTGTCTTCATTTTGAAGTAGTCAATTCTGGGAAGAAAAACTCTGATGTTAACAATAGTATGAATCATTGTACTGGGATCCATGCTAAGCTTTGCCTCCCCTATTCTCATCCAGATGCTATAAATAATTTTTGTTTCTGTTCTTGTTCTAGATGCTTCTGGACACAGTATAAATACATCTGATATGTATCTAATCCCTAATACCTTAGAATATGGAAACAGAACTTACAAAATAATTAATGCAAATATGACTTGGTATACAGCACTAAAAACCTGCCTGATGCATGGAGCAGAACTGGCCAGCATTACAGACCAGTACCACCAGTCTTTCCTCACTGTTATCCTTAACCGGGTGGGATATGCCCACTGGATTGGACTGTTCACTGAAGATGTAGGTTTGCTAAAATCCCTTGTATGATTCTTGCATAATTAAGTTTCACATCTACCTCTTTAGTGAGATAGCCACTGACATTACCACAGAAAAACAGAGTCATGAAATAACAGTAAATGTAACATTTAAGTAATTGGATTATACAATAACTATTGACCAACCCTATGAACAATGGAGAAGCAAATGGCAACCCATTCCATTATTTTTTCCTGGAGAATTCCGTGGACAGAGCAGCCTGGCAGGCTATAGTCCATGGGGTCACAAAGTGTCGGACATGACTGAGCAGCTAATACTATGAGCATACAATAAATATTGACCAACCTTATGAGCAGCATATGACTACAAAATAAAGGTGTCCCTTTTTAGAGTAAATAACTACTTGCCTAATTTCTGGAAATTAATACCCTTCAAAGGTTCTCTGAAGATGTCTGAGAAATTTCAGGATACCGCCTCATATGTGCACTAGAATACATCCTGAACTCAAACACCTGAAGTCGGGTAATTTGCTGCATTTAAAGAATCCCCAAGAAAAATGAATCATGCCTCCTGCCTAAAAATTTGGTCATTAATTAATTCAGTACTCCTTGTAATTTAACATGTATGTTATTTTTCCCCTCTAGTGATATGGTTTGGAAAATAATATTTTTTAAATGAAAGTGGTTACTCAAATAATGAAAAGTAAATCTATTCAATCCTGACCTCTAGTTCCACTCCTCAAAGTCAATCACTGTAAACAGTGTCTTGTGTGTCATTTACAAATTTTCTGTGTATGCACATATATATATATACATGTAATAGATTAAAAGGTATACTCTTTTTTAAATAAGTGAGCTCATACTATATATATACTGTCCTTAACCTTGCCTTTTTATTAATATAGGTTGTACAGCTTTCTGTGTCAGCTTATAAAAGTCTAATACAGTCTTTGAGACAGCAGCATATATTGATATGCCACAACTTATTGAACCGTTCTTCTGTGAATGGACTTTTGGGTTCTTCCCAGTTCTCACAATTCCAAACAGGGCACAATAAATATCCTTGTACAAGTAGGATAAATCCCCAGAAATGAAGTTGCTAAGTACACTTTAAATTTTAACATGCAGTGGTACCAAATTGCCCTCCAAAAGCTTGAGACAATTTACATGCTAACAGCAGTATATGATAACACCTAGTTTTTTCACATCCTTGTCAACACTGGGTATGTCAAAATTTTAATCCTTGCCAGATAGCTGAAAGGATGGTATTTCATGGCTGTTTGTTGTATTTATTGTTGTTGCTATTGTTGTTTTCCTTATTGTATTTTTCTATTAGAGAATGTTTCAACTTTCTGTAGGCAATTTTGCTTTATGGTCTGTGGATTCTTTTGTCATACATGGAAATTCCGATGTTAAGAGCATAAACTACTTAGCCAAGTTTTCTTTGGCACTTTTATGTTTTCAACTACATGTGTGAACCTTTGTTGCTGTTGTTGTTTAGTTGCTAAGTCATATCTGACTCTTTTGCAACCCCATGGACTATGGCCCGCCAGGCTCCTCTGTCCATGGGATTTCCCATATAAGAATACCGTAGTGGGTTGTCATTTCCTTATCCAGGGGATCTTCCTGACCCGGGGACTGAACCTGTGGCTCAATCTTAAATTTATTTTGGTGGAAAGAACAAGATGGGCTTCCCTGGTGGCTCAGTGGTAAAGAATTCACCTGCCAGTTCAAGAGACGTGTGTTTGATTCCTGGGTTGGGAAGATCCCCTGAAGAAGGAAATGGCAACCCACTTCAGTATTCTTGCCTGGGAAATGTTATGGACAGGGGAGCCTGGTAGGCTACAGTCCATGGGGTCACAAAAGAGTTGGACACCACTTAGCGACTAAACAACAACAATAAAAAACAAGATATAGAACAGCTTCACTCTGACTGCGTACTGGGAAATTTGATGGACAGGAACCAAGGATTCCCAAAAACTAAAAGAGATACTGCTTGTGTCAGAGAGTCCTTTTTGTCAGGCCATACTCACAAGCTGTCCTGCTGCTGCTGCTGCTAAGTCACTTGAGTCGTGTCCAACTCTGTGCGACCCCATAGACGGCAGCCCACCAGGCTCCCCCGTCCCTGGGATTCTCCAGGCAAGAACCCTGGAATGGGTTGCCATTTCCTTCTCCAATGCATGAAAGTGAAAAGTGAAAGGGAAGTCGCTCAGTCGTGTCCAACTCTTAGCGACCCCATGGACTGCAGCCTACCAGGCTCCTCCGTCCATGGGATTTTCCAGGCAGGAGTACTGGAGTGGGGTGCCATTGCCTTCTCCGACAAGCTGTCCTAGGCTTCCTAAAATATGTCTAGAAGTGGAAATAAAAATCCATGTGTGAATTGAGGGCTGCTCAGACAGCACTGGCTGATGCCACCAGCATTCACAGCAAGGAAATGATGGTTCAATTTCTCTCCACAGAATGGTCTTAGTTTTGACTGGTCAGATGGCACCAAATCCTCCTTCACTTTTTGGAAAGACGATGAATCATCCTTCCTTGGTGACTGTGTTTTTGCTGACACCAGTGGACGCTGGAGTAGCACAGCCTGCGAGTCGTATCTGCAAGGAGCCATTTGTCAAGTGCCCACTGGTAGGTTCTATTCAACTCAAGAAATATGTGCTGTAAACCTGTACTATGCAAGGCACTGTGCTAAGCAGGAGCTTTGAGGGAAAGTAGAAAGAATTATCTGCCTTCAAGAAGGATTTGGTCTGGTAGGTGATATACAGACAAAAAACTGTTACAGGAGGCAGGGCTACTAAATGATATAAGAACCATAGCAAGCGTTTTGGGGGTTAGCAAGAAAGTGGACACATTAGATCCATTTGGGGGAAAGTAAAAAGGTTTCTTAAAGGACATGACTGTGGAGATTGGTCTTGATGAATGGGTGGAATCAGGAAACTCTGGGACATGGAAAGGCACTCTGAGCAGAAAGGCTTGGGCACACATGAAAGGAAGAAAGGACTGGACATGTATAAGTAAAGCTGGTGTTGGGATTTTCCTGCATGGCAGGTTTATGGTGAGAGAAGTGGGAAATCAAGCTAGAACCATAGGTTAGGAGCCGGTGTGGAGGATCTTGAATACCTGGAGGATCTTGAATACTGAGGATTTGTTTAAGTCCAAGACTAATAAGATGCTAGGACCATCATCATCATAGTAATAATATTTATACTTATATGTACTCTTGCCTGGAAAATCCCATGGACGGAGGAGCCTGGTGGGCTGCAGTCCATGGGGTCACTAAGAGTCGGACACGACTGAGCGACTTCACTTTCACTTTTCACCTTCATGCATTGGAGAAGGAAATGGTGACCCACTCCGGTGTTCTTGCCTGAAGAATCCCAGGGACGGGGGAGCCTGGCAGGCTGCCGTCTATGGGATCGCACAGAGTCGGACACGACTGAAGTGACTTAGCAGCAGCAGCAGCATATATAAAACATGGTAATAATGACAATAAATCTCATTACACTTAAAGGTCACCTCGTCCAACCAGGTGAACTTTAAAGATTAAACTTAAACTCAGAGCATTAAATAGCTTCCTGAAGATCTCATAGATGTCTAACAACTACTTCTTGGAGTAGAAGCCTAGTTTCCTTGATCTCTGATGTCGTATCTACCCCATTAAATCAGGGCCCTTTTCTTTTGATTGCTTTGGTACATAAAAAGAGAGTTCCTTAACACTAACTGGTTTCTTTTTAAATCTCTCATTTAAGTAAGTGTGCATGTATTTACTTACACTTGGGATACTGTAAGTCAAATAGCACACATATTATATGACTTCAGATCAAAACAATTCAGGACAAAAATGTAAATTATAGTCACATATATTGGGAAAGCTAATTCTCCTTCTAAAATACCATAAAATTATCCTTTTTTTCTCAATAACACTGCATTTATTAAGTGCTTAAGTTGTCAGACACTAGCTCATCTAAACTGCTTAAGTTGTAAGAAAGATGTTATTGTTAACTCTCTTTTATGTGTGTGGGAGTGTGGGGAAGATAGATACCCACAGCCACACACCTAGGATCTCAGAGTGGATGTGTCTGACTCTCATGCTTGCCCTTTGAAGCAAAGTCCATCCCAAATTCCACTTAGTTATATGTTGTGTTATGTTATGTCATGTTATATCATGATATGATATGTTATGACATGACGTGTTACTTTGTTATGATGTTATGTTATATTATGATGTGTTATGCTGTGCTATGTTATGATACTTTACTGAATGATTTATTTTCTCTCATAAGTTAACTAGCAGGAGGATTTACTAAATCTTCACCACTGAATGGAATACATTTTGTTCATTCGAAGTGCCTTTTGTCAACTTCATTCAGCTGCTAGTATTTCTATGAATCTCATTCCCCAGTTTTTCCAATCTTTTTTCCAATACTAATTGTAAATATGAAAGATAGCACCCAAACTAAGCCTATGAAGCTATGCATTAATATACCCTATTATGTATAGGTAAAGATTATTTCTGCCAGACATGCTATAAGCCATTTCAGTTTTGTGATCATTTACATTAAACCCACTCTTTCAGAGTATTATCATGAAAATCTCATTACATATATTTATCTTGGTCTTTCGTAGAGTGTAATACAATGTTTTTCTCAACAAATGAACCCAGTTACCACCCTGAAATCATAACTGATTTTGTTCGTAGAAACAAGACTGTCTGGACGCCTAGAGTTGTGCTCAGAAACATCAATTCCCTGGATAAAATTCAAAAGTAATTGCTACAGTTTTTCTACAGTCCTAGAGAGTACAAGTTTTGAGGCTGCTCATGAATTTTGCAAAAAGAAAGGTAATTCTTTTGTGGTGGTAAAATGCTTTCAATGTGTTCCTTCTTGACATTTCAGTAAACAATGTCGTTTCTTCATTTGTCTGATAATTTAGTGACTTCAGGAGCAAAACAAAAATAATTGAAAAAGTGCCCTCTTTTAAAAGCACTCAGTGGGCCTTTTGCTAACGACCTGCTGAGCTGTCAAGAAAGGGCAGAGTGAAAACGCCGCTTTTGGGTGAAGTGGCAGCACGTTGTGTTGTTTTGCTTCAATCGGTGGTGTGACAAGGTGGAAAAAAATTGAAAAAGTAAACATTATTCAATTTACAGCTAATATGTTCAATGTCCAGAATACAATGAAAAACCCAAGGTGATGTCTCAGGATACTGCACATTCCCAAGAAAGTGTTCCCTTTGAATGTATCTGAATATGAATCTTAACTGTTCTCCCAAATTAACAATCTATGCTTTAAGTACCAGTTTGCATCTTTTTTTTTAATTTAAATTTATTTATTTTCATTGGAGGCTAATTAATTTACAATATTGTATTGGTTTTGCCATACATCAACATGAATCCGCCACAGGTATACACGTGTTCCCCATCCTGAACCCCCCTCCCACCTCCTTCCCCATACCATCCCTCTGGGTCATCCCAGTGCAACAGCCCCAAGCATCCTGTATCCTGCATCGAACCTGGACTGGAGATTCATTTCTTATATGATATTATACATGTTTCAATGCCATTCTCCTAAATCATCCCACCCTCTCCCTCTCCCACAGAGTCCAAAAGACTGTTCTATATATCAGTGTCTCTTTTGCTGTCTCGCATACAGGGTTATCGTTACCATCTTTCTAAATGCCATATATATGCGTTAGTATACTGTATTGGTGTTTTTCTTTCTGGCTAACTTCACTCTGTATAATAGACTCCAGTTTCATCCACCTCATTAGAACTGATTCAAATGTATTCTTTTTAATGGCTGAGTAATACTCCATTGTGTATATGTATCACTGCTTTCTTATCCATTTGTCTGCTGATGGACATCTAGGTTGCTTCCATGTCCTGGCTATTATAAACAGAGCTGCGATGAACATTGGGGTACACATGTCTCTTTCAATTCTGATTTCCTTAGTGTGTATGCCCAACAGTGGGATTGCTGGGTCATAAGGCAGTTCTATTTCCAGTTTTTTAAGGAATCTCCACACTGTTCTCCATAGTGGCTGTACTAGTTTGCATTCCCACCAACAGTGTAAGAGGGTTCCCTTTTCTCCACACCCTCTCCAGCATTTATTGCTTGTAGACTTTTGGATTGCAGCCATTCTGGCTGGCATGAAATGGTACCTCATAGTGGTTTTGATTTGCATTTCTCTGATAATGAGCGATGTTGAGCATCTTTTCATGTGTTTGTTAGCCATCTGTATGTCTTCTTTGGAGAAATGTCTATTTAGTTTCAGTTTGCATCTTTTAATGTGTCATATTACCTTTACAATTTTAATCAAAAATTACTTATTTACAATAGAAATTTTCACTTTTCAAAACCTGAGCTTTTCTTTAATTGAAGTATAGTTGATTTACAATGTGTTAGTTTCTGGTATACAGCGCTTTTATCTCTTTTGCTTTAGGAGTCTGACCTAAGAAAATATTGCTATGATTTATGTCAGAAAATATTTTGCCTATGCTCTCCTCTAGTTTAGTGGTGTTACGTCTTACCTTCAAGTCTTTAAAATATTTTGAGTTTACTTTTGTGTATGGTATGTGAGGGAGTGCTCTAACTTATTGATTTATATGTGTCAAAGCCTGAGCTTTATGAATTATTATTTTAATTACATACATACACAAATACTTATCCATTTGCTATTTGTCTCTTTTATAGGCTCTAATCTTTTAACAATCAAAGATGAAGCTGAAAACTCTTTTCTTCTAGAAGAGCTTTTAGCTTTCCGTTCTTCAGTCCAGATGATTTGGCTGAATGCTCAGTTTGATGGTGACAGTAAGTAACTTGGGTAGAAAAGAGGAGAGGCATAAATAAATACAGAGTGGTCAAGGTTGATGCAAATGACATCCGCAAACCAGAAGGCTCTCCTTGGGTACATTTGCTGTGAAAAAAATATCACAAATCCTAAAGCCATTTCTTCCAAAGACAACGTTGCTAACCCTTTTTTATACCCTCTTGTTCTCTGAAATAATCCCAGAAAACCAAAAATGAAAACAAACAAGTTTATTTTATACTTAATCTCACATTATGAAGATGTTTGACTGGAACTTTGTGTTGGCAGACTTAGTCATAAGACATCAAAGTCATATTTACTTTAAAATATCCTGGGTTCCAAAATGTCATATAAGAGCACAATAGAGTTATGGAAACGTCCCAGTGATAAATAGTGCTAATAGAATTGTTATTTGGTTCTCAAAAAAGCCAGAGTTTGTAATCAGATGAGAGTATGATTTTTTTTCTTTATTGAAAGTACTTGTATCAGAAGAAAGGGGACGTATGTATACCTGTGGCTGATTCACGTTGATATATGACAGAAACAAACACAACACTGTAAAGCAATTATCCTCCAATTAAAAATAAATAAATTAAACAAAGAAAGCACTTGTAAAGAAAATTATTTTAAACTGGAATGGAGAACTTGTCACAGGGGTATACCAAGGTGGAGGATGGGTCCACACTGGCAAGGAAAAGTATTAGATATTGCTTAAAACTTCTAGACCAGGGTGATAATAAACAAGCTGACAAACGTATGCTTAGTTATACTGCTTGTTTTAAATCCTTTTCATACAAGGTGCCTCCTTATCACTTACACACAGATGGATTCTACCAGCATCTTCACCTTTTGGTACACCACTGGCTTGCTTTTTTAAAGAAGCTCACTGTAACATTCTTTTAAAAAGTGAGCTCTTTTGTAATGATATAGATGTTAGGATTTCAAATGATTTAAGTTGGTTATAATGATAAAGAACTTTTAAAATTCAAACTTTATATTAAGAAACATGATATCTCAAATGAACTACATTAGAAGCTCGTATCTAGCATAAAGAGAGTTGTTCACAAGACAGCTTTGCTAACACCTACCTCTGGATGATGAGTTCATGACTGCACCTACTGAACTGAATGCACCAGATAAGGAGAGTCGCATTAAATTTAGGGGCTGCTTTCTATGGTTTATTCAACACTTAGTATGTTTGATAACCATGCACGCAATTCATAATAAGTTAGCGTTTTTTTTCCACAGATGAAACCATAAAGTGGTTTGATGGAACTCCCACAGATCAATCAAACTGGGGTATTCGGAAGCCAGAGGTGTACCACTTCAAACCCCATCTGTGTGTTGCCCTGAGGATTCCTGAAGGAGTGTGGCAATTATCCTCATGTCAAGACAAAAAGGGATTTATATGTAAAATGGAAGCAGGTGGGTAAAGTTCAAAGGTAAATACTCATTTGATTCCACCCTGACTAAAGCTGACCCACCTCTTTACACTTAAAACTTTTAAAATTCAGGTATTTAGAGAGTATTCAAATAGATTCTGACATTATTGTCTTGTTTTACATCAAATAATTTACAGAACATACCAGCTTTCTCTCATACACAGAAAAAAATCATTATAAATCAAGTCAAAGACTATGACTTTCTTGTGTCATCTGGCTGTTATATTAATGGGCAAAAAAACAGTTTTACCTCAAGCAAATAGAGCTGGAAATGCAAACAAGCAACTCTCATTTTGGCAACTGCAACTCAGAATTTTAAAGTATCATTTTTGGTCACAGGAAATATAATTCAGGTCTAGGTATCCTTACTGTGGATAAGTAGATGTGTTTTTCTACTGCATGGCATAGTATATTATAAATCATATTTTAACTTCATCTGGAGCTATATACTCAGTTTGTGGTGATGAAAATTTAGAAATATAAGCCAGAAAATTCTAGTCAATTGCAAATGATAGAGATTTCTAAGACAGTAAGGATCATTAACAGTGGAAGATGTTTATAATAATCACAACATTTTCTAAATGCCAGTATTATAAAGAAGGGGGGATTGATGTGGCCTGGGCTCCTGAAGAAGACTTTAGAGAAGGGATGAGGCTTTGTAATAGTAAAAGATAAGGAGAATAGAGGAGGGAAAGAATACTGGACAAACGTTTCAGTAAGACTAAAGACAGAAATAAAGAATGAACTTAAGGCTAGCCCACATTAGGTGGTGATGGGGGTAAAAGCATATTTCTGTAGGCTCCATCCACAGGGAGTGCTGGGTTAAAGAGCTGAACTTCATGGTGAAGGACACAGGGAACCCCTAAGTGCTCTGTAGATACCTACAGTGGATGTAAGGGAGACAGTTGTAATTTGAGCACAAATGAACAAAATGAACAAAAATGGAGGGAGGAAATGGGAAAAGAGAATCATCAGTCTTTAGTGACTGATTAGATACTGGCAATGAAAAAGCAAAAACTGGTAGGTGTAGGAACCAAAGTTTGAGGTTCCAAAAGTGTGGGTATCAGCTCTGTGTGGAAAACATGGCTAACCTAATAAATAGCATGCCTAAGCAACCACTAGCATTCAGCTATCAAGAACAAATTAGAAACACCTCATATCTGTTCAAATCTTTAAGGTTTCCTGTACTACACAGGGCACCTCTTTTACCCTTCACGACAAGTTTTCAAGGCAGTGAAACAGATACAACACTCCCATGTTACAGATGAGAAAAGTACTTGTCCAAACTGAGGCCACAGGGAGGACTACATTCCAAATTTTCTGATTCCATGTGTCCCTTCCATACCTGCCCACTGCCTCCATCCAGAGAATGAATACCCATTCATCAGTCTTTCTTTGAAAAGTATCCTTACACATACACAATACTACGTTTTCAATAATATTATGTAAAATCATACAGTACTGTTTTTAAATTGCAAAATCAAGGTTTTATATATATATATATATATATATATATGTATGTATATATATATATAACTGTGTTTTTGTTACTGGTAACAATGTTGACATTTCTTCATGGGTCTTAAGTAGTGCACCAAGTAGTCCTCCACTGACAAGTCCTTTACTTCTCTTTCTCTGGGTCATTCCCTGTATATTTCTCTGGATCTTTGCCTAGATAAAAAATAGCAGAGTTCAAATTCTGATATAGAGTCTTCCTTGAAAAGATACATTCTTTCAGTAGAAGATCCTCAAACAGGAACCCTCAAACTTTTTGAATGGAAGAGCTATCACTCATTTCCCAAGATTCTTGAGACATGAGAAGGTACTCATTTTTTAAATCTGCAAAAAGCCAGGGAGGTTATCATTACTGGACCAACTCCACATCAGATCCCAACAAAACTGAGTTCCTTGTAGGCAGGGACTATATTTTACTCATATTTCTATTGCAGCACAGTGTTGAGACTGGATGAGGATTCTTCAGCTTAAAAAAAGGCAGTGTATGTCTTTGTGAGCACTAGTATTGATGATTAAATAAATCAGGGGTCAGCAAATTTTTCTTGTAAAGGATTAAATAGTAAATATTTCAGGATACAGGAGCCATATGGTCTCTGTCACACTTCAACTGTAGCAAAAAAGCAGCCAAAGACGACAGAAACATGGCTGAGTTCTAATAAAACATTATTTATAAAAACATGTGCTCAGATTTGATCCATGGGCCATCATTTTCTGAAGTAATGACATAACTTTGCTGAATTAAAAGGAAAATTTCATCTCAATATCTTTGTATTTGATTTTAGATATTCACACAGTAAAGAAGCATCCAGGAAAAGGTAGGTTTGGAACAGTAGAGAACATTTTGATTTTTCATAGAAATAAAATAGAAAGTAACTATGTGACAGTAACTATCTGACTTCATTGTCACTGAAGTTTTCTTTTTTCATCTCCTTGCAGGACCAAGTCACAGCGTTATACCTCTTACAGTAGCACTGACACTGCTAGTAATTCTGGCAATTTCCACACTTTCCTTCTGCATGTACAAGCACAGTCACATTATCTTCGGGAGACTTGCTCAGTTTAGAAATCCTTACTATCCTTCAGCCAACTTTAGTACAGTACATTTAGAAGAAAATATTCTCATTTCTGATCTTGAGAAGAATGACCAGTAATAATGAAGTGAGAGAACATCATGGCAGTGAGAATGAGCAAAGAAGAGTATTTTCCTTTACAGACCAGATGCCACTAGAATGTCAATTGTGTCACCATCTTCGTTATTCTTAAAATGATTACTGGTTTTGAATTGTAACCAAATCAGATAGGTGTTCATTTATTTATTTCCTCAAACTGTGATCTATTCTTAAAAGGGGGAAAATTTACAGTGCTTATTATTCAGAAAACAAGAACTATTAAAAGCAACTCCCAAATGAGACCCCTCAAACCAACATGAATAATGGTTTTTGCATTAATATGCTTTTACCAAAAATTCTGGGGAATTTTTAAACTAATTTGATATCTATTCAGATGTTTACTAATACTCATTCCATGAAAAGAGAGCGGGGTGGGAAGCAAAACAAATTTTAAAGTCCTACACTCATAGAAGAAAGGAAAGAGAAAAGGCTTCAGAGAGGATTCTTGTTTGGTTTTTATTCAATCAGTTTAACAGCAGGGTTTGCAAAACACTAATATCTCAGCTTAATACTCACAGGTTCTGGACTCTATACTAATATTTAGGGTGACATTCATTTTTATTAGTTCTGTCTTCTCAAACTAAAGGAAAATAACCTTTCTTTAAATAGTAAAGATCTTTTAGCAGTACTCTTTCAAAAGCAACCATGCAATGTGACCTAAAATCATCAATTACTAAATGATAACAAAGTTAGTTTTTAAAAAAAAACCTTATAGATAAGCTCAAAGGAATATATTGAGATCTTAATACTGTTAAGATTTATAAGCTTTATTTAAGACTAAAGATATAAATTTAGACCACTCATAACAACCAAAAGATGTAAAACGTAACTTGAATTTAAAGGGAAAAAGTTAAAGATCTGAATTACAGTTTCATCAGAATGAGACTAGAGGATGTGATGAGAAGTACTAAAAAATTACTCTCCAGAGTAATCTAGATACCTTTGCTATATAGAGTTTATTTAGTAAATTATTGTTTGGGGGAACCATCTCCATTTGCATTGGACTAGTTAGTCTGGTCAGTAAAAAATAAAAGCATGATACTAATACATAAATTAAAAATCACAGACTTGGTCTTCATTCATTTTTTATAAACAAAAAAGACTTCATAGTCAATATTCAAAACTTTACTCATTACATAAATGTTTATCAAGTTCCTGTTAAGAACCAAGAGCCATTTTAGAAACTGGAGGTACTGGGGTAAGCACTTAGTTTCTAATGAAGGAAAACCAACAGTAAAGCAGTCAAGAAACATATAAGAATAAAATAGCAGGTGGGTATGAAGACTAAGTAAGGGCCTACGATAGAGAGAGACTGGGAGAGTCTCCCTAGAGGGTGCATTTTCATTATTACAACCAGCTTCCTCAAAACTGGTGGCAGTCACAGGATGAAGCTTAGAGAAAGTAGGAATAAGCCTCTACGTGGAAAACTATCATCATTAGAAACACAATTTGAAGAATGTGTCCTAAGAATGAAGTCTTTGTGGCCTGAAACAGTTAATACAGAGTCCAAAAGCAGCTGTTTGCTACTGCTGTGTCATTACACGCTGAGACAATCTACTTCCATAATTCTGTTTGTTCAGGGACTATTTTTTATTTTAAGATAGTACATTATGTGGCAGTTGTATGTTTATGACTCAAAAGAAGAACTGGCCTGGACTAACCAGATGTTTAGCCCAATTTAATAATCTGTCAAGTGAAATTAAAGTTCTGTTCTTGTCGGTTGTCTTGCTAAAAACTGCTAATCAACTATCTTTCCAGTCAAGGTATATTGAAGTGAATAGTCAGTCACACATAAAAATTTGACAAAGTATGTCATTAGTAAAGTGATTTTGCAGGAAAAAACTGTACTGTGCGTCAGTGCTCTGTACTTTGATATTTAGTATTAAACCACATCCCCATGGACAGGTCACACGCTACTTACCATTAATGAAAGTACAGAAATAAGAAGTACTGAGATATTCTGCTTTATTCATATACGTGCACTTTAAAAAAAAAACTTTCTTCCACAACTATTTTTAATCTGAGCTAGACTTCATAGATATACAAGAAAAGAAACAAAGTAGCAGGGTCACAAACTCAGTTCAGTTCAGTTGCTCAGTGGTGTCCGACACTTTGTGACCCCACGGACTGCAGCCCACCAGGCTTCCCTGTCCATCACCAATTCCCGGACCTTTCTCAAACTCACATCCATTGAGTCGTTGCTGCCATCCAACTGTCTCATCCTCTGTCATCCCCTTCTCCTCCTGTCTTCAATCTTTCCCAGCATCAGGGTCTATTCCAATGAGTCAGTTCTTCGCATCAGGTGGCCAAAGTATTGGAGCTTCAGCTTCAGCATCAGTCCTTCCAATGAATATTCAGGACCGATCTCCTTTTAGGATGGACTGGTTGGATCTCCTTGCAGTCCAAGGGATTCTTAAGAGTCTTCTCCAACACCACAGTTCAAAAGCATTAATTCTTCGGTGCTCAGCTTTCTTTATGGTCCAACTCTCACATTCATACACGACTACTGGAAAAACCATAGCTTTGACGAGATGGACCTTTGTTAACTAAGTAACGTCTCTGCTTTTTAATATGCTGTCTAGGTTGGTCTTAGCTTTTCTTCCAAGGAGCAAGCATCTTTTAATTTCATGGCTGCGGTCACCATCTGCAGTGATTTTGGAGCCCAGATAAATAAAGTCCATCACTGTTTCCATTGTTTCCCCATCTATTTGCCGTGAAGTGATGGGACTGGATAATTAATATGCTCCCTCCAAAAAGGGTCAATTATTTTCTATAGCTCTGAGCGATGGGAAATTTTAAAGGTATTTCCAACTGAACATATCTTGGGCTCTTCCAATTTCAACTGTCTCAGTTTACATGCTTCTTCTATTGAAAGTTCCACTTCCTATCAAGGGTGCATTACATGGTCTCATTAGATAAACATTCAGTCTTCTGAAGTTGACATTCCCTCCTCAAAATGGTGATTGGATATATGAAACTTGTTGTATCCTTGTGGTGGGGGTTTCCCTGATAGCTCAGCTGGTAAACAATCTGCCTGCAATGCAGGAGACCCCAGTTCGATTCCTAGGTCAGGAAGATCCACTGGAGAAGGGATAGGCTACCCACTCCAGTATTCTTGGACTTCCCTTATAGCTCAGTTGTTAAATAATCTTCCTGCAGTGTGGGAGATCTGGGTTCAATCCCTGGGAAGAGCTACCCACTCCAGCATTCTAGCCTGGAGAATTCCATGGACTGTATAGTCCAAGGGGTCACAAACAGTCAGACACAACTGAGTGACATTCCTTTCATTTGTGTCTTGTGGTTCAGGGAGAGTAGGTGATAACTGACTGGGAATCCTGCTGGCATCTCTATGGAGTCTGTACTTGGTGTAACATGTAGTCTAGTCTCTTGGTTTGGCCCCATCCTGGTTTTCCCTGGCACTGCCGCTCCCTAGAGAATTGTCCGTGATTCCCATTCAATTCTCTACCTGGATATTACAATTCTAGATAGTAAAGCCACGTCACATCTGCAGTAGCATCATCAGCTACTTTCTTAGTCAGGAGGCTTAATACTGTAGCAAACAATCCCCAAATCTCATTGACTTCACACAACAAAGGTTTATTTCTCATCCGCACCAACTTTGCTCTATTCAGCTATTCGTGGGTCCAGGCTCCTCCTAAACATCCACAGTAGGGCCTCTATCTCCAAAAGCCTTGGTTGCCTCAGTGGTCCCTTACCTCTGCCTGACGGAAGTTAAAGATCTCCTTGTTAATTATGTAGTTTCCATGGGCTATTGAAATACATTCTCCACGTAAACAGCCTTTAACTTGAGAACATGTACCCTATGGGTACATAAAGACTTCCAAGGGATACAGGGCAGGGATATTGCTGGGGAGCTCAGTTTCCAGATGCTTTAACCTTTAAACATATTCTTTCTTAGAAGTTACTTGCCTGAGATCAAGGTGTCATGCTAGTTCTTCTTTCCCATCTCTTTTAGCAGAAATGTCTGTCTCTACCTCAAAAAAAAAAAAAAAAGACATGGCTTTTACTCAAAATATGATGATGATGCCTTATCTTGGTAAAGTCCTCCATGGACCAAAGACAGAAAAAAATTTCAAAATAATGATGTCAGTGAAATTTCTTTTAATAAAGGAATTCTTAAATCCACATTTATTCTCATGTCTTTCCCTCTTTTTATACATTTTTCTGTTAAGGATGAAGTGATAAATTAGAAATGGGTTATTCTGCCCATGTTGGGATAGTCTAAATTAATATGCATTTCATATACATACATATAAACAGCAGGAGTGATAACTACCTTCCTTTGAGACAGCCCCTGTCTATTATGAAAGACTGTATCTGGAGAGAATATCTCAGAAAAGCAAAGTAAAGACAGTGCAACTGTTGATAAGACCCTGAAGTGTTACTTTATAAGCTCATGGCAAGGCTCTGTGTTTTATTTATCTTAGATTTCTAACTGAGCTTTGGGGAAGAGTATTATCATGCTTATTTGAACTGAAAAATGAAATCATAATTTTTTTGAACATTGTCTTATTTGGCTCATTTGACAATAAAGATTGGCTTTACCAATTATGTTTTATGGTGAAATTTTTCATTAAATTGGATGAACTGTATATGCAAATCAAGTGTTTGGATTAAAGCATGTATAAAATAAAGACATTTAATAGAAAAGTAGTATTGACCAAAGTATGATACAATTAACAATATTTTATTTTTCCCAACCTTCGTATGCCAGGCAAAACAAGGTGCCCATAAGTGAAAGAGTAATAGGCATAATTGATAGTCATTTAGAAAGGAGTAGAGAACTCTGAAGTTTCTGTGTCTAGAAGCACAACATGGCACTTCGTCTCATATACCATTGGCCAGAATTAGCCACAGGGTCCAATCTAACTGCAGGGAAGCCTGGGAGGTCTCCCAGTATGCTCAGGAAGGAGAGGATAATGGACAATAGTGAGCACCAACAACCTCTGCCAGCTTTCTCAGCACATATAGCTACAAAAGAAAGGGGCTGGGGAGAATACAATTCATGCTGAATCTTGATTCATGCTAGCAATTTTAAATTAATATTAATTAATTTCATCTATGGTACATCCATTTCATTAAGAGATGAAATATAACATTTTATTTTTATATATACTATTTATCAACCATTGTAATATATTCATATCTGTCAGATAATAATTATAATAGTAATTGTAATGGAAACTCAATACAGAAGAAAATGTGTAACACAGCCTATGTTCACAGGGAAATTTTTAAAAATAATTTTAACTTATCTTTTTACTGTAGGCAAATATGACAAGGAAATGAATAAAATAGTTTCAAGAATAAAAATATATTACATCAGGATAAAATTCATAGGGGGATTGGAATGGAAATACAAGACTAAACAGAAAAAGAAACAAGAATCTTTGACTGCTAAAGTTTGTTTGTATTTCTATTTTTAAATAGATTATGATAGAATTCAAACTGTTATGGTATTATCAATCAAAAGAATTAGGGCTTCTTGGTGAAGTGATTGGTTTCAGGTCTGGGGCAGGAAAAATACAAGATGAAACTGGAATATCTTATGATGACAGAAAGTAAGGAAATGCTCACAAAAAGATGAGATCATGTCCAAAGGACACAGGACCAAACTGAAGGAGCTCCCAATGGTCAAAATTGGAACACTGAGTGACAAAATAATAACAGTATTGGGGTTTTAAGCATAGAATATCTATGAGTCCAGATTAATGTAAATAAATAAGTAAGCAAATCAAGGAGAAGCAGCAGTTCTTTTCTACTGAAGAATTTCAATTAAAAACGTAGAAGGAATGAGAGAGACAAAAATCACCATTAATAAAACACAACAGTAATCATTGTTACAGCAAGATCCACTAGCGTGTTCTAAAATTCGTGGGTGAACATTTAAGAAGAAACAGAAATTTTTATAGCCTTAATATATTGCCTCCAAAATAGTCACAAATTATAACTGGAATTCCATTTCTATTATAACTGGAAAGTACTAACTTTATAAGAGAAACCTCAGGGTTAAGATAAGCAGTAATAAGCCACAGCAGCATCAGGTATCCTCCAGCATCATGCCCTAAGAAGGGCACATGACTTTTTGGTATCTACCCAAATAATGCGTAATCCCCATTTAACAATAAAAAAATCAGACAAATTCAAATTGACAAGCATTACACAAAATAATTGATGACTTCAAAAGTGTCCAGGTCATGAAAGATAAGGAAAGATTGAGGAAATGTCACAGATTGGAGGAGAATAAGGAGCCATGACAACTAAAGGCAAGGTAAAATCCTGAATTGGATCCTGAAACAGAAAATGGATATTGTGGGAAAATGTGACATTATAATAAAATTTGTAGTTAGCAGTATTATATCAGTAGTAATTTCTTAGTTTTAGATTGTACTATGGTTATATGATATGCACCATTAGAAGTTGAGTGAATGGTGTATAGAAATTCTCTGTACTATGCTGATACTGTACTGTGCTGGAAATTTTCTATAAAGCTAAACTTATTTCAAAATAAAAGGCTAAAAATAGGCTATGATATTATATTCCACTGGATGTGTTGAAAGGATGACACGATGTTTTTACTTTTAAATGTCATTATAATATGATGAAAATTGCATCTTAATTATAAAAAATTTTAAATGTCAAATTAGAAATGTAGGGAGGGATTTTTTTCCAAAATTCTTTTAGGAGTATGCAAGCAAAAATATTTAAGGACCATTGTTATATGACATTCTCTTCTCCTGCCCCAAATAACAACCAAGCAAAACCCAATTTTTCTTCAATCTAATAGCTCGTCCATGGAAGAATTTAGACCAACATATATCTTGTTGTTGGAGAAGGAAATTGCAACCCACTCCAGTATTCCTGCCTGGAGAATCCCATGGACAGAGGAGCCTGGCAGGCTACAGTCCATGGGGTCGCAAGAGTCGGACACGACTGAAGCGACTTTACTACTACTAGTAATCCCCTGTGCTTCCCTGGTGGCTCAGAGGTTAAAGGGTCTGCCCGCAAAAATGCGGGAGACCTGGGTTCGATCCCTGGGTTGGGAAGATCCCCTGGAAAAGGAAATGGCAACCCACTCCAGTATTCTCGCCTGGAGAATCCCATGGACGGAGGAGCCTGGTGGGCTACAGTCCACGGGGTCGCAGAGAGTCAGACACGACTGAAGCGACTTAGCAGCAGTAGCATATCTTGTTGTCAGCTTTCTGCCTTCTGTGCTCCTGCCTGGAAAATCCCATGGACGGAGGAGCCTGGTCCTCAGACCAGGAGCTCAGACACGACTGAGCGACTTCACTTTCACTTTTCACTTTCATGCATTGGAGAAGGAAATGGCAACCCATTCCAGGGTTCTTGCCTGGAGAATCCCAGGGACCGGGGAGCCTGGTGGGCTGCCGTCTATGGGGTCACACAGAGTTGGACACAACTGAAGTGACTTAGCAGCAGCAGTGTCTTATCAGCATTTCCAATTCTCTCGCTCCCGTTTATCCATTACAACCTCATGGCTTACTCTTCATGGTAGACAAAGTACAGAAGGGGAAAAACAAAACTTCTTAGTTTCCTCTTTGTTCTTAGGGAAGAAACATTGGGAAACATTTCAAATGTTACATTCCATCAAAATTCTTATCACCAACATTTTTTTTTGTACCTCTTTTTTTTTTTAACTTTACAATATTGTATTGGTTTTGCCATATATCAACATGAACCCACCACAGGTATACACGTGTTCCCCATCCCTCCCTCCTCCTCTCTCCCCGTACCATCCCTCTGAGTCGTCCCAGTGCACCAGCGCCAAGCATCCAGTATCGTGCATCGAACCTGGACTGGTGACTCATTTCATATATGATATTATACATGTTTCAATGCCATTCTCCCAAATCATCCCACCCTCTCCCTCTCCCACAGAGTCCACAAGACTGTTCTATGTATCAGTGTCTCTTTTGCTGTCTCATATACAGGGTTATTGTTACCATCTTTCTAAATTCCATATATATGCGTTAGTAAACTGTATTGGTGTTTTTCTTTCTGGCTTACTTCACTCTGCATAATAGGCTTCAGTTTCATCCACCTCATTAGAACTGATTCAAATGTATTCTTTTTAATAGCTGAGTAATGCTCCATTGTGTATATGTACAACTGCTTTCTTATCCATTCATCTGCTGATGGACATCTAGGTTGCTTCCATGTCCTGGCTATTATAAACAGTGCTGTGATGAACATTGGGATACATGTGTCTCTTTCAATTCTGGTTTCCTCCGTGTGTATGCCCAGCAGTGGGATTTCTGGGTCATAAGGCAGTTCTATTTCCAGTTTTTTAAGGAATCTCCACACTGTTCTCCATAGTGGCTGTACTAGTTTGCATTCCCACCAACAGTGTAAGAGGGTTTCCTTTTCTCCACACCCTCTCCAGCATTTACTGCTTGTAGACTTTTGGATCACAGCCATTCTGACTGGCGTGAAATGGTACCTCATAGTGGTTTTGATTTGCATTTCTCTGATAATGAG
This sequence comes from Bos indicus, assembly GCF_029378745.1. Taxonomy (NCBI): domain Eukaryota; kingdom Metazoa; phylum Chordata; class Mammalia; order Artiodactyla; family Bovidae; genus Bos; species Bos indicus. The sequence continues at coordinate 36,383,285 of NC_091761.1, forward strand.
TGATGTTGAGCATCTTTTCATGTGTTTGTTAGCCATGATATGTCTTCTTTGGAGAAATGTCTATTTAGTTCTTTGGCCCATTTTTTGATTGGGTCATTTATTTTTCTGGAATTGAGCTGTAGGAGTTGCTTGTATATTTTTGAGATTAGTTGTTTGTCATTTGGTATTTGAGATTAGTTTGAGATTAGTTGAGATTAGTTGCTTCATTTGCTATTATTTTCTCCCATTCTGAAGGCTGTCTTTTCACCTTGCTTATAGTTTCCTTTGTTGTGCATAAGCTTTTAAGTTTAACTAGGTCCCATTTGTTTATTTTTGCTTTTATTTCCAATATTCTGGGAGGTGGGTCATAGAGGATCCTGCTGTGATGTATGTCGGAGAGTGTTTTGCCTATGTTTTCCTCTAGGAGTTTTATAGTTTCTATCTTACATTTAGATCTTTAATCCAATTTGAGTTTATTTTTGTGTATGGTGTTAGAAAGTGTTCTAGTTTCATTCTTTTACAAGTGGTTGAGCAGTTTTCCCAGCACCACTTGTTAAAGAGATTGTCTTTAATTCATTGTATATTCTTGCCTCCTTTGTCAAAGATAAGGTGTCCATAGGTGCGTGGATTTATCTTTGGGCTTTCTATTTTGTTCCATTGATCTATATTTCTGTCTTTGTGCCAGTACCATACTGTTTTGATGACTGTGGCTTTGTAGTAGAGCCTGGAGTCAGGCAGGTTGATTCCTCCAGTTCCATTCTTCTTTCTAATCACCAACATTTATATGAAACTTTGCAATGATTATTACTATACATGGTTGGAATCTTTATTCCCTTTTCTTCCACCCCTCAAAAGCAACTGGCAGGGTGAAATCCAGCCTTCTACCTGTTTCTGTAAATAAAGTTACGGGAACACAGCAATCCTCATTCATTCACTCACTGTGTATGACTGCTTCCAGGCTAGGGCAGCAGAGTTGAGTGGCTGCAACATACACTGAAGGGCTTGAAATCCTTTGGTATTTACCTCTCACCCTTTATAGGAGAGGTCTGCTGACCCCTGATTTAGAAAATAAATATCTAGAAGCGAAGTCTAACATCCTTTGGTAAGTCTTACAAGCATTATAATACACATGGGAAGCACTTCAGTGTATTGATAAGCACTTCTATTTGGATCCATGTGAAAGTCACTCAGTCATGTCTGACTCTTTGCAAACCCATGGACTATACAGTCCATGGAATTCTCCAGGCCAGAATACTGGAGTGGGTAGCCTTTGCCTTCTCCAGGGGATCGTCCCAACCCAGGGATTGAACCCAGGTCTCCTGCATTGCAGGTGGATTCTTTACCAGCTGAGCCACAAGGAAAGCCCAAGAATACTGGAGTGGGTAGCCTATCCCTTCTCCAGAGGATCTTCCTGACCCAGGAATTGAACCAGGGTCTCCTGCATTGCAGGCAGATTGTTTACCAGTTGAGGAGGAGGAGGAAGAGGAGGAAGAAGAGGAGGAAGAAGAAGAAGAGGAAGAGGAAGAAGAAGAAGAGGAAGAAGAAGAAGAAATGTCTATCAGAGAAGCCTGAAACATTTATTGAGACTACTGTGCCCCAGCAGGCAAAGAGCCAATTCACTGGAAAAGACCCTGATGCTGGGAAAGATTGAGGGCAGGAGGAGAAGTGGGCAGCAGAGGATGAGATGGTTGGATAGTATCACTGAGTCAATGGACATAAGTTTGAGCAAACTGCAGGAGATGGTGAAGGACAGGAAGCCTGGTGTGCTGTAGTTCATGGGGTCGCAAGGAGTCAGACACGACTTAGCAACCGAACAACAGCAATGCTCCCCCAGAGAGGGTTCTAGGTCCTAGAACTGGTAATACAAATAAAACCCATGAGGAAGCGCACGAGGTCTTGGGGAAGAAGGATATGTACGTAATAAATGTAATATAATGTGACACAAACGTTAACAGAAAGAAAAGAATCAGAAAAAAAGGGTACTGATGAATTCTGTCAGATAAAGAAAGAAACTTAACAGAAAGAGTAATGCCTGTTAAACAGGAAATTTTAAATAAAAGAGATTTCTTTGATATCTTCTTGAGTTAGAAAGAAAGCTTTTTAGTTTTTGACGAATAATAAAGAAAAGACGTACCTAATTTACACATACTTAACTTCTGAATCCTCAAGAAAAAAGATAATCACAAGAATGGCATACATTATTACCTTTAAAGTGAAAGTGAAAGTGAAGTCACTCAGTCATGTACAACTCTTTGCGACCCGGTGGGCTGTAGCCTACCAGGTTCCTCTGTCCATGGCATTTTCCAGGCAATAGTACTGGAGTGGATTGCCATTTCCTTCTCCAGGTGATCTTCCCAACCCAGGAATTGAACCCGGGTCTCCCGCATTGTAGACAGACGCTTTACTGTCTGAGCCACCAGGGAAGGGATTATTACCTTTATACTATGGCTAAATCCATTTAAAGCCAACTTGGTTATAGTTATTCCTAGTTATTACTGGGGTGGAATGGAAAGGGTGGGTAAATCTGCATTGCTGATCATACCATGGCATTAATATTTGCTTCCATAAACCATTTCAGTTTAAAAATCTATATTATATCATGTGCTATATGAGCTACATAATTAACACATATTATGAAGAAGGCTGAGCATCGAAGGACTGATGCTTTTGAACTGTGGTGTTGGAGAAGACTCTTGAGAGTCCCTTGGACTGCAAGGAGATCCAACCAGTCCATTCTGAAGGAGATCAGCCCTGGGATTTCTTTGGAAGGAATGATGCTAAAGCTGAAACTCCAGTACTTTGGCCACCTCACGCGAAGAGTTGACTCATTGGAAAAGACTCTGATGCTGGGAGGGATTGGGGGCAGGAGGAAAAGGGGACGACAGAGGATGAGATGGCTGGATGGCATCACTGACTCGATGGACGTGAGTCTGGGTGAACTCCGGGAGTTGGTGATGGACAGGGAGGCCTGGCGTGCTGCGATTCATGGGGTCGCAAAGAGTCGGACACGACTGAGCGACTGATCTGATCTGATCTGATCTGATGACTCTCAATTCTTATGTATAAAAATAATGGCTTTTACTAGAAAAAACTAAAGCATTTATAAATGAACATTAGAAATAAACATTTTAAAGTTATATCTATTTTAGGAACATTGACTTAGCTGTTCATGGTTCTCTAAAGCCTAATGAAACTGTTGGTGTCTTGGATTATTTACAAAAATTTACAGCACTTTGAATTTTATTTCCAATGTTTACAATTCAATAGAAAATGACTGAAAATTCAGATTTGTTCACTTATAGGTTGTAAAATTTGAAGTGTGTGTGTGTGTTAGTTGCTCAGTCATGTTCAACTCCTTGTGACCCTGTGGACTGTAGCCCTCCAGGCTCCTTTGTCCATGGAATTCTCCAGGCAACAATACTGGAGTGAGTTGCCATTTCCTACTCCAGTGGATCTTCCCAACCCAGGGATTGAACTTGGATCTCCTGCATTCCAGGCAGATTCTTTACGTTCTGAGCCACCAGGGAAGCCCGTAGTGTAATGTAGCTTTAAAAATTCAGCTAATAATATTCAGGCTTACATAAAAGGTTAATATTCCAGGTATACTTATAAATATCTTGAACCATATGTTTTATTTCTTAAGTCAATTCCATTAGTATTGCTGCATTTAAATTTTTTTAGAAAAAAATAACAAATGAGTCTAAATCTGAAATGCTAGATAAAAAAGTGAAAATCTTCTTGTGCTTATAATGAATGCCTAATGAAGAATTCTAATTGCAGAAGAAAATCTATAACTAAAGCCACAAAATGAGTACTATGTATACCAGTGACCTTCTCTCCTCAGAGTTAATTAACACAAGCACTTGCTTCTTGCAGAGCACTTTGCTGTAATTTAGAACAAATTAAGGGAAAAAAATCATTTAAGTACTGTTTTCTTCACACCATGAAGTGAGCATGATGGGCCAAAGTTAACTCATTTAAAATATTGTCATCCTTTTCTTGTAATTATGAATAGCAATGCCATTTTTATTGCAAAAAAAAAAAAGACATCCTGATTTATGCCATTTTCTATTTTTTTTCTTGAGCTTGTATTTAATAATGGAAATTGATTTTTTAAACTAATATAAAATGCCTTATTCTATTTCTCATTTCTCCTAAGTCTTTCATTTACAGTAAATTCAAGCATTGTATATTATCCTGGGTATTTTTCAAATATTTTGAAATTAATATGGTAAGTTATGAAATGACCATTTTCATATTTTCCTACCCTTCCCCCAACCGTGAAATTGTGACTTTACTACTATTTCCACTCAATAATTTATTAATTGAGTTCCTTCAGTCTCAACTTATGAGGTCATGTTCCCATGAGGCTGTTTAAACTTTGCTCTTCCCCTTCTCAGACAGTGGGGTTTTGCAGGAGCAAAAATGTAGGTAGTAGGCAGGATTCTCTTCCCAATGGACTTTGGTTAGAGGGGAATACCCAGAACAGAAGACAGAATCAATGAAAACTCACCAGGATTAGGGAGGAATGGGGACTTAACAGAGGCATTCCTTCATGTGTCACCAAAAGCTTTGGCATTTCTGATTAAAAAATCTATTCTGTGGAGACTGAGAAATCTGTTCAAGATTGAGCGTCCCTGAACAGATGCAGTGTGGACCCAAGCCATCAACACTTGCAGTCTTCAAGTTAGGGTTCCTCTAGCTGGACACAAAACTATTTCCATTTCATTCCCCATGACACCTAAGGTGCAAAGGAAAACCAGTCTCTCTGCTCACTACCCATCTGAGGGGGCACATCTGAGTAAAGCAGTGCCTCCTGGTGACAGGGAAGGATCAGAGGGCCTGGTGACACTGGCACTCAACAGAAACTCCCTGGAGTTGGCACCTCAATTTATTTCCCAAGCGAAGTTTAGAGAGAAAAGAGGCATACTGAGCAAGAAGGCCAATTTGGTTACTTTCGCTATAGAAGATAATCTGTAAGTGCATGTTGCTGTTCAGTCACTAAGTCATGTCCAACTCTTTGCAACCCGTGGACTGCAACACGCCAGGCTTCCCTGTCCTTCACTATCTCCCAGGGCTTGCTCAAACTCATGTCCACTGAGTCTGTGATGCCATCCAAACATCTTATCCTCTGTCACCTCCTCTCCTTCTGCCCTCAATCTTTCCCAGCATCAGGGTCTTTTCCAATGAGTCAGCTCTTTGCCTCAGGTGGCTGAAGTATTGGAGTTTCAGCTTTAGCATCAGTCCTTCCAATGATTATTCAGGACTGATCTCCTTTACAATTGACTGGTTTGATCACCTTTCTGTCCAAGGGACTCTCAAGAGTCTTCTCCAACACCACAATTCAAAAGCATCATTTCTTCAGTGCTCAGCCTTCTTTATGGTCCAATTCTCATATCTGTACATGACTATTGGAAAAATCATATCCTTGACTAAACAGACCTTTGTTGGCAGAGTGATGTCTCTGCTTTTTAATACGCTATCCAGTTTTGTCATAGCTTTTCTTCCAAGGAGTAAGCATCTTTCAATTTCATGGCCACAGTCACCACATGCAGTGATTTCATACTAGTGAGTAAATGTCATGTTCCATTTTCATAATCAACTGTATTTGTTAAAAAATGTAGTTGCATGGGTGGTAGCCACTATAATTATCCTGAAGTTTATTATCATTATTCATATCGCATTTGAGGCACTCTTATCTGACTCAGTTGGCATCTTTAGTCAGGAAGTCAAAAATATCAGTTAAAGCAAGGAATCATAAAGGGTAATAGATGCATACTTAGCCTGAACATTGTAATTTCTATTAGAACACACAAATATACATTTATCCACAAATCTCTTGGTATACAGACAGTATCATTCATTTCAATATGGCTTCCTGTCAGTCTTGTGCATAAAACAGTTGTTCACAATCTCTGGTTTCATTGCCTTTGCTGCTGCTAAGTCACTTCAGTCGTGTCCGACTCTGTGTGACCCCAGAGATGGCAGCCCACCAGGCTCCCCCATCCCTGGGATTCTCCAGGCAAGAACACTGGAGTGGGTTGTCATTTCCCTCTCCAATGCATGAAAATGGAAAGTGAAAGTGAAGTCGCTCAGTTGTGTCCGACCCTCAGTGACCCCATGGACTGAAGCCTGTCAGGCTCTTCCGTCCATGGGATTTTCCAGGCAAGAGTACTGGAGTGGGTTGCCATTGCCTTCTCCGTCATTGCCTTTAGTGGAGTGCAAATTTAAAGATATCTATAAGCCAGTCTGAGTGCAGAGCCCTAATTTAAAAAAAAAAATTCCCCAATATTTAAAATTGTCTTTCTCAACAATAGAATCTTTAGCTATTCACGTTTATTGAGTCTTTGCAAAGCTTTTGATTTTCATAGTTTTCTTTTTATACTCATATTTTCTTACAATTTAGTTAGAGTATAAAATTACAATGCCTAGTACAATTGTCATAAATGGATTTGGGAACAAACACAACCAATCACATTAACCACGTGTATGAGGGTATTGGTGGGAATATAGCTTTGCCTTCATTTCAACAGAATGTCTCACAGAGGACTTGGCTGGACCACCAGGGCAGTGAAGTCTTTAGCTTCTTCTTCAGCTGTTAGTGTTTGAGGTTTCCTCCAAGCACAGGAAATGAGAATTTCCCTTAGAACTTAACTTGATATCTACACAGAATGGATCTGAACAGAAATAAGCAAGTTATCTAAGAGAGAGAAAATAGCTTCCCAGGCCACCTATCTACTGTCTAGATTGCAACTTGATTAAACATGTCTGAGGAAAGAAAGCAAGAAGGTGCCTAGGAAGGGGCTGGGGAGCTGAATCAGTGGCCCACGGAAGCAGGCTCAGAGACAGACATCCTTGACAGCCTTGACAGTGTTGGAAGCAAGGATATTAGGCAGAGCATATTTTAGGGTTCCAAAGACATCTCTGGGTGAGGTGAATGTACAATATTGTTTAACCATCTTACCTTGTGCTGTAAACATAACATTCTTTGTTCCATTTCCATGCCTAACAAAAATCTTCTTAGTAGAGATTTGCCTAGTGTTGAGAGAACAACCTCCCAGACTTGAAGTACAATAGGTCCCTAAGAGAGGGGCTGCCTATGGTAAAGGAAATGACTTGAGATTGTGATTAAATTTCCTGTGCAGTTAGAAAAAAGCTGTTGATTGTATAAGTACTCATCTTAAATTTCTGGTTGTAAATGAATACACTGGCATTGTGACAGCTACTTCAGTCTCCTGTGTGATTCTGTTGTGGCAGGTCCAGACTGTTGTTCACTGAGAAGGGGATCTAGACCCAAAGAACTTGTCCTAGTGTAGTGACTGAAGGATAAGGGCACAGTGCTTACATGGACGCCAGAAGACTCCTAAATTGGCATTACAATCTCTATCACGGCTTGTGGATGTTTACTTAGGGTGAGTGCAGCATGACATCCCCTAGTGCCAAACAAGAGTGATTTTCTGGGATTAAAATCAAAACCCAGATCCTGGCACACAACTGTGATCTTCAGGGTCCAACCCATCTCCACTTAGGCTCCATTTCCCGTGAAGACTACTAAGTTCTTCCACCAACTCTCATTCTATTGATTTCACAGTAGTATTTGAGGGATCACAGATCTGTTTCATGCACCCTGTTTTTCAGATGACAAAAAAAGGCTTAGGAATATACTTCGAGTTCCATGTGCAGTACGATAGATTTTTGTTGGTTATCCATTTTAAATATAGCAGTGGGTACATGACCTGCTCAATGTTATGTGCCAGCCTGAATGCAAGGGGAGTTTGGGGGAGAATGGATACATGCATATGTATGGCTGAGTCCTTTCCCTGTTCACCTGAAACTATCACAGCATTGTTAATTGGCTAGACCCCAGTACAAAATGTTTTTGGTGTTAAAAATAAAATTTTTAGAAATTTAATAAAAATATTCTTTAACTGATGAACACTATCTGGCTAAAAGCTGGAATTAGAATCTATCTCATGATTCTCAGTTTTGAGCTCTCATCAGTCTGTGGCCTACAATTCAGCTGACCCCAGAGCACTGCAAGAAAAGTGGAGTTTCAGAGGACTGTGGGGCATGGTAAACCGTGGACAATGAAAGAGGTCATGTTATAAAATCAGAGAAGGGCAAATAGGTTCTCAGCTAACTCAGACACCTGATAAACAGAGACATAGTTTCAGTTCTGCTTTGGAACCCAAACAGGTCTATAGAGCAGGTAAGAAGGGCATGTAGAGCTCTCAAGGTGGGGAGCTGAAGGTAGGAGATACAGGAGGGGGAGCTGGGAACCCCAGAAGAGCTCTACAGAATCCTTGACAAACAATTAAAAGTGAAGTTACCCATTTGCATTTTTATGATGGATCTTATGAATGGCAAGATTTATTCCTATAGTCCTGAATAGTAGCAAAAATTGGGTTATTTCTGTTTTGTTCTGTGTTCCTAGAGAACGGTGTATCCTTGTTAAAAGCTAATGCATTGCATTCCAACTTGATTAAAGATATAAAACAAACAGCTGTGAAAATCATGAAAACTCAGGAAAAAGAGAACTTTTGAAAAAGTCTTTTTTATGTGTAATGGCTAGAAAGCAGAAGAAAACAGGAACTATTTTGAGTTTGGGTTCTAATTGGTCACATACATATCAGATAAAAATGCAGTCCTTCAGCATCTGTTTTGTTCATGTGTGGTTGGTATATGTGTGGGGTATCCCTCCAAATCCACACCACACCTGTCTTCACCCTGCTCTGTGCCTCAGATGGTATCATTTGAACTTCCAGCATCAGTTGGGTCTACCCAATAGGAGGCTCCACAGGGAGATTTCAAAGGTGGGGAAAATGTTGGTGATTTTCATCTTCCCAATCCCGTCCTCGCCTAAATGCAACTGAATAGCGCGTACCTTTCTCCCCTGAGGCCACAGCACCCGTATCCTGCCCCCTCTTCCACAACTACTGCCTTTTCCAGATCCAGGAGCAGCAAAACCACTCATCTCTTCCGGCCTGGGGTGGTGAAGTCTCCTATGGCATGAATTTCTGGGTGCTTCGCTCTCCCTTGTTGCTCCCTGGAAACTTCCCACACCTTTATAAATGGTTCCCTCATTAAATTCTTTCCAGTTCCACTTCTCATGACTCCTCCATTTCCTGGAGGGTCCCCAAGGATACAGCAAGCTTGCAAATGTTTGGTCATGCTTTTGATATTGGAATAGCTCACACTTTAGCAGTCTTGATCCTCCAGCTTTCAATTTCATTTTTGTGTGAAGCTTTTCCAAGACAACAACATAAAATTCCAATTAAACACATGTTTAGCCCTACTAGAGTCTAAAAGCAAGCACAATTAATCATTCCCAAGTAAGCCATACTTGGACTAAAGTAAGAGTGGACACTGTCAAGGGAAGAAAGATTATTATAAGCCTAAACTGTTAAATTATACTTTCATGACTGAACACAACTGTAATCCATATTATTATTTTAAATTACACTATAAAAAGCAGTCATTTATTGCCTTTCCAAAACCTAGTGATAATATATTACCAAATTATCAAGGGTACTTTATTAAAGCTCTTGAATTTGATTTATACTGCATGATGTAGCTTATCCTTGAGAAAAATCTACTAAAAGGTATACTTAGTCTTAAAGCTAGTGAAATAAAATCTCCCTCTAATCAGCCGCCGGAAAGCTTCCGCTTCAGTGCTTTGTTGATACTGGTGTCAGCAGGACCTTAAAAGCTTGAAGCTTTTTATGTTTGATCAAATACCAGCATTATGCTGAAGCATAAGTATTAATTCACAGAGTGAAGCTTCCAAAAACTTCTCCAGTTCTCCTTCATCCTTCCTCCACCCATCACAAAGGTCAAATCAAATAGGAGGTTGGGGTCAATACAGAGATGGACATTTTGTGAAAGTTCAATACACACAGAACCACTCTAGAACCCAAGGGAGAGAAGAGCTCCAAAATACACTTTTCTGAAAATGCCAATCACATCTAAGAAAAGAAAAAGTAACTGCTGCTTGGAAGTAAGACGATGACGTGGTTGTTATTCTCATCTTAAATGAGAAGTGGAGTGCCAGAGTTAGACTTTTCAGTTAGTGTTTGGAGGAGCTGGGATCATTGTCAGTCAGATCATAACGGTCCCTTCCCAAATAAAATCTCTCAACACAGAAATAGGAAGCCGCTAAAGTTCAAGAAAATAATCTTTTCTACAACTTTTACCCCACTTTGATTCTGGGCCTCCTAACAGAAAGCTTTCGTTATGCTGCCAGATTCCTCACCCCCAACAAATGCTCAAGGGAACAAACTGGATTTTTAAAGTGTGTCTTAGAAACAAACATACAGCAAAGTATCAACAATAAAACAATGTTCTCAGATGATCATTTTACAGAAGAGCCCAAGATGTATTTATATTGACATCAATTGACATTTATAGTTGCTATAAATGCTGATCTCAATAACTTTTACATGATCTCTTTTCCCTCTTATATACACAGACAAATGGAGAATTACTGTTCTCGCCACAGTAATTTGGACTCGAGGCAACCTGTAAGATGCTTACCATCACTGTAACACTATTAAGGCATGGTATTTCTTACCAGATTATTTGATTTTTTTTTTTTTTTTTTACTGATTGAATAGGCAAATAAGAGTTGGCACCATTATTTCTAGCAGGTACACAGGTAAGAGGAGCTGGGGAAATTAATTGCTGACATGGAAGCACACACATGCATTGAGAAAAAGGGGGGGAATTACCAGAAGGACCTTTGGGTTTGCTTGAAAATTATATGAGAGAGTTAAAGAAACATAAGCTGTGCATCTTCTATTGTCTGAGTCTTTATTGCCATAAATGTATTGGACAGTTCTGGGCACCACAGGTGTGATGTACATCAGATCAGATAGGAAATGGAATTTACCATGACATTATAACTTTAGTGTCATTCTTAATAAAATATAAAATTTAACTGAATTGGTCATATTAAGGTCCCAGGGAAGATTTTTCCTGTGATTGAAAGAGGAACATTGCCCAAAGCCATTCCTGCTGACTCCCCAAGTCAAAGAAATTTATTTTCCAAATTGATGACTTTCCTTGTCCACGGTTGCATGGCTTGAAATTTGGTACCCAAGACATTCAGCCATGATTAGCTTCTCTCAGTTTAAAGGATCTGCCACCAAGTTAATTTTTATGGCACTTTGGAGACTATTTTAGTTGATACTTGACATTTTGTCCATCTCTTATCTTTGAATGCCTTTCCTGACAAGCTTACTTCCTAGCTTCCCTTGCAGCTCAACAGCAGGCATGTGACCTGGGCGCCACCAGTGAGATGTACACAATTGAGACTTCAATGCAAAAGCAAAAACCACTGCAGGTATGATGAAAGATGACCCTCAAAGATATCAGGTCCCAATACCTGGGACCTGTGAATGTTACCTTACAAGGTAAAGACTTCACAGATGTGGTTAAATTAAAGGTATTGAGACAGGGAGAGTAACCTGTATTATTCAGGTGGGCCATACACAACCTTGTGTATATCTTAAAAAAGGAGGGCAATGGCGAACAGTGTGGAGATTCCTTAAAACCCTGAAAATGGAACTGCCGTACAACCCAGCAATCCCACTGCTGGGCACACACACCAAGGAAACCAGAACTGAAAGAGATATGTGTACCCCAATGTTCATTGCTGCACTGTTTACCAGGACATGGAAGCAACCTAGATGTCCATCAGCCGACGAATGGATAGGACAATTGTGCTACATATACTTATGGGATATTACTCAACTATTAAAAAGAACACATTTGAGTCAGTTCTAATGAGGAGGATGAAACTGGAGCCTATTATACAGAGTGAAGTAAATCAGAAAGAAAAACACCAATACAGTATACTAATGCATATATATGGAATTTAGAAAGATAGTAATGACGACCCTATATGCAAGAGAGCAAAAGAGAAACAGGTATAAAGAACAGACTTTTGGACTCTGTGGGAGAAGGCAAGGGTGGGATGATTTGAGAGAATAGCATTGAAACATGTATATTACCATATGTGAAACAGATGACCAGTCCAAGTTCAATGCATGAAACAGGGCACTCCAAGCCAGTGTAATGGGACAACCCAGAGGGATGGGATGGGGAGGGAGGCAGGAAGGGGGTTTGGGATGGGGGGACACATGTACACCCGTGGCTGATTCATGTCAATGTATGGTGAAAACCACCACAGTATTGTAAAGTAATTAACCTCCAATTAAAATAAATTTTTTTTTTTAAAAAGGGTGAATAAGAAATTATACAAATGACCTTATTTACAAAACAGAAACAGACTCACAGACTTGGGGAAGGAACTCGTGGGTGCCAGGGGAGAAGGATGCAGGGAAGGGATAGTTAGGGAGTTTGGGATCAACATGTACAGACTGCTATATTTTAAATGGATAACCAACAAGGACCTACTGTATAACACACGGAACTTTGCTCAAAGTTATGTGGCAGTCTGAATGGGAGGGGCATTTGGGGGAGAATGGATACGTGTATACGTATGGTTGTCCACTTGAAACTATCACAATATTGTTAATCAGTTATACTTCAATATAAAAATGATCTACTTTTAGAAATGGTGGCTCAGATGGTAAAGAAACTGCCTGCAATGCAAAAGCCCCAGGTTCGATCTCTGGGTCAGGAATATAAAAAGTTTTTTTTGTTTTTTTTAAAAAAAAGGAGGGCAGAGGGAGACTTGACATTTACAAGGCAGAGACAACGTGATGACAGAGCAGAGGGGTTTGAAGATCCTGACTTTGAAGACAAGAGCTACGCAGCCAAGCCAAGTAATACCAGATGCCATCAGAAGTTGGCAGGGTTTGTAAGGAATGTGTTCTCCCCTAGAGCCACCAGAAGGAGACAGCCCTGGCCACACCTTCCCTGATTTCCCACCAAGTCAGTGATACTGACTTTTGACTTCTGTCCTCCAGAATTGTAAGTGAATACTTAGACAGAGGAGGCTGGAGGCCTGCAGTCCATAATGTCACAAAGAGTAAGACACAACTGAAGTAACAACACAATAGCACACATTTTTTGTTTTGGGGCTTCCCACAGGCTCAGTGGTAAAGAATCTGCCTGCCAATACAGGAGACACAGGTTCAATTACTGGATTGGGAAGATCTCCTGGGGAAGGGAATAGCAGCCCACTCTAGTAATCTTGCCTGGAGAATTCCATGGACAGAGGAGCCTGGCAGGCTACAGTCCATGGGGTCACAAAGGGTCAGACACAACTAAGTATGCATGCATGTTTTTCCTTTAAGCCACTCAGTTTCTGAAAATTCATTACAAACTGGAAACTAATACAAACATGAAGAAGGAGGCCCTGCACAGAATCCACTGTACTAAGAGTGGTGGAAGACACACACAGCTGAAATGGCCAAAGTTCAGAACTACAGTCCAATACCCAGCGAGCTGCTGATTCTATGCCCAAAAAGTGTATCTGTGGAGTCCCCTGGTATAATTTATGCATTGCTTTTACTGTGTAGTTTCTGACCCTCTCAACAATTCTGTGAGCTACCTAATATACTTTTAGAAATTACTTTTCTGCTTAAGCTAGAGTAACTTCAGTTTTTTGCATTTAAGGATCCTAGCCATCACAATAGTTAAATTAGCATTACCTTAAAAATGGTGGGTCATCCTCACCTATAGCAGATCATGTATGGAGTATCCTCTTCTTCCCATGTATTTATCTACTTGAAATCCAATTAAACTAAGACATAGAGTGGAAAAGAAAAGGCAATATCAGAGGCATATTCAATTCAATTAAAATAATTAGAATGAGTTACTGTATTCAATCAAAATAACTATGTGCCAATCCCTATCTTTGACAAGGTAAAATGGGTACTTTGAAGATTGTAGTGTAAATAAATAACACATAATTTCTGTCCTGGTATCTTGCCCCACAGTTCAGTGAAAGAACATGCTTCTCTCCAGGGCCTTGCTACTCAACTTGTGGCCCAGGCGCCTTTAGCATCAACGAAGAGTTTGTTAGAAATGCAGAACCCCACACCTTACCTGAGGCCTACTAAACCAGAATCTACATTCCAGTATGATGCCCAGGTGGTCCATACATCTATTAAAGGTTGAAAAGCATTTTACAAGGGGACAAGGAGGAGGACTTCATAGAGGAAGTGGCATTTGGTTTGACACTTAAGTTGATTCTTGGATTGAGCTGCACAGAGAAAGCGACTCCATGTAAAGAACACTCTAAGCAAATGCAGGACAGTGGGACAATATGGAACACAATTATGGGTCATAAAGCGTTTTTTAAAATCCTACGTATAGACTGCATGTGTGCTAAGTCGCTTCAGTCATGTGTGACTTTTTGTGACCCCATGGACTGTATGTAGCCTTCTAGGCTCCTCTGTCCTTGGGATTCTCCAGGCAAGAATACTGGAGTGGGTTGCCATGCCCTTCTCCAGGGGATCTTCTCAACCCAGGGATCAAACCAGCATCTCTCCTGTCTCCTGCAGACTGGCAGGCAGGTTCTTTACCACCAGCACCACCTGCGAAGCCCACATATAGACTACTCAGTCATAAAAAAGAATGAAATAATGCCATTTGCAGCAATATGAATGGATCTAGAGATTACTATACCAAGTGAAGTAAGTTAGAGAAGGACAAATATTACATCAAACACATATGTGGAATCTAAAATATGGTAAAAATGAACTTATTTATAAAACAGAGACAGGTTCATAGACATAGATAACAAACTTATAGTTACCAAAGGCGAAAGTGTGGGGGGAGAGATAAATTAGGAATTTGGGGTCAGCAGGGGCTTCCTTGATAGCTTAGTTGAAAATTCCTTGGTCCAGAAGATCCCCTGGAGAAGGAAATGGTAATCCACTCCAGTGTTCTGGCCTGGAGAATCCCATGGACAGAGAAGTCTAGTGGGCTGAAGTCCATGGGGTTAGTCCATGCGCAAAGAGTCGGATATGACTGAGCCACTAACACGTAGATACAAATTACTATGTATTATATAAAATATATAAATGACAAGGCCCAATGTATAGCACAGGGAGCTATAATAAATATCTCATAATAGACTGTAATGGAAAAGAATCTAAAATTTTTTTAATAAATAAAAATCCTACACATAATAGGATAAAGAATGGCGAAGTAGGTTAGGATCCATCTGTGGATGGCTTGAGAGTCAGGCTCTAGAGTTTTCACTTTAGACTGGAGCACAGAAGATGCACGAGGGGACTGTGTCCAGAATTTTGTTTCAGGATATTTAATCTGACCATATGTCAGATTGATTTAGAGGGACAACTAGAGGGAGGAGCTCAACAGGGAGCAAATGACAACTGTTCAGGCAATGACAAAGTAATGACAGTATGAGATAAAGAAAGGATTTGAGAGGTATCGGTCCAGGAAAGGCGTGGCTCAGGGTTTCCCTGGTGGTCCAGAAAAAAATAAAAAGAACTTGGTACTGTTGGGGATATTAGGGATGGCATAGAGAGAAAGATCCAAAGTCTGGGTGTTCATCAAGAAAAATGAATTTGAAGAAGTTGGTTTACTAGCAAGATGAGAACTGGTGAGTCTGAATTTTAGTCTTACTGGTTTGGGTGCATCCCAGGACAGGCCCTGGGTGTGCATATGGAAATATGCTATTAGATTAGAGCTCAGGTGGGAGGTGGCACTTGGAAAAAGATTTGGGAGAAACCAGCATAAAGGCGATAACCCATACCTGGGAAATAGGTGAGCTCGCCAGTGTTAAAAGAAAATTGTGGATGGTGGGGAAAAAAAAAAAAAAAAACAGGCAAGGAATGAGCTGGGAGGAATACCTTCACTTAGGGGTCAGAAAGAGAAAGAAAAGTAATTGTACTAGCCAGAGATCTTGGGAGTAAACTACAGAACCCAACTCTGGCTCACCTAAGCAGAAACGTAACTTATCGACAGGATGTTAGCTTACAGAGAGAGAAAGGAGGGAAAACCAGGCCCACAAAACAATGCCCAAGTTAGGCCAGCAGCTGTGAGCTGGGACGAGGTTACGGGGCGGTTTGGTGAGGTCATAACGCTGCATGCCCGGCACGCTCCGCACAGACTTAGGGCTACCATCACCTGCAGAAAATATCTTGACTGTCCGGGGTAGGAGCCTCTGTCTGGCAGGGCCCAGGTCACATGCCCGCAGGCTAGCAGCCGGGATGGAGGAGGGGAGGACGAGGGGCGCGTAGGCGCTGGAATGGCAGCGGAAGAATCAGGTGTGCAGTGTCTCGGGAGCGGCGAGATCGCTGGTCACGTGATCACCAGACGCAAACAACCCCTGGAACCCAAAGAGGATGCGGGCTAACGGTTCCTGGCTCGGCCCATTGCGGTCACCGGCACCTTCAGGGGGAACTAGGCAGACTTAGAGAAAAAGAAGTGAGCAGCTGGAGAGGTGATAACAGGAAGGCTGTACGCATAACTTTTTTTTTTTTTTTTCGTTTTTTTTGTTTTCTTTTTAAAACAAAGAGTGGGGTGGAAAGAAAGCCGAGAATGGTTATTTTACAACAAGGGACGTTTGAATTTATTTCAGGCCACTAGGCAGGCATCTCTAGCAGGTGATTGAAAATTCCATAAGAACAAAAGAAGTGAAATAAGATCCTAGAGGATGTGGGAGGGGGTGGGATAAAATAAAAGCAAGTGGTGGTGGAGGGAGGTGGCTGGAAAAGAGAAAGGAAATTGGGACAAGTAAGTCTTGGTATGGGTCTTTTAATTCGATGTAACTAATATTTCTGATATGCCTACCATAAGCAGGTACTCTGCTGGGAAGAGGGGGGTGGTGATTAACAAATCTTGATAAAGCAAGCCACTATTTCAATGAGCTGATAGTCCAGCCACATCAGATAGCCTCTCATGTTCCTTCAACCTTAAATATGCTACATACAACATTTTTAACTGAAAATATCAATAAAAGCAAGTTAGAATTTAATAAGGTCAAACAAGATATGAATTGCTGTAGGAGTTCAGGGCTGGAAGCAAACACTTGCAGCTGGGAAGGTTTCCAGGAGGAAGGTGGATTGTAAAGGATAAGTACACATCATGGGGACATGAGCATTTGGAGGGCTTGCCAGAGAAAACAAAAGATAGAAGCAAAAGCACAAACACAAAAATTGGATGTTAGAGTAGATATGCACCAGTTGTGGGACTTCCCAATATTTGAATCTCTTGTCTGAGGTTCCTCTGAATTATGAGGCAGAGCTGTCACTCTAAAACTTGAAAGGTCAGATCCTCAATTGCCCAGCCACCTCTAAGTCTAGGACAGAGGGGCATGGGTTAGATTCATCAATTAGGCATGCCCACCACTGATTGTAGCAGTGGCCATCACTGCACTGGCTCTGTGACATGATTTTATCCATAGTTTTCCATCCACTGCATAGATTCATTTTCAGAGTCTGGTTCTCCAGCCCGCCTAGCAATTCCACATGCTCTCTGAATTTACTCAATAAATTTCTTTTCTTATGTGCACTCCACAACTGGACCACTCAGAGATGTTCACGGAGTTATACAGAGAAGAGAAGAAGGAGGAAGGTGACAGAGGTGGCCAGAAGGATAAAAGGGGGGAATGAAAAGGAGGGAGACAGATCCAGCCAGTAATCAGTTCCCTAAGTGTTCTCCACCGAGTTGCCAGTCCAGGTTCGATGCACGACACTGGATGCTTGGGGCTAGTGCACTGGGACTACCCAGAGGGATGGTATGGGGAGGGAGGAGGGAGGAGGGTTCAGGATGGGGAACACATGTATACCTGTGGCGGATTCATTTTGATATTTGGCAAAACTAATACAATTATGTAAAGTTTAAAAATAAAATAAAATTAGGAAAAAAAATAAATAAATAAATTTCTTTTCTTTTTAAATTGGCTGTATTTTCTTTACCTTGCTTGCAACTGTGGAATCCGAACAGATAAGATAATCCTGACCAATACTGATGTGATCATGGAAAAGCTTATAATCCAGTTTAAATGTAGAATTGGGGGGAAATATGTCAGAAGAACAACAACCAAAAAAACCCTAAATACATCAAGTCAAAGGGGATTTAACACAGAAAGTTAAGAGAATCATTCAGTCTCTAGAAGGTCCAGGGAAAAGGTCAGGGAAAAGGTCAGAGCAAAGGTCAGAGAAGCCACTGTTGGAATTCAAGAAATTTAGAAATGTGTATATTGTAGAAACCACTACTGCAGATCTCAGCCCTCTGCAGCACCAAAGTAGGTGACTCTCAGGAGGAAGCCTGGAAATCTTGGCACATCTGCCCAGATGTCTGCCATCCACGGATGCTCATGCGCTTGTGCATACCTGCAGCTGGAGAACAATGGCTTCTCCTCTTCTTTGCAAATCTCAAACCAGTGTCTCTCATAGAAGATTCTAAATTGAAACTCCACTGGCAAGGGAATCTGAGAAGTGTAATTTACAAATTTCCAATCCTGCAATTAAGGAGAGCATTTGGAAGGATGGTCATTGAGGAGATAGGAGATAACTCTGCCCACTCTGAAAGCTCAGATGCTCTCTTCTCTCTCATCACTCTCCTGCTCCCTCTGCATCTGCTAAACCAATAACCTCATTAAAACTTCCAAGACTTTGATACCTTGATTTCATCCACTCTACCAGCTCCTTCCTCTTGAAATCTTTGATTCCTTTTTCTTCAACCACTTCCTCTCTAAACAGTGTAAAATCCCAACGTTGTACAAATCCAGCTGTCAGGTTCTTAGGTTCAAGCTTGCAGACATCATTGGGGGGAAAACTTTTATACCATGCAGACTGGTGTCATGAGTAGATTATAGCCTTTGACAAGTCCCAAGTGAGCTATAGCTCCAATTCCCTACAGTTACTGTTTAAAGCTTAATAATACTCCTATCAGGTCTGACTGCTACCCATCTGTTTCCCACCCCACACACACTCTAAGCAATGGTCTTATCTCCTAGTCTACAGAGAAAATAACATAAACTTGGTATTTCCTTGTGTTCTCTTCCTTCTTCTCACATAAAAGCTTCCATTATTATGGGCCCCTGTTTCCAGTTCCCACCACTTTCCTCCTCTTAGTAGGGGAGGCAACTAAGGTTCCTTCTCCTGCTCCAGATGGAATCCTCGGGGATTTTATCATTAGTTACTATCTGTCTTGCTTAGTTGCCTCAAATTCTCTCTTCCTGCCTCATTTCCTTCACCGTGCAAGAATGCTCAATTCTCACCCATCTTTAAAGAAGAAAGACCTTTTTTAACCATCAGATCAGATCAGATCAGTCGCTCAGTCATGTCCAACTCTTTGTGACCCCGTGAATCGCAGCATGCCAGGCCTCCCTGTCCATCACCAGCTCCCAGAGTTCACTCAGACTCACGTCCATCGAGTCAGTGATGCCATCCAGCCATCTCATCCTCTGTCGTCCCCTTCTCCTCCTGCCCCCAATCCCTCCCAGCATCAGAGTCTTTTCCAATGAGTCAACTCTTGCATGAGGTGGCCAAAGTACTGGAGTTTCAGCTTTAGCATCATTCCTTCCAAAGAAATCCCAGGGCTGATCTCCTTCAGAATGGACTGGTTGGATCTCCTTGCAGTCCAAGGGACTCTCAAGAGTCTTCTCCAACACCACAGTTCAAAAGCATCAATTCTTCGGCGCTCAGCCTTCTTCACAGTCCAACTCTCATATCCATACATGACCACAGGAAAAACCATAGCCTGGACTAGATGAACCTTTGTTGGCAAAGTAATGTCTCTGCTTTTGAATATGCTATGTAGGTTGGTCATAACTTTCCTTCCAAGGAGTAAGTGTCTTTTAATTTCATGGCTGCCGTCAACATCTGCAGTGATTTTGGATTTTTAACCATATACTTAGCCATTTTTCATTATTTCTGCTTTTGTCCATAGGCAAGATACCTAGCTACCTGAATAGTAGTTGTCTACACTCACTTTCTACCTCCACTAACCTCACACTGGAAGATATTATAGAATATTATTATTGGGTTCAGCTTCTGAGATGGTCAACAGAGTTCAAGCTTTGCTTGGACCAAGTACAAGTCATTTAAATTCTGAAAATCTCTGATTGTTACCTTAAATCAGGAGTAATCACAACTTCTCAGGGTTATATGAAAAGTGCTTAGTTAGCAGAGTCTGGCATGCAGTGGGTGCATTTTAAATACCACATGGCCTGCTTATTCCTTGAGCTTCCATGATCTGGCTGCCCCCTCTTCTAGTATTGACACTGCCCCCAGCAAGGACCCCGGTGACTGTGTTGTTAAAGGTGATAAACATTTTTCCATTTTTTAAAAGATAGCATTTTATTTAATTTCTTCAAGGTGTTCCACACTGTGTACCCCTCTGTCTTGATTAAAACCCAATCTCCAAAGTGGGACACACAAGATGAATCACTTGGGTGGGAAGAGAAAGCACTGCAACTTCCTTTGACTGTAAGATGCACCATTATTTTATATATTAGAAGGAAAAACACTGCCAATTAAATATGATATAGCATTCTTGTCATTTACAAGTTTAGTTAATATTTCTTACAAGAACTCATTTAGATTTATGTAAGCATACATTTATTTAGGGAACACAGATGGCTCAGTGGTAAGGAATCCACCTGCCAAATAGGAGACAGGGGTTTGATCCTTGGGTCAAGAAGATCCCCTGGAGAAGGAAATGGCAATCCACTCTAGAATTCTTGCCTGGGAAATCCCATGGACAGAGGAGCCTGGCAGGCTACAGTCCATGGGGTCACAAAGAGTCAGATACTACTTAGTGACTAAACAACAACAAAATACATTTATTTACATGTACAAATAATGGTGGTATGATTTACTGTGACTGAATTCATATATGTGTGGACACTGATGTCATTTCAGCTCCCTGGTGGACAGATGTTAAAATGGGGGAAATATGCATCTTTTGCTAAGTAAAATATATTTAGCTTATATCTAAAACTTAGAGAAATTAAGTTTTACTAATAGTTACTTATGGATTGAAAATGTTATATGTATATAATCCATAAGTAAACAGACATCTATGAAGATTGTTCAAAGAAAAACCTATTGATTGGATACACAATTTTAAAAGTTAAAAGACCACTGATTTAAACCATTTCCAACAAGTAATGTGTGTATTAGTCATTCAGTTCTGTCCGACTCTTTGTGACCCTCCATGGACTGTAGTCTGACAGCCTCCTCTGTCCATGGACTTCTCCAGGCAACAATACTGGAGTTGGTTGCCATTCTCTTCTCCAGGGGATCTTCCTGACTCAGGGATCGAACCCAAGTTTCCTGCATTGCAGGCAGATTATTTACCAACTGTTTATTATTATTTACTGATCTATTTCCTGGTGGCTCAGAGGGTAAAGCATCTGCCTGCAATGTGGAAGACCTGGGTTCAATCCCTGGGTTGGGAAGATCCCCTGGAGAAGGAAATGGCAACCCACTCCAGTATTCTTGCCTGGAGAATCCCATGGACGGAGGAGCCTGGTAGGCTATAGTCCATGGGGTCACAAAGAGTGGGACTGAGTAACTTCACTTTTCATTTTCTATTTACTAACTGAGCCACCAGGGAAGCCCAGGTTTTCTTTCTCCATCTTTTCCTCTGTCTTCTTGCCTCCTATCTCCTTTTCCTCTTTCCTTTCCCTTCCATGAAATTCTTCATTGTTTAGACAGTCTTATAATTTCATCTACTGCCTATATGCTGATGACTTTCAAATCTGTCTCCAACAGATAGATCCCTCCTGAGTTCCAGACTCAGTGAATTTCTCCACATCCATACCATGAATACTTCAAATTCACCAACTCTGAAAGTGAATTTGTTGTCCCCTTAAAATTTGCTCCTCCCCTTATCATAGCAAAGGGTACCATATTTTGAGTTGCCCACTTTAGAAGCTTGGAATTTATTCTTTCAACTCCCACTTTACACTTCCAGATATCATACCTTCCAAATGGCTCTCAATTCTGTCACCCGCTCTCCTTCTCCACTGTTACCCTCCTAATTTAGGCCCTGGCTACAACAGAAAATATGTTACATTAAAGGCCAATATTTCCATCCACAATGTAAAATTAAAATGAAAAAATAATTTGCATCATTAGTTTATCATGCTAGAGTTACTGAGGTAATCAAAATGGTCTGAAACAAAAACATCTGCTGCTAAAGGGTATGTGCCAGGACTCAACACAATATTGTTTTAAGCCGATAATTAACTGAGATGCTGAACTGATTTTTTCTATCCCATAATTTGGTGTCTAGTGACTTAAGTATCTGGCTGTTAGAGAAAATCCCATTATTATTTGGCAAGCGATTTTAGACTGGATTGATTAGCCATGAAATGAATGCAATGATTTGTACAGCTTAAATATGCACGTAATTGTTTAAATATGAGATGACATTGATAGCTTTCCAAATAGTGCTGATATTCTAATAAAGCTATTCACTAACATATATCAGTATAATCCTTATACATTACCATCCAATTTTTTCTTTATAGTTCCAGAATTTCCCACTTTTATCTTGACTAAATTCCTAAATTCTTCATTCTAACACCTTTCAGAGGAAAGCAATAGAATGGGAAAGACAAGAGATCTCCTCAATACCAAGGAAACAATTCATGCAAAGATGGGCACAATAACGGACAAAAACAGTATGAACCTAACAGAAGCAGAAGATATTAAGAAGAGGTGGCAAGAATACACAGAAGAACTATACAAAAAAGATCCTAATGACCCAGATAACCACGATGGTGTGATCACTCACCTATAACCAGACATCCTGGAGTGTGAAGTCAAGTGGGCCTTAGGAAGAATCACTATGAACAAAGTTAGTGGAGGTGATGGAATTACAGCTGAGCTAATTCAAATCCTAAAAGGTGATGCTGTGAAAGTGTTGCACTCAATATGCCAGCAAATTTGGAAAACTCAGCAGTGGCCACAGGGCTGAAAAAGGTCAGTTTTCATTCCAATTCCTAAAAGAAAGGCAATGCCAAAGAATGTTCAAACTACCACACAATTGGACTCATCTCACACACTAACAAAGAAATGCTCAAAATTCTCCAAGCTAGGCTTCAATAGTACATGAGTCAAGAACTTCCAGATGTTCAATCTGGATTTAGAAAAGGCAGAAGAACCAGAAATCAAATTGCCGACATCCACTGGATCATAGAAAAAGCAAGAGAATTCCAGAAAAACATCTGCTTCATTAACTACACTAAAGCCTTTGACCATGTGGGTCACAACAAATTGTAAAAAACTCTTAAAAGAGATGGGAATACCAGACCACCTCTGCAAAACCTGTATGCAGGTCAAGAAGCAACAGTTAGAACTGGACATGGAAAAATGGACTGGTTCCAAATTGGGAAAGGAGTACATCAGGTTGTATAATGTCACCTTGCTTATTTAACTTATATGCAGAGTACATCATGCAAAATGCCAGACTGGATAGAGCACAAGCTGGAATCAAGATTGCGGGGAGAACTATCAATAACCTCAGATATGCAGATGACATCACCTTTATGGCAAAAAGCGAAGAGGAACTAAATAGTCTTTTGATGAAAGTGAAAGAGGAGAGTGAAAAAGCTGGCTTAAAACTCAACATTCCAAAAACTAAGATCATGGTATCCGGTCCCATCACTTCATGGCAATTAGATGGGAAAACAATGGCAACAGTGACAGACTATTTTCTTGGGCTCCAAAATCACTGCAGAGTGATTGCAGCCATGAAATTGAAAGACACTTGCTCTTTGGAAGAAAAGCTATGACTAAAACCTAGACAGCATATTAAAAACCGGAGACATTACTTTGCTGACAAAGGTCCATCTAGTCAAAGTTATGGTTTCCAATAGTCATATATGGATGTGAGAGTTGGACCATAAACAAAGCTGAGCGCTAAAGAATTGATGCTTTTGAACTGTGGTGTTGGAGAAGACTCTTGAGAGTCCCTTGGACTGCAAGGAGATCCAACCAGTCCATCCTAAAGGAAATCAGTCCTGAATATTCATTGGAAGGATTGATGCTGAAGCTGAAATTCCAGTACTTTGGCCACCTGATGTGAAGAACTGACTCATTGGAAAAGACCCTGATGCTGCAAAAGATTGAAAGCTCAGCATGCTGCAGTCCATGTGGTTGCAAAGAGTCAGACAACACTGAGCGACTGAACTGAACTGAACACCTTTCATCAATGATGGACTGTGGTAAATACAAAATAAGCTACATTGATGGTTGCAGCTTTATTGCTAACTTTAGTCTCCTCTTTCAATATTTACAGTTTAAATGCAGACAAGTTTGGTTGGAAAGCACAAAACCCAAAACCACAGTATACAGTTTGAAGAGAAATGCAAAGAATTTCAATTGTACATGGACTTATAGACATTAAAATGTTTGTCTAGAAAAATTGGAAAATCTGATTGTACTATAAAATATCTCTCACCCTTTCAATGGTAGCTTATACTTTTCTATTTCCCTGAATGATTTCCCTTATCTCTCATCTCCTCTCTACTTCCATTGTTGCTGCCCAATTAACACTCTCCTGTCTCTTGTTGGACTTTCCTAACAGCTCTTTCAGTCTTACCAATTTTAAAGGTATCCACAGCTGCCAGAGTCATCTTGTCATCTTTTTAAAATCTAAACCTGGTTATATCTTTGTTGTTTTGTTGTTGTTATTTAGTCACTAAGTCGTGTCCAACTCTTTGGGACCCCATGGACTGTAGCCCACCAGGCTCCTCTGTCCATGGGATTCTCTAGGCAAGAATACTGGAGTAGGTTGTCATTTCCTTCTCCAAGGTATCTTCCCAACCCAGGGATTGAACCCATGTCTCCTGCATTACAGACGGATTCTTTACTGCTGAGCCAACAGGGAAGCACATCTTTGTTGGTTTTTTTGGTCAAAAAGTTTTAACGGTCTGCAGTACACAGAGGATAAAGTCCAAGTTCCTGAATGTTGCACACAGCACTTTTTCTTGATGTAGCTCCACCTTACCATCCAGCATCACATTTGGACATTTCTGCACCAATAGACCTTGCTCCACTCCTGGGTAACCACTCAGATGCTCTGCACTGTGTGCTGTCTTTATGACACTGCTTATACAAGTCTCACTACTAGAAAGCCCTTTACCCCTCTCCCACATGGCAACCTTTCTCAGCCCCCAGAGCCTCCTACTCTGAAAAATCTTCCACTACTGTCGAGCAAAATTAATTGCTCCCTCTTTTAAGCCAGGACCCTGGTGTTAATATGTCTACTGTTGCACTAGAAAGTGAAAGTGAAAACGAAGTCGCTCAGTCGTGTCCAACTCTTTGAGACCCCATGGACTGTAGCCTGCCAGGCTCCTCCATCCGTGGGATTTTCTAGGCAAGAGTACTGGAGTGGGCTGCCATTTCCTTCCACAGGGGATCTTCCCAACCTACGGATCGAACCAGGGTCTCCTGCGTTGCAGACAGATGCTTTACCATCTGAGCCACCAGGGAAGCCTGTTGCACTGAATCCTCATAAATTGTAACTGCTTCTTCACATGTCTCATTTTCCATTAGGCTCAGAGCCGCTTGAAGAGAAGGACTGTATCTTCTCTATTATTTTTATCTCCAATAGTAATGAGTAGCTAACAATAACAATAAATGTTAGTGATTACACACTAGGACTGCATCAGGTGCTAATCTGCCTCCCTCACTTAATTCTTACAATACCCCTATATGAAGTGGGTGATTTTATTAGCCCCATTTTATAGATAAGGAAAGTAAAGCAAAGCACAAAGTAGGTGCTCAATAATGTTAATGAATGTTGTCGCTTTTTAAAAAATTTAATGGAGTCATATCAGCAGTACTCCTGAGAGCTTCCAGAAGCTATCACAACTGAAAGTGGATATCTTGGTGCAGCAGGGTACATGCAGTGATCTGAGGCTGGCTGTTTGGTTCCGGAAGACCCAAATTATCTGCCATTCCTCAATTCAACTCCACATATAATAGGCTTCAAGAGTAATTGCATTGTTTTTTGTTTTTCTTTCACATGATATACTGACTTTGTAAATCGTTGTCCTTTTCCCTGATTTCATCTATACATAACCAACGTGAATCGTTGAAATCAATACTTCTTGTCAATTTTCTTAAAATGTCTAACAGAGATAAGGTTGCCAGACCTGGGAAGAAAAAAATGCCCACCTTAATACCAGTAAGTGAGCAGTTCTTATGCTAATTTTATCTGGTCTAAATCCTCTCTCCAGCTAGGCTCAAATTAAGATGGATTTGAGAGTTATCCTAGATTATAAGAAACTGTTGTTCTGTGAAACTAGCTTTATAATTCTTCAGCTACATCACTGCACATGAGCATATGAACTTAGATTGTTAACCAATATGGGTTGTTTCCAGAAAACATTTTCATTTTAACCACTCCAATTTGCTGAGCCCAAATGCATAATAAATGGGTGGGGCGGGGCAAGGGTGTTGGTAGGGGTTAGGTGACTGGGAGGAAGACCAGAGGCTGAGGTGTTTGTAGTTCAAGGATTGGTGCCAAGTCACACAGTTTGTAGCAACTACCTACTGCCCACCATGAAGCTGGCCCTGCCAGTGAGGGAGAGAAGTGTTACAAAAACACCTTTTTTAGCCCCTAGACTAATTCATCAGAGATACCCACAACCCATATTAAAAATCACAGAAAAATAAGTTCACTAATAATCTATTGAGTTCTTCTAGGTGAAATCCACACCTCATGTGACATAGACAGATGAGGAAAAGGGAAAACACAAGCAGAATAATAAAGTAGTTGAACCCGAGGATTTGACCACCTGGTTCTTCTGTTGGGGGAATCATGCCTGTGATCTTTACTTTGTACTCAAGATACCTTTGTTATTACAAAAGGCAGTGATGGGGGAATTCCCTGGTGGCCCAGTGGTTAGGATTTAGCACTTTCACTGCAGAAGCCTGGGTTCAAGCCCTGGTTGGGGAACTGAGATCCCACAAGCCATGTAACATGACCAGATTTTTTAAAATTACTCGAATAAAAGAAAGCAGTGATAGAATAATAAAAGACCACTTCCCCAAGGGAATGAGTTCAGTGAGTAAAACCAGGATACATAGCCACATACAAAGAATTCTGTACACTTTTGCATCTATTCCTTTCAATTCTCTCTGCTTCTTCTTGCTCCTGGATCCTGCTGCCTCTTGAATTCTTGCAAACTCTCTGTGTTTTGTTATCCCCAGATCCCTAAGAGAGAGGATCTGATTGGTTCCACAAATCACAATAGTCCCTCCTGAGTAACCTCTCACACCAGGCCTATAGAATCTAACAGCAGACCATGTCTGTTCATTTATATTCCCACCCTAGTCTCAGCTCTCAGCCCATGACTGAGGAGTATAGGAGTATAAATACCTCAGCTCCCTCAACCCTGATGGGATTGTCTGTAATGGGATCCTCATGTCTCCAAACCTCTCTACAGAATAGTTACCAAGTTACTTTCTGTGGGATTTTGCTTGACATCCCACCCTTGTTTGTCTTCCTTTCAACCTTGTCCCATGTCCCCATTGCTCTGGATTTTTCTGGGAAAAATTCCTATCTCAAGGGCCCTATGACAGCAAGACAAACTCTACATTCTATTTGAAGACTCTTTTCATCGGGGCACTTTCACAATTATCCCAGGGCCTGCTTTGGGGGAGCCAATCTCAGAAAAGGCATTTCATATTTTCCTCTTGGGAGTTTTCAACCTGCCCTTCTTAAGAGCCTACTTTATGGATTTTGGCTTACGTTCATAAGAAAAAGACATTTTACATTCTGCTAAGACATGTAGAGATTGGCTGTCTTTGAGGAAGAAGCTGATCTTTGATCTATTCAGCTGTGATCAGGGGTGCAGGGTCATGTAGAACAGACAGCATCATCATCTGTGCATACCCTTTATCAGGGGCTTGGCCGTAGGCTTTGGAAGCCTCTCTGAGATTAGAAGCAGAATCCCAGAGCTAGAAAGCTCCCTTGAGGACACTTTCATATTTATCTGGATAATGCCTCTTGGGCATAAGTATGGCAAGGTGATAACAAGTAAAGGCAATAAGTGCAAACTGTGTATGTCAAATTGAAGAAACCAAAGTGCTCTCAGTGGTGGAAATAGTATGGAAATGACAACGTGTCAATTGCAGTCATAAAGCAGTATTTTAAAATGTGAAAGACAAAGACAGAAGAAACAAACTTGGGAGTATAGTATCAAGAGGGAAAACACACCGACAGGTACGTGCAAGCACACACACAAGCACGCAAGCACACATACACCCACCCACATACACATCACCTCTTCTCACCAAGAGCAATTAGAGGTTGAACCACATTTAAGAACCTTAAATGAGAATGGTATCTCCTTAATTTTCCATTAACTCACTCACAGGGGAAGTCTGACCCCCCATGGGGAAGAAACTGATGACAGCTATTTACAAGGCAGCAAGGATACACCTTTATTTACGCTTGTATTCTGCTTTTAGTTTTTGAATTCTTAGGTATCTATCATTCATTTTGTAAATTGCATACAGCAACCTAGTAGGTGATTTGCAGATTAAATCATTTAACTGTAAGAATAATAAAATATTAAAAATTCTTTTATACTCAATAACTATTAATACTTATCCTAACTCATACACAGACATCACAATATAAAGTAACACTACAAAACAGCCATTAAATGAAAGAAATCACAAAACATACAAGGTGCTTTTGAAGGAAATGAGGAGAAACGTCCACAAACATTCCTCTACCCAAATTTGTTCGTGATGACCTCACATAGCACAACGGTCCAAACGCTACCCACAAAAGGGAGGGAAAAAAAAACAAATGAAGGTTTTAATTTTTATTCTTGAACTATTATTGTTTGTTGCCTGACAGGATTTTTTCTTTGTATTAAAAGGAATTGTGCCAGAGAGCAGGGAATAAAAGCCATTAAGACTTGGTACCTGCTCCTATGGGGATGGTGAGCATGGGCATAATCATAAAACAAAGGAAAACATGTTATGTATTCTCATTCCAGCTGATGAAATCAGGGTTGGCCTCAAGGAAGAGGTCTACATATTTGAACCAGACTTGAGAGAAGGATGTACTGTGCTAAGTCACTTCTGTCGTGTCCAACTCTTTGTGACCCTATGGACCATAGCCCACCAGGCTCCTCTGTCCATGGGATTCTCCTGGCAAGAATACTGGAGTGGGTTGCCGTGTCCTCCTCCAGGGGATCTCCCTGACCCAGGGATTGAACCTGCATCTCTAAAGTCTCCTGCATTGGCAAGCAGGCTGTTTACCACTAGAGCTACCTGGGAAGCCCTGAAAGAAGGATACGATTTCTAAAAAATGTGGGGTGGGGGGCAGGAAATAGGAAACTCCAAGGACTCATTCCTGTGACTACCACTTTCCTCTACCACAGGTAACTCTTTTAAGTCTTAGCTTCTTACTCTTTCAGAGCTTCTCATTCATCTGTCCTTAAGAAGAGAAGCAGGAAGCCCAAGTGGATCTTTTTCTTTCAAAAAGAAGTAATTATTTGTTTCTGAAAAGTTTCTCAAATTTATCTTAGTCTCCATTACCACTTCTGCTACTGAAGTTCAGACTTGCATTATTGTTCCCCCTTGACTTTTGCAAGAGTCCTCATTTCTAGTCTCCAATCAAACTGCTGGCACTCTTAGACCAATATTTTCAAAATAAGGTTCTAATCATGCCAGTCTTTTCACTCAAAACCCTTCAGTGGAACCCACAACTGCCAAATTGGGTACATATCCCTCAGTTTAGCATTCAGATCAACACAAATTTTCAGACCAAAATGAAGAAAGGGCAATATCATGCTCACAAAGCAGAAAGACCAGTGTCCAGAAGACATTGTGCTATGTGCTAAGTCACTTCAGTCATGTCCAGTTCTTTGTGATCCCCATAGGCAGTAGCCTGCCAGGCTCTTCTGTCCATGGGATTCTCCAGGCAAGAACACTGGAGTGGGTTGCCATGTGCAGTTGCAATGAAAAGCCAAATAAGGTTTCTTGTGAAACTTAACAAGCTGGTTCTAAAGTTCATATGGAAGACCAAAGGGGAAGGAATAGGCAGTATAGTTCTGAAGAGGTAAAAGAAGTGGAATGTTCTCCCTTCCAGAAATCGAGACTTATTCTAAAGTTATAATATATAAAAAGCAATGTGCTACTATTGCTGCAGAGATGGGGAAAATTTTTTTACATGAAGCAATATTCATAGCCCAGATACTGTCCTTTGAATTTATGGAAATGTCTATATATGACAGAGGTGGCACTACTGAATTGATGAGAAAGATCTAATGTTGGAATAATTAATTTAATTTAGGAAAATTAAATTAGGGAAAATTTATCACCATGTATTTAAATGCACTCCAGGTAGATTAAACATTTAAATGTGTTATGGAGAATTTTTGTGTGTACAATAAAATATACAATAATTTTATGATCTTCAAGTGGGAAAGGATTTCTTAAGAGTGAAAAGTATTCATCATAAAGTGAAATATTTATATATTTAATTCAGTTAAAGTTCAAAATATCTGGAAGATGCCTTAGAAGAAAAAAGATACACATCAAATCTGTAAAAGATATATGTAATGCATATAACTGACAAAGGTTTGTTATCTAGAATATATAAAGAATGCCTGAAAACCAATAAGAAAAAGATCAAACAAATCAGAAGAAAGATAGCAAAACAAAACTGTCAACTCACAAAGGAAAAGCTGAAAAGGCAATGAACATAGAATGCCCAATCAATTGCTGATGACAATGTAGAACAATGGAAACTGAGAATTCACAATGGTACAATTTTGGTGAGCAATTGGCAACATTAAAACAAGTTGAGTACACATACCTTAATCTTAATCTAGCAATTTCTCTCCTATTTATTGTATATTTTAGAAAAAGTTTGATGCAAGCAGTCATATGGCCACCAGTTTCCTCATCATGTGTTCATCAATTATTAATTCATCTCCACTGTTTTCTTTGGTGTGGAGCTTCTCTAGTTCTCATCCATCTTTTGGGATGCACTGTGGAAGGTGTGGGGGAAAAGATTTTGAACCCTCCAGCTTGCCCTGCTCATAAGTATTACAGTTAGGAAAGAAGCTTTGTTCCTCACATCATATACAAAAAAAAGCTCAAACAGCTTAAAGATCTAAATGTAAGACCTGAAACCATAAACTCCTAGAAGAGAACACAGGCAGGACTCTCCTGTGTACAGCAAAGGCAACCATCAATAAAACAACCTACTAAATGGGAGAAATATTTGAAAATGATATGACCAATAAGAGGTTAATATCCAAAATATATAAATAGCTCATACAACTCAATATAAAAAAACAATTAAAAATGTACAAAAAACCTAGATAGATATTTTTCCAAAGAAGACAAACAGATGGTTAATAGGCACATGAAAAGCACCCAACATTGACAATTATTAGAGAAATGCAAACCAAAACCACAATGAGATATCACCTCATACCTGTCAGAAGACCACGTGTCACACCCTGGTGGTCCAGGGGTTAAGACTCCATGCTTCCTCTGCAGGGGGCACAGGTCTGATCTCTGGTTAGGGAACCAAGATCTTGCATACCGCGTGGCCAAATAAAATCTGAAAATATCTACAAATATATTACAACATTGTCAAGGAAGCAGAGAAAAGGCACCCCTTGTACACTGTGAGAATGTAAATTGGTACAGCCACAAGAGAAAACGTCCACTATAGATGTTCTTCAAAAAACCAAAAATCAGAAACCGTCATATTATCCAGCAATTCCACTCCTGGTTATATATCCAAAAACAAAAACTCTAACTTGAAAAGACACATGCACCCCAGTGTGCACAGCAACATTATTTACTATAGCCAAGACATGGAAGTAATCCAAATGTCCCTCAACAGATGAATGGATAAAGACAATAAATATTGGATAAAGTAATATTCCAATATCAATGGAATATTACTCAGCCATAAAAAGAACAAAATTCTGCTATTTGCAACAATTTGCAACAATGTGGATGGACCTAGAGAGTACTATGCTTTGCAAAATTAATCAGAGAAAGACTAATACTGTTATCACTTACAGTGGAAGCTAAAAAAGTAAGACAAATGTATTTAACAAAGCAGAAATTAAAAAAGCTTGCAGCGATTTCTTACCTGCCTTTGAGTCACAGATGTGCCACTTGCTAACCATCTAACCAAATTTTAATCTAAGTCTCAATTTCCTTGTCTGTTAAGGAGGGCTAATAAAATCCACCTCAAAACTAAGAAACTAATATTGTACCAATAATGAAGCTATAGATTTTATTTCAGTTTCCCCAGTTTTTTCACTAATATCTTTTCCCCAAAATTCAATCCAGGATACCACATTATATTTAGTTGGTCCTGTCTCCTTAGTCTCCTCCTCTCTGAGACAATTCCTCAATCATTCTCTTTCAGGATCCAGGCACTTTTGAAGAGTAATGGTCAAGTATTTTGCTGAATATCCTCATCTTGGGTTTGCCTGATGTTTTCATACGATTAAACTACAATTAAGGATTTTGAGAAAAAGGTACCACAAAACTGATGAGTCTTATTCATTATATTATACAGAAGGTACATGATATCAACATGCCTTATTACTGGTGATATTTGGTTACCTAGGTTTTTTTTTATTTTGTGGTAATTCATTAAGTTACATACTAAATCATTGCATTTAATATATATATTTGAACACATATTCTTAAGTTGAAGTAACTATATAGTTATGTGTTATATATCACACATATATGTTATATAACAAAACATATAAATGTTTTGCTTAAATGTTTTTAATAAAGCTTAAAAACATAAACCACAGAATAGGGAAAGATATTTGTAAGAGTTATAATTGAGAAAGGAATAATTTCTAAAGTATGCAGAGTTTCTACAATCAATAATAAATAGACAACTAGTTTTTTTCAATGGGCAAAACACTTGAACACATAAAAGTGGATATCTAATCAGCCAATTGACACATGGAAGAGGTACAATCTCATTAGTCATCAAAACAAATTAAAATCACAAGAAGATACCACCACATACACCAAACTGGCAAAACTGAAAAGTCAGAAAATATGAGTATTGGTTTGATTTCAGGGCTACTAAACTCTTCTACACTGCTGGTTAGAGAGTAACTTGGCAAAAGAACTTTGGAAAATAGTATGAATTATCTGTTAAAATTTGATAAACCCTGTGACCAATCAATCCCACCTTTACAATATACTCAAAACAAACACATATACTTGTACATCAGAATACTTGTACAACAGTTATTGAAGTGCCTTATTTATATTTGTCAAAAACTGGAAACATCTATCAAATGCATAAACAAATTGTGGTATATTTATACAATGGGACATACATAGCAATAAAAATGAAAAAAATCACAGCCACACACAACAATGTGAATAAATTTTATAAATACAGTTTTGGAGGCAGAAGTCTGAGAAGGATGAGCACTGCAGAAAGATGAGCAGCTGTCTGAGGACAAGGTCATTCTTCCTAAAGAAAAGAAAGACCCTGCTTCTGGTGCAGAAACCAAAGATAATAAATGTGTTTTCCCATTCATCTATGGAAACAAAAAGTATTTTGACTGCACATTGCATGGTTCCTTATTCCTGTGGTGTTCCCTCGATGCAGACTATACAGGAAGATGGAAATACTGTACTAAGAATGACTATGCCAAATGTGTCTTTCCCTTTATCTATGAAGGCAAGTCATATGACACTTGCATAATAATTGGGAGTACATTTATGAACTATTGGTGCTCACTCTCTTCAAACTATGATGAGGATGGAGTTTGGAAGTATTGCTAGCAGTAAAAAGAGTTACTGTCCAGTACATCCACCCATGGCCACGGATGCAATCAAGCCTTCAAAACTTCAGTGGAGAAAATCAAGAACTCTCAAGCAAAGGTGATGCTCTGAGCGACAGAGGTGAAATTCTTTCCCTACATCTCTGCCTTGTGCCTGCTGGGCATGGGTCCAATCAATAAACACTTTCTCTGCAAAAAAAAAAAAAAAAAAAAAAAAATAAATACAGTTTTGAATGAAATAAATCAGATATAAAAAAATACATAGATCACGAACCCATCTGTATGTAGTTCAGAAACAGGCAACACTTTCTAAAGGGGTCTATTTGTAAGAGTTCTAACTATAAAGTAAATCAAGGACAGTACTATCATGAAAATGCAAATAGTGGCTACCTCTAGAGAGGAGGGAGGTGTGTGTGACTTAAAAAGGCGGGGGCACAGAGTCTGTGGAGGGTTTCTGGAAATATTATACACTTTTGCCTAAGTAGTGTTAGTTACATGGACATTCACTATACTACTTCAAATATATTAAGTTTCAAAACATTTATGAGCTAATTGGGGAAATAACAGTATTATGGAATTGTTGCCAATGTTTTTAGGGAGATAATGTACTAAGGTTGGGTATTTTATGTGATCTTTTAGTGTGTGCATGTATGCTCAGTCACTTCCTTCGTGTCTGACTCTTTGGGACCCCATGGACTGTTGCCCTCCAGGCTCCTCTATCCATGGATTTCCCAGGCAAGAAAACTGGAGTGGGTTGCTATGCCCTTCTCCAGGGAGTCTTCCAACCCAGGGATTGAACCCGAGTCTCCTGCATCTCCTGCATTGCAGGTGGATTCTTTACCAATTGAGCCACCTTTTAGAGATGTGGGCCAACATATTTATAGATGAAGTACTTGATGTCTTGAGATTTTATTCAAAATAATCTGTGAAGAGTGGAGAGTGGGTCAGAGCACAGATGAAACAAGACTGGTCACGTACTGATAAACATCAAAGGAAAGAAAGGGGGAACAGCGATTGTCTATACTTTGGGTGTAGTTTTTACATTCTATAGGAAAAAGTTTTTTTTTAAAAATTTAAACATACTCGAGTCTCTCTTCCTCAGATTCATGGACAGGGAGAGACAAAAAATATTAAAGAGGAGAGAATTAGGATTAGAAGCACAGATATGTTAAGAAAAGGGAGGCTGGCTTTTCTTCCAAGGCTGAGAAAAAGAGAAGTTTACAGCGAGAAAAATAGAGACCCAGTAGCAGCAACCTCTATCCCATTAGCTGGCTTCCCCAGTGGCTCAGTGGTAAAGCAGGAGACCCAGATTTGATCCCTGAGTCAGGAAGATCTCCTGGAGGGGGAAATGGCAACCCATTCTAGTATTCTTGCTTGAGAAATCTCATGCACAGAGGAATCTGGTTGGCTACAGTCTATGGGGTTGCAAAAGTCAGACACAAATTAGCAACTAAACAACAACAAATCCCATCAGCAAAGTAAGAAGCACATTCCTCTTCATGGAGGAAGCCCAGGGGGAGACAGAACTGGGTCCTGAAGAGGAAACAGTTTGAACCATCTTCTTTATGGAGATGTAAGTTGGCAAAACGCAAATAGAAGGTAATATTAGTAAATTGGTAATGTCATAATGTCATACCTTTTGGTATGTGAATTTCTTAGTAGGATCCTTACTATGACACAGTTCATAAAGATTTCTAAAACTTAGTAATCCAGCATTCTTAGTTTCACCCTTAACTAACAGGTTAGGTATTCTGAACTTTGTCCCTGGGCTATAAGTCAGCTCTGGTATATGGTCAGATCACCTCTGATTTCCAAGGCCGAAAAACCGGAACTTATTCATCTTCTGCTAAAGTTGGGGAAATAACTGTTCTAAAGCACAAAATCCTGATCAGTTTCCCTGACGAGCAAGGACTCTTGAGCTTTGGTTATTTATCACTGGAGCTGTTGTTTTCTTAGAACAGGTTTAGGCAATGGATTTAGTAAACCTGAGGAAAGAGCCTCCAATTACATAAGTAAAAGCAAACACATCACCTCAGTTCTTGCTTGTTTGACAAAACACAGTGAATACACGTCTCTGGCAAAGTCAAAACTTAGCCCTTCATCACATTTTCCACATCCAGAAAATCATTTGTACCACTACAATTATTCCCTTATTATTCAAAGCATGCATCTTTGATGAAAATGTTTCCTAGAGAATTCCCACCATGCTTGAGATATTGCACCCCTATCCAAAACACACCACTGATCTTTGCAACACACTCTACCAGGTACAAAACTCCTATCAACATCAGCATCCTCTTGACCTGTGACCCACCCTTGCACCACCATCTCACACCCAAATTTCACCTCTACCCCCAATCAGAAGTAGCTTACCAGCCATAAGGTGCTTTCATCGTGTTTTGGACTCTTCCCGTGAATCTCTGCTGCTGCTAAGTCACTTCAGTCGTGTCCGACTCTGTGTGACCCCATAGACGGCAGCCCACCAGGCTCCCCCATCCCTGGGATTCTCCAGGAAAGAACACTGGAGTGGGTTGCCATTTCCTTCTCCAATGCATGAGAGTAAAAAGTGAAAGTGAAGTCGTTCAGTCGTGTCCGACCCTCAGCGACCCCATGGACTGCAGCCTACCAGGCTCCTCCATCCATGGGATTTTCCAGGCAGGAGTACTGGAGCGGGGTGCCATTGCCTTCTCTACCCATGAATCAGGGGTCTACAAATAACCTCTTTAAATTTTCTCATATCCACAGTGGTCACTGCACGTTCTGAACCCTCAGTTTCCTCATCTATAAAACGAGAGAGCAGATAATGGACTCCAAGATCATTGCAAGCTCTGTAATTCCACAATACCTTGCTATCTGTGCATGAGGTTAAGCTGAGCAAGTGACTAAGTCAACTTTGGTTGTCAACTGTCTGTCCAGTCTCTTGTGTCAATGTTCTGTACACACCCTAACAGAACATTTCCTCATCTGAGAATTCTATAAAGTCTGTGAAGGAAGTTCAGTTTACTTTAACAAGAAGAATTGTTTAGTTTTTTTTGTTTGTCTTTTTAAGTGGATGAATTACAACCTTATCTTTGTACTGTGGTGTCTCTGTTCGCAATTAGTTCTCATGAGTTTAGTTATGACCAAGAATAAGTGCAGATCTTTATTATCAAAGTGTAGGGGGAATTGTTTAAAATTTATTCTTAGACCAAGCCTTGGCCTCCTGGGTCCTCCTTACTACACCTGGGACTATCTGTGGGCATCATCAATTTAAATGCATCCCATGCCGGATCTCCTATACCACAATACCTTATGCAGTTGAATACGCTCCATTTGGAGTTTTTCTTGTTTACCTCTTGCTTACTTGAATGCTGTCTCAGGTACAATTTTTGGTAAGTTGAATCAGTGTCACCAAGGTCCAATAAGGAGAACAAAACCCATGCTAGGTAATTCAGTAGAGCTAGAACCTTATAGAAGGACCCATCCAAAAGGAGCTAGAAACAAAACAGGGGTTTCTTGTGGGAACTGGACCCCAAAGGATGAGACCTCCAGGCCAGAACTGGAACCACAGTGGAGACGTAGCACTGCTAGATGCCGTGGCAAAGCAGAGAGAAGAGACACACCTCGGGGCCTCCCCATCCCAAACTTCTGTCTCTTGCCAACTCCCATTAGCTGAACCTCATCAGACGGCAGTGGGTGAGGGAACCCAAGCAACGCAAGCAGCCCCTTGGGAGTCAAGGTGGAGAAGGGCAGGGAATGGATCCTAGAGAAAACAAATGAATAACCTGTACAAGTACTAGAAAAGGAAACACAAATAAACAAATCATAGGAAAACGTGTTCAACCACATTAATAATTAGGGAAGCGGAACTTTACAATCAGATACCATTTAACCTCACACCAAAAATGTTAAAAAGCCAAGTGTTGATGGAAATGTCAGCAGTGGGAACACGTGCACATCACTGGGAGTGCAGGCTGGAAAGCACACTGACATCATCTAATAATGTCAGTGCTGAACATATCCTGTGCTCCTGCAATTCCATTTCTAAGATTTACCCTCCAGGAAAGTCCAGCAATGCGCACAGAAGTTGTGTACAAAAACATTCATAGGAGCATTGCTAAGGACCTCAAACCACCAAGCTAAAACCTACCCTAAATGTCTACTAACAGGAGAACGGATAAAGTTGTGCTTTATTTTTATGATGGATTACCAAATAAAAATGAATTAACTGTACCTACACACACTAACACAGATGAATGTCACAGGTGTAATTTTGAGCAAAAAAGATAAGTAGGAAAAAACTTTAAATGACCCTATTTACATAAAATTCAAAAACATGCAAAGTTATATATACTGTTTAAAGAATGAATCACATATGGAAAAGTGTGAAGAACAATAATTCAGAGGAGTGTTATTTCTGTGTGGGAGTAAGGTGGAGGCCCACAAGCATAGCTACTCTTTTTTAATATGATATATACTTCATAATTAAAAACATGACTTTAGAGGTCCTAAAGTTCATACTCCCTCTCCCTAATTGTAAATGGGAAGAAAACAGCAGTAACAATCACACACATTTATGTAGTCTTGGTACCTTCGCTATGGCTACTGACCATAACCAAGTTGTTGATATTGTCTGTGTTGTTTCAGTTTCCACAGTGAAGACAATAGTAATAAATAGTAGTGAAGTGCGGATGATAGTAACACTTTCATAAAATGATTGTTAGATAACAGAGCACACGGGAAATGCTCCGCAAAAGGGCCTGGCACCCAGAAGAAGGCAGATGTCTATTATTTTGCTCACATCATGCATCAGCTTGGAGTGTTCCCCTCTATCTACTATCTACTGAATGGGGCTCATCCAAGGGCTGCAGACCTTCCCTTTTATGCGAGCTGATTTCTCCCTCTTTTAAATACTTAGACCTCCTGTTGTCTGAACCATTTATGAGGCATTTATCATGTATTTAAAAGATAAGAGATTTATATGAGTGGAAGCGAAATCAGAGTATCCCATGTATTTATTTATTTATTCATTCATCCTTTATGAGGCATTTATCAGGTATTATTCTTTTATTCATCCAGCATCTCATGGGCTAGGTACTTGGGAACATAGAAGTGACTAAAACAAATACAGTCACGACATCCAGGATCCTGTGGCCTGGGGAGGGAGACAGACATTCAACAAATGAGCAGGCATATAATTATTTAATCCAGCTGTTGCTAAGTGCTATCAAGACGAATGTGGGATGCACTGAGAACTTGTCACAGAGGAAGCTCACTAGCCTGCAGAGTTAAGAAAGATTTTGAGGAAATGACATTCAAGTTGAGACTTAAAGGATACACTGTTTCCATTGTCACCTTACTGCTGCTGCTAAGTTGCGTCAGTCGTATCCGACTCTGTGTGACCCCATAGACAGAAGCCCACCAGGCTCCTCTGTCCCTGGGATTCTCCAGGCAAGAACACTGGAGTGGGTTGCCATTTCCTTCTCCAATGCATGAAAGTGAAAAGTGAAAGTGAAATTGCTCAGTCATGTCCAACTCTTAGCGACCCCATGGACTGTAGCCTACGAGGCTCCTCCATCCATGGGATTTCCCAGGCAAGAGTACTGGAGTGGGGTGCCATTGCCTTCTCCGATTGTCATCACAGACAATAAATATTTGTTTAGGATCTATAACCTGGGTGGAATGTCTATGCACATGTACTTACAGAAAAAAACAGCTGCAGGAGGTACCACGCTTTACGTACCAAATGAACAGAATGTACCTTATACAGATATTTGGAATCCCCAAGGGTTAGACACTGTCTTAGAAACATTTACATAAAATGAGATTTGAGCAGGGCCTTAACTGGAGAGGTAGAAAACTAAGACAAGGGAGGGAGAAAACAGGCATTCCTGATAGGGGAAAATATAATATATGGGCAGAGCTAGGAAAAGGCAGGACAGATTTAGACAGGTTGCCTGAATCAAGGAGTGACGTAGGAGGTAATTAAAGACAAAGGGTTGGGTCACAGAGGAGCTTGCTTTATCTTAAATGGAATTTTCTTCCTTTTTTGAAGGAATGACTTTCTTAAAGACTCTCAAAGAAAGCCTTGGACCCCTCTTTATTGAAAAATAAAAAGGAAAAGAAGGAAATTGTATTCATAAAGCTGCATACAATTTCAGGGGTTCACCACAATCCCCCTGAACCCCCATTTAGCAATCCCTGCTATAAGCAGGTAGCACTGAAAGGATGTGAGTAAAGGAAAGGTGGCATATTTCAAACTGTTTAGAAGCCTTCACTTGCCTGAGGGTTGGCAGTGAGGTCAACTGAGAAACTGTTGCAGGACAGTGCAAGCTGGAGCTCACACAGCCCTAAACTAACTCTAGGCATTCATTAATAAAGTAAACTAGTATTTAGTGAGAGCTCGCTCTGGGACAGGCCTGGTGCTCAGTGTTAATGAAGAAGATCAGATCACTGCTCTCAAGGAGCTGCAAGCTAGACAGGATGAGAAAGGTAAGCAGTCACGGATGTGGAGGGAATCAGAGCAGCAACAGATTGCCTTACCCAAAATATATACAGCCTGTTCCGCAGAGAATCAAGTCAACATCTTTAATATCACGTTCAAGGCACTTCACAAAGTAGCCATACCTCACCTTTCTGCTGTCATTTCCACTTAGGTCCCAACGACAGCTTCTGTCAACACACACCTGCATCCCGCAGGTCGACCACACTAGACTCTTTGACTGTCTTCTGAGACTGTTTTGCCTTTTCCTGCCTCCGTTCTGTCACTACCTTCCTCCCACCAGCTGTGCCTGGTCAAGTGCCTACCTATTACCCATGGCTTTCCTGGTAGCTCAGATGCTAAAGAATCTGCCTGCAATGCAGGAAACCCTGCTTCGAACTCTGAATTGGGAAGATCCCCTGGAAAAGGAAATGGCAACCCACTCCAGTATTCTTGCCTGGGAAATCCCATGAACAGAGGAGCCTAGCAGGCTACATTCCATAGGGTTGCAAAGAGTTGGGAATGACTTAGAGACAAAACAACAACAAGGCCCAGCTGAGGTGTTGCCTTTGTGGCATCTCCCTATTCATTCTGCCCTGAGTTAACTGTGTGTGCCTCAGTCTCCCCCAATACTCACTAAGCTGGAGCAGGTAGGGTGTCCTCCTTTGACCTCATGCTGGGATGGGCCCAGTTTCCTGTACTGACAGGTGGTCAGTATACACACTGAACCCAAAGGCAACTGCCTGGGGAGAGAACAGGGCCAAGGGAGAGTTGGGAGCCATCAGCCAAGCCTTAGTGGTTGGAATCAGAAAAGGTAACTTCCTGTTCACTTACTCCTGGAAGAATTCACCCTGCCGGGAGGGCGGAAAGGTCATCCCAGGCACACACCATGCACTTAGTAAATATAGGTTTAAAAATATAGGACATTCATATCCAGGTAACTCAGATCACCTATCTATGATAGCTATTTATAATGAGAGCTTGGGGCTTTCCAGGTGGCACTAGTGGTAAAGCACCCGCCTGCCAATGGAGGAGACTTAAGAGACTAAGGTTTGATCCCTGCGTTGGGAAGATTCCACGGAGGAGGCATGGCAACCCACTCCAGTAAGTATTCTTGTCTGGAGAATCCCCATGGGCAGAGGGTCTGGCGGGCTACAGCCCATGGGATCTCAAAGGGTCGGATACTACTGAAGCGACTTAGCACGCAGGCAACTCAGATCACCCTATTTATAATGATATCAGTTCCCACAAGCTGAGGATAAAGTCTACTCTCACAATGACCAGTTTTGGATGCGGACTTCCACACTTCTGCTGCTGCTGCTGCTAAGTCGCTTCAGTCGTGTCCGACTCTGTGCGACCCCATAGAGGGCAGCCCACCAGGCTCCCCGGTCCCTGGGATTCTCCAGGCAAGAACACTGGAGTGGCTTGCCATTTCCTTCTCCAATGGATGAAAGTGAAAAGTGAAAGTGGATTATAATTGTTGTTTAATTATTAAGAAAAGAGCTTACTTGTAAAGGCCAAACAGTTATACAACTTAGTCATCCTTGGAAGTCTTATAGTGAAAGCGAAGTCGCTCAGTTGTGTCCGACTCTTTGCGGCCCATGGACTGTAGCCCACCAAGCTCCTCCGTCCATGGGATTCTCCAGGCAAGAATACTGGAGTGGGTTGCCATTTCCTTCTCCAGGAGATCTTCCCGACCCAGGGATCGAACCCAGGTCTCCCACATTGCAGGCAGACGCTTTAACCTCTGCGCCACCAGGGAAGTCTTACAGGGTCACTCAAATAGCTCTTGTTTTTAATACTTTAACAAGTGCGGGTGAAACCTCATTGAGCCATCACCTCACCTTCGTTTGGACTATCAAATACTCAGGACGGTGCCAAGGACGACTGAATTCTTTGGCTCGACCACAGTTGCAACAGGATGGGTGCACATTTCGCTCTTTTGGGTACGAGGGGATGCGGGTGCCTTTCCAGGCCACCTGCGTGAAAGGAAGAAGCCGTGCCTGACCGAGGTGCGTTAGGCAGACCACCCACCAGGGCGGTGCCAAGTCCCAGCCAGTGCCGCATCTCCTCAACTTTACTGAAGACGCGGCGGGGCTTCCTCCTGGCCCGCTAATCTGCGCGGTGCTCTGCTCTCCAGCCTAGGCGGGCAGCCCAACGCAGGTGCGCAGCGCTCTTTACGCGCTGTCTTCCCGCCGGGTATCCGGCCCGCCACCTCCGGGCCCCGCCCGCACCGCCCTGGGACCCACGACGGGCTGATGCGATTGGCCGAGGGCGGCGGGGGCGGGCCCGGGGCGCCCCGGGAGGGGTTGGGGGTTGGGGGCAAAGGCGGTGGAGGGGCTGACCTGGCGCACCCGGAGGGCTGGGTGCCGCGTGCCCCCGAAGACCCGACTGAAG
Source organism: Bos indicus (assembly GCF_029378745.1). Taxonomy (NCBI): domain Eukaryota; kingdom Metazoa; phylum Chordata; class Mammalia; order Artiodactyla; family Bovidae; genus Bos; species Bos indicus. Next base: position 36,425,848 of record NC_091761.1, read on the forward strand.
CGCCGAGGCCGGCTCAGGATGAGGACGCGCTGGGCAATCCCTCGCCGTGCGGCAGAGCTGCTCATGCTGCTCCTCCCGGGCTTCGGGCTGGTGGAGCCCTCTGGCCACTCAGGTAACCGCGGGCGCGTCCGCCGGCCGGCTGGCCGGCTAGGGACCTCGACGCCGCCCGGTCGGCCGACTGTTCTTGATTCGGGTTCGGGCTGCGTGCCGGGGTCCTGTCACCTCTGCTGGACAAGTGAGCGGAAGGGAGGTGCGGGGAGAAGGCGCTCCGTTACCTTCCGGAGTCCTGGAGGAGCACGGAGTGGGACGAGGAGGCGCAGGGCTTTTCTCGTGCGGAGGGCCTGGAGTCCACCGTAGGGGAGGCACCCAGAGTATCTTTTCTGAACGAGTCTCCCGCGCCTTCCTCGTCCTTTCCTCTGAAATCTTGCTTCGCTAGGGTTTAGGGCTTCTCAACAGCCCCCTCACCCACCCACCCACCTCACGCCGCATCCCCCCGTCTCGGCCCTCCTTCGCCCCTTGGTCACCTTGGCCACTCAGTGTCAAGAGGAGCTTTCCACCCACAGCGCCAGAATGAAACAGCGATTCTCTGACTTCAATCTGTTCCTGGTGCCCGTCAAAAAGCCCTGTCTTCTACAGTGACTATGGCCAAGACTCTGATATGATGCCCTCCCCCAATGCCTCGAGCAGCGACTCTTTCTTCTAATTGGCTTATCCGGCTCCAAACGTTTACCCCAACCCCCACCCCAGAGGTCGAAGTTCCCGCAGTGGAGCCCAGGTTGCTTGCCCAGAGACCTCTTGCCTCTCTCTCACTTGAGAAGCAGGACGAGGAGCAGACACCCTTCGCTGATGCTCTGAGCAGTGCCTGCCCCACCCCCACCCCTTGGCAGCACCCGGAGTTTGCTTTTAATCTCTTTCTGCCTTGGCAAAGGTGTACTGAGGACTTTGTTTCTTAGTCTGGCTGCTTCACAGACAATTAGTGAGCTGTCCCCACCTACCACTTCTGTCAACATGTCAGAATGAGGAAGTAAAAGATGGTCAAGGGAGTTTTTGAAAAACTGCGGTTTGCTTATGGTATTTACTTTCTTTGCAGTTAAACTGAGTTACTGTCTGATTGTTGAGATCATGAGTAGCATCATCTTATGTCAAGAACTTTATCGCTGACCTTGTTTTGATTCACCCTTCTGCATTCTTCTTTGATCCCCCCATATTGGAAACTCCCAAAAGGCCCTTATTGCTGTGAGAATTCTGTTCTGCCTGCCCCGATAATCCAGGGAGAAAATTATCATGGCAGCAGCTAACTGTGATGGAAACACACTGGCCTTTCAATCACTAAATTTGGCTTCCATGTGCATTTGCTTTATTTTATCTCTTTTGTCTCCCCCATAGAACTCAAGATTTTCTTAATTTCTGCAATCTCTGCAATTCCTGGCCTCTCTCATCAACCAAGAGCAAAGAGCTCGAACTTAATGCCATTCTTCTTGCAGGAGGTCCTCAAAGGTGTTTGTTTTCCTGCATCCTTCCCCACCTTGAGCACCTGCTCTGGTCAGACTTGTGGCCCTATTGAGGGAAGCGCTGGAATTTTGAAATCTCAGCCATTTGGGTAGCTTGTTTGGCACTGTGTCAGCTTCATGATGCTGGTGATGGTGTGTGCTTCATCACATGTGTGCGGCTAGGTTTGTGCAGGCGGCCTCCAATACTCAGATGCAGGGGAAGTACTTCTGTGTCCTTGGGAGGATGCCAATTGCTTAGTTAGCTTTTTTGCCTCCTTGGAGGGCTAGCAGCTTGAAGTACATTAATTCTTCAGAGACTCCTGAGGTTTTCATCAGCCCACACCACCCAATCTGAACTCCATGACTTTCTGACTCCTAGTACATTGCTCTGGACCCAACCATCACTTTAGGACTGTTTTTGAACTGGCAAATCCAGACTTCTGGGTCTCTCCTAGTGTACACTCTGCACATATAGTAGCAGCTCCACAAAATGCTTAACAGTGTGGGCTCAGGAAGTTCCCGTGAAACTAAAAAAGTTGCAATCTTCATCCGTCTTGCCTTCCAAAACCATCTCCTCTCCATATGTCTGTGGGTTACAAAATGTTGAGGCCCAGTTTTTCTTTGGAATGTGCAAAGCTCTTTGGTTTGGGTCTTGTAACACAGGAGTTACTTAACAATCAGACAATAAGAAAGAGCTTTCCTGTGATGGTCGAAAAATTCATTTTCAATTTATGATAATGCTACATAGCTATTTCCTCTTAAACATCAGTAGAATGTTTATATAAAATGAAACATTTAAAAAAGTGCTCTAGGGATGGTGAGGTGATGAGTCTTCTTTTCATCAACCTCTGTCTTTTAGACTTGTCTCAATGTTGTATTTGTAGGTAAATATTAAAATTCCCTTTAGGGCCAGTATAAAGTGAATAAGATGCAATATATGGCTATCAGTAAAGAATCTGTTTTATAAATTGCTCTGTAATCACCATTTCAAAGTATAATACATTTCTGATGTATTTCATAGACCGTTATTTAACAAATTTTTAAAATTATTTTCACATTTTTCAGACCTCCCCTACCCCAACCTACTTTCCCAATAGGGTCACAAGACTGGAGCAGAGTGAACAGCTTCTTTGTAAGGGTAAAGAAAGATATGAGGAACTATCATGAGACTACAAGACTCTCCCTAGGTTATATATTATGTATGAATGCTTGTACATTATATATGAAGACTAATGACAAGTTTCCTTAAATCATATCAATAATTAATGTATTAGCTAAGTGATCACTATTGGTGTCAAGCATTGATATTACATACTTGTAATATGTAATATTATGTAATATTCTAAATCTAGATTTAGAATGAGACAAGTATCTACAATCATAGATGTTAGAAGCTTGGAAACTCCTTTTCAACATAGCTACTCCACACCTCTCCTATAGTCTTTCAGAATTTCTACAATCTTGTTAAGTCCATGGGTGTCCTAGAAGTTAAACGTATATTAAATGAAAGTGAAAGCATTAGTCACTCAGTCATGTCTGACTCATGGAACCCTCTCCTGTAGTCCATGGAATTCTCCAGGCACGAATACTGGAGTGGGGAGCCATTCCCTTCTCCAGGGAATCTTCCCTACCCAGGGATTGAACCTGGATCTCCTACATTGCAGGTGGATTCTTTACTGTTTGAGTTACCAGGGAAGCAAATGGGAAAGGGTAAATTTTTGTTCTCTTCCAGAGTACTTATAAGGCAGCACTGTCACCTAAGTGCACATGCCCAATATAGATGGAATTCAAATGACCTAAAATGCTACTGGCATGATGTAATAAAGTTGTGGACATCTGTTCAGGAACAATATGCAGTGAACTTAGCAGAGCCCTGTAAAGCCTGCAAGGCTAGGAAAACTGAATTAGTGGAAGCATAGAGTGTTAGCACTGGAAGTAACTTAGATTTTTATACTCTACTGCTTTCATCTCACATTTGGAGATAAGAAGACCCTGAGGAGATTAACTGAATTCCCCAAGGTGTCCCAGCTAACCAGAAACAGAGGTAGATCTTCAGTCTAGGACCCCTAACTCCTTATTCTACTGCTCTCGCCACTGTTCTAAGCGCTGTAGCTAATCCATTAGATTCTGCAAAGGCAACTTGGAAAATCTTGGGTCAAAGAGCACAGAGCAAAGTGTCCAGGAAGGAGAGCAGGGAGATTACAGAGCAGGAGAGGGGAAGATCCAGCAGGGGTGCACTGCCCACTCTCCCGCAGAAGCCGACTCCGTTGTTTCTGCTACAGTACCTAATTCTTTGGAGCACAAGAGAGGTGAGAGGGAATAGGTTGGCAAAGAGTTATATCATAGTCTGATAATCTTCTGAGATAATATGTTTTCCTTTTTTTTTTTTTTGGCTAACTGTCTGCCCAAATTGTGTTCATAAGGTAGGGAACAGCAGAGTGATGTCAAAGAAGAATGAGGGATGGAAGCTGCTATTCAAACAGATCTAACTGCAACCCTAGGCAGTATTTTAAAATAGCAACTTGAAAGTGGAAATAGCTTAAGGTTTTAAACGATTTTGTTCTTGCTGTTCCTGTTATTTCTCTTGGTGCTGCTACTGCTATTTAAAACAAGCAAAAATTCTGTCCAGAGTTCAAACTGGAATTGAACTTAATCATATAGGTGTTATTTGCATAGTGAAATTTCCCCTCCAGTCCTTAGTATAAGAATTTTTAACTCTGCAAGCCTATGAAGTATTATTAGAAAAGGTGTTTAGTGTCAGTAAAACCACTGAATGTGACGCTGGCATCAAAATGAAAGTACCTTTTGGGAACTAAAATTTTACAGCTCCTTCTCCAGAACCCTTGGGTTCATTGACAAAGATTGCTTACATTTGTCTAAACTGCTTCAGGTCATCAACATGTTCTGTGCTATCGCTTCACAAAATGTTCCTTTGTAAAAGCACTGACCAAATTGTACTATTGTAATTTGCTATAACAGATGTGAATCTTGCTCTACAGACTCAGTCCTGTGGCCACTGCTGAGTTTTCCAAATTTAATCAGACACATTAATGTCATGTAATAATTACCTTGCTGAAGTAGCCGAAGTGCAAGCAGGACAGAATTGTGTCCTGAAAAAGCTCAGGATATTTTTCATTGTCTACAGGCCACTTATCTAAAGAAGCTCTAAGGAGCTTCTTCATCTCATTAAATAAGGAGGAGATCTCACTGAATGACAGTAACAAATATGTATACTATTCTAAGTGTTTTACATGTATGAGCTCCTTTTATCCTTACATCCACCCTGTGAAGTACTGTTTTACAAAGGAGAAAGCTGATGCACAGCAGGTAAATGACGCCCTGATCACACGGTCAATAATAGCAGAGCAAACTATTAATATAAAGCCAAGCAAACTGGCCCCAGAGCCCACGCTTTTAATCCTACACTGAACTGCCTCTCTGGCCACCACTGTCCTCCAACCTTGTGTAGAACGTTACAGTTTATACAGCTGGGAGGATGTTAACAGTCTGGGGGTGCTCAGACTCACTTTCCTTAGCAAGCAGGGCCAAGGCACATCGGCCACATAATTCAGAATCCTGAAATGTCTTTTCTGCCTGTCTTGTCTCAGGTAATGATCCATTCACCATCGTCAATGAAAACACAGGCAAGTGCATCACGCCGCTGAACGACTGGATAGTGGTAAAGGACTGCGACGAAACCAAGGACATGCTGTGGAAGTGGGTGTCCCAGCATCGGCTCTTTCATTTGCAGTCCCAGAAGTGTCTTGGCCTAGATATTACCAAACCCACAGATTCCTTGAGAATGTTCAGCTGCGACTCCAATGCCATGCTGTGGTGGAAATGTGAGCATCACTCTCTCTACGGGGCTGCCCAGTACCAGTTGGCTCTGAGGGATGGACACGCCATAGCAAGTACAAATTCATCAGATGTCTGGAAGAAAGGAGGCTCAGAGGAAAACTTGTGTGCCCAGCCTTACCATGGTGAGTACTGGAGAGGGACTCTGACTTATTTGCTGCTGTATTTGGTGCAAGTGGCCTTGAACGTGTACCTCTGATCACACTTAGAGTCATACACTGGTGAGTCAAGTGAACTGGCCTCTAGTTCCAGGCACTGAGTAGTAACGTTGAGCTGCTTCTATGAGGTCAGTGCTATTTGCCAACTTTCACAGGGAAGGGTAGGAGAAGTTAGGTGCCTTGTCAGAGGTCTCACAGCCATTCTGTGGCACCTGGGGGTTTGAAATCTCTCTGATGCCTGAGCATATGTACTTTCCATGATTACATCCTGAATTCCAGAGAAAAGAAAATGTTAGAGTAACTGGAAGTCCCCTACACAGGATAAAAGTCAAATAACCTAATAAGGTTGACTCCATTCTAAGTTAAAAAACAAGAAGAAAGAGGAAAAAAAAAAAAAGGAAATGAATTTTTTTCTTGTCTGCAGATTTGGATGTAATGGAAAAACTTTAAGAGTATTATGTGGCTTTATTTTTTATTTTGGCATGGCTATCACACTGTATTTATGATTCAGTATTATAAGAGTAGACTTTTTCCTCAGTTGCCTCCAAAATAAGTATATGAATACAAATCTTCCTCTACTTACAATGTTGTTTTGTCCCAATAAACCCATCATAAATTGAAAATATCATAAGTTGAAAATGCATTTAATACACTTGTAACGAATATCATAACTTAGCCTGGCCTGCCTTAAATGTGCTCAGAATGCTTACATTAGCCTACAGTTGGGAAAAGCCACCTAAAACAAAGCCTGGCCTATTTTATAGTCACATGTTGAATACCTCTTGTAGTTTATTGAATACGGTACTGAAAGTGAAAAACAGAATGGTTGCGTGTCAGTTGTTTACCCTCGTGACTGTGTGGCTGACTGGGAGCTGTGGCTGCCGCTGCTCAGCATCAGAGAGAGGACTGTACCATGTATTGCTAGCCCAGGAAAAGATCAAAATTCAAAGTACAGTTTCACTGACTAGGTATCACTTTCATACCATCACAAAGTCAAAAAGTTGTATGTCATACCATCGTATGTCTGGAACTGCCTGCTTTGCCTTTGGGGGCACTGATCATGAACTTTGAGTCTAGAGACTTGGTTATAATGAATTTTTGAGTTTAAAAGGAAGTAGATTTAGCTTTTAAACCTCCAAATGTAAATTAGCTCTCACGCAAGCAAATCTTTCCCCATTATGTTGCTCTAAATTATATCAAATGTTGAATGTATGAGTATCTATATACATTTGTATATGTTTCATTATATTATCTTTGTCTTACTTATCTCATGTGTACTCTTCTTTGTAAATTTACATAGCTTTACAGAGATTTTTTCCTCTTCTTTTAAGCTAAATTTGGCCTCCCATCTTTTTTGTACCTGAACAGGTTTTTCTCCTGGAGAAACCACCTCTTTCCATTTCCTAGTGAGGGTGCAGCAGCTTCCGAGATGTCAGGTTCTGCTGTTATGGGAAGTGTCAGAGAATCAGAGATGGGGTTTTCCTTTTCTTCAGTCCTCAACCCTTGAGTAGTTGAAAAGTCTGCTTCTGCTAGCCACCTTCCTCCTAACCTTAAAAAGCAATTGCTTTTTGGATACCACTTTAAGAATGGCAAGCTTAAATTTTGTGCTATAAAGCCTTTCTCTCACTTGGCAGCCAAGAGAAAACATGGAACCGTGAGAATTGCCTTTTGAACTGGATTTAACTTGTTTCATTATATTTGTTCAAAGATCAGAAACAATAATTTTCTTGGCTGGGCTCCTTCTGTCTTCTGCTCCTAACTGAGGGACATAGTTGTAATTATAAATTCCCTCAGTCCCCCAAATGCCTTTATTTCAATATAACTAGTTTTCTTTATAATCCTATGTGTTTTATTTTACACATTCATGTTTTTCTGAGAAGGGGCTCACACGTTTCACACGGCTGCCGAAGTTATCAGTGGCGCAAAAAAGGTTAAAAACCCACCTAGGGCATCACCCCAGAGAAAGTTGAACAGTGCTCACCAGCAAGAGCCCATAGGCTGTATTTGACCTTACCAAATACAGTATTTTAAACACTAAATATCCAACTAAGAAACAAGACAAGATGCATGTAGTCCTGACTTATCAGCATATATCTTGAGTTTTCACTTGCACTGACACCAGGGCCAAACTTGCCTCTTCTCCATTCCTCTCCAGGTGACGGGTACCATCCAAGTTGCACGTCAGAAATCTACAAGTCACCCTAGAGTTCCTCTGCTCTTCTCTGCCACCATTCAAAAGTAGTCAGATATTAAGTCCTGGCAATTTTACTCTTTTAAAATTTTGTAGTCCCTTCTTGTTCTTGGGTTAGAGAGTGATGTCTTAAGTTAAAGACTTTCTCTAGATATGCTCTCTCAAACTTCTCATATTGGACCCCGCCCCCTCCTTCTTATCTAATTGTACAGAATAAGAAAGATAAGATACCAGAGTCCAACAAAGTGAAGTTCAAGGTAACCCAGCTTGTTACGGCAAAAACCAGGATGACATTCCCCAGATATAGCTTCTTTACTTTTCGCTTGGCTTCTGCTATATAATTTTTTTTACTTCTAATATAAAAACATTTATCTGTCATTGTGTTCTGGGTTGCCTCTCTCCTCACCCCCATCCTGTGTGAGCCATGCTCCTCTCAGAAAAAATTTTCACTGTATAAATTTGATGAATTAATTGATCTTGACTGGCATCCACATATGCATTTATATCATTAAGATATCTTGGCCTCACACTAGCACCCCTCAAGTTTTGAATGTTTGGTGAATCACGCAGAGGAAGTAGACTTTCAGTGGTGGGTGGGGAACCTGTAAAAGTGTCTGAATTCTAAGCAACTTAGAAGTCTGCCAAGCTCTTTAAATATTGAAGCTGTTTTTTTCTTTTGCTACCAAAGAGGTTAATGTTAATTTTCTATGTAAGCATCTCATCTCATAGATGTGTGCCTACTGCAGAGTAAGATGTGGTTTTAAGGCTGCCAACATCGGAAATTCATACATTCAAAGGGTATCTTAGGAAAGCCTGTCTCTCTGGGGAGATCCTTGGGAGTTAAGGGGTCCAATAACATCAAAGAATGTGTAAGAATAAAAGTCTTAGTGAATAATTAGCATAATTTAGCTGCTGCTGTTGTGGTTGTTATATGCTTATCATTCTTCAAAATGTATTGTGAACAGGAGAGCTTTTTAATTGAAGCCCAGCTTTGAGCTATGACACTAACTTGAAGCCTGAGAAGGCAGCCATTGATATCACACGTTGTCCTTATATGTCAAGGACTCAAGGAGAGAGCCAGTTTCGATCCCTGTCACAGCTGAATGACTGAATGTTTCACTTAACGACTCTGCAAAAACGGGGATTTCACAGATAAGTGTAATACTTGCCCCACTGATCTTGTGGGCTTATGGGAAAGAGCAAGTGAAAGCATTTTTACAAGTCTTACTAAAAAAAAAAACCCTCATGATTCTACAAATCATAGTCATTGTGCTCACGGACTCTCCTTTTAAGTGCTGTGATACAGGAAGAGAAATCAGTCATTTGCTATTGGGAGTTTTGTTATGGTTAAAAATAAAAGGTAGATAATAAGTAGAATCCTTATAAAATATAAGGTCAAATTGCTCTTTAACCAAAGTATACCATTCAAAACCATTTATATGTCAGAGGAAAACAAAACCAAAATCCTTAAAAGATTGTTTGCAAGTAAAAACATCTACATTATTTTCCTGTACTGCTGAATACATTCTAAACTGTTAAGCCTCACATTTCAGTTAAACAAGCAATTGAGAATAATAAGGAATGTGGAATCAAATTCTATCTTAAACACCTTTTTAAGCAAATCTATGAGACATTTTGAGGGACCCAACTTGCATGGTAAATGATGATAAAATCTGATTATTATCCTCTACATATAATAGTCATTATTTGATCTGATAACAACCATGGTTTTAAACAAATTATGGAAAAGGGGACCGAAATAGTTATAGGGTTAGCTGTTCTATAAGACACCTCTCCAAAGGAACTGTTACCAACATAAGTATTTAGCACTTCTTCTGGCATTTCCATGTATATTTGAGGTTGGAATTGTTCTTCAGTTTCTCTCCATGTACCAGGGAAAATTTGTTGACAGGAAAGGCTAGTTCTGCTACCTTGCTGGCCACCAGCTGGTTCCGTGACTGCCCTGCTGACTCTGGTTCTTCTTTCATAACCTGAATTACCACGTCCTATCCCTCTCCAAGAGACTGCTGAGAAACTCAGCAGCCTTTTCTCCTACTTCCTCAAAACTCTCAGCTTTGATTCTACCACCAGTCTGTAACAGTGGAGCTATTTGTGCATCTCTCTAACTCCACAGTTGGTTTCAAAGCCCACACCCAGCCTCAGTGATTCCAAAATATTTTGCTGGCCTCACTCTTACTAAAGAAAATAGAATTTAGGTTTCCTCTCAAGCAGACACCCCTTTTGGTGACTTTCTCTGCCATCCAGAGGAGTCAGTTTATCCTTACATGATAAAGCCAGGATCTTTTAGCTCCTCATCACATCACAATAAATGAAGCTTTACCTGATCATCTCACTGAATCTCATGAACAATGCTATGAGCCGATATCATTATTCCTGATTTTCAAATGCAGAAACGGAGACTGATAGAGGTTGGAGAGCTTGCCCACAGCCACACAGTTGGAATTGCCACATGGTGCAGCCCGCCTAGATACTGGGTTCTCATAAGTATGAAAACATCTTTCAAAACGGTTTTAGAAGGTAGTTAGCTAAAGCTGAGTATCTAGTTTTTAACTCTTCTTTCCTCTACTTTCTCCCCAACCCACAGAGATCTATACTAGAGATGGGAACTCTTTTGGGAGACCTTGTGAATTTCCCTTCTTAGTTAATGGGACCTGGCATCATGAGTGCATTTTTGATGGAGATCGCAGTGGGCCATGGTGTGCAACCACCTTAAATTACGAATATGATCAGCAGTGGGGCATCTGCTTACAACCAGGTATGTATGGGCTGGTGAACTTTGTAGGTGGAAAGAAAAGGATACTGTTCCTATGTGGCAAAGGGGAAAGGGAAGAGTCCCATGATTACTCAAAAATGACAGCAACAGATATCCTAGAGAAGGAGTGTATATTTGAGGGAAGACAGGGAAGTCGTGTGTAGCTAAGAACTTACTTTTAGAAGTGAGCCAGGAAGAGATCCAAGACAGGATGCTGTCACTGAAGGCATATGATGAGGAAGTCTGCTGTACCACAGATACTTCAGGAAGAGGACCAGGCTACTTCCTGGCTATTGCCAGGAGCAGTCAGGAAAATTGCTAGTGGCCTTAATAGAACAGTTTCAAAATTAAGAACTATTTTTTAATGGCCAATAAGTTAAAAGCATCAACAGTAAATAGAAAGGAAAAAGCTCCAGTAATAGTAATGGTTATTACTTATAGCAGCAATAGTTATCTCTTGGCCCTGCCAAATATCAGGTACTATTCTAAGTACTCAACCTTTATTAACTCATTTACTCTATACACAGTTTTGTAAGGTAGGTTCTATTATTTATCCTCATTTTGTTGTTGTTGTTTAGTTGCTAAGTCCTGTCAGACTCTTTTGTGACCCCATAGACTGTAGCCCTCTAGGCTCCTCTGTTCATGGGATTTCCCAGGAAAGAATACTGGAGTAGGTTGCTTTTCCTTCTCCAGTTGGTATTCCTGACCCAGGGGTGGAACTTGGCTCTCCTGCATTGGCAGGTGGATTCTTTACCACCAAGACATCTGGGAAGCCCATGTACCCATATTACAGATGAGCAAAGCGAGGCACAGGAGAGTTAAATCAATTGCCTAAGGTTACATAGATAATAAATTTCAGAGCTAGGATTCAGATTCAGCTCTGGAGCCCTTGCCTCAAACAACTACATTATCCTGCCTTATTCAGTAGCGAGTCTGATGAAATTAGTAATGCTGATCTCTCTTTAAGAGAAGCTGAGCTTCAAAATGTAGAGTCCTAAGCAACTTGAAGAGATTATGTCAAGCCAATCATTCTCAAACTTCAGGTTGCAACAGAATTATTTGGAGAGTTTGTTACAATACAGATTTGTGGGGCCAACCTCCAGAAATTGTAATTTGGTAGATTTTGGATGGTATCCAAAACTTTGCAGTTTAGTGAGTTCCCAGATGATGCTGATGATGGTCTGGGGATCGCACTTTAAGAATTACTTTTCTAGGTAGAGGCAAAGGCTTTTCAACACTTAGAACTTATTGAAAGATAAAAAGCCAACATTTATTCCACCTGTAATTGATGACAAGCTGGGTTCGGTCAACCAGGCACCAATTTTATTTCAGTCTTACTATAGTCTGGATCATGGGCTTCCCCAGTGGCTCAGTCTTACCATAGTCTGGATCATGGGCTCCCCATTGCAGCAGTAAAGAATCCATCTGCAATGCAGGAGCCATAGGAGACACAGGTTCGATCCCTGGGTCAGAAAGATCCCTTAGAGGAGGGCACCCATTCCAGTATTCTTGTCTGGAGAATCTTGGACAGAGGGGCCTGGTGGTATACAGTTCTTAGGGTTGCAAAGAGTTGGATGTGACTGAAGCGACTTAGCCTAGCACAAAGTCTGGATCAGAAACTTTAGGGATTGTGGAGAGGCTTAGACGTTATTCAGAGCAAACCCTCATTTCTCAGGTGAGGAGCAGCAGACCTAGATTGATGAAATAGCCTGTCAGTGTCAGACTGTATTTGTGTGGAGCCTGGTAGATCTCCCAGGATTCTGACCTTCATTTCCCAGTGTGTTCCACCTTGTTCCACCTTGTTCATTCCCCATCCCATTCCACCTTGCTGCCTTGACTGACGTGTGTCTTGGTGCCTTTAGCCTACTTTGGAGGAAAGCGGGGGTTATCAGTGCATTCATGTGCCTCCCTTTCTACAGAAGTGAGATTGTGAGTTTCTTAAATCTGAGGACTGCTAAACCATAGGGATTGTATTTTACAGCAAATAATACATTACCGTCCTGCTGAAATCTTCCAGATTTACAAGTGTTTTGCCTTAGTGATAAAAAAAGAACCTTTAGGTAATGCACTTGCAAATCCACCTACTTTGTTTTTACCAAATGTCACAACCACCTCTGTTGTGGTTTAGGACATTCAGAAATGGCTGAAGAAGCAGTGTATGCCATTCAGAGAATCAACAACACCAGAGTTAGACAGCTGTACTCTGGTTATAGCTCTGCTGCTAATGTCCCTAGATCCTTGTTCCTATCTGTGAAATGAAGACATTACGCAAAAGGATCTCTAAGGGCCCTTCCTGCTTAAGGGTCCATAGGTTATGAGAGACCCTTTGGAAGATCCCACGTGAAGCCAGGGATACACTTAACGTAAGCTCTGTTGGTTTTTCCTTCTTGTTGGGAGCACATGGAGGCCCTGAGTATATTTTTGAACTAATTGTATCAAGACCTACATATCTGTCCTAGAAAGAGCTTGAAGGTTCTTCATCTGAAGTTATGCGTGTTCTTGAGATATTTGTTGAAGAAAAACGATGTTCACAATGTACATGTATATTTATATATACATATATAGTCTTCCCAGGTGGCGCTAGTGGTAAGGAATCTGCCTGCCAATGCAGGAGACACGGGAGACATGGATTTGATCGCCGGGTTGGGACGATCCCCTGGAGGAGGAAGTGGCAACCTACTCCAGTATTCTTGCCTGGAAAATTACATGGGTAGAGGAGCCTGGTGGGCTACAGTCCATGGGGGTCACAAAGAGTCAGACATGACTGAGCACACACACACATGCACACATATGTACATACAGACATATAGTGCATATATAATGTTAGTTCTGTAAGATTAGTCATATATTACATCATCTTTTAAAATATAAGGAGAAACTAGACTGAGTTTCGCAAATAAGGTATCACTGCGCGTTAAATCTTAGGCACTTAAGCATTGTCTAAACACACACACATGCAAACACGTTCAGTGGTTTCACTGCAGAACATGGGCAAACCCCTCTTTAGTCTGATACCATCTTCAAGTGAGCCGAGGGGTTGAACACAGGTAAATACTCCTGTTCTTAGGCAGAGGGTAGGCGTGGGCTAAAATGTGACATTATAACCAATGGGGTTATATAAAAGGAGAGTAGAAGCTAGAAGCAGCATGGAAACTTTAACTAGTCTAAGTCATTTCCTGTCCTGTGAGTTTGGTTTTTTCATCTAACCAAAGAATCAAAATATTGTCTAGTACAACAATGACAGCCTCAATCTTAGCATATCTTAAGAGTATGCAAATTGGATGGCAGTATTTGTAAGTACTCTTAGTAATAGACAACATTATGCCCTTATTTTATGATCACTGACATATCTTTTTATCAACAGAAAGTGGCTGTGAAGATAATTGGGAAAAGAACGAGGAGATTGGAAGTTGCTACCAATTTAATATTCAGGCAACTCTTTCTTGGAAGGAAGCTTACGTTTCATGTCAGAATCAAGGAGCTGACTTACTGAGCATCAACAGTGCTGCTGAGTTAACTTATCTTAAAGGTAGGTTTAAAGAGAGGGGATATATGTATACCTATGGCTGATTCATGTTGAGCTTTGACAGAAAATAACAAAATTATATAAAGCTATTATCCTTCAATAAAAAAATTAAAAAAAAGTAGGTTTAAGTTGCTTGTGGTGGAGCAAATTGCTGAGATGGTAAAGGTGCTGTCTTCTATTTTCATGTCTAGGTATGTTGCTTTCTTCTATATTTCTCTGTCTTCTCCTGGGATTTAACACCAAAGCCCCCAAGTGAAAAAATACTGAATATAATCCTATTCAGTCCATTGAAAGTGCATCTCATGATAAAGACCAAGAGAGGTAAATATTCAGAAAACAAGGTGAGGTAGCAAGATTAAACTGCTAACTGAAGCCTAAATGAAAGGATCTGAAAAAAGGTGAACATTAAACACTTTGAACATTGAACAGTAGAGAATTTGAGGAGAGTGGAGAAGATTGTTGAGTTGAAGTAGATCACCTCAGTAAAAAACTTCACATTTACATCCGTGGATTCAACCACCTGTAGATTGTATAGCTCTGTAGTATGTATTTAGTGAAAAGAGTCGGCATGTAAGTGGACCAGCATGGTTCAAACTCATGTTTTTCAGGGGGCAACTATAAATTAATCATCATTACAATGCCATAAGACAAGTATTTTTATCCCCACTTACAGATTAGGAATCATTGTTTAGAAAGAATACACCCAACATCCCAGAGCTATGAAGTATCAGAATTGGAATTTGAATTTCAACATATATATAACTCCAGAACCCTTACTTCTTTACTGTAGTACTTACTCCTCTTACATCCCTTTCTTTGTTTTCATCATTGAAAACCTACTGGACTTTTACATTCCCACCCACAATGTATGAGGCTTTCCTTTTCTCTACATCTTCTCCAACATTTTTTGTTTCTTGCCCATTTGATAACAGGCATGAGGTGATATCTCATTATAGTCTTGATTTGCACTTCCCTAATAACTAGTGATGTCAAATATCTTTAATATGTTTGTTGGCCGTCTGTCTATGTGTCTTCTTTGGAACAGTGTCAGTTCAGATCCTATGCCCATTTTTAAATTGGGTTGTTTGGTTTTTTGTTTTTGAAATGTATGAGCTCTTTGTATATTTTGAATATTAACCCCTTATAGGATAAATGATATGCAAATATCTTCTCACATTGGTAGGTTCTCTTGTTGTGTTGGTAGTTTCCTTTGCTGTGCAGAAGCCTTCTGGATTTATACAGGCGAGTTTGTTTACTTGTGCTTTCGCTTCTTTCGCCTAAGGAAATATATCCAGAAACATTCTAAGACTGATGTCAGAGAACATACTGCCTATGTTTTCTCCTAGGAGTTTTATGGTTTCAGGTCATAGATTCAGATTTTGAATCCATTCTGAGCTGATTTTTTAATACGGTACAAGACAGTGGTCTAGTTTCATTCTTTCGCACATGGTGGTGTCCAGTTTTCCCAATGCCATTTATTGAAAGGACTATCCTTTCTCCGTTGTATGTTCTTTGTTATAAATCAGTTGCCCATATATGCATGGCTATATTTCTGAGCTCTCAATTATGTTCTTTTGATCTGTGTGTCTGTTTTTCCTGCCAATACTATACTGTTTTAATTACTCTAGCTTTGTGATATAATTTGAAATCAGGGAGTGGTTACCTCCAGCTTTGTTTTTTTTCTCAGGATTGCTTTGGTTATTTGGGGTCTTTTGTTGTTCCATATGAATCTTGTTTGTATAAAATTTTGTTCTATTTCTATGAAAAACATCACGGAGAGACCTTGAGAGTGTTGTGTTGTGTGAAATTAGTCAGACATATAAAGACAAGTACTGTATGGCTTTACTCATGTGACATATTTAAATAAACAAATACATAAACAGCAAAACAAAAACATAGATAGAGAACAGAATAATGGTTATAAGATGAGAAGCAGGAAGAGAAGTGGGTGAAATGGCTAAAAGTGGTGAAGTGGCTAAAAGAAGTCAACTATATAGGAACAGATGGAAACTAAAATTTGGTGGTGAGCACGCCACCAAATATAGAAGTTGAAATATAATGTTGCACACATGAAATTTATGTTATAAACCAGTGTAACCACAAAAAAAGTCTGCTGGTCTTCTGTCATGGTTTTTGGCTTAAACTTTATTCAGATCTCTTTCTTATTCTTTTAACGCTTTCTTGTGTTATTCAGAACTTGAATAATCAGATCTCTTGAATGGAAATCTGTCAAAGAAACATAATTTTGGCTACTGTTAGGCAATGGAATTCTATTCCAGACCCCGCTGAAAACTTACAAAAAACACTATTGAAAATTAAAAGTTTCAATAAATTTGTCTCCCAGAATACTGACATTTGGAAGCTAATGGCTTCTGTGAGGGAAAAAGTTGTCAAAGTGTGACTGTCAACACCAGTCCAAACAGTCTGATGATGCATTTGAAGGAATAAATGTTGCAGGATTTCTTTATGCATCAATTTTCTTTAATAACAAGTAATAGAGGATAATGAGTTATGGATTCAGTTGTCTGCTGTCCCCACAATTTTTTGCTTATCAGTAATGTCAGATGTGCAGTCCTTTCTAATTTCCAAGCTTCTTTTTCACTGTGAGTGCTCAATATGCCTAATTATGATTGCTGATTTCCTAAGACCTAAGAAAGCTGTACTTTGACATCTGAAACTCAGAGTAACCAAATCTGAAGCATTTCTTGAAATTTCTGTTAATATTGTTTCCCTTCCCTGAAAACTAGCAGGTGTAAACAGTGGACTGGGAATAGTGAGGCCCACAAAAGGGCTTCCCAGGTGGTGCCAGTGGTAAAGAACCTGCCTGCCAATGCACGAGACACAAGAGATGTGGGTTTCATCCCTGGATTGGGAAGCTCCCCTGGAGAAGGGAATGGCAACCTGCTCCAGTATTCTTGCCTGGAAAATTCCATGGACAGAGGAGCCTGGCAGGCTATGGTCCATGGGGTCGCAGAGTCAGACACGACTGAGCGACTGAACACACAACACACACACAAAAGTGAGTCAGAAATTTGTGATCAAAGTGCTTGGTCTAGTCGGGGAAATAAGAGTTGTACAGACACAAACATAGTGGGGAATGTTATTCCCAAATGATCTCTGGGTTTGGTAGCTAGTGGTTGGATGGGACTAGGGAATTTGCTGACAGAAATAAAGTAGGATCGTCCCTCTTGAAGATAAATCCCACACAGTCTAAAAGAGCATTCTTTCTTCTCTGTGCCTGCCCTGCACCTAATTAGTTTATTTTGATTTTGTTTTACTAATAAAAGGGGCCTACCAGTGGGGGATTCGGTTTGCTCATATTCACTAGATTTTGTTTGGGAGTCGAATATCCTGTGGCTCTGTCCTTCTCAGGGACCTCTAATCATAGATTGATCCCAGAGCTATAAAGGAGGACCTACAATCCCCAGAGCAGGAACAGCACATTTCTATTCTCCTCAATTTGTCTCTTCCCTGAGAGACTGCTCACTTTGACCTCCCTTGATAGTTGGCCCAAGGCTAGGACATGTCTAGGTCAGGGCCCCTGCTGGCTGTGGCCTTTCTGATGTTCCTCTCAGATGCATGACCATTATCAGGCCCTACAGTTTCTCACTGTGGGGAGAGGAATAGAAATACAGAGTCATGTCTGAAAAGGGGTATTGGGGATGGTCAAGAATATCTAGTTCAGTGGACTTGCCCATTGATTAGACATAGGGACTTAAGCTAGCAATCATCTTTTTGTTGATGGCAAAGACAGGCAGAGACAGAGTCTCAAATTAGTCCACACCCGCTTCCCTGGTGGCTCAGACAGTAAAGAGTCTGCCTGCAGTGTGGGAGACCTGAGTTCAATCCCTGGGCCAGGAAGATCCCCTGGAGAAGGACATGGCAACCCACTCCAGTATTCTTGGCTGGAAAATCCCATGGATGGAGAATCCTGACAGCCTACAGTCCATGGGGTCACAAAGAGTCAGACGTGACTGAGTGACTTCACTTTCTTTTCTTTTCTTTCTACCAAACATTCCTCCAAATGTATCATAGCATTCCTTGCTTGGACTAGATGAAGGAAAAAAGTCCAGCTCCAAATTGTCCAGACCATGTAAGAAATCCCAGACCAGGGAAGAAATCCCTACCCTTTGCATTTGCCCAACCAGAGCCTTTCAAATTTATCACATCCACAGAAAGACACACACAAACTTTTGAGCACTGGTGTTATCAGCATAGTCACAATTTTAAAATCTTATGATTCTAGTGAGGAATAAGGCATGAGTCATCATCAATACAGATCACAAATAGAACATGGTGATGAAGTAAACAGGAGCCTGACACCTTCAAAACATCATTTTGTTCCATTGTAAATGTTTACTTTTTGTGTGCAGGTGAACAATAGGATTATTCAAAGGAAGCAGTACGGTTATTCAGAATTCCTGCTGGGGGATATCTGAAAAGGTTTCATGGAAAAGAGGACATTGAACTTGGGATAGATGGGAAGGGTTGGTCCCCTGTATAGTATCCCTGGTTAGAAATGAATGAATGAAAGGAATTCTGAATGTCAGGTATGGTTAAATCTGGAGTACCATATATATGTCATAATTTCCAGGACTGCTTTAGGAATGCTGGAAAATCAATCCCATTTACTAATAAAGAAAGATGTACATTAGATTAAATCCTCAAGGTCTTGCTGTACCAGTGCTGACAGCCCTTGTTTATGCTAACAAGGTGAAAAAAAAGGAAAAATCCAGAGTTCCCTTCAGCAGTCTCTTCAAGCCATCTACTCAAACATCCACCTCTCCTTCCTTAGTAGAGAGAGTATCCTTATCTCTCTCCTTGAGAAAAGTGAGGTTAACCCTTAGTTTCTCACTATCACACTTACAATTTTTTCTCTATCTATGCTGTTATTTCTCCATCTGGTTCAATGTTAACTACTTCCTCCAAGCTGTTTGTAATCTCATCAACTGTTTATTCTCTTATATTTTTATCAAAACTCTATGGACTCTTCCCAAATAGGCTATAAACTTGTTTAAACATCTACAATTAAATTTTTTTTCCCCTGGATCCTGAACCCCTGCTTCTATCTTTCACAGTGAAGCTCCTGGAAAGCATAGTGTATCC
Source organism: Bos indicus (assembly GCF_029378745.1). Lineage (NCBI taxonomy): Eukaryota > Metazoa > Chordata > Mammalia > Artiodactyla > Bovidae > Bos > Bos indicus. The sequence continues at coordinate 36,444,947 of NC_091761.1, forward strand.
TTATATTTCACCCTTAACCTCATATTTATTTCTCACTGGAGTGATAATTGGTCTTCTGTTCCTACCATCTTCTTCCCAGAATCTTCATTCTATTTTTTTTCAATACACATGGACCCATACAACCATGGAAGAACTGAACAAGCTAATGGAGAAGCTGAATTGGATTAACTTAGCAGCCTTTGGGTTTCTCAATAGACAGAAGTTTTGTTGCCTGTCAGCATCATCTGCCTTTGTTGGATACAGTCCCCTACAGGGTTCCTGCCTTATAATCAAGACCTGCAGATGTTTTGCTAGGAGTATAAACTTAAGTCTGGATTATTAATAACACATAATTTTGTCACTTTTTAAACCTGTGTAATTCTTACAGGAAAAGAAGGCATTGCGAGAATTTTCTGGATTGGTCTAAATCAGCTGTACTCTGCTAGAGGCTGGGAATGGTCAGACCACAGGCCATTGAACTTTCTCAACTGGGACCCAGGTAACTGCCTGCTCTTCCATTTACAAAGCATAAACTTCAAAAAAAAAAAAAAAAAAAACAACCTTCCCACTCCCTGGGAGCTTATACAAATTTCAGACTCTCAGAAGAATTTTTTTTTCCTTGAACCCTTCTTTATTGTGATTCCATTATAGCCAAGTTGACCCCCACAATGGGCAACTGAGCATTTGTCCCTAATCTTTAGAGTGACCCTGCATCTTTAGGTAGGAGCAGAAAGAGCCCCACTCCACAGCCCAGGAACCTTTCTGTGTCCCTGAGAGGACTTGACATGTCCATGACTGACCCATATTGCATTTCATCTGCAGCTTAACTCTAATATGGCAATAATTCAGTTCAGTTGCTTAGTTGTGTCTGACTCTTATAGACCCCATGGACTGCAGCACACCAGGCTTCCCTGTCCATCACCTACTCCTGGAGCATGCTCAAACTCATGTCCATTGAGTTGGTGACGCCATCCAGTGGAAATAATTCCTCATTCTCAAACTCCTGAAGTCTTCTACTGCAGCACCCAAGTACTGACAACATAATGGTTATATTTTCATATACAAATAAATATCCTTAAGAAAATTTTATAGTGAATAAAACAAAACCCTAGTTAGTCAAAAGCTTTTCACCCTCCCCAAAAAAGGTTTGCTGCTAAGTCACTTCAATCGTGTCCGACTCTGTGCGACCCCATAGACAGCCCACCAGGCTCCATCCCTGGGATTCTCCAGGCAAGAACACTGGAGTGGGTTGCCATTTCCTTCTCCAATGCATGAAAGTGAAAAGTGAAAGTGAAGTTGCTTAGTCGTGTTGGATTCTTGGCGACCCCATGGACTGCAGCCTACGAGGCTCCTCTGTCCACGGGATTTTCCAGGCAAGAGTACTGGAGTGGGGTGCCATTGCCTTCTCCAAAAAAGGTTTAGATATCTTTTTTAAAAAATAAAATCATAGGCTTCTGATAAATTGTAGAATGTAAAAGTTAACACTAACTTCACTACCAAAGTATTCTACATACATATAATAAAAATGAGATATGTGCAATAGAATACCAATTCATTGGCATTTCAGTTAATAGATTTTTCTTAGTAAATAAATTCTCTATTATCTCAGTAAGTAGAATCTTTAAAGATAATTTAATCTTAAAGCCTTGAAGGCATGGCAGAATCATAAATTAGCATTTTATTGGGTAGGGTAGCAAATTAAGAACTACTGACCACAGGATATGACAGGCAGATTGGTTAGGGGCAGAGGTTTGGTTTTTGGCTTTGTTTTTTTAGTTAGCTACAACATATCAGAGTATTTCTACTCCTGTGTCCTATATTTAAGAAGACATAGTTAAACATGTGATTGTCTATTGCAGCTTATACATCTCAATGTAGTTAAAAGTTTTAACTATTTCATGAGTTCCAATAAATAAAGTTAAGAATACAAATTATTTTTTCTAACCACCACTCTTGCCCTAACCTTCTTCTTTTAACTCTGAAAATCTTGCCATTTCAGATGTGCTGATGACACCTATCATTGGCAGATCAAGCTGTGCAAGAATGGATGCTGATTCGGGTCTGTGGCAGAGTTTTTCCTGCGAGGCTCAACTGCCCTATGTCTGTGAGAAACTGTTAAATAGCACAGTGGAGTTGACAGGTACCTTTCTCACTTCCTCCAACAAAGGTCTCAAAATTAGTTTTGTGAAATCAAGCAAATCCATTTCAGATACCTGTTTCCCCCTTTCCTTCACATGATACTGCCAATGCAGGAAGGTATTTGATATTGACCCTGTGGTTAGATATTATAAACTATACATGAATAAAGCTTTAGCTTGCTATATGCTCATAAGAAGGCAGGGATATTCTAGATAGGAAATATAGTTCTCTTCACAGGTGGCTGTTCTTTCTCTGGAGCAGTGGTTCCCCAGACCAAGAGCATCAGCTTCACCTGTACCTGTTAGAAATGCAGATTCTTAGGACGTACCCATATTTACTAAATGAGATACTCTGAGGATGGGGATCCCCAACCTGTGCTTCCAGGGCCTTCCCTGGTGGTCAGGTGGTTAGGAATCTGCTTCCCAATGCAGGAGACACAGTTTTGATCCCTGGTTGGGGAACTGAGATCACACATGCCATGGAGCAGCTAAGCCTACACACAGCTAGAGAGTCTGTGCACTCCAACAAAAGATCCTGCATTACCCAAGGAAGATCCCACGTGCTGCAACTAAGACCTGCCACAGCCAAATACATAAATAAATTTTTTTTTAAGACTCTGGATTTAAAAAAAAAAAAAGTTGCTTTGAGAAAAGAAAAAAGCCTTCCAGGTGATTCTGATACACTCTTAAGTTTGAGAGCCACACTCTAAGGAGAGGTCTTATATATGACCTGCCTCTATGGGGAGTGAAAAATGATGGACATAGGAATTGTCCTACAATGCCCACCCACCTCTCTGCTTTACCAGGCTGATGCTGACAAATGAGGTAGAAAGGAGAGGTATAGATGGACAAAATATGTGCGCAGAGGTGTTTTTTCCCAGGGAGTTTGGGAGTAAGAGAGACACAGGACAGCTGAAACTTCCAAGGTCCAGAAAAGTTTGAGAAGTGTTCAAAAGAATGGAGGAGAGAAATATCCTTATTGTCTTGCTTGGGGCCCACCATATACCCGGTATTTGATTAAATCCTCATTGAGTACTTAAAACTGGGAGAAGAGGTTTTAAATTGTCTTGTGGTTTAAAGAATGTTGAGGGAAGAGAATAAAGCATAAAATTTCTTATCATCCAAATAGGAGCATAAAGCTGTTCTTTTAAGATTAAAAAATAATAGGGGAAAATGAACAGTCATCTTCCAAGTTGATTCAAACCAAATTTAGTCCATACAACAAAAGGCATAGCAGAAAGGACAGCACCAATGAAAATAAACCAGGGTGACTTATATAGATCAAATAAATATCCTTTAGTAGCAATTATTAAGTAAATCATGATGTTTCCACATGATTGAACAAATGCATTTATTAACATAACTGTGCCAGCAGGAAAATACAAAGAACAGAACAAAATCATATGTTTACTTATCAATGTAATCTTGTAAAAATATGTATTCATAGAGACAAAGACTATAATATGAAAACAATTATTTTAAGTTCAACTGTGAGTGTTTTTCCCTCTGTTCCTTTATTATAATTGTAAAATATAATAATAAGTGCTATTTCAGAATCTTAAAGTTAATTGAGTTATTTTACAAGTGTGAGAAGGTGAACCTGGTTTTATCCTTTAGTAAAAAACACACTGTCCACATTTTGAAGACGTGTTTTCTTATAACAAACATTCCAAATGGTCCAAATCCATGAAGCCTGAATAGCTGAACTACTTTCTAGTTCTGTTAAGAGGGGTAGATGTATTCTTTATGGTTTATACCCCGCTCTTTTTCTCTAATGTTTTTGACCATCACTTAGCTAAATTTTATTATAGTCAAAACAAAGAATCCCCCTCATTCCATGAGGCCTGTAGGACTAGTAGAGGGCAGGAAAGAAGAGGTCCAGAGATGCTCTTTGCTCTTTCCCTTCACTGATGCCATTTCGTGGATGTGAAATGAATAAATGTTTTATTATGTTCCTTAAATCTCTGCTTGTTTGTTCAGCCATGAGCATGAATGTACATTCCCTTGCTAAGCTGACCATACCTGAAAAGGAAGCTTAACATTATAATCTCTCAAAGGCAGAGACTGGAGGGGAGCATCACAAAGCCCATACCCAGGAAGAGATTTGTCAATTACTGACTTACCCCACACTTTTCTTCTGTCTACTAGGACTCAGGGAAATCCCTCTATAAATAGTCTATAGCCAGCCATATAGCAAATTTGTATCACTCTAAAGTCACATTATTGTCTGAATCCCTGCAGTCACTCTTATGATGCTGTGCACTGCATAAATTCATGTCACTGTACCATCTAAAATCCCATTCTTCAGTTTTCCAGAAGCCTTATGATTCAGGAAAGAATTTGCAATGTTATTGACTCAAAATAGCTGTATCTTTACTGGAATATAAATAGCTTCTTTTCCTCCAGATATGTGGACATACTCAGATACCCACTGTGATGCTGCAGACTGGGTGCCAAATGATGGCTTTTGCTATCTGCTGGTCAATGAAAGTGATTCCTGGGATAAGGCGCATACGACATGCCAAACCTTCAGCAGTGACCTCATCAGCATTCATTCTCTAGCAGATGTGGAGGTAGTTGTCACAAAACTTCATAATGGGGGTAAGTTTTTAAGATATCCTCTTAAAAAGAGGTTTAAAACATTTTAAAGTATCCCTGTTTTCAGACTCTGTTTTCAGAATGAAAACCTTACAGTTTGATCCAATTTTGATCAGTATTATCCAATAGAATTTTCTGCCATGATGGAACTGGCAGAAAATCCGTGCTGTCATTCAATAACCACCAACCACTTGTGGCTTTTGAACCCTAGAAATGTAGCCAGAGTGACTGGAGAATTGAATTTTTGCTTTCATTTTAATTGATTTACGATTTTAAATAGTTGCATGTAGCAAGCAGCTACCAACCTGATGGTACAACCACTGACTGAATAATTTCCCTCGTCTCATAAGCTAAATGCTATTTAAATTCCTCCCGACACTTAAGTGATGATTACCTCACTTTTATAATTATTTGGAAGCTAAAAAATGAACAAAACACCAGAGAGCCAGTATTAAGGTCTGCTCCTACGATTCACCCACAGTAATAGCACAACTGAGAGACTTCACTTTGACTTTTCACTTTCAGATACCTATATTCTGTGCCAGCGTGGTGCCAGTTGTTTGACCTGGCAAAGCAGTACAGTCATTCAGTGATGAACAATATTCTTATTCTAACTGAAATATCTATGACTGTTAGTAGAATTTCATTATTTCTCATAAAGCAAGGTTTATCTAATTCTATGTATTCATAGAGACAAAGACTATAATATGAAAACAATTATTTTAAGTTCAACCTACAGATCGTAGTACAGCTAGCTGTTCCGCCTGTGTACCCTGCCTGCATAAGTGACCTGAAAAGCCCTCTTCATCAGGCCAGCCTAACATATCAACATTGTTACAAGCTAATTACGAATATCACTTTCCTGAATTTAAAGAAAAAGAAATACCATCAAGACTGCTAATACCCCTTATCAAAATGTAAAAATCAGCAGTAGTTTCCATGTGGAAGTATGTGACTGAGTAACCAAACAAAACATTTTTCTTTTAGATGCTGAAGGGGAAATGTGGACAGGCCTGAGGAATATAAACACACCAGCCCTATTTCAGTGGTCAGATGGTACTGAAGTTACTCTAACTTACTGGGATGAGAATGAGCCACGTGTTCCCTATAATGAGACTCCCAACTGCGTTTCCTATTCAGGAAAGGTAGGAAACCTCCTTGGATTTATTTATATCCTTACTGTTATACCTGATAATCTTATAATCAGGTGACTTTCATTGGAATATTTGTATTTAAACTAGGAAAGAAAATAAAAGGTAATCGAACTGTAGATTATCTTTCTAGTAACTGCTGAGAAAAGGTAAATAAAGCAATTACTAAAGAAGCAATCCAATTCCTGTCTGAGAGTATCTGCCCTGGTGTGAAAGAGATGAAGAGAATCTCTTTTGGAGCTGAGATTCTTGCGCCAAATGGTTTCTGAGAAGCTGCTTTCTCTCAGTAATATTTAGCAGGTAGCCACAATCTAACCAAATACCGTTGTCTCATGTCCAGGTCAAGTGTTATGGAAAATTCTGAAAGAGATGGGGATACCAGACCACTTGACCTGCCTCTTGAGAAACCTATATGCAGGTCAGGAAGCAACAGTTAGAACTGGACATGGAACAACAGACTGGTTCCAAATAGGAAAAGGAGTACGTCAGGGCTGTATATTGTCACCCTGCTTATTTAACTTCTATGCAGAGTGCATCATGAGAAACGCTGGGCCGGAAGAAGTACAGGCTGGAATCAAGATTGCCGGGAGAAATATCAATAACCTCAGATATGCAGATGACACCACCCTTATGGCAGAGAGTGAAGAGGAACTAAAAAGCCTCTTGATGAAAGTGAAAGAGGAGAGTGAAAAAGTTGGCTGAAAGCTCAACATTCAGAAAACGAAGATCATGGCATGCGGTCCCATCACTTCATGGGAAATAGATGGGGAAACAGTGGAAACAGTGTCAGACTTTATTTTTGGGGGGCTCCAAAATCACTGCAGATGGTGATTGCAGCCATGAAATTAAAAGACACTTACTCCTTGGAAGAAAAGTTATGACCAACCTAGATAGCATATTCAAGAGCAGAGACATTACTTTGCCAACAAAGGTCTGTCTAGTCAAGGCTATGGTTTTTCCAGTGGTCATGTATGGATGTGAGAGCTGGACTGTGAAGAAAGCTGAGCGCTGAAAATTGATGCTTTTGAACTGTGGTGTTGGAGAAGACTCTTTAGAGTCTCTTGGACTGCAAGGAGATCCAACCAGTCCATCCTAAAGGAGATCAGTCCTGGGTGTTCACTGGAAGGACTGATGCTAAAGCTGAAACTCCAGTACTTTGGCCACCTCATGCGAAGAGTTGACTCATTGGAAAAGACTCTGATTCTGGGAAGGATTGAGGGCAGGAGGAGAAGGGAACAACAGAGGATGAGATGGCTGGATGGCATCACCAACTCGATGGACATGAGTTTGGGTGAACTCCGGGAGTTGGTGATGGACAGGGAGGCCTGGCTTGCTGCAGTTCATGGGGTTGCAAAGAGTCGGACATGACTGAGAGACTGAACTGAGAAGTGAAAAAATGATTTTATTAAAAATTAGGCCCAATAAACATCTTACTCCTATAGAGTTCATGAATGTTTATTGAGCATGTTTCAGTTAAGAGTCCAGGATAAGCAATCTTTTTTTTAATTTATTTTAATTAGGGGCTAATTACTTTACAATATTGTGGTGGTTTTTGCCATACATTCACATGAATCAGCCGTCTGTGTACATGTGTTCCCCATCCTGACCCTCCCTCCCCCATCCCTCCCCATCCCATACCTCAGGGTCATCCCAGTGTACCAGCCCTGAACACCCTGTCTCATGTACAGGATAAGCAATCTTGAGCCAAAGGGACACAGGTGTCTCTATATTTTTGTTTTTAGCACTTTCCTGTGAACTGCTGTTTAGGAGGCTGATTGTATCACCCAAATTTCTAGAGAAACAAGTGAAAGCAATAAATTCTAGGGCTGTTTAGAAGTGTTTCACTGGAAGAGATGATTTTCAGTTCAGTTCAGTTGTTCAGTTGTGTCTGACTCTTTGCGACCACATGGACTGCAGCATGCCAGGCTTCCCTGTCCATCACCAACTCCCGGAGCCTACTCAAACTCATGTCCATTGCATCGGTGATGCCATCCAACTGTCTCATCCTCTGTCATCCCCTTCTACTCCCGCCTTCAATCTTTCCCAGCATGAGGGTCTTTTCCAATGAGTCGGTTCTTCGCATCAGGTGTCCAAAGTATTGGAGTTTCAGCTTCTGCATCAGTCCTTCCAATGAACATTCAGGACTGATTTCCTTTAGGATGGACTGGTTGGATTTCCTTTAGGATGGACTGGTTGGATCACCTTGCAGTCCAAGGGACTCTCAAGAGTCTTCTCCAACACCACATTTCAAAAGCATCAATTCTTTGGCAATCAGCTTTCTTTATAGTCCAACTCTCACATCCATACATGACTACTGGAAAAACCATAGCTTTGACTAGATGGACCTTTGTTGGCAAAGTAAGTCTCTGCCTTTTAAAATGCTGTCTAGGTTGTTCATAGTTTTTCTTCCAAGGAGCAAGCATCTTTTAATTTCATGGCTGCAGTCACCATCTGCAGCAATTTTGGAGCCCCCCAAAATAAAGTTTCTCACTATTTCCATTGTTTCCCCATCTATTTGCCATGAAGTGATGGGACCAGATACCATAATCTTAGTTTTCTGAATGTTGAGTGTTAAGCCAACTTTTTCATTCTCCTTTTTCACTTTCATCAAGAGATTTTATTTCTTCTTTGCTTTCTGCCATAAAGGTGGTGTCATATGGGTATCTGAGGTTATTGATATGTCTCCTGGCAATCTTGATTCCAGCTTGTGCTTCATCCAGCCCATCATTTCGCATGATGTACTCTGCATATAAGTTAAATAAGCAGCGTGACAGTATACAGCCTTGACGTACTCCTTTCCCGATTTGGAACCAGTCTGTTGTTCCATGTCCAGTTCTAACTGTTGCTTCCTGACCTGCATACAGATTTCTCAGAAGACAGATCAGGTGCTCTGGTATTCCCATCTCTTGAAGAATTTTCCACAGTTTGTTATGATCCACCCAGTCAAAGGCTTTGGTGTAGTCAATAAAGCAAAAGTAGATGTTTTTCTGGAATTCTCTTGCTTTTTCGATGATCCAGTGGATGTTGGCAATTTGATCTCTGGTCCCTCTGCCTTTTCTAAATCCAGCTTGAACATCTGGAAGTTCACAGTTCATGTACTATTGACGCCTGGCTTGGAGAATTTTGAGCATTACTTTACTAGCATGTGAGATGAGTGCAACTGTGCATTAGGTTGAGTATTCTTTGGCATTGCCTTTCTTTGGGATTGGAATGAAAACTGACCTTTTCCAGTCCTGTGGCCACTGCTGAGTTTTCCAGATTTGCTGGCATACTGAGTGTAACACTTCCACAGCATCATCTTAAAAGATGTTTTTAGAAAGGTATAAAGCTGAATTTAGAAGGGTGTCACATTTAAAAGGATACACAGAATATCTTTAAAAGAATATGAAAGGTTGAAATGAGGTCCCACAAGCCACAGTGAACTGATGGCTTACCTAGATGGCTTCCAGTGTTCAAAACTGACCCTTATCACAACTGACTTTCTAAAATTTCATTCAAAGAAAGCATAGTGACTCAAGCCAAATAAATGTTAAGTAACGTATTTGAAAGAGAGAACTTTGACATCTGGACTGAAGTGGAGTTGGAAGGAAATTTTGATTCTACAATTCTTAGAGAGCAGTTATTCTGATCACTGTCTTCTTACACGTGAAGAGACTGAGACGGGGAGGTTAAGTGACCTGCCCAAAGGTATTAATCTGCGGACAAACTTTGGCTGTGTCCTATGGAAGGAGATTAGAACGCTGGCAAGTCTTTTTGGGCTGGGTTTTTCTCTCTTCAACTTCTGTATGGGTGTCCTTTAATAGTTTTTATTGTTACGCTTATAAGAAAATGAACTGCATCCCCATGGTGACCTTGAGGTGATGCAGAAGTAACAGGCTTCCAGTCTTGTTAGGTAGCATTTTCTAGGAGTATGGTCTCAGGTTTAATCGCTCAGTTATATTCCTTCTCTCTGCCTCCCTTTCCTCCTTTCCCTCCTCCCCCTCATCCTCCCTGAGAGTTGTAAGAAGAAATTATCTTGATTTAAAATAAGTCCAATTCTAAATATATGGAAAATAATTTCTCTCGTGAAAGAAATGATTTTCTGTTTTTTTAAAAGCTCGGTCAGTGGAAGGTCCAGTCATGTGAAGAGAAACTTAAATATGTGTGTAAGAAAAAGGGAGAAAAATTGAATGACACAAGATCTGATAAAATATGTCCTCCAGAAGAGGTATGTAAAATGCCTGTGTAAATTTTTCTAAGCAATATTACACCTTTTTGGTTAGAGATGGTAACTGAATTTAAACAGTTTAAACTTGGAAAACAGAAGAGATTACTAGCTTCTGTTCATTTACATTAGACCAAGCCAGAAGGCAGTGAATCACAGTATATCAGCATTCCTACAGAAGAGAAAAAAAGAGTTATAGGAAAAAGAATTACCTATTCATGAATTTCTATAAGAATATATGTGATTACTCTTCTCAATGCTGATTTTTTTTTACTTCTACTCATATTATTCTTGTTCAAAAATAATTGAGCTAACAACTGTTATACTCTTAAAATGAACGAGGCATTGTGCTGTGCTAAGTCGCTTCAGTTGTGTTCGACTCTTTACGACCTCATGGACTGTAGCCCACCAGGCTTATCTGTCCATAGGATTCTCTAGGCAAGAATCTGGAGTGGGTTGCCATGCCTTCCACCAGGGGATCTTCCCAACCCAGGGATCGAACCCACATCTCTTATGTCTCTGGAATTGGCAGGCAGGTTTTTTACCACTAGCACCACCTGGGAAGCCCGAGAAAGACATTGAGGGTAAAGAAAATTAAGACATACCTTCTGTCTGACACGGGATCACAAGCTTATGGAGGTTATCCATGAAATTATATCCCACCCTCATCATGTGTATGAATTCCCTGGCTGTGTCCTTAATTTCCATTAGTTGTAAGATGTTAACCTGTGTAGCAGAACCTTGCTTGTCACCAATTCCTGAAGACAGTGTGATGATATTTTTCCTCTGATTTAGGGCTGGAAGAGACATGGAGAGACCTGTTACAAGATTTACAAGGATGAGGTCCCCTTTGGGACCAACTGCAATCTGACTATAACTAGCAGGTGTGACCATCAGTAAACACGTACTAGTGAACTTTTAACTCTGGGCTCCTTTGCCAAATAATCTTCCTTAAAAACAAAGTTCATCTTCAATTTATATAGTAATTCTGTCGTTGTAAAAACACCTACTGATCTGACTTTCATTTTATAGATTTGAGCAAGAATACCTAAATGATATGATTAAAAAGCATACCATGTCTCCAGAAAAATACTTCTGGACTGGCCTGAGAGATACAGATGCAAATGGAGAGTATAGCTGGGCAAGTGTTGGTGGAGTAAAGCGGGCTGTAACCTTTTCCAATTGGAATTTTTTTGAGCCAGGTAGGTGCCTTAGCCTTTAAAGCAGTAGAATACAGTGATGTGAGAGACAGCTTTCCTCCCAGATTTATTCTTCACTTACCTTTGAAATGTGAAGGAGATGATGGCCATCTGGACTAGTCTTTCTATAGAACTGTAAATAGAAGCAGTGACCATGCCTCCCCTGTGAAATCCTCAGGGATTACCCAGTAAACGCTGGAAAATTTGGTTCTCAGAAACCACCATCTAATGGCACAGAACTAGAACTGTCGGTGTGAGTTTAACGTCTTTTCCATATAACTCTCAAACAAACCTGAAAGTCTCATCATGAGCACTTTACATTTTCACCTCTCTGCTTCTTAACTTCTTTCTCCAAAGTTGAATTGTGTTTCTTTTTTTCTCAAGGGGTGATAATTAAGGAGGCCATGAATTATTTATTCTGAAAGTTAGTTTATCCTTCTTTAGCCTACAGAATTGACCAGAATGAGCCATAGAATCAGGACATTTGAGCCTCAGAATTCCCTTTGGATTTTATTTTATTTTATTTTTTTAGAATTGAGGAAGCAGAGGCTTAGAAAGGTGATTTACTTGTCAAAGGTGACCTGATTATTGAACTAATAAAATCCTGATCTGATTTCTAAACCAATGCTTTTTAAAGGATTTTGACTTTGTTTGAGAGAACAGTTATGAAGCATTTGACTTTTCTTCCTTTGAATTATTTATATTTTCTTATGTTTTGTACAGTGAATCGTGAAGGCCATTTTTATAACATAAAACTTGGAGCATGTGAATGTATAGTTAAACACAATATTTGAGATAGAGAACGCCCACAAAATTTGTAATACGTGATCATGAATATAAATATGAGTGGTATTGATAATATCAAAGTCATCTTTTTACTTGTGGAACATGGAGGATACAAGTGCTGATCCTGGTTAAATTTTATCTTAAATTAGAATGTTCTAATATACAAAACACATGGTTTCTTTTATTGACACTGTTATATTTCAGAGTCAATGTCAAATTCTTCCTGGATAAGCCTCAGTGGTTGAAAGGGTGTTCAGGAAGTAAGCTATAATGGCTATTCTCTCAGTCTGTAGCCAGAAAGACTGTCTTTAAGTTCTCTTTATCTTTTCACTCTCAGATTCAGCCAGTTTGGTCTGTACTGGGTAAGCCATGACAGAGGGTAGACTAGGGGAAGATAGCACACCCACCCAGGTGTGTTGTTTTTCCCAGTTTTTTCCAGTTCCTTGCTTCTCTTGCTGTCCCTGTGTTGCGAGACATGAGACTGAGTGGCTTCTCTGTGTGATGGGATGGAAGTCATCCTCATTACTTTGCAATGTGTGCTCTTCTTGTCCTTTGCCTATATTAAGCAGTGTGATGTCATGGGAAAGGGGGCATGGTATTTTGTTAGCAAATTTGGGTTCCAGTTCTGACTTCACCACTTACTAACTATGATTGTGGGCAAGTCACTCATTTTTCATCTGGAGATGGATCTGACAATACAGACTATCTTTTGATGTTGTAGTGAGTAAATACAGTTCTGGCTGACATAAATAGTAAACAAATGAGTGTTACCACACACCTCCTTTTACCTTTATTGAACCAGCTCTTCCTTTGGATTTGAATCTGGGAGTGTTTTGTTTTGAGGGTTACTTAGTTTCTCAAAAACTGTTGCAAGTTGTTAGGCGAATACAAACAATTTAGATTATACAGAGCATCGTGGTGGTGTAGGGTTCAGCTCTACACATACACTGCCTGGATTTCAGTTCCTGGTCAACCATTTACTCACATGTGACCTTGGACACATCACTAATCCTCACGGTACCTCAGTCTGACAATAGAATCCTCTCTATGTGAGGATCAATTCATTTAATCCTCTTAGAATAGTACCCGGCAAGTACAAGCATGTCTTTGTATTACTGTCGTCATTATTATTGTGAAAGTACATTTATTTCCTCCATTTTCTTTCCTATTCTCGTCTGCCATCTTGAATCAAATGAGGAGTGTAGGCACTAGAAAGTATTTGTACTTAAATGTTCAAATGTAACTTTCAGTTAAACTTTTCCATTCAACCCCAGCTTCTCCAGGAGGATGTGTGGTTATGGCTACTGGAAAGTCTCTTGGAAAGTGGGAGGTAAAAGACTGCAGAAGTTTCAGGGCACTTTCAATTTGCAAGAAAATGAGTCAACGCTCTGAGCCCGAAAAAGCAGCCCCCAAGCCTGAAGACCCCTGTCCTGAAGGCTGGCACAGTTCCCCCTCAGGTCTTTCTTGTTATAAGGTAAGGTAATATTCTCATTCAATCCCTCAGTGAAGTCATCTCTCTCCTATCCTAGTCCATGTCCTTGCACAAACTCTGCTTCTCCGCAGACACATACATCACCTGCCAAAGTCCTTGTCAGAGTATCAGTAAACCTCTGTGTCAGAAAACCCATTTCCGTGTACACTCATATACTACCCAAAGGAGCAGGGCCAGAGTCAAAATGGTTCTTTCCTAGGGTTCTTTTGTTTTGGAAAGTTGGATAAGCTACATGCCATGGTGATACTTTGCTTATGATTCTCTTATCCCTCTAATTATTGTTGTCAAGTTCTGTCAGTTCTTACAAGTCAAAGAATTTGTTTTAGAATTCGTATCAGCCAACTGTTCCCACAAAGAAATGATTTCATAATTTCATACTATCTCAAAATTCAGTGGCTATGACAACGCTTAGTCTCATGTTCACAGATCTCTGGGACAGATAGAGTTTGAATGATTGAATTTGGGCTTTAATAGTCAGCTCTGCTTTCAGTTATGGGTGAGCTGTACTGGCCTCCAGGCTATCAGTTGTGGTCTGCTGCTCTTCAATCTAGTGTCAGGCCAAAGGTGGAGCAGCTAGCAGGGGCTTATTCTTCTCATACTGAATTACTAGAGCTGGAAATGCAAGCCTAACCCAGGTAAGCATATTTTAGGCTTCTGCTCACTTTACTTTCACTGCTATCCCATCGATCACAGTAAGTCACATGGCTGAGCCCCAGGTCAAGGCTCAGGGACTTATCCTTCACCCACCAGGAAGCCATGATGGCAAGAGTGTATAACTATATCACAGGGACTGAAAAATCAGGACCAGTAATTCAACCTACCATTGTGTCATCTGCCCCTCTTCTACTTTTGAAATGACTGTGGTTCATTTGGCATAAAATTAGTCATCACAAACCAAAGGAACAGTCCAAAGTGGCAAGTTTTGTTTTGCCATCTTCTGTAAATGTTCACACACCAGTGCAGTCTGCCCTTTGATTCTTCTTCATCAAAAGTAGTCCTGTACTTGTACAGGCCTCAGTGTATTATGTTCAAAATTTGCCGTTAGTGCCTTTCTTTGCAGAAATCTACTCCCAGAGCATTCATGTGTATTCTTTATAACCTTACTTCATTTTGTCTCTCAAGATTCTTGGACTGCAAGAGGACATGGTGTCATGTCAGAACAGTTCCCCAGCCTGGCTAAGGAAGGTTATCCCTCCAGTGACAGTGACTGGTGTCTGTGCTGGCCTCTGGTTGACACTCTGAGCAGGACCTGTCTGTGTCACAGTGAATGTGCCTATACCTCAGTCTACTACACTTCTAAGAATCCGTTTCAGAGACCCACACATTCAACTGTGATCGACTTTAAAGTTATAAATACTTTATGATAATATAAGAAAACAAATTAACATTATATTTTGTTAAGCTATTTCCTAGAGAAAGAATTGTAAGAAAGAGAAACTGGGAAGAAGCTGAGCGATTCTGCCAAGCACTTGGAGGACACCTTCCTAGCTTCAGTCACATGGATGAAATCAAGGAGTTTCTTCACTTTTTAATAGAACAGTTCAGGTAATGTTCAGGCAGCAGTTCTGATCTTTTAGAGTGAGATCTTCTATCCTAAATTTGACATCCTCTAAGTAACCTCCTGGAGAAGGAAGTGGTAACCCCTCCAGTATTCTTGCTTGGGAAATCCCAAGGACAAAGGAGCCTGGCGGGCTACAGTCCATGGGATCTGTGAAAGAGTAGGACATGACGTAGCAACTAAACGACAGGTATTCAGAATTGACATGTTTTATTATCGAAAGGATCATACAGTGTTTTAACAGTCATTCAACATCAAGCATTCTTACGTGCAAGGTGCTATGAGGGATCAGAGCCTAGAGGGACAGAGTCACCACCCTTTGTGTAGTGTAGTGAAGTCCAACAGTGGGGTAGGAAAAATATGGTGGAAAAATCTAGAACATAGGTAAGGAGAGACCATGGGAATTTAGAGCAGGGAGGAAGTGTTTCTGGGTGGTACATCTGGGGAAAATATTACAAAGAACGATGGTTCTTAGAAAGTAAGGCAAGGGCTTCTGTGGTGGCCCAGTGGTAAAGAATCCACCTGCCAATGCAGGAGACACAGGTTCGATCCCTGATCCTGGGAAAATCCCACATGCCAGGGGGCAGTTAAGCCTGTGTGCCACAGCTATTTAGCCAGTGCTCTGGAGCCCAGGAGCTGCAGCTGCTGAGCCCATGTGCCACAACTGCCAGAGCCTGTGCTGCACAACCAGAGAAGCCTCCACAGTGAGAAGCCCACACGCTGCAGCTAGAGAGCAGCCCCAGCCCTGCTCACCACAGCCGGAGAAAAGCCCATGTAGCGATGAAGACCCGCACAGCCAAAAATAGATGAACAAGTGTCATTAGTGTTTTAAAAAGGGACTATTTGAAGGGTGAGATGTGAGAAGGAGCCAGGGAAAACAGAACATAAGCAAAGGAACTGAGACCAGAGTATGCAGATATGGTGAAGGAAAAGTGAGCCTACAACATCGCGAGAAAATGGAATTTGTATATGAAATTGGAGTGTCCTTTCTTGCTAGGGAAGGAGTTTAATCTTAAGTCAATAAGCAAAAAGCATTCAAACAAAAGCAAAGTGTGTGTGTGAGAGAGACAGACAGACAGACAGACATGGGGTAGATGCAGAATAATTAATTCTAAAGCTATTGCAACCCCTCTGGTAGAAAACTATTTTGAAGATGGGCAGTAAGATGGGACAATAAAGGAAGTAGTCTGAGATGTTACAAAGAAGGAGTCAATAAGCCACTATAATTTTGATGTTATGTAGGAGGAGGATTCCTGAATGGTTTTCCTGATGTTTTCAAGGGTAATGTGGAGAAATATGGGCCAAGTGCTGGTATCATAGGAGGAAATTTTTTCTGAAGCTCTGGGGCTGTCATGAGTATGAGGGCCTTTTACTTCATGATTTGTTTTTCCCCCTCACTCTTTGAACTGAAAAGAAGACTGAAATTTATAAATCTAGTATTCAGGGTATACCAGGCAAAATTATGGAAAAGAATCACCACCTGAATATATCTTAGTGAATACTTTCCTGATCATTTTGACTCAAAAAAAAAAAAAAAAACCGAAACACACACAGCAAAAGTAAAACAGGTACCAAAACACAAAGAAAATCCAATTAGCTGCCTTCTCTAGGACATTAAATATAAGAAGGCATTTTAAAAATTGAGATCTAAAAAGTTTTGAGGTGGCAAATGTTTGATTGTATTGATTTTAGTTCCCAATTTAGTGGATTTTTCATTTGTGAAGATAGTAATTGATACTATTTATGCTCCCCACTTGAAAAAATATGGGCTTCCCTTGTAGCTTAGTCGGTAAAGAGTCTGACTGCAATGCAGGAGACATGGGTTTGATCCTTGGGTTGGGAAGATCCCCTGGAGAAGGAAATGGCAACCCACTCCAGTATTCTTGCCTGGAGAATCCCATGGACAGAGGAGCCTGGCGGGCTACAGTCTATGAGGTTGCAAGAGTCGGACACGACTGAGCGACTAAGTGCACTTGAAAAAAATTTTAAAGACATATTCCAGTTGAGAGGTGAATAAAAATCAAAAACACATGAATTGGTATTTTGTTCTTAAGGAATTAGGAGGAAGAATACATAACATAAAAATATAGCTCCAGTCTAAATAATGCAATCTATGTAACTGAAAAATTTATCTTAAATTATCGTAAATTCTGAAAGAGAAACAATAATATTTTAATAAAACCAGTATTAACTTTGCTTAATACCAGAGTTTATAACTCTGTTTATAAATAAAAACTGGGATGTAAAGAGATAAAATGGTTTTGAAAAATTAAAGCATAATAAATACCTCATTTTACCTGGAAATTATATTTAGAAACACAGATGTTATATATTTTTAAAACTGTAAAGAGTATATTCATCCACCGAATATTTAATGGGTGAAAAGGCCCATATAGCAAATTGTAAAGGAATAAAATAACAAAGCATAAAGTCCAGCATAATATTTAAAATGGATAACTAACAAGGACCTACTGTGTAGCACAGGGAATGCTGCTTAGTGTTATGTGGCAGCCTGGTTGGGAAGGGAGTTTGGGGGAAAATGAACACATACATGTATATGGCCGAGTCCCTTTGTGGTTCACCTGAAACTGTCACAACATTGCTGGTCAGTTACACCCCAGTATAAAATAAAAAGTTTAAAAACGAAAACAGAAAGCCCAAAGAAACAGCAGATCACCATAATCTTTTCAGTCATAGAGACCATATTGTATTTATATTCATCCTAGCCTCTGATACACTGCCATATTAAACAGACTGTAATGTCTGCTTTGGAGAAGGCAATGGCACCCCACTCCAGTACTCCTGCCTGGAAAATCCCGTGGACAGAGGAGCCTCGTAGGCTGCAGTCCATGGGGTCGCCAAGAATCCGACACGACTAAGCACCTTCACTTTCACTTTTCACTTTCATGCATTGGAGAAGGAAATGGCAACCCATTCCAGTGTTCTTGCCTGGAGAATCCCAGAGACAGGGGAGCCTGGTGGGCTGCCGTCTATGGGGTCGCACAGCGTCGGACATGACTGAAGCGACTTAGCAGTAGCAGCAGCAGCAATGTCTGCTTAATACATGCTCTGTTAATGAGAGATCATTTGTTCATGCTATACTTAGACAGCATATTCTAAAACCTATTTAGTATTATAGCCATGGCTTGAAGCAAAGGAAGGAAGCAAGCCCATTTATATCAGAAAGTGATTCTAAAGCTTATTCTTTGAACACCTTTAGCTTTTTATTGCAGGGATTGACCTTTCTCAGCAAGATGTCCATTGTCCAGGTTGTGTTTTGCCTGCCAAGGAGTGAAGTCAGATTACTGCTCTACTTCTCACAATCTGAGTTCCACATCTCTGTTTGTATTTCAGTGAAAAGGCTTCAGGGCGCACCAAATCATTGCGGCTCTAAGATCTTTGCAACTCTTAACACCAGCCCACCAGGGAAAGCCATTGTGAAACAAAGATGGCTTTAGGATTAGCGAAGAAAGCTTTGTTTGCAGAGCGATTGCTGCTGTGTATGCTACCTCCAGTGAAGTGGCATGAATGGATTTGGATATAAATCTAAGGCTTTACAGACTAAGCACCCCCTTCAAATTGTGTTTATTAGCAGTTATTGCTCAGGTACTGTTTTCCTTAGGAACCAGATACAGCAGGACATTTGATTGAGAGTAGAAATTTTACCATATATACATAGTAACATTTCATGCAATGTCTTCTTCACCTCATAGCCTTAGTACTTGGAATGGAAGAATTAATAGAGAAGTTTTCAGTTTGATTTAATTCCTCAGTTACCCATTTCTTCCCTCAATTTTTAAAACAAATCTACATTAGATTAATGTGATTTCCAATTTTCTTCTTCTCTTTATCTGCCTAATAAATCAGGCCAAAGCAGAAATAGGTTACAAATGAGGAAATATTTTCCACCTCTTAACACACCAAAAAAAAAAAAAAAATCCCACGAGTAGCTACTATTTTCTATATTTATAACACATTAATAAATCCCTTGAAAGGAAAGCTGAAAACTATAAAGATCTGGGTTGAAATGAAGTTCACTCTCAGAAAGTAGTAAAGATCAGAAATTTTGGACCATGCGGCCAACTGCTGTCTAGGAGGCTGCTCACTGAGATGCAGCAGAGGAGGCAGAAATGGGATTGAAAGCAGAAGTTTCTAAGGGAAGATGGGGAGTTAAGAGCAGACTGGGTGGAAATGTTGGAGACAGATGTCTAAAGAGTTTTCTGTGGGAGCTGCCTATAGAGCAGTGGTCCCAAACCTCTGGATCTAATGCCTGATCATCTGAGGTGGAACTGATGTAATAATAATAGAAATAAAGTATGCAGTAAATGTAATGCATTTGAATCATCCCCAAACCACCTCTCTACCCCCACCCCCCCAGTCTGAGGAAAAATTGTCTTCCATGAAATTGGTCACTGGTGCCAAAAATGTTGGGGGCCACCGCTGTAGAGTAAATGCAGATGGCAAATGATCTTTGATCATCTTTGGGTTGTACTGTTGATTGTGTAAAGAAGATAAAATATGTAATGCTTACTTTGCGTGTGTGTTAGCTGTTCAGTCGAGTCCAACTCTTTGTGACCCCTATGGACTGTAGCCCACCAGGCTCCTCTGTCTGTGGAATTCTTCAGGCAAGAATACTAGAGTGGGTTGCAATTCCCTTCTCCAGGGGATCTTCCCAACCCAGGGATCTAACCCAAGTCTCTGCTTTACAGGCAGAATCTTTACCATCTGAGCCACAAGAGAAGCCCAGTGCTTTAGGGAAACACAAAATTCTGCATAAATCTTCAGGCCCAACTTGACCTCTTTATTTTAGCTGTCCTTTATTATAATGTATTTGGCAACTATCTAGACCTTGTGATTTAGAAATCCAACACTCAAGAAGTATGATACATTTGTAAGTCTATAAGAAATCTCTGATTAGTTGAAGACACAAACTGAAAAATCATTTTTTAGCTGCTAAATTCAAACTGAACTTAATCATCTCCACTTGATTTTTCTTAACTCTACAAATTGGTGATCTTTCATTTTGAAAGAAAACACTCTAACAATAAACAACTGAAAGGGGACTGTCCTCACATTCCATTACAGTAAGTTGAAAGGCTTGAGGTTGGCAAGATGAAAAATGTGCTTATTAATGGTAAAATATGAGGGAATGTTGAACAGAGGAAATAAATGAAGAAAATTATTTTATTAAAAAGTGAGAAGTTAAAATTGAGTTTGTTTCTGCCTTGGATTCACTAGGAAATATTTTTAAATGCAAACTTACTATATTTCCCAGCAGTCTTGTAACTGTACAATCCATATATTCTGCTGAGCTTGAAAATAGAGATTAATTTTGGATTTGGATTCTACTCCTTTTCTAATATGTGTTCTATTTATATTTAATATTTATATATGTATTATTTTGCATCTATAATTTTCACTCATGTACTGATGGTACATGATATATACAATCAAAAGGTTAAATTATACAGAAAGTAACCACTGTCACTCCCCCAAAATGCATGGAAAACGATCTACTTATTAAGGCCTAAGAAGTATACTACATTTTAGAGAGTATTTTCAAGAAAAGTTAGCGGTGGAGAAATTTTTTTATGGTTATTTCTTTTCTGTTTATACTGAAAGTATCTCCCTGGCTAGAGGATACATTAAATTGAGGGAAAGGGATCACTGACAATGTATGTCCCTGTCTCTGTATGTTGTTTTGTACATTCTTCCTTGAAATTCCTATTGTTTCTCCTCTCAGCCAATCTGAATACTGACACGTGGTAAACATTTAGATTATGACTCAAAAGAGACAATAGCTATTCTTTGAAGACTGTCTTTTGTTCTACTAATGTTATAAAATGTTTCCTGACTTCCTACAGTTCACAATGACCTCTCCTTTTTTCAAATTTTTGCACTACTTAAAATATATGCAAATTTGTATCATTTGATGCTTTTTCAAAAATGGCCTTGTATTTTCTCTGTTTATATACATCTTGTTTCCCTGACCAGTTTATATGCCACTTGAGGGTAGATATTATGTCTTGTACATCTCTGTATCATCATTGCACATAGCTTAATGATTTGTACATTAAAGTATAATAGCTATGAGTGTTAAATGTATTCACTTAAGTGGTTGCTTAATTGTATTGTTCTAGTATAACCCATGGAGTTTAGAAAATACTTAAATGCTTGTCCTATTTTAACTTAGTGGGCACTGGGAATTAATTTTTTAAAAATCTTGTTTAGTAAAAGGTTAGCTAAGTGGTTTGTTCTGTACTTTAAGGAAAAGATATTTGATAGTTATAGAAAAATGGTATAAGGAAAAACTGTTGTTGTTTTTGTTTGTTTGTTTGTTTTTGGCCTTGCCCCATGGCATGTGGGTCCTTAGTTCCTGCCCGGGAATGGAAACCACGCACTCTGCATTCGAAGTGCTGAGTGGTAACCACTGAACCACCAGGAAGTCCTGCTATTGTTTTGCATCTGACAACATTATCTAATATTGAAGCTCTGCAGTACAAGTTTTAAAATGATCATATACTCTTTTCTTTACTCTTAAGTTCTTCAAAGCAGAAGTATTTTTGCCTTTCGTATGAAAAAAATAACATAAAATTTAGTTTTAAAAAGAATGATACTTTTTTGATGGCTATGCCATAGTTAGGGTTGAATTTCATTTCAGAAGACTTCTTTATATAGCTTGAAACTGTGTCTCTCAGTGACAAGGTTTTCTAAATAAACTTACCTGTGTTAAGCATTTTAGACATGTAAATGCTAAATGTTTTTGCCAAATGCTGTGCTCATCTTTTCGTAACACTTCCTTTTTACATAGTGACCAGCGTTGGCTTTGGATAGGTTTAAATAAAAGGAGCCCTGATTTACAAGGATCCTGGCAATGGAGTGATCATACACCAGTAAGTTTAATCTTTCTTGTGTGGGATAATATGGAAAGAGTATTTGTTTCAGTAACAAGTAAGTTAATTGTTAATTAATATAGTCATACAACCATGAAGACTATGTAGATGTATCTTTATTGAAGTGGAAATAGATTCACATATATAAAGTGGGGAAAAGATGTTGCTAATTTCATTTTTACTTAAAAAATAACCATATGTATAGTCTCTATATGTAGCCCCAGAGCATAAAAATATAGATATATAAATATAGCAGTCATTTGGGGATAGTAAAAGTGATTTTTTTCTTTTTCTTTGTATTTTTTCCTTTTTCATAATGAGGTTTTATTTTTATTATCTAAAAGTACGAGTTATGTAAAAAAAAAAAAAGAATCTTTATTGAAGAAACAGTTTGGGAGAACCTTAAAAAGTCCTTAAATCTTATTCCAAATGTTTACATTATCCTAAGGAGAGGTTCTAGCTAACACTTAAAGAAATAAATTATTCTCAAATATTGAATATTTGCTCCACATTGCTGTTGTGTCAGATCACTGTGTTTTCTTTCTAAATGTAAAATTCTTTGACTTCATTTTCTAATTGGAGCATATCTGAGAATAGTTAATCAAATAACTAGCATTTCAACTCATGCAAAAAAAGAAGTATTTTGCAAGCCTCTGATTCTTTGTGATCCAACTGTGAACTTAATACACAATTAACCTCCACTTCTGAAACTGTAGCTGCCTTTGTTTGGAAACAATGACATCATGACATTTTATAAGTCCTCTTCATGATTTAGCATCCTGACATAAAAAAAGAAATGAAAAAGTTTTCCTCCCTTGGCATATGAACGCACTTGAGTTATTAAAGCTGCCTAAATTACATCTAAATTGCAAATATTTATACATCAGTCTTAAATTCTCAAGCCTCTCTTGTCTTTTAAGGTGTCTACTATTATCACGGCAAATGAGTTTCAGCAGGATTATGATATCAGAGACTGTGCTGCTGTCAAGGTCAGTACAATGCTAGAAAGTCTGCATATTTAAAAAAATAAATCTGGCAGTACATGCAATCAAGCAACAGACCATGGAGTACCTTTTGTGTGTGGAGCATGATATTAGGTGCAGTTGGAGGTTAAAAGTACACTTGTAGTCCAGCCCTCAAGCAACCTAACTTACACTTAATGTGAGAAGACAAAATTGATATTCAAGAAAGTTGACTCTTGCTACTATGCAGTAATTAGCTCCAAAGGAGTGGGTTGAAGAAGGAAATTCAGAAGAAAGTAATTTCTATGGTGGTGTTTCCAAAGAGAAGTGAAGTGAAAGTCGCTCAGTCGTGTCCAACTCTTTGCTACCCCATGGTAGCTTTTGTTCAGGTAGGAGAGTGTAAGACATAAAAGAAAGTGGGAGTGGAAGGGAGTGGCTAAGTCATTGAGAGGAACAGAATGCAGATCCAGAAGTTCTAATTGGTACTGTGGTTGAAAACAAAGGTGGGAAATTAGATTGATGCCAGGTTAAGGAGTTTGTGCATTTTTTTTGGTAGGCAGAAGAGCATGATTAAAGGTTTTTGACATGACCTAAGAAGAGTGTGAGAAGATTCCTCTTGAGACAAATTTCAAGATGCAAAAGACAGATAGGACCAGAAGACACAGGCCAGTTAGGCCTCTTCCCTTGCAAACTTCATTCATTTTTTGCTTTGTTTTGCCTTGTTTCTTTTACAAATTAGTTTTTTTTTTAACTTTTCAAATTTCTTTATATTTATTTTTGACAGACTAGATCTTTGTTCCTGGACACAGGCTTCTCGTTGCGGTGGTTTCTCTTGTTACAGAGTACAGGCTCTAGGTACACAGGCTCTGGTATTTGTGGCTCACAGGCTCTAGAGCACTGACTGAGTAGTTGTGGCACATGGGCTTAGTTGCCCCTTAGCATGTGGAATCTTCCTGGACCAGGAATCGAACCTATGTTCCCTACATTAGCAGGCAGATTCTTAATCAGTGGGCCACCAGGAAAGTCTGATTTCATTCGTTTTTCATTCTGTAGATAGTATGTCCAAGCAGGCCATGATACTCTGGGAGTGGGGGTGGGGAGGTCACTAATGACAAAATATAAAATAGTTGTGCCTTCACAGAACTTAGAAGCTAGTAGAAGATAAAGACAACAGACAAGCAAGTACAGGGACTGTGACGAAGTGTAAGTTTTATGCAAGAACAAAAGTGTTATAGGAGAGTAATGCTGCTGGCGATGGTGATGATGGTAGTGATGATGCAGCAGCTAACGTTTGTTAGCTCCTGGGCCAGGCACAGTCATGTCACATCTGTTATCACACTTCATATTAAACAACCTTAGAAGGTAGGTGGCTTCTGTGGTGGCTCAGACAGTAAAGACTGCAATGTGGAAGACCTAGGTTTGATCCCAGGGTGGGGAATATCCCCTGGAGAAGGGAATAGCTACTCACTCCAGTATTCTTGTCTGGAGAATCTCATGGACAGAGGAGCCTAGCGGGCTCCATATAGTCCATGCAGTCACAAAGAGTTGGACATGACTGAGCGACTAAATGGAGAAGGCAATGGCACCCCACTCCAGTACTCTTGCCTGGAAAATCCCATGGGCAGAGGAGCCTGGTGGGCTACAGTCCATGGGGTCGCTAGAGTCGGACACGACTGAGCAACTTCACTTTCACTTTTCACTTTCATGCATTGGAGAAGGAAATGGCAACCCACTCCAGTGTTCTTGCCTGGAGAATCCCAGGGACAGGGAAGCCTGGTGGGCTGCCGTCTCTGGGGTCGCACAGGGTCGGACAAGACTGAAGCGACTTAGCAGCAGCAGCAGAGCGACTAAAACACACACACACACACACACACACACACACATATGAGGTAGTTACTGTTACTATATCCAGCTCATGAGGAAGAAATGTGAACTCTGAGTAACTTGCATGATTACAGAACTGAAATTTAAACCCAGATGTCTGCGTCTGCTCTGCTCTATGACATGTAAAGAAACAGTCAGAAGGGGATCTTTGTTTATGGAGAAAATAGTAGTACACTTTGCTTTAACTGATGTTTTGAATCCAAGCTTGCAGTATGAAATATCCTATGGTAAGTTAGAATCAAGAAACTGGAGTTGAAGGAAAAATGTTCATTGAAAAAGAGTTCCCTTGTTGCCCAGTGGTTAGGGTTCTTGACTTTCACTGCCACGGTCTGTGTTCAATCCCTGGTCAGGGAACTGAGCTCTTGCAAGCCATGCGCTGTGGCCAAAGAAAGCACAGAAGTCCAAGACGTGGATGTAGGGTGATTACCAACATTTAAAATGTAAGAGGATGAAGAGGGAAGAGGCATCTAGGAAACATCTTTGCTATGTAAGCCCAAGAAAGAGATTCAAGAATATGATTGACTAGAAATGTTACAAGAACGTTGAGACAAAGTACTGAGAGGTCCCTTGGAAACCACTGTTTGAAAGGAACTGTTTTTAGTAAAACACTCTATAGTATCATGCCATTTTTATAGAATTCCCAGTTTAACACATGAAAGAATGAAAATTCAATGGAAGTTTGTGAAGTTTCTAGAACACTCATACAATAAACTATGTTTGATATAAATTGAGTCCCTATATGTGAAGAGATTGGAAAAACCTACCAAAAAACTAAATAGAAGAGACTGATCAGGAGCAAGGCCAACTAAGGCAGTGTCTGGAAGGAGAATCTTACCTCACCTACCGCAGTACCCTCTAGAATCTTGCCCTTAAGAGAAAGCAGTCCAAGTCTTGCTTAGTGGTCCAGTGGTTGAGAATCCACCTGCCAGTGCAGGGGATGTGGGTTTGATTCCTGGTCTGGGAAGATTCCACGTACTGCAAGGCCCCTGGGCCTGTGTGCCACAACTACTGAAACCCACATGCTCCAGAGCCTCAAGCCACAACTGCTGAAGCCCATGTGCTGCAACTCCGGAAGCCCCCACGCCTAGAGCCGTGCTCTGCAGTAAGAGAAGCCACCGCAATTAGAAGCCCATGCACCGCAGCAAAGGATAACCCCTGCTCACTGCAACTAGAGGAAGCCCACAAATGTGCATCAGCAAAGACCCAGCGCAGTCCCAAAATAAACAAATACAAAAATAAATAATTTTTTTTCAAAAGAGACAAAACAGTCCAAAATCTGATGGATGCTCCTACCAGATCTTGTCCTCCCCTTACCTTTCCCTGTTGTTTGCTGGCTGGAATTTGTAGAGAGCCATCGCTGGACTTCTCCATCCATGGAATTCTCCAGGCAAGAATACTGGAGTGGGTAGCCATTCCATTCTCCAAGAGATCTTCCCTACCCAGAGATCGAACCCAGGTCTCCTGAATTGCAGGCAGATTCTTTACCAACTGAGCCATCAGGGAAGCCCCTTAGATCACATAGAGGAGGGCAGTACCCCAGGAACACAAACCAACACCAAAGAACAAACTTGGGCCCCTGATGCCCAACTTTTATGTCACTTTTCACAGATCCACTATGATCACAGCCTGGTGTTTAGAAATCACTGAACCAAATATTCTTCTCTAGCTTGGTCCTTCCAAAATTTAAAGTTGTAAGATTCTGTTATTTCACATCAACAAAAACAGAAAACAAACAAACAGTAACTTGCATTTTGGACATAAACATGACCCTATGTTATATTTCCTTCATCAGTACCTCTGAAGGCTCTTGCTTAATGCAGTTTAAATTTTACTGCTTACACACCGCATTCTTTCATGTGTTCATTCATAAACATATATCTTAGGTTCTAGAGCTAAAGTAGAATTAAAGACCATAAGATTAACAGTTTAGTGTTGTATAAGGGCCGCACCCACTTGTAAATATTCTACAATCCTCTTCCTCCTTTAGGTCATGCAAAGGCCATGGCGAAGAAGCTGGTATTTTTATGATGACAGAGAATATATGAATCTAAGGCCTTTTGCTTGTGATGCAAAACTCGAATGGGTGTGCCAGATTCCAAAAGGTAAGTGGTGGTTATTCCTTTTCCCAGTCTTCTCACGTGGATATTGTGACTGCTGATCCAGAGTATCTAAGAGAGCATTTTAGTCTATGATTATAGTTTTGAAAGCCTTTGATTATACAGTTAATATAGTAAGCTCCATCCTGCCTGACTCCTGTTGTCATTGTTGTTTGGTCACACAGTCGTGTCCGACTCTTTCCCACCCCATGGACTGAAGCATGCCAGGCCTCCCTGTCCCTCTCCATCCTGAAGTTTGCCCAAGTTCATGTCCATGGCCATCCATCCATCTTATGCTCTGACTCCCTCTTCTCCTACCCCTAGTAAAAGGCTGCCTTTTTGAAATTAGGTACTACTTTCCTCTTTTATCATGAAAGAATTTGCGTAGGAGAGAACATCTAAGACTAATTTAGGGAGATTAGGCCTTGGAATGAAAGATTATTCCAAGTGAAAGAAGAGACAAAGTAAAAGGAATCATTTAAACCATTTAATCATTTAATAATTTTGTTGTAAAATGAAGACAAGCTTGGGAAGAATGAAGCAAAAGTCAGGAAATCAAATTTGGGCAGGGCCCAAATCTAAATTTTTTTACAGTTTTGAAACAATTTTCAGTGAGCCCAAAATGACTTAAGTTTATCTCCTTCAAATTCAGAATATCAGTTAGCTTGATAGTAGAGCCCTTGGTAACAAAAAAGAGAAAAGATAATAAATAGATATCCTTTTATTTCACTTTGTAGTAGGAAAATGTCAAGGATATATTAAGGAAAATGTTAAGATTTTTAACTGCCAAATTATTGTTAAGCAGATTTTAGATATATTAGATTAATTAACATATGGTAAATGCACAGAAAGTTCCAAAATGAATTTCTGAACTGAATGTAGACAGCTCATTGAAACCAAAGGGATATCTTCTTAAAAGTTCTCCAAGAACCCAAAGATTATCTCACGGAACTGCCTATTAGAAGATGGTTCTTCTCTCCTAAGAAGAGCCACCTTGCCTTTGAAAGAGCTTCAGGTATTTCTGTCATGATCCAGTGGCTAATACTCTGCACTCCCAATACAGGGGTCCTGGGTTCGATCCCTGGTTAGGGAACTAAATCCCACATGCTACAACTAAAGGCCTGGAGCAGCCAAATAAAGAAAGAAATTAGAAAAAAAATAAAAAGCTTCAGATGCAACATCTGGTAGAGTATCTGGCAAGTCTCTTTCACAAAGGCAGACTTGGGGAATCATTAATGAAAAAGAAAGCGTGTATGTGTGTATGTGTTATGGGGTTTTCCTAAAGGGAAAAGTATACCTGAGTTAGTCCTAATTATTGACTAACCTGAAAGAGGAAAATCAGTTTGAACACCTTTCAAACAAGTGGCAAAGTAACTAATATATAATTAGCTTGGACAATGTCTCTGGCTTGAAGCATTAGTTATGATACTCCTATTATTCTTTGGCATGTGGCATGCCACAGAAAGTGTCCTTGCTTCCTCCAAAGTATGCTCGTTAAGTATGCTCTTTATTTTCCTGGTAGCTGTTCCCCTGCCTCATGTTTGAGTGGTGAAACAGACCCTAGAGTTTACACTGGGAAAACCTTAGAAATGACAATCCAGTAACCACAGGAAATACTATTAAAACCGTGGTTTTCTTTTTAATATATTTTTTGTTTTTATTTATATTTGCTTAGAAAACATAAATCAAGTAATGAAATAAATAAATATTTTAAATAATTGCATCCCTGCTCTCTCCAATGCAGAAATAAAATTTAAAACTAAAGAATGTCCCATCTCAACCTGTCTCAGCTTTCAGATGTCTCAGTCATTTGAAGCAATCAGTGATGGTTTGATCCAGGGTTTAAATGTTATGTTAACTTCCCTTTGAAAGTTCCTAAATTTCTGAGTTACAGTGTGTCTCATTCACTAGGTGGATATTTTCTTGGTAATTACAACTGCCAAAACCTGCTCAACTAGATACTTCTGTATTAATGTGTTTTCTGATTTCCTTGAAGCAGTTTACCTCTTTAGTAGCCCAAATCACCCAACCTTTTCTCTAGCACTTGCCTTTTTTATTATCTCATCCATCTGGTTCTAATTAGTCCCCTCCTCTCTAAAAGAAAAAATTTAACAGCCTAATTTTTTAAAATGATAATCACTATTGATATATGTACTTTTTAAGTATTTTTTTAAGTCAAGATAACTATATCAAAAATAAGGTTCACAAAAAAGTTTTTGGAAAATGACCTATAAACACAACTTTGTTGAATTGTATTTCTTGATACCTTGTACACACAAACATGTTTGTAATCTTGTGTAAAAAGGCACCTTTTATTTTGCTTTTCTCACTAATGTAAAGAAATGTAAAGGTTAAACATAGCTTTCCCCCAACATACAAATGAACAGACAAGATTACAAACAAGAAACTGTTTTTAACTGATCTGCAGCATTGCTAATGAAAATCATCCAGTATACAGAGGGCTGAGTCAGAGGAAAAAACCACAGATGCTGGATATGTAGGCAGTCCTTGGAGTAGAGTCTTCTCATGCATTGGCCCTGATACATAGCAAAATGAAGAACAGCTATTTTACCCTATCATTTCTAAAATTCATCAAATTATGTCTTTGGCTTGAAACCAGTGTGACCTATGACCAGAATGTAAAGAGAGAGGAGCAACTAGCATCCTGAGGGAACTGCTCTGTGTCTGGCCCTGTGTGGGGTGCTTACGTAAGCGTGATCTTACGTGATCTTCACACTGTCTTTGGGAGTTAGGTGGGAGAGTTTAGTTTTTATAAAATAGAAAGTTGAGGCTCAGAGAGTTAAGCAACTGATCCCAAGTAGCCCAGCAGCAAAGAGTCAGGGCATTTGGACACTGACTCACCCAGCTTCAAAGACCGTAATTCTTTGTATGGTACCATATATCCTTGCTTCATTCAATAAGCTTCATTTCCTTCTTCTTTCAAAATACCTTACCCATCTTCCTAAGAATAGTTTTTAGAATTTAGAATCATGATTGTGAAGCACCTAACACAACGCTTGGCAAATGATGGTGTTGAATACATGCCAAGACTTGTTTTTGTAATACTTATACTGAGTATTTCTGTTACTAAGAATAGGATATTATGAATATAATTTGATTATATTACCTTGGCTTAAACAAGCGGTTTTCTTGATCTTTTTCTTGAATGATATGATCCCTGGCTGAATGTTATTTTTATCACCTTGATTTCTATTATAAATCTTTTGGTTTTTTAATTCAATTTTTTTTTCTTGAAGTATAGTTGATGTACAATATTGTGTTAGTTTCAGGTGTACAGCAGAGTGATTCATTTATATGTATATTCTTATAAATCTTTAATTACCTCACTGGATTGGACAAAAAGCACTAATCAGAGACCCTGCAATAATAATTCAGCTCTTCTGTCCTCCCCCATTCCTTCCAAAATTACTTTTAGAATTATTAAAGTATTTTTTAGCAAAAAAGCATATCATAGAAAAAATTTAACTCCCTGTATTGTAGTTTCTTTCGGAGAAGGCAATGGCACCCCACTCCAGTACTCTTGCTTGGAAAATCACATGGACAGAGGAGCCTGTTAGGCTGCAATCCATGGGGTCTCTAAGAGTCAGACACGACTGAGCGACTTCACTTTCACTTTTCACTTTCATGCATTGGAGAAGGAAATGGCAACCCACTCCTGTGTTCTTGCCTGGAGAATCCCAGGGACGGGGGAGCCTGGTGGGCTACCATCTCTGGGGTCGCACAGAGTCAGACACGACTGAAGTGACTTAGCATATATCCTTGCTGGGTGAATTTTATTATTTTCCTCCCAGTTTTGTCTCTCCTCAAAAGTTTCAGTACTGGATCACTGAACATTTTTTCCAAACGGTAATTTGGGAAACAATAAACTCTACGAACCTAAATATATTCAAATTGCATTAGATGGAGATGTGGTTCCTGAGCAACTTCATCCTACAGTGATGATTATCTTGCGTATTCCTATGTAATGTAATATATACAATATATTCATTTACTTATTTGTGTTTTCTAATTATTAACTATGTTTTATCCATCTAGTCTTCTTTTATGACTTCCACAATATAAGGTAGAGAACTGCTAGTTATACTGTATTAATATTTAACAAATCTGCCTTTTCAGTTGCCACAAAAACAGCTTTAGCATAGGCCCCGCAAAATTTCAAACTGAGGTGATCATAACATGAAAGGAGATGGTTTGCCCAGAAATCAACAAATCTCAGCAAAATTGCAAGTATGCTGTGGTCTATTGAATACTAAACTTAAGCCACTTGTTTTCTTATACAGGTCATACTCTAAAAATACCAGACTGGTACAATCCAGGTGAGTGAAGAAAACTAAAATGTATCCAAAGTTGCTTTTACCTTTTCAGTGGTGTATTTAGTTAACTATTTAAGCCCAGGTCCAAGTGCCAGCTTCTTCTCTATTATGTCTTCAAATGCAATGAAGTATCTGCAAGGAGAGAAGGTGATTGGCTGGTGTGGGATGAGACTCTAAGGCTGGATTTAGCCTTCTTCATGAGTGCAGAAGCTACAAGAGCCACTCACTGGCTCAGAAATCCTTGAATCCTTCCAGGCAGAACTGCCCTGGGCAAAGAGAGCCAGTAATCTAAATGGATTACTATTTATAAATAGTTTTGAGTATTCTCGCATGCTGAGAGGGTGCAGTTGAGTTTATGCAGTCCTGACTCTGCTATTCTTCTTCTTCTTTAGAGCGTGCTGGAATTCATGGACCTCCAGTTGTAGTAGAAGAGAGTGAATATTGGTTTGTTGCTGATCCCCGCTTAAGCTATGAAGAAGCTGTTCTGTATTGTGATAGTAATCACAGTTCTCTGGCTAGTTTAACATCTTTTACAGGACTAAGAGCCATCAAAAACAAGATAGCAAATGTAATTTAAAAGCATGTATTTTAATTTTTATATTTATTCTGTTGGGCATGAGTGCTCAGTTGTTTCTGCATTAGCCTGACCCCATGGACCAGGCTTCCTCCATCCATGGGATTCTTCAGACAAGAAGACTGGAGTGGGTGGCCGTTGCCTCCTCCAGGGGGTCTTCTGTGCCCAAGGATTGAACCTGGGCCCAGAACCTGTGGCTCCTGCATTGGCAGGCAGATGCTTTACCACTAAGCCGCCTGAGAAACTGTATTTATTCTGTTAAAAATTTTTAACATGTACAAAAGTTGAATGTTCCTCTCAGGTGAAATTTGCCTAACAACCTGTAAGTTCATCACTGCATGTTAGAAAAATTTTAAATAGAACTGTATAATGTTTTAAAATATTCAAGATTAATTATAAATGTCAACTGATAAGATGAGCATCAAAAGTTATTATAACTTTGTAGCAGCGTTCTTGCCTGGAGAATCTCAGGGACAGGGGAGCCTGGTGGGCTGTCATCTATGGGGTCGCACAGAGTCGGACATGACTGAAGCGACTTAGCAGCAGCAGCAGCAGTTAACTTGAAATTCTGTTTCTAAGCATAACTAACTCTGCAAAATAGTTTTTTAGAGGAAAAGTAATTTGTATATTTTAAAATTTATAATTGGTAGCAGTAGAATATTATATGTTCCATTAATGTATGTCCACAATCACAGTGACCATGTTTTCTGTATACAAAATAGGGCATGTGAATAATTTCTAAATTACTTCCTTCAGTGAAAGGACCCAGTTTATGTAATTTAGTAAACAAAGTAATGAATATTCAGAAATTTTAGCGGTTTGTGATTTTGATAAGCCAGGGTATTTAAATCAAAACTCTCCTAGAAAAGTTAGCACATGTAAGGGTAGGTGTTCACTTGGTTGTTTTGTTTTTGCATTGTTTTTTTCAGATATCTAGTGATGAGCAGAAATGGTGGGTGAGAACTACTGAACAGCTGAAATCACATCGTTTTATATAGTATGTGACATCTTTGATGCTGCCTTTGTAAAGTTATCATGTAAAAGAATCTGTCCCAAATCCCCTTTTATTTAATACTATATGGAGCAGTTATTTATAATTAGTTTTGAACATTAGTCCTTAAACTACCGAGACTGAGAAACCAAATCCTTTTGCAAATGAGCATCAAGAAAAAAGTAGTATAAAATAATGGCCTAACATTAAATTTAGAATTAAAATTGCTTACAGTAAAGCCCAAGATGGAACATGTAACTACATTGCAAGCTGTCACATCTCTCATCTTCTTTCAGTTCACGAGACCCATGGCATCACTTTCCTATAATGTTTGGAGAGGAATGCTTTTACCTGTCTGCCAAGACTTGGTTTAATGGTAAGGTTAATTCTAAATCCTTTAATGTTGATTGTGTAATATATGAACTTCAGCTTCAATTACTACCTTAATCTTGTTTTCTTTTTGATTATACATGTGGTAGCTTCATCTTGTTCTGATTTATTGCTAATGACAATAGCTCAAGTTCCAAATGCAAGTAAAGGTACTTTTCACTGAGAATATTTTGACTTCCTTTATCCTAAAGCAGTTGAGCTTCCCTCATATCTCAGTTGGTAAAGAATCTGCCTGCAATGCAGGAGACCCCAGTTTGATTCCTGGATCGGGAAAAAATGCTGGAGAAGGGATAGGATACCCACTCCAGTATTCATGGGCTTCCCTTGTGGCTCAGCTGGTAAAAGAATCTGCCTGCAATGAGGGAGACCTGGGTTCGATCTCAGGGTTGGGAAGATCCCCTGGTGAAGGGACAGGCTACCCATTCCAGTATTCTACCCTGGAGAATTCCATGGACTGTATAGTCCATGGCATCACAAAGAGTCAGATGTGACTGAGCGACTTTCAGTTGCTAAAGCAGTTACTTACCCTTTCCTAACTGATGAGGGTATAGACAAATTCACAAAGATAAGCAGGCAGCAGTTCTAAAGTATAGTTTAGGTCTCTATCCCCCTCCCCAAGAGCCTTCATCTCTCTATTTCCTGCCACTAGGAAGTACACCAAGTTTTTGCGTTTTTATAAGCAATATTGATATGCTACAACCTATGAAATGAGTAATAATAGGAAAAATAGCTAGGGAATAAAAGGAATATACTTTAACCATTTGGGAAATATTGATTTAAAGAGACTTTCTTTACTACTGGATTGTTTTTAAAAATGTGCTGAATGGAAAATTATCACCACAGTAATCTTGCTTTTCACTTCTCAGATTTACGAAAACCTGCAGACTGTAGTACCAACTTGCCCTTTGTCTGTGAAAAACACAATGTATCTTCATTAGAAAAATATAGTCCAGATTCTGCAGCTAAAGTGCAGTGCTCTGGGGATTGGATTACTTTTCAGAACAAGGTAAAAAGGGAATTGCTACATTGTGCAGATGATGATTGCTTTCATGAAGGTTATATGGCCCATGGCAGAATGACATCCCAAGTAACTTCACTAAGATAGACTCTGCATATTTCAGTATCTCACCTGATTCTCTACATTTTCAGAAATGGAGTTACTCTCAAGTTAGTCACGCCTAGCGACTTAGCAGCAGCAGCAGCAGCCGGCCTTTCAGAATACCATGTTCCTGTTCCATTGCTGCTAACACTTAAATTGCTGAAGTTGATCTTTCAATGAATAGTCTGTTAACTAGTCAGGACTATCTCTTTGGCATGTAGAAAACTGACTGAATTTCTGGCTGATAAATTTTCCTCCTTAAGGAAAACATCCAAGCAGCATTTATCAATCAAATTAAATCAACATTGCCCAAACTGCTTTTGGGGAATATACACATATGCTAACAAAATATTAATCATTGATCTTGCCTCCAGTGTAGGGTTTATGATTAAATAGATTGGGAAGTGCCACATTCTATATTTGCCTCCTTGAGATGCACAATTCATGTTGGTGTATGTATCTAAGGAAATGCGACTGGCTGCTAAAAAGAGAAATTACTACAGTATGCTAAAACATTTATTCTCTCAGATAAAAGAAATTTGAAGATAAGCAGGCTGGGGTTGGTATGAAAGCTCTGTGGTCTTCAAAACCAGACTTCCCTTTGTCTTTCTGCTCTACCATCCTTTTTTTTTTTTTTTTGCTCTACCATCCTTAACTTGAGGCTTCCAAGCTCAAGTTCAGGGTGTTTGTTTGCGGAGTCTTTTCTAGAAGTCCCCCAATGACTTTATATCTCTCTGGCCACTCTTGTCTGTAAGGAGGCTGAAAAAAAAGTTTTTGTAGAATGTTTCAAGGAACATAATTTGGGCCATACTACTACACAGTAACATGACAGTAATATCAAACAGAAAAAGGAAGAGATGGGTCTGGCAACTGAAAGCGTCTGTAGTAAATTTAAAATATTAGGGATATATTTTGACTTTTTAAAATTAAAATAATCTTTTCCCCCCCAAGGTGCTAGGACTAGATTAATTTACATAGTTGATATAAATTTGTAGAGTTTTTGTTTGTTTTATTGAAGTATAGTTTACTGAAAATAGTATATTAATTTCAGGTGTTCAATATAGTGATCAGATATTTCTATAGATTATGTACCATACAAAGTTAGTATAAAATTGATTATAATCCCTTTGCTATAGATAACATCCCTGTGACTTATTTATTTTAGTTTGATAGTTTGTCTCTCTTAATCCCTTTCCCCCCCTTTGAATTAAAATATCCTGCCAAGAGACAATGGAATGATTTCTTTTAATATGTGTTTTTTTTTTTTTAATATAAGGTAATGGTAAAGAATTGGAGAAGGAAATGGCAACCCACTCCAGTATTCTTGCCTGAGAATCCCAGGGACTGGGGAGCCTGGTGGGCTCCTGTCTATAGGGTCGCACAGAGTCGGACACGACTGAAGCGACTTAGCAGCAGCAATGGTAAAGAATACATATTTGAAATCAAATGGAGCAGAGTTTAAATGCTGACCATGCTATGGCTATTTCACTTATGGGTAAAGTTTCTTAATGTTCCTATGCTTCCATTTCCCCATTTGTTGTGAGAATTCAATGAGATAATGCTGTGCAAAGTGTTTAGCACAAGGAAGTACTCAGTAAATGGGAAATGTTTTAAAAAATAGTTCAAAGACTGCTTAAATTGAGAGTATAGGTCTGCATTCTTATGACACTGCTTTGCACATTTCCATACCTTACAGACAGAAAATTAACAGCTCTCTAAAAGATAAGGCATTTACTTCCTATATGAACTTTCATTTATCCAAAATTTTATACGTTGTGTGTGTTCTTTGTTTGTAGTGTTTTCTAAGGATCAACCCCAAATCTGTCACGTTTTCTGAAGCCAGTGATATTTGTCACACCTATGGTGGAACCCTGCCTTCAGTGTTGAGCCAGAGAGAGCAAGGTAGCAGAAATGTTCTGTAAACATGTTTTATTC
The DNA here is from genome assembly GCF_029378745.1 of Bos indicus. Lineage (NCBI taxonomy): Eukaryota > Metazoa > Chordata > Mammalia > Artiodactyla > Bovidae > Bos > Bos indicus. The sequence continues at coordinate 36,481,210 of NC_091761.1, forward strand.
TGATCCAGGGGCCAAGTTCCTGTTGGCAAGATGTGGGGAATTAACACATAAAAAGAATTTTATTAAATTACTTTTTATAGAGGTGATAATCAAAGATTATCTTGATAGTTAGATAAGCTCAAAGTATTCATTGACATTTTTAGTATACCTTTAATTTCAGTAAGTCAAATTCTTCTTAAAAAAAAAAAATATGTATCTTTCTGACAGATTTTATTACATCCCTGTTTCCGGATATGGAAGCTTCTTTATGGATTGGTTTGCGCTGGACTGCTTATGAAAAGATAAAGAAATGGATGGATAACAGAGAGCTGACATACAGTAACTTTCACCCATTATTGGTCGGTCGGAGGCTGCGAATACCACCAAATGTAAGTTTGTTTGTTCTTTTAATCAGTACAGTGTGTAGCTCTATGAAATACCTGAGTCTCTCATAAATTATTGGGTTAAGAACAATGGCCTATTTTATGAGTCCATTGATATGAAACATCCAAATAGGCAAATCTATAAAGATAGAAAATAAATTACTGTTTACCAGAGACTAAGAAAACTAGAAGGATAGGCAGTGATGGCTGAAGCATATGGGGTTTCTTTCTACGGTGGTGAAAATGTTCTAAGATTGACTGAGGGTGATGGTTGCACAACCCTGTGAATATACTGAAAACTACAGAGTGTATACTTTAAATGGGTGAATTATACCATCTATGAATTTTGTCTATGAAAGCTGTCACAAGAAGAACAACAGCATAGCTTCCCCAGCCTTTGTGTAGGGGCCCTAGTTTTTCATAGTAGCATCAGATTCCATAGCACTTATTTTATAACCATGTAAAACCTTCAGTGTGCTTAGTCACTCAGTTGTGTCCGACTCTTTGCGACCCCATGGACTGTAACCCACCAGGCTCCTCTGTCCATGGAATTTTCCAGGCAAGAATACTGGCATGGGCTGCCATGCCCTCCTCCAGGAGATCTTCCCCACTCAGGGATCAAAGCCATATCTCCCACATTGCAGGTGGATTCTTTACCGTCTGAGCCACCAGGGAAGCCCGAAACCATCAATAGTGAGCTGCAAATAAAAGCTAATATAAAGGCTTTATTTATCATTTTGGAATTTAGAGCTGTCAGATTTAGTCTTCTGAGGAAAAAAGTACAAAATTGGTGATTGGTGATCATTTTTCCCAAAGATCTAAATGTAAAGAAGCTGTAGAAGGCAAGAAGGCATTATTAAACCACTAGACCATTCAGGTATGACCTAAATCAAATCCCTTATGATTATACAGTGGAAGTGAGAAATAGATTTAAGGGACTAGATCTGATAGATAGAGTGCCTGATGAACTATGGACGGAGGTTCGTGATATTGTACAGGAGACAGGGATCAAGACCATTCCCATAGAAAAGAAATGCAAAAAAGCAAAATGGCTGTCTGGGGAGGCCTTACAAATAGCTGTGAAAAGAAGAGAAGTGAAAAGGAAAGATATAAACATCTGAATGCAGAGTTCCAAAGAATAGCAAGAAGAGATAAGAAAGCCTTCTTCAGTGATCAATGCAAAGAAATAGAGGAAAACAACAGAATGGGAAAGACTAGGGATCTCTTCAAGAAAATCAGAGATACCAAAGGAACATTTCATGCAAAGATGAGCTCGATAAAGGACAGAAATGGTATGGACCTAACAGAAGCAGAAGATATTAAGAAGAGATGGCAAGAATACACAGAAGAACTGTACAAAAAAGATCTTCACGACCCAGATAATTACGATGGTGTGATCACTGACCTAGAGCCAGACATCCTGGAATGTGAAGTCAAGTGAGCCTTAGAAAGCATCACTACGAACAAAGCTAGTGGAGGTGATGGAATTCCAGTTGAGCTATTCCAAATCCTGAAAGATGATGCTGTGAAACTGCTGCACTCAATATACCAGCAAATTTGGAAAACTCAGCAGTGGCCACAGGACTGGAGGAGGTCAGTTTTCATTCCAATCCCAAAGAAAGGCAATGCCAAAGAATGCTCAAACTACTGCATGATTGCACTCATCTCACACGCTAGTAAAGTAATGCTCAAAATTCTCCAAGCTAGGCTTCAGCAATATGTGAACCGTGAACTTCCTGATGTTCAAGCTGGTTTAAGAAAAGGCAGAGGAACCAGAGATCAAATTGCCAACATCCGCTGGATCATGGGAAAAGCAAGAGAGTTCCAGAGAAACATCTATTTCTGCTTTATTGACTATGCTAAAGCCTTTGACTGTGTGGATCACAATAAACTGTGGAAAATTCTGAAAGAGATGGGGATACCAGACCACCTGATCTGCCTCTTGAGAAATTTGTATGCAGGTCAGGAAGCAACAGTTAGAACTGGACATGGAACAACAGACTGGTTTCAAATAGGAAAAGGAGTTCGTCAAGGGTATGTATTGTCACCCTGTTTATTTAACTTATATGCAGAGTACATCATGAGAAACGCTGGACTGGAAGAAACACAGGCTGGAATCAAGATTGCTGGGAGAAATATCAATAGCTTCAGATATGCAGATGACACCACCCTTATGGCAGAAAGTGAAGAGGAACTAAAAAGCCTCTTGATGAAAGTGAAAGAGGAGAGTGAAAAAGTTGGCTTAAAGCTCAACATTCAGAAAACAAAGATCATGGCATCCGGTCCCACCACTTCATGGGAAATAGATGGGGAAACAGTGGTAACAGTGTCAGACTTTGTTTTTCTGGGCTCCAAAATCACTACAGATGGTGACTGCAGCCATGAAATTAAAAGACGCTTACTCCTTGGAAGGAAAGTTATGACCAACCTACATAGCATATTCAAAAGCAGAGACATTACTTTGCCAACAAAGGTTCGTCTAGTCCAGGCTATGGTTTTTCCTGTGGTCATGTATGGATGTGAGAGTTGGACTGTGAAGAAGGCTGAGCACTGAAGAATTGATGCTTTTGAACTGTGGTGTTGGAGAAGACTCTTGAGAGTCCCTTGGACTGCAAGGAGATCCAACCAGTCCATTCTGAAGGAGATCAGCCCTGGGATTTCTTTGGAAGGAATGATGCGAAAGCTGAAACTCCAGTACTTTGGACACCTCATGTGAAAAGTTGACTCATTGGAAAAGACTCTGATGCTCGGAGGGATTGGGGGCAGAAGGAGAAGGGGACGACAGAGGATGAGATGGCTGGATGGCATCACTGACTCGATGGACGTGAGCCTGGGTGAACTCCGGGAGTTGGTGATGGACAGGGAGGCTTGGCATGCTGCGACTCATGGGGTCGCAAAGAGTCGGACAGGACTGAGCGACTGATCTGATCTGATCCTGTATCATGATATTACTGTCCATTGCTTCTGTCTTCCTTATTTGCTGGATACAAACCACCTTTTGCACAGAAAGCAAAAATTATTAAGGGTTTAAAATTGAATTCCAAAAGTACATGCTAGATGACATTAAGTGATATAACTGATGCAATGGAACTTTGCTCAAGATTGACTTTGATGGCAAAGGGCACTGAAACATGTAATTATTACAAAGAAAATATCAAAATAATGCTCGGTTATTATAGAAAATTTGGAATTTATAAAAGAGTAAACAACATAAAGAAAAATATCAACCTACATCCTGCTTATATTTAGGCTGCTGCTGCTGCTGCTAAGTCACTTCAGTCATGTCTGACTCTGTGGGACCCCAAGAATGGCAGCCCACCAGACTCCCTCATCCCTGGGATTCTCCAGGCAAGAGTACTGGAGTGGGGTGCCATTGCCTTCTCCCTTATTTAGTCTGGTAGCTTTTAAACTTTTAACTTATGCCCCATAGTAAGAAACACATTTAAAGAACCATTTAGCACATAGATATAAACATAATACTGAATTGAAACAAAAATTTCGGGTAATACTTACCCTTAGAGCTTATATTGCTTTCTATTCTAGTCTGCTTTAGTCTAGTATAGTCAATCTATTTTCTGTATTCTATCCTATTCTATTTCATTATCACAACTAAGAATCAGGATCCACTGAAGTGATTTCATGACCTACTAAATGAATCTCAAACCATATTTGAATCCTGATCTAGGGAATCACAATGAATATTTCAGCCTTTTTCTTCTAGGACTTTTCTATACACTGTCTTCTTGACATAGATAAGAGTATATACTATTGTATCTACTTTTCTCATTTAGTATTATATAAGTATCAATAGTTTCTTATGCCATTAAAGGATATACTTGATAACCATTTTGATGGTTGCACAATATTTCTTGATATATATGCCATCATTTACCTAAACAATGCTGGATGTTTCCATTGTTTTCAGTTTTGCATAATCTTAAATAGCTGCAGTTAACATCTTTGTGTATAATCTTTGCTATATATTTCAGGTTACCTCCTTAGGATAGATTTAGGTAGCCAGATCAAAAGATATAAGTAGTTACAAAACTCTGGTTAACAAATTGCTTTCCAGGAAGGTTTATGAGTTTGTTTTTTTGTCAGCATTGTGTTGTGATTACTCTTCTGTTCATCAGATCAGATCAGATCAGTCGCTCAGTCGTGTCCGACTCTTTGCGACCCCATTAATCACAGCACGCCAGGCCTCCCTGTCCATTACCAACTCCCGGAGTTCACCCAGGCTCACGTCCATCGAGTCAGTGATGCCATCCAGCCATCTCATCCTGTCGTCCCCTTCTCCTCTTGCCCCCAATCCCTCCCAGCATCAGAGTCTTTCCCAATGAGTCAACTCTTCGCATGAGGTGGCCAAAGTACTGGAGTTTCAGCCTTAGCATTATTTCTTCCAAAGAAATCCCAGGGCTGATCTCCTTCAGAATGGACTGGTTGGATCTCCTTGCAGTCCAAGGGACTCTCGGGAGCCTTCTCCAACACCACAGTTCAAAAGCATCGATTCTTCGGCACTCAGCTTTCTTCACAGTCCAACTCTCACATCCATACATGACCACAGGAAAAACCATAGCCTGGACTAGACGAACCTTTGTTGGCAAAGTAATGTCTCTGCTTTTGAATATGCTATCTAGGTTGGTCATAACTTATACCAGTATATTAATAATTTCCAACATTTATTGAGCAGCTAATGTGTCATACATTCTACTAATGCATCACATGTATCATTTCATTTGATCTGCACAAAAAATGTGAAACAGTCTGCACTCCTCTCCTATCTTAGAAATGCAGAGACAGAGAGTCACATAACTTGCCAGAAGTCATTCAGGGTATACATGCAGAGTTGGTTTTTAAATCTGAGTCTGTAGAGGCAGTATTCTTAGCTTCTTTACTACATTGCCTCTACTAAAGTGCTCTAAGGAGCATTATCTTTAAAGATGCTTGCTAATTTGTTAGTTTAAGTGATATCATATTTTCTGATTTCTAGTAAAAGCATTTGTTAGATTTCTATTTCTCTGATTTCTAATAAAAGCATATAAATTCAGTAATAATTTTAATTTCATCAAATGTGAATTTTTTATTCTTTGAAAATTTATCTGTCAAAGTCTTGTTGTAGTTCTTACTGTTTTTATGACTGTGTAAACATTAACTGTGCAAACCCTGTGTTTCTTGTATTTACTGCAAATATTTTCATAGGATTTTTCTAAATAACAAAAATATTACAGAAATAAGTTTTGATTTTTTTGTTACATGTTTAACTCTATTTATTTCCTTTTTTCTCCATTCTTTTAAGGTTATAATGTTAGTTAGTTAAGTATATGCCTTTATTTTCTTCATTTTGTTTTATAGCTTGCCTTTTTATTCTGACAACATGTTCCATCAATGGTGTATGGTATATATTGTCAATGGGTACTTAATCCTGTTCCTTAATCCTGGCCAATTTTCTGGCATCATTTATTGCATGTACTTCCATTTGTTAAAATCAATATAGAATGCCTTCTTTATCATATGTGAAGTGTGTGTGTATGTGTGCATCTATGTATGAGACATACTCCTGTATAGCTCTCACACTGCTCTAAATACTACCATGTTCCCATATTTCAAAAAAATATAATAGGATTAGTTATCCTTTATTATTTGCTTTTAAAAATTTTTAGCTGTTATGTCTATTCTTCAAGGCAAACTAGAATTGTTTACTTAATTTCCACTCTAAACAATTAAATAGCAAATATCTGGTGAGAATTTGACAACATTTTAGGAAGAACTGATATCTCTTTATTAATCTTTCCTCAAGAATATGGTGTAACATGTCTCTCCACTAATTCAAGTCTTCCTTTTAAATTCCTCAGTGATGTTTTCATAGAAATTATCTTTCTTATTGCCATTGAGAATGGCAGCTTTTAAAAATTTTCTTATTGATGTATAGGAAACCTATTGTTTGGGAATTTTTGTACATTTATTTCATAGGTATCCCTCTTACTAAAAACTCTTACTACTCAGAGTTTTTCACTAGATTTTATTGGGTTTTCTAATTAGATAATCATAATTTGCAAATAACAGTTCACACTTCACTACATGTGGTAAGCCTTCCAGAACCATGGTAAATACCAGGAGTATTAAATAATATCTTACACTTGATCTGGACTCTAATAGGACTATCTTTGTCCTATAGTCTTTCATTTTTATATTTGATGTGTACTTTTTGTTCAAGATATATCATTCTGTAACTAGTTTATCTTAAATTTTTATTCAAGGATAAGTAGTAGATTTTCTAAAATTTATTTTCAACATCTATTAAAATTGTGTAATATAGTTTTTCCCATTAGGCCCATGGATGTGTGGCCCATTGATAGATATTGTGTTAAAACCATTTTTATCTCCTAAATAAAACCTAATTACTGAATCCTAAATAAAACCTAATTTCAGTAATAAAACCTAATTACTGAAAGTGGATTATTATTTTACTACTCTACTGAATTAGACTTGTTAGAATTTTATTTGGGAATATTTTCATCTCTGTTCATAGAGTTAATTTTTTAATGCCATACTGTTAGATTTTTTTTTTCTGATTGTGTCAGCTTCATAAGATGAACTAGGTAGTTTTCTGCCTTTGTGTTTTAAGATTATGACTCAGCCTGGGAAGTTATCTTTCTCTGAAAGTTTGAAGGAACAAAACCACATGGTATTATAATCCTGTTCCAAGATCATTCTTTAATCATAAAGGGATTTGGTACAGTAGTTGAGGGCTAAACTCTAGAGTCAGAGTGTCTGGATTTGAATTCCATTCAGCCATTTAGTATGCTCTAGGAAGTTCACTTCTCTTAAACCTCAGTTTTTTATTTATAAAGATGCCCTGGAGGAGGGAAAGGCTACCTACTCCAGTATTCTGGCCTGGAGAATTCCATGGACTGTATAGTCCATGAGGTTGCAAAGAGTTGGACATGACTGAGCAACTTTGACTTTCAGGTGGTGCTAGTGGTAAAGAACCCACCTACCAATGCAGGAGATGTAAAAGACATGGGTTCCCATGGACAGAGGAACCTGGTGGGCTACAATCCACGAGGTCGCAAAGAGTCAGACATGACTGAAACAACTTAGTATGTATGCATGCTGCTAAGTCGCTTCAGTCGTGTCCGACTCTGCGTGACCCCATAGACGGCAGCCCACCAGGCTCCCCCATCCCTGGGATTCTCCAAGCAAGAACACTGGAGTGGGTTGCCATTTCCTTCTCCAATGCAGGAAAGTGAAAAGTGAAAGTGAAGTCGCTCAGTCATGTTGTGACTCTTAGCGACCTCATGGACTGCAGCCTACCAGGCTCCTCCATCCATGGGATTTTCCAGGCAAGAGTACTGGAGTGGGGTGCCATTGCTTTCTCTGATGTATGCATGCATGTAGTATTTTTAAAAAATATATTATAGCTCCTTGGATAAGCTTCAGTTCAGTTCAGTTTAGTCGCTCAATGGTGTCCAACTCTTTGCAACCCCATGAACCGCAGCACACCAGGCCTCCCTGTCCATTGCCAACTCAGAATAAGCTTACTTTTCTTATTTTTCTAAGAGTAATACGTTTCAAACATTTAGAATAGTGTAGGGATAATATACTTTGAATAAATTTTCATGTCTAATGTTACTTATTTGTGGTCAACAAATGAAATCTAAATAGATACTTTTATTTATGGATGTTTCATAGTGACAAGTATAGGATCAAAGCTTTAAGGTGAGTTCTCTCTTGTGTGGGACACCATTTGTCATTATAAAAAGTTTGTAAGCATCTAATAAGTTAAATTAATTGTCATCACTTTTTGCTTACTTGCAATGTTAAGTATGAGAGCAGAGTGTTAAATATTACTATAATTGCTTTTGTCTTCTAACAGGTTTTCTTATCTGTTTTGAAGATGTATTATCAATATTACTACTATTTTGGTTTGTGATTTCTAAAGTTAATTGCCCTTTTCCCATGTTTTGAAAGTTTATCAGGATTTTCTTAGTGATTTCATGGTCAACTCCCTAATGGATTTTTCTATAGGAAGAAAAATCCAATTTGGAACATAAAATTATCTTACTGGGATCCTCAGACTGTTAGTTTAATGATTGCTTATACATATTTGCCTTTTTGTTTAGATTTTTGATGAAGAGGCATCTTACCACTGTGCTGTAATGCTCAACCTCCAAAAATCACCTTTTACTGGGATGTGGAATTTTACTTCCTGTAGTGAACACCATACTCTGTCTCTATGTCAGAAATACTCAGGTATAGATCATTATTTAGATAACTATGGTACTTTATGTTGTTAGAGATGTACAGTATGTTTTCACACAAAAGAATCTTATAAATTAATTAATATTTGTAATCATATAGCTTCTTTAACATTTTAGCATGGCTACATCCATGTGAGTAAAATTAGCTCAAGTATTGAATACAGTGTGATTTTCTTTCAAGATCATTGCCATAATTAAATATCAAAATTAAGTATTTAATGGAATTTGTTAATAGGAGTTGTCTAATGACAGTAAATTATGGTTGCACTTTGTTCTTTTTACTCTGGGATTTTTCAGATTTTGCTTTCTATCATGAGGAAAAGAGGAGAAAAAAATGTTTGTAACTGAACTTGGTGTAAACATTCATGGTTAAATTTAGCTCTCAAAAAAATAAAAGGATATGAAGCATTATAAATGGATCAAACACTAAGCCTTATCCTATAATCCACATAAAAATAAAATATGTACTTAAAAGTAGACATCATCTATATTTTCAAAATATTTTTTATTAAATTGTTTTCATTGGTCACAGTAAGTTTTTAACAAATGATTTTAAAAAAGAAATCCTTTGTCATATAATGAGAATCTCAAGTAGCTAATTCATGTGCTTCTGAAGAACTTTTTGCTAAATTAATCTTTACTCATGTGTCTTATACTTTTTAGTAACTGCCTTAATTCAGAGAAGTATTGCAAATCAATAAAGCAAATATATCCTCTAAGGGTGGTTTCATACATTTTTTGTGGGTTCTCCCAGATGAAAACTTGTAAAGGGAGACTTAACACCTTCTCTTGTTGAAGCAGTTCAAAGAAAGAAAGAATCTGACACCAATCTGAAATGGTAATCTTACTGCACTCCAGTTTTATTTTTCCCCTTCCCAAATCAGATCAACTAAAACAGAATTATTTATAAAACATACCTAGTTATCCTACCCAAAGTCTAAAACAAATAGATAAGTAATACCTAAAGTACATTATTATAGGGAGAAATTTCAAAAGCTATCTCATGACTTACCAAGGGGGTGTTTTGTTTTTTTTTTTCTTTTACACACAGAAATTGAAAGCAGACAGACCTTGTGGAATACTACAGAGACTATGAAGTATCAAAATAACCTGTACAAAATAATCCTGAAGACCCTGACTTGGACCGATGCTCTAAGAGAGTGTCAGAAAGAAAACATGCGCCTGGTGAGCATCACAGACCCTTACCAGCAGGCCTTCCTGACTGTGCAGGCGGTCGTCCGCAACTCTTCTTTGTGGATTGGACTCTCCAGTCATGACGTAAGTTTTCAGTCCCGATTGCCAGGATGGGGTGACGGAATGTGACATTTTTTTATTGCACACAGCATCTCTCCTATCACACTAAAAAAACCCAGAGATCATAAAATCTTACTCCAGTGAATGAATTTCGTCAAGTATGTAATTTTTAGTGGCAATCATTTTCCCACTGATTTGCTGCTTTATTGTTTAGCTTTAGAAAAATGTCCAATGGTATGTAACTGAGCACTTCTTTTTATTTATTCTAATCAAAGATGGAGCTGGAATCTGGAGCTGCCATCTCTCCTCAGCCAATGAAAAGGAGAGGGGAAGGGCAGTTACAAAATCACAGGGGGTTGGATGAGTGGAAGCCCATGGACGTCATTAAAGGGCTTTTTATCCCTTTCTGAATAAGCAAAGTGAAATTAAGCCACTCTACAAAGGAATTAGAAGAGCAATTCACCCTATCTCCAACTCTGATCTTGGGTACTTCTCATTCATCTCTTAGCCCAACAACAAATGCTAGTCTCCTATTAATTCCTGACACTGAATTACATACATATAGCATGAACAGGAATATTTATGCTCCTAAATCTTTTGGCTAAAATTAATAGGGAATTGTCTTTAAAATAGAGCTCTATTATTTCTGTCAGCATCGTAGTCCTTTTTTGCCTCTTTTCTGAGCCTTCTTTGTAATGATTTGATGCTTTGCCTGATGAAATGAATTTAAAGTTAATATCTAGGGCTGGTATATAAGGCTGCATATGTTGTCTATTGATAGGGGTGCCATTTTCAAAGATGGTAATGTGAACTTTGCTTCCTGCATCTGTGCAGCGAGTGACCCATAAAGCCCAGTTAGATAAGTGTCACCTAAACCAGTATTCCTAATCCACTCTTAGAGAGAAGTTAATCGGGAGAGTAGGAGAGAAGCATCCATGGCATTGTGAAGCAAACCTGAGGCATGGAGGCTGTAGGATAACCCTCAGTGTACCAAGATGGTTTTAGGGTTGTCTGGAGAAAAAATAATGAAAGACGATTCAATCCTTGCACAAACCCCAAGTTGAACTGAAGAGTGGATGAAAAACTTAAACTCAGAAGTGAACATAATCTTTGACAAACTTTAAATTTATTACCACCAGCATTTTTCAGAAGCTCAATTAAAAAAAAAAAAAAAAACAGTACTTAGAAACTGCTTGAAGAATCAGTTCAGTTCAGTCACTCAGTCATGTCCAACTCTTTGCAACCCATGAACTACAGCACGCCAGGCCTCCCTGTCCGTCACCAACTCCCAGAGTCCACCCAGACTCATGTGCATCGAGTCGGTGATGCCATCCATCCATCTCATCCTCTGTTGTCCCCTTCTCCTCCTGCCCCCAATCCCTCCCAGCATTAGGGTCTTTTCCAATGAGTCAACTCTTCGCATGAGGTGGCCAAAGTATTGGAGTTTCAGCCTCAGCATCAGTCCTTCCAGTGAACACCCAGGACTGATCTCCTTTAGGATGGACTGGTTGGATCTCCTTGCAGTCCAAGGGACTCTCAAGAGTCTTCTCCAACACCACAGTTCAAAAGCATCAATTCTTCGGCGCTCAGCTTTCTTCACAATCCAACTCTCACATCCATACATGACCACTGGAAAAACCATAGCCTTGACTAGACGAATAGTTTCTCCAAAACTCTGGATTTTAAAATATACCCTTAGTTCAAGCCAGATTGTCAGCTTGAACAGCTTCCCTAGACTTCACAGTATCAGTTCCTTCATAGCATTGCTTTTACTTCCTTTCTCTTTCATGTTTGGCATTATGTGAAACGCATCACTGTGTCTCTTGTGAAGCTGGTAATCAGTTATTACATTTCCTAGTTTTAATCACATTAAACCTTTTAAAAGAAAAGCAGTGTTGTCACTGGAGAAAAATTGTAAAGTTAGAATAAATTTAAAAAATAAAATTGAAATCACCTGTAATCCCCAGTATCTAGTGATAAACCGATTTAAATGTTTAGTATATATCCTTCAGGTTATTTTTCTGTGCACATGTATTTATTTTTAAGACAGTTGGTATCATACAGTTTTGTAACTTTTTTCCCCCACTTGATGATTTTGGTCTTCTTTCTTATTCTGTTTTCAATCTTCACCTCTTTTTCTCTTTTCCCTTTTGCTCTTCAACATATTTTATGTAGCTATTTATTATATATTTTCATAAACTGCCTTAAATCTTTGGCACATGGCAGGATATAAAGAAATGAAAGTTTATACTAAAAACAGTGGGAGGTTTTGAAAGATTCTAAGCATGGTAGTAACAACATCGGATTTTGACTTGACAAAAATTATGCTGTGGAGAAGCTGGGGAAGGAAGTGAGAAGTCCTGAGACAGAAGACCAGTTAGAGTTTCTTGTAGACATCAGTGCAGGAAATGATGATGGTCTGGACTGAGGCGTGTTTACACTGTCTGCAGCACAGCAGTTGCAGGTTATAGGAAGTCCGGAGTGTGACTGTGACAGCAGGTCACTAGTACATTGAAGTGAAAGTCTAGAAGAGGAAGTCAAGAAGGTTTGGGAACAGGGTGAGTCAACCACATGAACACAGAACTCCCTAAGTTAGAGGTAAGACCAGGAGGACAGAGCAAGACATGGGGCGTCTCCTTAGTGAATGTCAGAGATGGGCAGGGGGCCAAGACCTCAGTGAATGTCAGAGAGAAGCAAGGACTCTGGGCGGTTGCAGTGATAAGGGCATAAACCTCAAAGGAAATTACTAAAGTAGATAAAAATACCCATGACCTCATTCTCATGGCTCTGTGGTATCTGAGATTAAGAAAAGCAAATAGCCTTCCCTTGTGGGTGCTGAAAGGAACTTGCTCTGTTAGAAAAGACAGGTTTTAATTAAGATCCATCAAGGTCTAGAATTCAGTGAAGAGATATTTACAGTCTTAGTAAACAGACTTAGTGTTCAAAAAAGAGATGGAGGGAATGGGATGGCTTATCTACAAGGAAGTTCCAAAGGTCCAAGGACCTGGGTTAGTTGGGAGTGTAGCAAGGGAGAAGGAATCCAGGGTAATACCCAGTACTGGCAACATCACAGGGACAAAGGGCCACATTTGAGGCCACTTGGTTTAGAAATTAACTGGCTACAACTTTACAACTGGAATGCTCAGTTCAGATCAGTTTAATCGCTCAGTTGTGTCCAACTCTTTGCCATCCCATGGACTACAGCACGCCAGGCCTCCCTGTCCATTGCCAACTCCTGGAGTTTACTCAAACTCATGTCCATTGAGTCATTGATGCCATCCAACCATCTCGTCCTCTGTCATCCCCTTCTCCTCCTGCCTTCAATCTTTTCCACATCAGAGTCTTTTCAAATGAGTCAGTTCTTCACATCAGGTGGCCAAAGTACTGGAGTTTCAGCTTCAGCATCAGTCCTTCCAATGAATGTTCAGGACTGATTTCCTCTAGGATGGACTGGTTGGATCTCCTTGCAGTCCAAGAGACTCTCAAGAGTCTCCTCCAACACCACCATTCAAAATCATCAGTTATTCAGCACTCAGCTTTCTTTATAGTCTAACTATCACATCCATACATGACTACTGGAAGAACCATAGCCTTGACTAGTGGATCTTTATTGGTAAAGTAAGTCTCTGCTTTTTAATATGCTTTCTAGGTTGGTCATAACTTTTCTTCCAAGGAGTAAGCATCTTTTAATTTCATGGCTGCAGTCACCATCTGCAGTGATTTTGGAGCCCAAAAAAATAAAGTCTGTCATTGTTTCCATTGTTTCCCCATCTATTTGCCATGAAGTGATGGGACCAGATGCCAGGGATCTTAGTTTTCTGAATGTTGAGTTTTAAGCCAACTTTTTCACTCTCCTCTTTCACTTTCATCAAGAGGCTCTTTAGTTCTTCTTCACTTTCTGCCATAAGAGTGGTGTCATCTGCATATCTGAGGTTATTGATATTTCTCCCGGCAATCTTGATTCCAGCTTGTGTTTCTTCCAGTCCAGCATTTCTCATGATGTACTCTGCATATAAGATACAGCCTTGACGTAACTCCTTTTCCTATTTGGAACCAGTCTGTTGTTCCATGTCCAGTTCTAACCGTTGCTTCTTGACTGCATACTATTTCTCAACAGGCAGGTCAGGTGGACTGGTATGCCCATCTCTTTCAGAATTTTTCACAGTTTGTTGTGGTCCACACAGTCAAAGGCTTTGGCATAGTCAATGAAGAAGAAGTAGATGTTTTTCTGAAACTCTCTTGCTTTTTCAATGGTCCAGCAAATGTTGGCAATTTGATCTCTGGTTCCTCTGCCTTTTCTAAATCCAGCTTGAACATCTGGAAGTTCACAGTTCATGTACTATTGAACCCTGGCTTGGAGAATTTTGAGCATTACTTTACTAGCATGTGAGATGAGTGCAATTGCGCATTAGGTTGAGTATTCTTTGGCATTGCCTTTCTTTGGGATTGGAATGAAAACTGACCTTTTCCAGTCTTGTGGCCACTGCTGAATTTTCCAAATTTGCTGGCATATTGAATGTAGCACTTTCACAGCATCATCTTTTAGGAATGCTGGTGGAGAACAATTCTGGATGAAATAGTTGGTGGTGTTGAGGTTTGACTGCCTTTGCTATTTTTCATTCACTAAGGGGACTGTATGTGGCCTTTGCCCAATGTTCCGCTTAAGCCAGTAATGCTAAATTGCCATGGGCTTCAGGAAAGCATGCCTCAGTGGGTCAGTGTGTAAGGCCTGGTGCCCTGGCAGCACCACAGGAGAGCTCAGGCAGGCCTATACTTCACAACCCATCACCTGCACATCTGTAGCTACCTTGAAAGCGTCTCTCAAGACAGGTGGTCATGCTTTTATCAGGATGCAAAGATAGATGTTCACAGATTTCTAGCACACAATAGAATGTACTGAATAAGGAAGTTTCTCTTCAAAGACAAGTGTGAAAACAGTGGTATGAGATCCACAGGGCCTGAGAGTTTAAAAAGGAGCTAACAGGGGTTGGGGGCAGGAGGAAAAGGGGACAACAGAGGATGAGATGGCTGGATGGCATCACTGACTGGATGGACGTGAGTCTGAGTGAACTCTGGAAGTTGGTGATGGACAGGGAGGCCTGACATGCTGCGATTCATGGGATCACAAAGAGTCAGACATGACTGAGCGACTGAACTGAACTGAACTGAACACCCATGTAGCTCTTATTGTGTGCCAGCTAGCCACTGATTTATGTGTCTTACACGTTACCCCATTGATTCTAACCCATGAGATTAAGTGTCACATCCATTTAATAGAAGAGGGGATGGAAATGTGGCAAGGTGAGGCAATGGCACCCCACTCCAGTACTTTTGCCTAGAAAATCCCATGGACAGAGGAGCCTGGTAGGCTGCAGTCCATGGGGTCGCTAGAGTCTGACACGACTGAGCAACTTCACTTTCACTTTTCACTTTCATGCATTGGAGAAGGAAATTGGCAACCCACTCCAGTGTTCTTGCCTGGAGAATCCTGGGTACGTGGGAGCCTGGTGGGCTGCCGTCTCTGGGGTCGCACAGAGTTGGACACGACTGAAGCGACTTAGCAGCAGCAGCAGCAATATCACAATCAAAAGCTGACAAATGACTGAACCAGAATTCAAAACTAGTATGCTTAGCTCCAAACCCATGTTCTTTCCACTACTACATATTATCTCTAAGTTAATCAGCACTCACAGTGGTCCTCACTCCATTTTAACTCTCTGATTTCCAACAACCAATGGTTCTAATTATGTGTGAGGCAGCAAAGTATAATGGTTTAGACCATGGACTCCAGGGTCTAATGGCCTGGATTTGAATCCCAGCTCACTATGGTTTTACACTCTGTGTGATGGTACATGACTTCAGTTTCCTCAACTATAAAATGGATATATGATAGTACCTGGGTGCCTTATATGGTTGTTGTAAGAATTATATAATATTTGCAAAGTACTTAAAACCATGCCTGATTGTAGTAAGTGCTTTGTAAATATGTGCTAAATATAAGGTAAAATTAAAAGTCACGCTCAGTCGTGTCCAACTCTTTGTGACCCTGTGGACTGTAGCCCATTAGGTTCCTCTGTCTATGGAATTCTCCAGGCAAGAATACTGGAGTGGGTAGCCATTCCCTTCTCCAGGGGATATTCCCTACCCAGGGATCAAACCCAGGAGTCCTGCATTGCAGGAGGATTCTTTACTGTCTAAGCCACCAGGGAAGCCCTTAGATCGACCACAAGGGTCAAAATCAAACCATAGGGACAAGATGAAGGATTGTCACTTAAAATATATTTCTCCACCTTCCAGGATGAACTCAATTTTGGTTGGTCAGATGGGAAACATCTTCAATTTAGTCGCTGGGCTGAAAATAACGAACAACTTGAAGACTGTGTAGTATTAGACACTGATGGATTCTGGAAAACATCTGATTGCGATAATAATCAACCAGGCGCTATTTGCTATTATTCAGGAAGTATGCTAATTTCAAGTATTTTAATTCTTTAATTGTTATCAGTCTTATGAGTAGTGGAATTTGGGGGAAATGGATTTGAAATCTTGTTTTAAAATTATAAAGCAATTATAAACTTGTCCTTTTTACAACAAAATTTATTGTGAAAATTTGTAATCAAGAATCATTAAATGTTAAATATTTTGTCATTAACTTGTTATTTTAGATATATTTTATCTTTATTTCCGTCAACAGATGATAGTAATTGACCTTTGAGTTTAAAGTCCTTGTTAGCCTCATTTTGTGTACCTTTTTGTTTATGTTCTTATGGAAAACTTACATCTGTGGGCATTCTTTTGCAATTCTTTTCAATACTTCACATTTGTTTTATGAGTCACCGCTAAGATTTATTTGGTTGCGAGTAACAGTAATGAGCTCACTTCAGAGAAACTTAGATCTTCAGAAACGGGGATGGGGATAGAGCTGCACCTTCGAGGAAAACGGGTCCGTAAGCCAGAGGTCTTCCACCTCTCTGTTCTGTTTCTGTCTGTGGATCTGCACTCTTATCTTTATATACTTCCTGCTTCTCTGCACATGGTGAAACATGGCAGCTCTGCAGCTTTCGATTTTAGCCAGAACTGGAGGTGAATTGACTGAACTGAATCCCACTTTTCATATCTGTAGAGAGAATCTGATAGACTCAGCTGAGTCAGATATGCAGTCTCTAGCCCAGTCAGAGGAAAGTGGTTTTACAACTTTTAGGGGCCCACACTTGTGGGTTTGTGGTTAGAAAAAAAGACTAATTCACAAAGGGAGTTGCCGTGAGCTGGGAGAAATACTGTACTGAATGGTCTCTACCACATATTGAATCAGTTTGATTGGCTTTGAGTAGAGCATATCCTTATTTGCATCTTTTTTAATGTATAGCCTTTTCATAAAATGAAAAAAAAAAGCTGAATTTAGATTTTCTAGGTGTCAGATTTTAAATTATTTCTATTTGCTTTGGTTAGAGCAATAACTTGTTTAGAACATCACATATTTCATAAATATTTCTTTAAAATTAGAGAAGATGTCATTAACCAGAAAACTGAAGGTGAATTCCCAAAGTTATATTTAGGTACTTATTATTATGTTTGTATTGTTTCTCTGAAGTGGCCCCTTGTATTTGAAGTCTGGCAATGCAGGAACACAGAAACTGCATTTAACCTAATAACACTTCATTATCCATATTATTCTACTCATTCCACATCAGGGGAAAGAAAATTGTATTAAATAATTTCTTTCCTACAGAAAGCCAGTTAAGAGGTCACATTTTATTCAAGCATAAACAGAACAAGCATCGCCAAGTTATTATTTCTTGGCTTCCTGAATATTTCCTACAAATCAAGTCTAATTACTATGAACATGATTTAATATTTATATATGTAATTAGAATTCTTACCATTAATTCTTTTTCTAGATGAGACTAAGAAAGAGGTCAAACCAGTTGCCAGTTTTCAGTGTCCATCTCCTGTTCTAAGCACTCCATGGATACCATTTCAGAACTCTTGCTACAATTTCTTGATAACAGAAAATAGATACAGAGTGCCAACACAAGATGAGGTTCATTCTAAGTGCAAGACACTGAGTAAGTATGCTATATAGCCATTGTATGTTGCATCACGCTCTTAAAACTAACCAAACTCGCCTGAGTGTATTATAAATATTTCTAATTAGCAGTAGTAACTAGAACTCAAAAATACCCATCTCCTCATTTCTTCATTGTCAATGACAAAGTATTAAAATTTGTGTTTAGTGAGAATGGTAACAGTATAGGAGTTCCTCCATTTTTAACCTGTCCATTCGAGAACTAGTGTGTCTTTCCGTGTATAAACAAAGTGGATTCTACTTACAAGGGAAAAGAAATGACACTGAGACTAGAGAATGGGATGTTAAATCAACTTAGGCTGTGGGCAAAGAGAAAATAGGTCAGTCTGAGTGGTTGAAAGCTTAGACAAGTTGTAAAGAAGCACCTCTGCTTAAAAGAAATACATATTTCATACTTTTAGCTCTCAAGGTTATCCAGATATTTCGTATGAGATCGACTGAGGATTTATGACTTTTTAACAGTGGACCCATCAACTTTGTAGAAAATTCGTATGGAAGATATCAGACCATTATTCCCCAAAGTGTGCTCTGTGGAACACTACTTTTAAGAGGTGTTCTATTAAAAAAAAAAAAAAAAGATTCTTAGTAAAAGAACAAGGATGAGAAATTTCACACATCTTTGTTTCCTGTTAAAACATTATCAAATATACATTAGCATGTACTTTGAGAAATACTGGCATGAATGAAGTAGTTTAACTTTGGTTAACCAATGTTTGTAAAGCTCTTTTCAATGTAACTCTTTTCTGAGGAACCCCTGAGGAACACACTTTGGGAAATATTAAACTTTTAAAGCCTTCCTATAAAACAGTGATCTCTAAGAAAAAGGAAGATTTTTTACTTTTAGCCCATTCAAGAGGTTTTATTTGTTACAATCTTTGACATTGTATCATGAATATATATGGATTTATACCAACTCAAAATAAGCCTTGTGAGGAAAAGCAAATCAGTGTTTCAAATTCTCTACTCAACTTCTAGTTTTCCACTATTCTATGAGACCAAATTTAAGATCAAAATGTTTGAAAACTTCTCAACCTATTCATTGTAGTAACAAGATGGTTTTCATTTATATCTCTTACTTATTTTCTACTGTTGTTTGTTTTGAAGTGTATTAAGCTGGGAAGTAAAAATTGCTAAATTATCAAACAAAGTGTTCTAAATAATTATTTAAATTATTGGCTATTTTTTTATTTAACAGATCCAAAATCACATATTCTGAGTATTCGAGATGAAAAAGAGAACAACTTTGTTCTTGAGCAGCTTCTACATTACAATTACATGGCTTCATGGGTCATATTAGGTATAACTTATGAAAGTAAGTTGTAAATCTACTGGTTTTTTTTCTATATTCATAGTTTATTATGAACTACTTGTTTATCACACTGTGATTATATCAACATACAAAATTATAATTATGAACTTAGCATAACTTACACAGATACCAAGACAGGTTTTGTGTCTCTGCCCTGCCACTAAAATACCTTTCCCACCAAGCTTGGAGTTTAATGGTGGAAAATTATTTCCTTTTTCCACTCTCCCTCCTAGCAGTACAAGACTAACTAAAAATGACTGCACTCCCACATAAATGTCTAATACTTACTTTATATTTCTAGGTGTATGACCTGAGTGAGAATAGAAATACACTTCTAACGTTGCATTTTTGGGTTTATATCATTGGCTTGGGGTATACATTAGAAAAAGGAGACACATAGTCTGTCAATGGACTAGAATATTTGAGATTGTAAGTGCTACAAACCCAAGATATAATTGCTATGAAACTTTTTAAAAAACACAGACTCTAGTAATAGAAGTAAGACCAATTTAGAAAGATACTCATTAAGAGGTATCCTAAAAATCATAAAGTTTTGAAATTAGGAAAAAATCACTCTTTGGGCACAAAGCCTCAAAAACATACATTTACCCAAAGAGGGGGCTGAATGAGAGGCACAGGACAGTGATAGCTAGAGGTAGGGTAGACAAAGAAGCTAAATTACTCAAATCTGGCCATTTTAAAAATAGTCTGCTCTTTGCTATCTAACCTGTCTCTTTCTAAAAATTACTGAAGATTTTCTTGCAGATGAGTTAACAAAAATTAAGCTATCAAGCAATGACTAAGGCTTGGGTTGCCAGCTGAAGATAAGTTCATCATGATAGTATTTAGTTGCCCATCTTTTTTCTAATGATGCTTGAATACTCAGATTTGAGGATGGGAAAAAATGGAGAGGAACTAGGTAGAAACTTCCCAGTGAAGAAAAGTGAAAGTGTTAGTTGTCAGTCCAACTATTTGCGACCCCATGGCCTGTCGTCCTCCAGGCTCCTGTGTCCATGGGACTCTCCACACAAGAATTCTAGCTTTACCTGAAAGTGACTGAGGAAACAGTGATCCTGTGTGGAGCAGCAGAAACTAGACCCAGGATATAGTTAAGAGATTTCAATTGTACCCTCTGCTGTGCTTTCTTAGTTATATCATCAGAAACAACTGAGGACTTCCCTGGTGGTCCAGGGATTAAGAATCTACCTGCCAATAGAGGAGACATGGGTTTGATCCCTGGTCCAGGAAGATCCCACATGCCGTGGAGCATCTAGGCCCGTGTGCCAGAGCTACTGAGCCCATGCGCCTAGAGCCAGAGAAGCCACTGCAGTGAGCAGCCCATGCATAGCAATTAGAGAGTAGCCCCCATTCACCTCACTGCAACCGAAAAAATCAGTTGACATAAATTGTGCATAGTTTAAGTCCAGTTTTCTACCACTAGTTTTATAACATGTTAATTTTTTAAATAGTTATGTTAATTTTCATCACAATTAAACATATATGTAGAAAAAATGAATATTGGATGAAGTAACAACAAAATGTTAAATTATTTCAGGATGATAGAATTGTAAGTAAATTTTAGTTTTAATATTTATAATTTGTACTTTCTATGTTGAAAATAAGCATTGTTTACTGTTAAAATTGGAAGCTATTTTAGAGAAACACATAAGTATACAACCTTTAGAATGTTGGGGAAAAAGAAAATTACTTGAGTTTGAGATATTAACCTCGTAACTGTAATTCAAGTCTTAATTTAATCTTTAAGCATAGAAAAAAAATGTTTCTTTTCTAGATAATTCTCTTAGGTGGTCTGATAAGACCACGCTGTCATATACACACTGGAGATCAGGAAGACCAGCTATAAAAGATGGCAAGTTTATTGCTGGCTTGAGTACTGATGGCTTCTGGGATATTCAAACCTTTAATGTTGTTGGAGACTTACTATACTTTCACCAGCACAGCATTCTGGCTTGTAAAATTGAAATGGGTAAGTATGCTAAGGCAGAGTTTCTACTCCAGCGAAAGAGAATGCAAAGCCATTAGCTCCATTAGTGGGCATTATGCAATTGAACTTTTTGAGTAGCTCCCCTGTATTCAGTATCATGAGAAGCACTACGGAGGTTTTAGAGGAAGGAACACACACTCCCTGTTGTCATGGTCTTGATCTCAAGGATTAAAATGAATGCAGTTGGGAAAACAGCGTTAAATGTTTATTATTGTTTTATGTAGGTTAGTCTTAGGTTATTTAGTATGTACAGGCTTAAATTTGTTGAGAAATCAAAAGACACCAGTGAAAACAGATATAATGAAAATTAAGAATGCATTGAGGAGAAGGGGAAAAACTTGTTTGGGCCTTGAAAGATGGATAAAATTTCTATGCATAAGAAAGTGTATGTAGGTAGTTTTGACAGTCTAGGCTAAAAATGAATGTTTCTCAAGTTTGCCTAATTCCTTAAATAAGTCTATTTTTTAATGTATATCGGGTTTAAATTTTTTACAGCTTAAAAACTGTTATTATGGCCATTCTGCTCTAAGCCCTCTGCTAGGAGCCCATCACAGTCACATCTGGGCCCACCTTTTCCCTTCATACTCCTGGAGAATAACTTTCGGATATACCACTTCTATCAACAATCTCCAGGAATTCCCTACTATCAGTTATTTTGAGTTCCTGTAAGCCTTTGAGACTTTTTAGAAACCAGTGTCTCTTCTAAATTTCTAGGCTTCCTCCCAGTCTCCATTTTTCCCACCGTTTTTGGTTCGAAGAAGATCTTTTCCTGCCAGGCTGATCTCTTAATTGTCCATGTACAGTGTATACCCTTTCTTACTTGTACCTTTAATTATGGGTTTTTTTCCTGCCATGATGTCTTCTACCTTCTTTCTTTTTTTTTTTTTTAAATAAAACTTTCATTTTAGAATAGTTTTAGATTTATAGAAAAGTTGCAAAGATAGTACAGAGAGTTCCCATATACACCATAACCTGTTTTCCCTGTTGTTGACATCTGTCTTAAGTATGGGACATTTGTTACAACAAATAAACCAATATTGGTAGATTATTATTACCTAAAGTCTATATATTGTTCAGACTTCCTTAGTTTTTACTTCATGTTATTTTTGTGTTCAGGAGTCCATCCAGTATACTACATTACACTTGGTCATCATGTTCACTTAGGTTCTTCTTGGCTATGATAGTTTTTCAGATTTTTGCTTTTCTTGACAATTTTGAGAAGCACTGGTCATGTGATTTGTAGACTGTCCCTCAGTTTGGGTTGGCTGATCTTTTTCTCATGGTTAAACTGGAGTTATGGGTTTGGGGTTTAGGGAAAAAGCCAAAGAGGTAAAATGTCATTCTCATCACGTCCTATGAAGGATATATGCTGTCAACGTAACTTATTACTTGTCACTGTGGATTTTGACCTTGATCACCGGGGTCAAGGTAATGTTTGTTAGCTTCCTTCACTACAGAGTTGCTCTTCTTCCCACCTCCCATAGCGTACTCTTTGTAAGGAAGTTACCATACTCAGTCCTCACTGAGGGAATGGAGAGTTATTTTCTACCTTCCTGCAGTGGGGAGTATCTATATAAATAACTTGGAGTTCTACATAGGAGAGTTGTCTATTCTCTTCCATCTAAAAATTTATTTAGGCATTTATTCATATCAGTTTGGGCTCATGGTTATTTTTTTATACTTTGGGCTATAATAGACTATATTATTTTAATATTTTCCTTGATTTTTTCCAGATTTGGCTGCTGGAGCTCTTTAACATGGCTTCTGTTTCCCTTTGAAATACCCACATAATTGTGGTCTTGTTATTACCGTAGTTGATTGATTGTTTTTAGTTGGCTTTCTTGTTACCATATTTCTTTTTAGAACTAATTTCAGCTAACCAAAGTCTGGAGACCTAGTTTATTAAAAAGGTTTTCTGACTCCTAATCCAGATGAATCTTTCCTTTCCTAGTCAGTCACAAGTGTTCTAGTGGTTCATTGTTTTGCCCTCACTTCAGGTGCTAGTGTTTTCTGTGCCCAACTAATAGGTGAGCTCCTTAAATGAAAGACATTGTTTGTGCCTTTTTTTAATCACCCAGACAACTGTAATAGGTAAGAGCTTATTAAATAAGCTGTGGCGATAAGAAAAAGAAAGTATGCATTTGACCTTCTTATAGTCCAATTTTATTTAACTTTTGAAATGGTTGTATGTCCAATATTACCCAAATTATGTATTTTAAATAATTTAAATTTAATCACTAACACTTTTAATTTAAATATTATAGTTGACTACAAGGAAGAATATAATACTACTCTGCCACAGTTTATTCCATATGAAGATGGTATTTATAATGTTATTCAAAAAAAGGTAACATGGTATGGAGCATTAAATGCATGTTCTCAAAGTGGAGGTCATTTGGCAAGTGTTCATGACCAAAATGGCCAGCTTTTTCTGGAAGATATCGTAAAGCGTGACGGATTTCCACTATGGGTTGGGCTCTCAAGTCATGATGTAAGTCTTGTTTTGTTTTCCAGAAACTTTTCAAGTATATTCGAGGGTCGGAAATTTGAGCATAAAATATTAACTCAAAGTATAACATCAGATTAAGTCCTGGGATTGCATTCGCATACCATAGTGCTTTCTATCTTTTCACAATGTAGAACAGATAGAAAATTGTGTTTGTAGAGTACACCAGGGCAACTGGCCAGGACCGCAGCTGCCCTAGACACTGCCACGCCATCCTAAGGACTCAGTAGATTAGTATCTCATCAACACCACTGTAACCTATTTGGGATAGACCAGTTGGAGAGCTGGTAAAAAGGGAATGGCTTAGGATCAGAAAAATCTGATTTCCAATATGAGTGGCAGGTCTTCTATCTACATATTGGGTGACCACAAGCAAGTTATTATACCTTTGCAAGCTTATTTCCTTATCTGTCAAATGGGGGTGATGATATGTTCCTTAATAGAGGATTATTAGCACAAAATTTGTATTGGGATGAGAATGGATACATGTATACGTATGGCTGAGTCCCTTTATTGTTCACCTGAAACTGTCACAACATTGTTAATTGACTCTGCTGCTGCTAAGTCGCTTCAGTCGTGTCAGACCCTGTGCGACCCCATAGATGGCAGCCCACCAGGCTCCGCTGTCCCTGGGATTCTCCAGGCAAGAACACTGGAGTGGCTTGCCATTTCCTTCTCCAGTTAATTGACTATACCCCAATACAAAATAAAAGTTAAAAAAAATTATATAAAGTGCCAAGTAAAACTCTTAACTACATCTAAAATATAGATGTATATTTTCTCCCCACTTCCCCCTAGAAATTGACACTATTTGAAAGTAATCTGCTGGTAAACATGCCTTTTGTGCCACTATTTGAATCCTATTAAGTAGTATACATATATAAATGTACTGATAATGATATCTAGTATACAAAAAAACAGTCTGTTGAGATTAGAATGGAGGCCTAATCTAAATAAAGTGGGAAAAGTAAAAGGATGGCAAATTATGATTAAAGAATGAAGGACAAATCAAAAGTAATCTTCCTATATGAATTTCTTGGGAACTATTTTTCTCTTCCAGCCTCTTGCTGCTTGATAACTTCTGTAATATGAAAAAAATCAAGCCAAGGACACAAACCACAAAGCTATAAAACATAAAAAACAATATTTAGAGTAATATGAAGATTGGGATTGTAAACCTGTAATTGTGACAAATGGAAGCCATTTCCATGTCATATAATTTCTAGTGTTATATAAACTCATCCTTAAAAAATGAAATCTAGAGATAGAGTGTAGTAACACTATCTCTAAAGTCCTATTTAAATTATATGCCAGAGCAAATGTCTCAAATCACTGCATCAAAAGTAAATCCCTGGTTTTACAAATATGTTCAGGTCTGTAGTACTTATAAGCAAATAATTAACACTACATTCCTATATTTATGAAAGTATGCATGTTCATCTCAATGTTCTTTTGAAGTCATACATATGAATTCAGATTATCACTATTATTCTTAATACAGGGAAGTGAATCAAGTTTTGAATGGTCTGATGGCAGTGCCTTTGACTATATTCCATGGAAAGATAAAAAATCTGCTGGAAATTGTGTTGTCTTGGATCCAAAAGGAATTTGGAAGCATGAAAACTGCAAGTCTGTTAAGGATGGTGCTATTTGTTATAAACCTACAGAATGTAAGACTTGATTTCAAATAGCTGTATATTTACTAAAACATGACATTTGTTTTATGTACCTGATTAAATATGGAAAATAATTTTTATAGATATTAAATAAGGTTTATTCACAAATCCTAGCAAAATAATTTTGATACTTTGTGGAGAGAAACAAATATGATATGCCCATTCAAGGAATTTGTTCTCAAAGACTTTCAATTGTTCTGTTACTCAGTGAGTTTTACTCTAGAATTTGTGAATTTTAATTTCACAGTGAGATTCTCCTTTTTAAAAAACGGTTCCACAGGATATAGATTTGAGAAAAATCTTAGGTGATTTACCATATTAATGATTCTGAAAGTTTTTATAGAAAAGAATCTCTGTAGTAAAGAAATGTTCTGTGTAACTAAACATTCTCCAAATATTTCTACTATAGAAAGTAGAATGGTGATTGCTGCAGGGAAGAAAGAATGAGGTGTTATTATTTAATTGGAGCAGAGTTTCAGTTTTGCAAGATGAAACAGTTTGCAGGTGGATGGTGGTGATGATTGCTTAATAATGTGAATGTACTTCATGCCATTGAACTGTACAGTGAAAAATAGTTAAAATGGTAAATTTTACATAATGTATATTTTATCCCCTTTCAAACAAAATGGAATCTTCTTGACAGGAATGTAACAAACTTACCACGTGGCTGGCCCTTGCAAGGAAAAAAAAAATGTGAGAGTTGGAAGCAAAACTCCCTAAAGAACAGTAAGAAAAGAAAATATATGCTGTCTAAGACAGGCCATTTGCAGCTTGGACTAGAAACAAACAGACTTTGAAGATAAGGCATTTCCATATGTTCCCAGTGGATGAAGAATTGTTTTTAAAGCCAACCCATTCATAAAAGTACACTCATCCTAGCCATGCATTGGTGGCCAGTGTTCGGCATGTCTTGAATCTAAAGAAACACTCACCATTGCCTGTGCAGTGATAGAGTAGTCAGCAGTGTATTTTTTGTCAGGGATACTATTTTCCCAGTATGATAGAATCAAACACTTGTTAGTAGCATCTTCCTCCACCACAGCCTTAACAAAGAATTGTCACAAGTCTTACAGACTCCACAGGTTAATTTTTAGATGACTTTTGGTCACCTGCAGCTAGGAAACTTACCCAGGAGTAATCAATTTTCAAACTGAAGGAAGACTTAGAGCCCAAACTAGTGGCATTAGTGAAAAGTGTGGAGGCAGAAGCCAATCAAATAACTAGATTTCAAAAAAGATTGAGCCCGAGGGGAGAAACAGGATAGAGAAGCAGAGTAAGGAATGGGAAACCATCCTGAAGTCTCTCAGTGGAGAAGAAAGGGGCAGTAGTTATTCTTCTGGAATCATAGGGATCATAAATGAAAAGAATTCTACCAAACTGCAATGAGGAACAAAAGCAGGAAAGCCTTCAATCACTGAAGGACATGCAGACCATCCATAATGCGTAGAGAACAATGGTATGGGTTGCGACTGCTGGCCATACCAGATCAGATATTGATTCAGACAATCTGTACCTGGTCAACGGGATGTTGGCAATTTACTTTCCAGTTCTCATACTCTCCAGTTGGAATTAACAATGGTGTTAAGGGGGACAGGCTTCATTACACAGGCTTCTTGTGTTATACAGAACGACTGAAAATTAAACAGTTTACATGGAAACCAGGGGAATTATTCAGAGCTGAGAAGCCACACCTACTTTTTTTTTGGCTTGAGACAGATTTTTCAGTGCTGGTCTGTTGTGCTTTGTAAGCAAGTTACCAAGTTTTCAATGTGGGTATGATTTTTTTTTTTATGGCAAGGTAAAAGTAGGTCTTTGTGATCAATACAAAAAGGAATCCAAAGAAAGAAAGAATTTTAATTATTATTTCAAATTTGTTACAGGCCTACCCAGCCTTGTCTTTTCTTCTCGATTCTGTCTTTCCAGTTATTTTTACTTTAGTCTAAATTCATCTTAGAGAGTTAAGTACTTTCCTCTGTATTCTCAGTTTTTTAAAAAATGGTTTTCCAAAAAGCTAATGAGATTGCGTTCTCAGAGTGTGGGCTGTAGCCCCCTCTGATGTGTATTGAAGTTGAATGCCTCTTACCTACAGAAACCATGGCGTCAGTGAAATTTTAAAAGCCAGTCATATTTTTCTGTGCATTTTCACAGTTATGTCTAACACTTTTTACAGCTAAAGAGGTGTCCTCTTATACTTACTCATCAAGATGTCCAGGAGTAAAAGGGAACAAGTCACAGTGGGTTCAGTACAGGGACCACTGTTACACGTCCGACCAGGCATTGCACAGTTTCTCAGAAGCCAGACAGTTTTGTTCAAAGCTTGGTGAGTTAAAATGTGTTGATTTTCTTTTTCAATAATTTAGTCATTAGAATTTTTCTTAAGGAAACCTTTTAAAATAAATATTATATTTTTGAAAATCTTAGTGAAGCACTCACTAATTATAATAGCATTGCTGCTGCTGCTGCTAAGTCGCTTCAGTCGTGTCCGACTCTGCGCGACCCCATAGACGGCAGCCCACCTGGCTCCCCCATCCCTGGGATTCTCTAGGCAAGAACACTGGAGTGGGTTGCCATGTCCTTCTCCAGTGCATGAAAGTGAAAAGTAAAAGTGAAGTCGCTCAGTCGTGTCCGACTCTAGCGACCCCATGGACTGCAGCCTACCAGGCTCCTCCGTCCATGGGATTTTCCAGGCAAGAGTACTGGAGTGGGGTGCCATTGCCATCTCCGATAATAGCATTATAACCTAATTACCCAGTGGTACAGAAATGTTTAAGTATTTTATTATATATGAACTCAATGGTATATTGGAACAGCCATTAAAAAATGATCAATATAAGAATAAGTAGATGGTATATAAAAGTAAGTGGGAAGAAGTAGAATAAAAAATTGCTAAATAAACTATTATGTGAAAATACTGACAAATGAAACCATTTTAAATATAGCTAGATATGCTCAGATGAAAGGATTAAGAAGCAGATTTTTTGTAAAGTTGATTAAGCAGTAAATACAAAATTGTAGATTTTTCATTACTTAGTCATTAATAAGTAAGTTTAACCTGACCAGGGTAACAAAGTCCAAGAAGCATGGGTTGTTCATTCTGCAAAACGGACCCGGGGCCCACATCTCTGAACACTATAGGGGACCGGACTTTTAATCTTCAGATTTAACTAAAATCAAAGAGCAGCCATGATTGACTCCCTCCCATGAGAATCTTAGACAGTAGTCAAACTGTGAAATAACTTCTAGGGAGACCACCTAGAGTATTTCAAAAACCTGCATCCTTGGGTAGCAATTTAGGCAGATGACATTTATCTTATTTATTTTGCTACCTTGTAGAGACACTTTACTGATTTAAAAATCTCCTTGTTACTGCTTAACTACATGATGGAAAGTTTTCTGTGAGATTAGTATTATAAAAGGTAAAGTGCCTGCACACTGTGTGATCTATAGAGGAGAAAATGCTTTCCTTTGCCCTTCTTTTAATACTTCACACCACGAAAGACATGCGTTAGTTCAAGTATGGATAAGCTTGTTTGGATTGAAGACTATTTGATTCCATTTTGGATTAGTTTCCAAGTCCAGGTATTATTTTATTTCTATCCCTTGCCTGATGCTGGTGATAGTACTATTATCTCTGTGGGTTTAAGGCAGCCTATCAAACTTGAGGAATACTCACTCATTCAATTCCATACTGTATTTTGGACAGTATACAATGGCATGACCATGTATCAGTTTAGTTCAGTTCAGTCGATCAGTCGTGTCCAACTCTTTGTGACCCCATGAATTGCAGCACGCCAGGCCTCCCTGTCCACCATCAACTCCAGGAGTTCACCCAAACTCATGTGCATCGAGTCGGTGATGCCATCGAGCCATCTCATCCTCTGTCGTCCCCTTCTCCTCCTGCCCCCAATCCCTCCCAGCATCAGAGTCTTTTCCAATGAGTCAACTCTTTGCTTGAGGTGGCCAAAATATTGGAGTTTCAGCCTTAGCATCAGTCCTTCCCGTGAACACCCAGGACTGATCTCCTTTGGAATGGACTGGTTGGATCTCCTTGCAGTCCAAGGGACTCTAAAGAGTCTTCTCCAACACCACAATTCAAAAGCATCAATTCTTTGGCACTCAGCTTTCTTCACAGTCCAACTCTCACATCCATACATGACCACTGGAAAAACCATAGCCTTGACTAGATGGACCTTTGTTGGCAAAGTAATATCTCTGCTTTTGAATATGCTGTCTAGGTTGGTCACAACCTTACTCCTTTCCTTCCAAGGAGTAAGCATCTTTTAATTTCATGGCTGCAATCACCATCTGCAGTGATTTTGGAGCCCCAAAAAACAAAGTCTGACACTGTTTCCACTGTTTCCCCATCTATTTCCCATAAAGTGATGGGACCAGATGCCTAAGATCATGACCATGTATACTTATGTATAAAATAATATTAAAAGGAAGGCTAATGCTCTCCAACATCTCAAATCTATTTGCTTTTATTTTCATTTTAGCAGAAGCACATTTAAAGTTAACTTACTATACAGAACTGGTTGTTGAGGAGAGAGTGTTGAAAATCTACAGGGGAACACAGATTTCTACCGTCACATACCCCACTTCTTATGACTAGCTGTTCATACAGGAAGATCTCACTGGTTAAGTAGTTCCAAGGCCCAGAAATATTACCGTGTAAACATTTTGAGGAAACATAAGATATGTATATATGCAAAGTTTCAATCTAGAAATATTTCTAACATTTTTGGAAGCTATTAACACTATACTTTTGTGTATTAATGCTGTACACTCTGTGTCAAGTTTGAATATCTTCATGATCGTTAATCTTGATTGTTGTTGTTCTATCACTAAGTCGTGTCCAACTCTTTGCAACCCCATGGACTGAAGCACACCAGGCTTCCCTGTCCTTCACTGTCTCCCAGAGTTTGCTCAAATTCGTGTCCACTGAGTCAGTGATGCCATACAACTTGCTCATCCTCTGTTGTCCCCTTCTCCTCCTGCCCTCAATCTTCCCTAGTTGGCATAAAGCTAATGGACTTAGGGTTTGTTTTCCTTCAACAGCCCATTCTGCAACTGTCGTTACCATAAAGGATGAAGATGAGAATAAATTTGTGAGCAGACTAATGAGGGAAAATAATAACATTACCATGAGAGTTTGGCTGGGATTATCTCAACTTTCTGCTGGTAAATATCTGTGTGTAGAGTGTACAAAGAGAGTTCTAACTTGTCCTGAATGCCAGGTCAGCCTCACTAAAGAATGTCAAGTGGTGGCTAACTCAAACACTTCTTGGTGATGAATAAGCTAGGTCTGCTGGTTTAGAGGCTTATACATTCCTAATGAATAAACGAATGAGTTATTAGTAATGATAAAACACTAATGAAATAGAAAATCAGGTTAAATCAACTGGAATTGTTTTAGAGGCGTAAGATACTTGGGTCAACAGGATTTTTTCTTTTCCTCTGGCGGTGTCTGTGTCCCACCAGGAGCCCATTGCTACTGTCCACAGCATTCCAGTGTCTAGCACTTGGTAGTGATAGCTTTTAGCTATTATTCAGAAAGTTCTCTTCTGGTTGTTTCCTTCCCTCTTGAAACATTTTTACTTTTTTTTTGGTAACCATAGAGTGAAAGTAAGTCTTAACGGTGATTTTTTTATTATATTACTTAAGAAAATTGCAGAGATTTGGTTCAAAAAGATTTGTGGAAGAATTTTTCAATAAGGAATAATAGATTGTTTCCATGCACTTAGAATTGATAAAGAATGAATTAAGAGTACACATTTGATAGAATAATAGAAAGTTGGCTTCACATTTTATACAGATTTGAATTCTAAATAATTGAAATAAATGTGAATTCCAAAATATTAAGTATGTGTCCAAAAGTGAATGAATTCTAAGTTGGCCATCTAAGGAAAGTATAAGTTGTGTTTATACTCTCACCACAAGGTGGTGCTCCATCAGCTGGGAACCAGAAGTGGAATCATGGTGGGGAGGACTTCTTGGACCCTGCATGACTCTTCCTCTCCCACCAGCACACTGTGAATGATTTTTAATGCGGGGAAGTCATGGGTGGGAAGCAAGGGACAACGGACACAGATCTTTAGAAATCTGCCCATCACACAGTAAATGTGCTTCATTTATAGCACCTATACTCTGTGTAGTGCTGTCTAATAGAACTTTCTACAAAGATGAAATTTTTTCTATGTCTGTGCTATCCAATGTAGTGGTCACTAACCATATGCGGCTGTTGAACACTTGAAATATGTCACGTGCAACTGATGGGCTGATTTTAATATTTTCACTTTCAATAAATTTCATTTTAAAAATAGTGGCACAGCACAGTTCTAAATAAATAAATTGTATGAACCATGTGCTTTTTACCTTAGTAATTTAGTTACAGTAAACAAACTTCTTCCTTTAGATCATTCTTGGAATTGGTTAGATGGATCAAAAGTGACATTTGTCAAATGGGCAAATAAAATTAAGAGTGGCAGTGGACAATGTAGCATTTTGTTAGCTTCAAATGAAACTTGGACGAAAGTTGAATGTTCACGTGGCTACGGAAGAGTTGTCTGCAAAGTTCCCTTGGGTAAGTATGTAACCTGTCCTTAAGGAACCTTTCTGAAGAATGGGTCAGGCAACAAATGTACGATTCAATTGTGTGCAAAGTTTTGTACTTTGTCCCAGAGTACTTAGTCCTTAGAGTATATCCAAACAAACCTGATTAAGTCATAAAGATTCTTTCCCTCAGAAAAATAAATTACAAATGACAGTAAATGCACAAGATGTCTAGGATTCCCAGAGGAAAGTACTGAACTGTCCAAACTTTGTATGCTGCTGCTGCTGCTAAGTCGCTTCAGTCGTGTCCGACTCTGTGCGACCCCATAGACAGCAGTCCACCAGGCTCCCCCATCCCTGGGATTCTCCAGGCAAGAACACTGGAGTGGGTTGCCATTTCCTTCTCCAATGCAGGAAAGTGAAAAGTGAAAGTGAAGTCGCTCAGTCGTGTCCGACCCTCAGCAACCCCATGGACTGCAGCCCACCAGGCTCCTCTGTCCATGGGATTTTCCAGGCAAGAGTACTGGAGTGGGATGCCATTGCCTTCTCCAAACTTTGTATAATTCTTTCCTAAGAAAAATGGGAGCTGCCAGAGTTTCAGGGAGGTCATTTCTTGAAAAATGTTAAAATGTATTTTATTCTATAGTTCAGAGATTAAAAGCTCTAAGGTCTAATTCTGCAGTTATTTCATTTCCTTTCTCCCCATTCCCATAAAATTCATAATAAGCAACAGTGCAAAACTGTATTTAGTTACAACGTCCTAAGTATCTATAGGAAATTGTACTTTGAACTTCTGTTTCATCATAATTGATACATAAATTAACCACAAAAATCTTATCTTAACAAGCTCTAAAATTTTCATGTTAACATTTTTAAAGATTAGCATAAAATGTCCATTTTGGTGCACAAATGTTAACTTAACTTTAACTTTAACTTTAGGTAATCAGTATCTACATATTTATGCATTGATTCAGTAAATATTTAGAGTATCTGTTTTATGTGCTGGGGTGCACCCATGAGCAAGACAGGTAAGATTCCTTTTCTCACAGAGCTTACAATCTATTGAAGACAGATAAGGAGTAACCAAGCAGGTCCATTTTTAAAAGAGAGGAAAATATCAAATAGTTATAAACTCTATGGTGCAATGGTAAAGAATCCTGGAGAAGGAAATGGCAACCCACTGCAGTATTCTTGCCTGGAGAATTCTATGGACAGAGAAGCCTGGCGGATTGGAGTCCCTGGGGTTGTACAGAGTTAGACACAACTGAGCAGGCACGTGAGCATGCACACACATGAACTGTATTGAGACTAGGGATTTAACTGCTCTAGATCAGGGGTGATCAGGGAAGACTTCTTAGAGCGGAGATATGGAAGCTGAAATCTGAAAGGCCAGCCAAGGCCTTTGGGGTCAGCAGAAGAGTCACACCAGGCAGAAGTACCAGTTGGAGTAGAGAGCCTAAGACAGAACATCTTGATGTGGGCTTAAGGAAGAAGTGGAAAGTAGACAGATGTCAGACAGGTAGGGCTTTGGAATCCTGAGTCAAGTGTTCAGGTTCTATACTTAGTGGAATAGAGAGCGAGTAGAAGATTTGGGGTGAGGGAGAAGTAGGGTTAGAATGGTATAAACCAAGAGTTCCATTTTGGCATTTTGAGCATCCATGTGGAGATGAGCTAGAATGTCTAGTGTGAAGTTGGACATATGAGAGAGAAGGAAAGTCAGCACAGAGATGATATTAAAGCCATGGGACACAATGACTCCATCTTGACAGCATGTAGATAGGGGCCTGGAACAGTGCTTAAAATTGAATAGTGAGGGACTCAGTGAGGTCATCCTAAAGGGTTAACGTCCTTTAAAGCAAATAACACTTTATTTGGCACTAGGTAAGTCAACCACAGACATTTACCAACCTTTAGCAATTTGCTGTCAAAGTAAGGTAATATACTGGGAATGAGGGTCTCAGAAGGATGATGGGAAGGGAATGTGAGAATAATGGTACCGCTCTAATTTCTTCGGAAGAAAATTGCTCTAGGAGTGAAGAGGATTTGAATGAAAACAGATAAATTGGATCAGAAAGCACTGAAGTGTTTGATGATGAGTTTGAATTCTGTGTTGACACTGTGAGACAATCAGCACTTACTGCATCTAATTTGTACAGTGTTCACATATGTGACACAAAGCCTAGTACATAAAATCAGTGACAATTGCTGTTCTGTTCTGTCTTCCACTGTCAAACCTTTCTCGGTCTAGGCCCTGATTACAGAGGAATAGGTATCGCATTTGCTGTGCTGAGTATCTTAGCTGTAACCTGCGGACTGATCTGGCTCTTCTTCCGAAGGAACCGTTGGCACTGGTTGGGCTTCTCTTCAGTTCGGTATCAACAAGGAGGGAATGAAGATGAAATTATGCTTCCTTCTTTCCATGACTAAACTCTTCTAGAGGTTTGCT
This sequence comes from Bos indicus, assembly GCF_029378745.1. Classification (NCBI taxonomy): domain Eukaryota; kingdom Metazoa; phylum Chordata; class Mammalia; order Artiodactyla; family Bovidae; genus Bos; species Bos indicus. Next base: position 36,515,667 of record NC_091761.1, read on the forward strand.
AATTTGCACTGATGGTTTAGGAAAAATGAGCCATTTAAAATTTTCCCAATGTCAGTATTTACTGTTTCAATGTTGAGGTCTTAGGTACTCTTTTTGTTTAATTATAATGCTGGTATCTACAGTTACGCACAAAATGCCATGTTTATAACTACTTAATAGCATGAAAAGATACCAAAGTTGGAACTGAAGTCCAAATTGTTCATAGGGTAATGAGTTTAATGTGCATTTTCTCTGTAAGAATGTAGTTGGTAACTAGGATATGAATGGCATTTTAACAAAATGTCTTAGGAGATAAAATTGGCATTACTGGGTCACATATGTACATTTAATTTTAAGAACATCTAAGCCAAATGCAAAATTAGTACCTCTAGATAAAAACAAAACTGTAAATAATATCAACATTGTTTTAAATTAGTCATTTGTAGCATTTGGGGGAAATTATTGAACAATGAAACATGCAAACAGCAAAATTATGCCTCTTGGCAAGATTTTCTTATACTGTTCCAAAGATATTTCATACTAAAATTATTTAAATGCAATAATTTTGTTCTGTTCATAGTTTTTCAAAGGCTTTTAAAGATTTAGTGCTTAATGTTTTTATAGGTGTGGAAATATTTTTAGATTGATTAGATATCGCACTGTGTTTTTTGTTTTATATAAAACATATGTTTTCTTTTTAAAGGGAATCAGCTAAGGATGAGATTTTTTTGAAAATTTCACAGTTTATATATTTAATATAGTATGGCAACTTCTGACCAAGAAATTTTTATTCTTTGTTGCCTTTTTACATAAGAGATAGGAGGTCTGTGAAAATTGTGTATATTTGTAAAAATGAATTTTACAATGAAACTCTAAATCTTGTGATTACTACTAAAATATTTAAAATTGTGAATGATTTAGGAAACACGGTTTTATGGTTATTGTTTTGAATTTTACCACCTAGAATATAGTCTTAATAATAGCTTCTACTGGATATTGTGAATGTTTTATTCAGTGTTTAACTTATATTAACATATGTACTTTATTTTTGTAGAAAATCCACAGATTTATTTTAAAATTTAGTGTTTATATTATGATAATGTTGTAAATAACTTTCTAAGACATTTTAGTGGTCTAACACGCTGTAGTATGGTTGTCCTGAACTATTTTATACTGAATTTGTTAAATTCTCTTACTCTGTTATCTGTGCAGTTTTAGTTGTTAAGACTTTCTTCAATGAACTGAACAAATTTGATGCAACAAGTACAGGTATATATAGTTGTGATGCCATAATAAAATCATTTTCTTTTTTTTTTTTTAAGTAAAACTATTGTTGATCTTACGTAAAAGTATTTGTTTTCCGTTTTGAAAAATAAGTCTCTAGATTGGGTTTTATTATGTTACGCATATAGCGTGACAAGAAAAAAGTGTCCAGCTATTGTAAAGCAAGGCATCAAGATCTTGTGTGCACTTTTAAAAGAATAAATATAATCATTTGTACATCTCTGAGTGTTTGATTTTAGGCTCCTTTTTGGATTCCTCTGACTCAGCGTTTCTTCTGACTTACTGGGTCAGCAGGGGTCCCACCTATAATACACTTGCTTCTCACTATGTTTGCCTCCCTCAGGAGATCCTGCGCACCGCCTCCCACCCCACGGCATTCATCAACCACTTCTAAGTCAGTAATTCAAATATCTAGTTTCAGGTTCATATTTCTAACTCCCACTGAACAATCTCTATGAAAGTCCTTCTTACCGTGACCAGAGCTGCCCATATTGTGTTCCCTTTCTCAGAAGAACTGAAGACAGCCTTTTCCAATCTTCCTAACTAATCCAACCCTCACATGTGGTCTGACAAAATTGATCTTTCAAAACAAGGCACCTAAAAAAACAGATGATCAGGTATAGAGGACAAGTTTAGAAGTGACCAGTAAATACCCGCTGACAGTATTCTCCCTTCCCCAGTCCTCCCTGCAGCTGTTTGCTGTAGTGTTGGAAACCCCAGTCTCGACTCGCTGCTGAGTTGATGCTAGGGAAAGCCAGGGTTTCTTTCTCTTTGGTTCATTTAATCCTAAAAGCCTCTTGGAGAAACAAAGACCTGATTACTCACTAACTCACCTAAAAAGACAAATTTTAACTATTAAGTTCAACAACTTTTTACCTAAAAAAACAAATTTCAACTATATCTCAAAGACTTTATTATTTTTAATTGGAGGATAATTGCTTTACAATGTTCTGTTTGTTTCTGCCATACAACAGTGTGAATCAGCCATAAGTATACATATGCCCCCTCCGTCTTGAACCTCCCTACCACTCCCCACTTCATCCCACCCCTCTAGATTGTCAAAGACATTTTTAAAAAAAACTAGACCTCATGATCTGTATAGTTCAGTTCAGGTGCTCAGTCGTGTCCGACTCTTTGCGACGCCATGAATCGAAGCACGCCAGGCCTCCCTGTCCATCACCAACTCTCGGAGTTCACTCAGACTCATGTCCATTGAGTTGGTGATGCCATCCAGCCATCTCATCCTCTGTTGTCCCCTTCTCCTCCTGCCCCCAATCCCTCCCAGCATTAGGGTCTTTTCCAATGAGTCAACTCTTCGTATGAGGTGGCCAAAGTATTGGAGTTTCAGCTTTAGCATCAGTCCTTCCAATGAACACCTAGGACTGATCTCCTTTGGAATGGACTGGTTGGATCTCCTTGCAGTCCAAGGGACTCTCAAGAGTCTTCTCCAACACCACAGTTCAAAAGCATCAATTCTTCGGTGCTCAGCTTTCTTCACAGTCCAACTCTCACATCCATACATGACTACTGGAAAAACTATCATAGCCTTGACTAGATGGACCTTTGTTGGCAAAGTAATGTCTCTGCTTTTGAATATGCTATCTAGGTTGGTCATAACTTTCCTTCCAAGGAGTAAGCGTCTTTTAATTTCATGGCTGCAGTCACCATCTGCAGTGATTTTGGAGCCCCAAAAAATAGTCTGACACTGTTTCCACTGTTTCCCCATCTATTTCCCATGAAGTGATGGGACCGCATGCCATGATCTTAGTTTTCTGAATGTTGAGCTTTAAGCCAACTTTTTCACTCTCCTCTTTCACTTGCATCAAGAGGCTTTTTAGTTCCTCTTCACTTTCTGCCATAAGGGTGTTGTTATCTGCATATCTGAGGTTATTGATATTTTTCCCTGCAGTCTTGATTCCAGCTTGTGCTTCTTCCAGCCCAGCGTTTCTCATGATGTCCTCTGCATATAAGTTAAATAAGCAGGGTGACTTATTAAATAACTTAATAAATAAATAAACTTATTAAATAATAAATAAATAAACTTTATTTATTAAGTTAAATAAACATATGCAGCCTTAACGTACTGCTTTTCCTATTTGGAACCAGTCTGTTGTTCCATGTCCAGTTCTAACTGTTGCCTCCTGACCTGCATATAGGTTTCTCAAGAGGCAGGTCAGGTGGTCTGGTATTCCCATCTCTTTCACCTAGAGCCAGACATCCTGGAATGTGAAGTCAAGTGGGCCTTAGAAAGCATCACTACGAACAAAGACAGTGGAGGTGATGGAATTCCAGTTGAGCTATTCCAAATCCTGAAAGATGATGATGTGAAAGTGCTGCATTCAATATGCCAGCAAATTTGGAAAACTCAGCAGTGGCCACAGAACTGGAAAAGGTCAGGTTTCATTCCAATCCCAAAGGCAATGCCAAAGAATGCTCAAACTACCACACAATTGCACTCATCTCACACGCTAGTAAAGTAATGCTCAAAATTCTCCAAGCCAGGCTTCAGCAATATGTGAACCATGAACTTCCTGATGTTCAAGCTGGTTTTAGAAAAGGCAGAGGAACCAGAGAGATCAAATTGCCAACATCTGCTGGATCATGGAAAAAGCAAGAGAGTTCCAGAAAAACATCTATTTCTGCTTTATTGACTATGCCAAAGCCTTTGACTATGTGGATCACAATAAACTGTGGAAAATTCTGAAAGAGATGGGAATGATCTGTATAGTAAACTCTAATTTCCTTTACATTCTAAATTAAAACGTTCTCACACTATTATATCTCAACAAATTTAGTACACATCTATTTCTCCTTTTGCCCAAGCTAACTTAATCAGTTCTGCCCAAGCAGAATCTGAGAGTCTTTTTTTCCATTCTCCCAAACAATTCTTCTTCTTATATTCTCTTTGTATTAATATGAAGACAGCATACCCCTTGTTTCCCAGGATAGAAACTCAGAATTCATCCTTAAATCCTCTCTTTCTCATCTCTCTAATCCAGCAACTCTGTCAGTTTTTCCCCACACTTCTCATCGACTGGTCATCTTCATTGCCAGCTGTCTTTAATTCAGAACTTTATCCTCTTTTCTTTCTGGATTATCTGCACAAGGTTCTTCACTGGTCTTCCTCATCAGCCTTTCCCCTGCACCCCATCTTTCCCATTCCTGAACCTAGGGAAGCTGAGAGTTACAGAGGAGGACTCCCCTTCTATTTTGGTCTCCATTTATGTAGTCCTAAGTACTTTAGGGGACAAGGCAATGGCACCCCACTCCAGTACTCTTGCCTGGCAAACTCCATGGATGGAGGAGCCTGGTAGGCTGCAGTTCATGGGGTTGCTAAGAGTCGGACATGACTGAGCGACTTCCCTTTCACTTTTCACTTTCCTGCATTGGAGAAGGAAATGGCAACCCACTCCAGTGTTCTTGCCTGGAGAATCCCAGGGATGGGGGAGCCTGATGGGCTGCCGTCTATGGGGTCGCACAGAGTCGGACACGACTGAAGTGACTTAGCAGCAGCAGCAGCAGCAGCAGCAGCAGCAAGTACTTTAGGACAAAAGGGAGCTCAGCATTGCCCAGCCCAGGACCCTCTCCAGGAACCTTAAGGGGTTGAAGTCAGTCCTGAGTAGTTCTAGGGTTTTGGTTTCCTGGCCAAATGCCCACTCTTTTTAAAAAAAATGGTGTTTTTTTTTTTTCATTTTTTCTCTATTTTAATATTGATTTGTTTATTTTATTCGGCTTCGTGGTATCTTGAGTTGCAGCATGCAAACTCTTGGTTGTGGCATGTGGGATCTAGTTCCCTGACCCAGGGTCAAGCCCAGGTCCCCTGCATTGGCAGCACAGAATTTAGCCCCTGGACCACCAGTGAAGTTCCCCAACACCCTCTTAATACAAAGTAGGGTCAAGTCAATATTGTTTCAAGGGCTAAACAACAAAGAGGCAGAGTCAGATGAAACTGGAGTCCAGGAATTAGGAAAACATTGGTGATCAACCAATAGAAATGCAGAAAATCACCAGAGTCCAGACAGGAGTAAGCTGAAAAGTGAAAGGAAATTAGGAAACAGAGAACATGAAATTTTGAGATGTAGAGATGGGCCATAGCTAGAGTGAGAAGAAGGAAAGGTGAAGAAGACTTCTTCCCAAAGGAGGTGGGGGAAGAGATTTACAGATTTAGAAGCTGAGAGGAATGAAAACAAAACACATCATTGGTAACCAATGAACAGAGAGAAGTGATGCAGGGGAGAAAGGGGAAGGTCTTGAAGAAGATGAGAGGGCAGATCTAGATCCATATATAAAGGAGCTAGGTTTGGATGGGATGGGAGGAAGCTTGCCTTCCTCTCTAAGGACAGAAGAGAATGACCTGTGTGGAAGAGAAGGGGAGAGCAGACAGGTATTTGAAGATGTTTATCTATACCTGATGGCCTCTATTTTCCTAGTGAGTAGAAGGTGAAGTCTTTTTCAGAGAAAGATAAATATTGAATGGGGTTTCAGCTTAAAGAGTATAATAAAAAAATAGAAATATTCTATGTGGGGAATGAATGAGAGAGGAGAATGAGCAAGACAAAATAAAAGACTGCAGAAGAGGCTTACTGGGCTCACATGAAATTAAAAGCCATATATTAGTAGTGACAACCATCAGGAGAATAAGTAGATTTCTTCTACCTGCCCTTGGCTGCTTAACTAAAATTGAGGGAAAGGAGACTATGAAGGAGAAAATAGAGCCCCTATCCTCAAAAAATTAAAGATAGAACTACCATGTGATCCAGCAGTCTCACTTCTGGGTGTAAAACGAAGTCAAGGGATTGGAGCCCGGAATGAGGTCAAAGAGGACGTAAACAGTGAAAGAGAAGGAAAACCAGTGTGAGATGCGATTGGAAAGTAGGCCATCATGATGAGAGGTTTTGACGAAATAACCATATTTTCCCATGCAGAGGGGGTAAGTAGCCTGTCTTATATTAGCATAAAAAATGAGGAAGTGTGCACCAGAGTCAACAGTGGGGAAAATATGTCTTCCTTTAGTTCAAATGACTGAAAAATAAAAGACTGCTGACATGGGTTATTTGCCTAAAGTAGATTGATTCATGAAGGTGCTACTTCTACTGTAAATCTAATGATTATTTGAAAATTAATAAAAATCCACATTGATATAGTGTGCTTTGGTGCCTGAGGTAGGGGGTGGAGATAACTTATTCAGATAAGTTGACTGTTCATTTCCCCTGTGTAGTTAGCAGGATGGGAGTCCCCAGAATCGGGAGGTTTGAATATTTAAACACTGTGTACATTTGAAAGGATTTGCTTTGGGTTTGGGTTTAGTATACAAATAGTCTGAGGAATAATGGAAATAAATCAGTTGAGCAAGTCCTTGATACTTTGGCAAAGAGGCTGAACCGGGAGAGGCCGGGAGAGTCCAGCAGAAGACCTGGGCTCTGGTCCAATTTTTGGCATTCACTGTGTGCCCATGGCTAAGTCACATCCTTTCTTTGGGCCTCAGTTTCTTTATCAGTAAATGAAGATGGCCCCTACCATCTCTGACTTTCTGAGACTCCTTACAGACCCCTTTGGTCAGATGGTGCAATCACTCCATTTCCAGTTGGACAATCAATAGCATGGAAAAGATTAGACTTGATCTTTTTAATAGACTAATTTTTGAGCAGTCTTAGGATAAACATTGAGCAGAAAGTACAGAGTTCCCATGTACATCCTTATGTCTCGCCACCTTTTTCTTATTATTAGCATCTTGCATTAATGTGGTACATTGGGTAAAATTGATCCAATTCAGATACATTATTCTTAACTAAAGTGCAGAGTTTACATTAAGATTCCTCTTTATGTATATTCTATATACATAGAATATTCTATATTTTTGTATAGAATATATTGTATATTCTATACAAATGTATATTCTATAGTTTTGACAAATGTATAATGATACGTATCTACCGTTACAGTATTGTTCAAAACAGTCTTACTGCCCTAAAAGTGCTCTGTGCTCCACCTAGTCATGTCTCCCTTACCACCTCCCTCAACCCTTGACAACCACTGATTTTTTTTTTAACTGATACCACAGTTTTGTCTTGCCAAAATATACAGTTGAAATAATAGGGTATGTGGGCTTTTCAGACAGGCTTTTTTCACTTAGCAATATGTGTTTAAGTTCATTCCATGGCTTGATGGTTCATTTCTGTCTAGTGTTGAATAATATTTCATTGTGTGGATGTACCACAGTCTATTTATCCAATGACCTACTAAAGGATAGCTTGGCTGCTTCAAATATCTATATGTAAGTTTTTGTGAATATGTAACATTTCAACCAAGGATAAACACCAAGGAGCATGATCCCTGAATCATACGATAAGAGTATATTTAGTTTCCTGAGAAGCTACAAAGCTGTCTTCCAAAGTGGCTGTACCATTTGGCATTCTCACTGGAAATGAATGAGAATTCATTTCATTCTCTTCTTCAGCATTTGCTGTTGTCAGTGTTTTGGATTTTAAAAGTCATTCTAATAGGTGTACAGTGGTATCTGGTTTTAATTTGAAGTTCCCTAGTGACATATGATGTTGAGTGTGTTTTCATGTACTTTTTGCTATATTTATATATCTTATTTGTTGAAGTGTCTGTTCAACTCATTTGTAAATTTTAACAGTGAGTTGTTTATGTTTGTATTCTTGAGTTTAGACTCAATTTTAAAACACTCTTTTGCTAATGACATGAGACAATGTCAGAGTTTAAACAAGCAGCCTGTGTTACTTTGATTTGTCTGATTCCAGAGACCCCCCGGCTATTCAAGTTATAGTTGCATAGCTCATATGTATAGTAACAAACATGATTGCTGCTGTTTTTCTTAAACAACAGAAATTTATTGTGTCACAGTTTTGGAGGCCAGAAGTTCAGAATCAAAGTATCCAAAGTATTCCTTTCAAGGGCTGTCAAGCACAGTTTAAAGACCCCCTCATCCAAGAGCTGATGGCAGAAGTTGTCTGATGGCCACAGCCCACTGAGAGAACCTTTGAAAAGGTTTCTGGCTATTGGGTTCAAAGAACAAACACCATTTTAACCAAGTGATCAAAGTTAACATTACCAGTGATAAGACAGAACGCCGTGGCGTTCCTGGGCTGGGCATGCCACTTCTGTGGTATTCTTGCCAAAAACCAACCAACCAACAACAACAACAAAACACAGAAATATAACCCGAATCCTCTGCTTCCAATCTCCCTCAAGAGGAAGCATCAGACAAACCCAAACTAAAGGACGTTCTACACAGCAACTGTACTCTTCAAACTTGTTTCCAGATAAGCAGTGACACAGGACCTGTCCCACAGTAGAGAGACTGAGGACACGTGACATCGCAGCGCAGTGTATGACCTCGGATTGGATTTTAGGACAGAAAAATGATCAGAAGGACAACTGATGAAATACGACAAGGGCTGTAGCTTAGCCCACACTATTAGATCAGTGTTAATATACTGGCTTTGACCATTGCACTTAAGTTACGTACGACGTTAAGATTTAGAGAAAGAAGCTGGCTGAAGCGTTACGGAAATTCTTTGGAAACGTTTTTGAAAAGCTGAATTGATTTCGGTTCAGATGAAGTTTTTAAAAGCACTGTGAGCCGGGGCGCCGGCCGGAAGGCAGGGCGGGCGGGCTCTCGGCCCGGCCGGGGCGGCTGGTGGGAGGGGTCGGACGGCGGCTCTGCACTTCCGAGAAGCGCGCGCCCGGCCCGCAGCGCCGTCATGCCACGAGCCGCACCTCCCGCTCTTCTGCTGCCGCTGCTGGGCCTCGCCGCCGCCGCCGCCGCGGGTAAGCTGGCCCCCGGCCGCGCCCCCTCCTCGGCCTGGAAGCGGGCGCCCGGAGCAGACCCTCCACCCTCTCCCCGGGCGAGGGCTGCCTCTCGACGGGCAGGTCGCGCTCGCCTGCGCGCCCACCCCAAGCGCCTCCGGAGGCTGGTCATCACCCCTCGCCTCTCTCTGCGTTCGGTGGGCTCCGTGAGAGCGCCCCCGGGGAGGAGATAGCCCGCAGGGAAGGGATCTCCGGGGACCCCAGAGCGCCCTTCGTCTCCCACCGTGTCCACATCCTTAGCACGGACCCCAGTCGCGGGCAAGGGTCCCCAAACGGGGCTAATTGACAGGAGAGCAGAAAGACTTAAGAGCGCCAGGATGAGCGTAGTTTCACGGCCGTTTGGGGCTGAAAGGGGAAGTGGGGAAGTTAGACTGCGGAGATTTTCCCCAGCTCGGCTGCAGCTGGGGTGGGATGGGAGTGGGAGGAAGCTGACCCTTTTTTTGCTCTCGGCCTTGTTTGTCCATTTGGTTGGTGTTCAAGATGTTGAAACAGGAAAACAGTTCAGCCAAATAACCCCTGAGTGGAAGTGAGGAGAGAACAGGCGAGGCTTGGATTCCACTTAAGACGTGTGATTTAAAAATCTTTTAAGTCTAGTCTGCTGTTGTGCAAATTTCATCTAAAAAATGACTCGTGATTTCCAAAATAAGTTCCGAGGAAAACAGACTCTTCAATATGTTTTGTGTTTTTTAAAAACAAGTTTCTCTTGTAACCGTGTCAAATATGTTGTTGGGGGAAACTCTGGGGAAAGACTTACATCCAAAACCACTATTGATTGAACAATTCTGGGAATTAAGGAGCAAAATAAAGAAAAACAGAGTGAGTACTTGCATGGGTCTGAATAAATTGATTATGCAAGAGTTTGGCATTTTTTCCCCCTGAATTTCACTGCTGCTTTATAAATTCCTGCTGGAAGCCTGCTGACAGGATCTCAGTGTTGGAGGCAGTGGTAGCATAAGCGGCTCCGAACTTGCTTACAAACTCAGAGCTCCTATCCTGACACCTTTTGTCGACCAGCATTTATGGCCAGTTATGCCATCTGCTGCCTATGGAGGAGCAGAAAGGAGAGTGTCACTCTGTTCAGACTGAGCACATCAGGTTTGTCCAAAACAAGGCTGGACTAGAGATGCTGCCAAGCCCTCTTTATGCACACCCTCCTTATGTTTGCCAGTTACATTTAACTGCCTATTTAAGCCACCCTCTGGGTTGCCAAGCCTGGAAGAGTTGATGCTTTCAAACTGTGGTGCTGGAGAAGATTCTTGAGAGTCCCTTGGACAGCAAGGAGATCAAACCAGTTAATCCTAAAGGAAATCAACCCTGAATGTTCATGGAAAGGTCTGATGCTGAAGCTGGAGCTCCAATACTTTGCCTATCTGATGTGAATAGTCAACTCATTAGAAAAGACCCTGATGCTGGGAAAGATTGAAGGCAAAAGGAGAAGGCAGCAGAGGATGAGATAGTTCAATAGCATCACAGACTCAATGGACATGAATTTGAGCAAACTCTGGGAGATAGTGAAGGACACAGAAGCCTGGTGTGCTGCAGTCCATGGATTCGCAGAAGAGTTGGACACGACTGGAGTGAATGAACAACTGAGTTTCTGTGCCTTTGTATGTCAGACTAAGAAAAAAAAATACTTGTCAGATTTCTTTAGAAGCCCATTTCTAGATTTTGATGTCTCTCTTCTTCAGAGAAGCTGTTTTGATCAGCAGTGGAGGACAAGCATTTACCCATCTGGGTCCTTGTACTTCTTAATAGAAATGGGTGAGACCAGATGAGGAATTCAGGCAGGGCTTTACTGGGACTCGAGCTGCAGTGGAGGGGAGCAAAAACAAGTAACAGGTGCCCTTGCTTGCTCCCTAAGTGGGGGTGAGCTGGTCCCTAAATGGGGTGAGGGTAGGGGCTGACGTAGTCCCAGCCAGAGAAGTGGCTTGGATGGGCTGCCCACCCCCTTGTGTGTGCAGAGATCAGGCTCAGTACCCTGCTTTTGCTCCTGGCAGCTCAGAAGTGGCAGTTGGGTTTTGATCTTTTTGTATCTTGTTGCTTAAAGTTTGCCCCAGCTGCCCCTGCTTGCCGTTATTTTTAGTCTCATAGTGTCTTTGTATTCTGCGGCTTGAGGAGACATTTGTCCAGGTGCAAGCACAGTAGCAAAGGGTCTCAGGTCCCAGCCTGTCTCAAAACTGTCTTTGGAAAGTTTTGTCTTTTTTGTTTTGTTTTAATAAGTCCAGTATGGTTACATAGACTTTTTAAGAGCCAAAGAAGTACATGTTGAATAAATTAATGCTGTGAATTAATCAGCTTCTCTCAGGAGGTTTTAAGGATTAAATTAGAAGGTGCATGAGTTTTGGCTTTAGGTACAGACTGTGTGGGCTTTACTGAATTGCCCAACTCATTGCATTTCAGTTAAAATGGAGATTATGACCATAGGGTGATCATGGGCATTCAGGGAGTACGCCATGTCTAGCACCTATTGGAGGCACTGTGAATCTTGGTTTCCCTTTGTTCTCTTCATACAAAATGAAGGGTAATTATTGCAGTTAGATAACATCATGAGTGCAGCTTTATGTGGGTTGATGCATGTGGTAATTGAGCACATTCCCATGCATGCTGATAACATAGAGCTGAAAACCTGTGTCCATGTTTTATTACCATACTTCACCAATTTATCTAGACAAGATCAGGAATAATATTTTGCTTAGAACTAAGTAAAAAGAACTTTTGAAAGTTATTGTGGAATTTGCCGAATGGCAAGATCTTAACAGGAAAGGTCCTATGGTGTTGCAGAAAACATAAATGTAATATTGAAATGGAAATTATTGTTCTCTGTTATTTTGGATTTTATTAGTATAAATGATGTTATGTTTTTCTTAGCTATTATCTTGAAAAATCACAATGAACAAAACATTCTTTAGATATGTGGGTTAGGTGCCATGGCATCCCTTTTAAAAAGTTCTTCTGGAACACCACATTTTGTATGTAGTAAATGATCAGTGGAGATTCCCTAGTGGCTCAGAGGGTAAAGCATCTGCCTGCAATGCAGGAGACCTGGGTTCGTATATATTTCTTGGGTCAGTGATTTCCCATGGGGAGCGTGAATATAAGTGAATGTAAGCATGTTAGAGTAAATCCCATTCTGATGGTGGTTACATGGATCAGAATCTAGGTTGCTGCTGCTAAGTCGCTTTCAGTCATGTCCGACTCTGTGCGACCCCATAGACGGCAGTCAAACAGGCTCCTCTGTCCCTGGGATTCTCCAGGCAAGAATACTGGAGTGGGTTGCCATTTCTTTCTCCAATGCATGAAAGTGAAAAGTGAAAGTGAAGTTTCTCAGTCGTGTCCGACTCTTAGCGACCCCATGGACTGCAGCCTACCAGGCTCCTCCGTCCATGGGATTCTCCAGGCAAGAGTACTGGAGTGAAGTGCCATTGCCTTCTCCAGAATCTAGGTTACTCATTTTGAATTGCCATAGCCTGCAATACTCTGCCTCCTTCCCTGATGTCACCTCTTACCACCCTTCCTGCCATTCACTCTGTTTATCCACACTGACCTCTGCAGGACTCAGCCACCTCTGACTCTTCTGCCCAGACCACCCTCCTCTTCCCCATTCCTTGGCCTGGACCCTTCCACGTCCTTCAGATCTGTGTTCACATGTCCTCTCCCCAGGCCTTTTCTGAACACCCCATCTTCTCTATAACATCCCTGTGTTTTCTCTTCAGAGCACTCATTTCTCTTGGAATGAATCTTGTTTGTCTTCTTGCTTGTTGCTCCCCTCACCAAGGAAGCTCTGTAACAGCAGAAAATTCACTGTATTGTGGATTTTTGTTTTGTTTTGAAATGTGTCTCTATGCTGTATTCTAACTTATAATAAAAGGACAAAAAATTTAGATAAATGGCAGCGGGTCATGGGATTGCAGTTTCTTTCAAATTATTTTTACTTTTGCCCTTGAGCTTATCTCATAATTGAATTCAAAGCATTAAGTCACTTTAATCTATTGATGTGACTTATTCTGACCCTTGTGGATAGCACAATGATGTTTCACCAAAAATTATTTCAGATTGTAAAATTTGAAATGTTAATAAGTGTTTATTTTTCTTCCAATGAAAAAGTTATAATTAGGTATTATTTCAGGACTTCTTTCATTGATAAGCTTTTAAAAATGTACTTAGGTGTTGAAAATTAGTTTTGCAACAGGGTTATCATCCACAATTTTTTTCTGATACATATCAAGTATTTAAGATTATTTTAGATTTTGAGGACAAATCTTCAGGTTGCATCGATAAGGAAATGGACCAGTAAAGTCCAATGAGAAAGGTGCAGAGAAACACTGCCACCCTCATTCTATGAAAAAAAGTCATGACAGCTTTTCTGAGAAAGGACTTGAAGGGAGAAGATGGGGGTCAACATCTTAGAAGCTAGGTTGGGTGACGTTGAGAGGGGACGGAGTGTCAGAGTGGCTGAATTTCCTTAGGATTTAGGGAGATCTTGCAGCCCAGGCCTTCCAGGTTATCAGGGGCCGGGTATGCAACATCGTCCTCCATACACAATTAACGTAATAACCAGTGCCTGTTTCTCCCTCTGCCACAGTGGCCCTTGTAGAAGGTAAGTGACTGACCTATATCTTAATGGGAGGACAAAGGTCTTATTGATGAGGAAAAAAAAAAATACAATCTTGCCTTTCCATTGTTAACATTCAGAACAAGTGTGTCCCAAGGATCACTTCTTCTTCTGCTGTGCCTGGTTCTTTAAAAAAATTAATTACAAGGGAACAGAGAGTTCTATTAGAACTCGCTGGCAATGCAAAATATTCCTGTAGATATACCATCTTATTCTTTTAGCACATGATAATTTTAAGCAGAGGATCTATTTGGAAACTTATTGGAGTTAAATACAAGCTTTTAAAAGTTTCATCAGGTTCCTAAATCTCTGTAAACACAGTAAATCAATAGAATTATAAAATTATACAATCCATAAAGAGTCCTTTCAGTTCAGTTCAGTTTAGTTGCTCAGTTGTGTCCGACTTTTTGCAACACCATGGACTGCAGCATGCCAGCCTTCCCTGTCCATCACTCCTGGAGCTGGCTCAAACTCATGTCCATGGAGTTGGTGATGCCATCCAACCATCTCATCCTCTGTCGTCCCCTTCTCCTCCTGCCTTCAGTCTTTCCCAGCATCAGGGTCTTTTCCAGTGAGTCAGTTCTTCACATCAGGTGGCCAAAATATTGGAGTTTCAGCTTCAGCATCAGTCCTACCAAGGAATATTCAGGACTGATTGCCTTTAGGATTGACTGGTTGGATCTCCTTGCAGTCCAAGGGACTCTCAAGAGTCTTCTCCAGCACCACAGTTCAAGAGCATCAAAGAGTCCTTTAGGTGCAACCTATCTTTCAGGACAACTGTGAAAAAGCAAGAGTAACAGAGAAGCACACTGGAGAGAGCATTGTGAGCAGGATATTTTTTTCTTTTGAGCAAAGTATGTTTATTGAAATATATTTTCTAGAAAATATTACAGGTTCTGTAATTGAAAACTTATGTCAATATTCTGGAAGGCAGATTTTTCATTGTAACAGGATTATAGCAAAGACACTTAAGCATTGAAAATTTAACCTTTCTTTTCTTTTTATTTTTGAGTAATAATTGTCAAAGATTATAATTGTACAATATTAAGAAGTATAGAACAAAACACAGTTAGTTTAGCTTTTCTGTACGTGTGAACCTCAGTAAGTTCTGTCATAGGGGGTATCAGCCTCTATGTGAAAACTTTTCTTAGAGTAAAAATACATTTTTTGAGTAGTGCTTAAGTCTTGTTTCTGGGGCACAGACTCTGGTAGCATGAGAAGAGGGGTTCAGCGCTGAATTAACTGGAGTTACTGTTAATGCTGAAATAAGCCTGAGGAGAACGCTATTGGAAGTTTAAAGAATATGAAGTTAACAATTTGTTTTTTACTTTTTCTGCCTGTAGCTTTTTGTTTTTATTTGTGTGGTTTTTTTTTTTTTTAGTCTTATCACATATTGTTTATTTAATTATTCAACAAGGGTCTTTGTCAAGTATCATTATCATGATACTCCCATCTCAGAGGCCTGTGTGACCTAGATAAGCATTTGGCTTTTTTTTTTTTCCCCCAGCACCTTCAGGTCTCTTTTTTATATGTCACCTTTATGATGATCAGCACACGTGAATGTGTTCTTCTTCAAAGGGTAATACAGCCCCTTTTCCAAGGAGATAGGCTACCTGTGGTTCTTGTGCCTAGGGCTTTGACTTGTGCCATATTATGCTCACCATCCAAGCCACGACTAATCAAAATAAGGGTGGTTTCCTAAATCAAAGACTGACTATACTGAGCTAGGTAGCAACCCAAGAGGGTACCTGGTATAAGAACACTAGGAGGTCTATTTGACTGCTAGGAGATTATCCTCAGATTTCTTATTATTCCATGTATCCTTGCAGAAAGTCTCTATCATTTGGAGTAACCAAAACAAGTCTTCAGTCTTTATAACCAGCAAAGGCCTCTCACACGCTGTATAGTGTAAAGTCCTGTAGAAGTTCAGAGGGGTCAGAGTTTAAGGAAGGTGAAGGAGGGATACCTCACAGAGAACTGACACGTGAGCTGCCACTGAGCAAAAGAATACAGTTTAGTCTATAGATGATTTGGAAATCAGAGATCATTGTAATCATAAAGTCTAAGAACTATTGGGTTGGCCAAAAAGTTTGTTCAGCTTTTTCAGTAAGCTCGTGTGGAAAAAACTGAGTCAACTTTTTGGCCAACCCAATACAAGTGTACAAAGAAACAATTTATAAATTTCACTTCACTTGGTGTTAATTATATTTTATATACATAATAGACATGCTTTATTCCATTTAAACAATATTTCAAAAATTATTTTTATATTCTTATTTATCATCATTACAAAATCCTATGTGTAGCTTTGACTAGAAATAATACACAAGAGCATTTCTCAGCCCATGGTCCAAGAATTTTCAGTGATATGTAAGGTGTTTCAAGTGGCATTAAATGTGGTAATGGAGTTTGTTTCTATTTCCATTTTTTAAAATACTGTAAGACTGAAGGAACAGCAACAAAGGGAGCCAGAAGAAAACAGAAGAAAAATACGAAAGTCAAAGTTTGCAATTCACAGTATATGCCCTCCTGACTTTCAATTTGAGTTTCATTCTGGAAATGACTGCTTTTTTTTTTTTCTATCATGTCTTAATACAGAAAACCGCAGAAAAACCACACTCCTGCCATTACAGAAAACATGAGATGGCAGGAGTGTGGGGTGGGAGAGACCTGCCTAGTTAACCCTTTCAGTGAATACGTGACTCCTCTCATTGTGGTTTTTATGGGGGTCTCTCTACCTGGGATTTCTTCATCTTTCTCCTTTTCCACATGGTAAAGTTATCCTGTGAATTGCAGCTCAAATATTACCTCCTTTCTGAAATGTTTCCTTACTCTTTTTGTGTGTGTGTGCTTACTCAGCCACGTCCGTCTCTTTGTGACCCCATGAACTGTAGCCTGCCAAGCTCCTTTGTCCATGGGGTTTCCCAGGCAAGAATACTGGAGTGGGTTGTCATTCCCTTCTCCAGGGGATCTCACCGAACCCGGGTCTCCTGCATTGCAGGCAGATTCTTTACCATCTGAGCCCCAGGGGAGCAAGTTACTTTTTTTCTTCTATAGTCTCATAACATTTAACCTCTCATACCTTTGATATGTATATGTGTCTGACTCTCCTAGCAGCCTGAAGACTTTAAGTGTAGGACTCATTCCCCTTTAATCAGAGGTCCCCAGCCTCCAGGATCTAATGCCTGATGATCTGAGAGGTGGAGCTGATTTAATAATAATAGAAATAAGATGCACAATAAATATAATGCTCTTGAGTCATCCTGAAACCATCCCCCTGACCCCCATACTCCCCTCACCGCCCCACCCCAGACTGCCCCAATCTGTGGAAAAATTGCTTTCCACAAAACCAGCCCCTGGTGCCCAAAGGTTGGGGACCACTGTCTTAAATCCTTTTATCCTCACTCCTTGGTGCTAACTGTGGTCTCTGACACATGGGAGTTGCTCAGCCAATGACTGTTTGATGGATGATGGTAGTGACAGCTATCAGTAACTTGCCCAGAAGTGTGAAAGAGGGGATTCTGCTTCTGACTCTAGTGAAGTGGGACTCCACTAACACTCCCCCCAAAAACAACTGGAAAATCTAGATGAAATTCTGTAATAACAGTATTTGCAGGCATCAGAGAGCTGTTCAGGCAGCTTGTTGACGTGAGCCCACTATCCTGTGTATTACTTTTCCCTTTAGAAGAACTGTCCACATTTTAAGGACCTAAAAAGAGAGCAGAGTTTTTGGCATTCTCACGGTATTAATGAGACAAAAATTTGAGTTTTTACTTACCAAAGAGGAGGGACGCTAGCCAATCTCCAGGCTTCACTCGGAATCCATGGATATCGGGCCTCACAGAGATTTTAACAGCTCCCTCAGGTGGAATCAACCCTTGATTGTATTCAAATAATCTTCAGTATGCCAGCTGCGTGCCAGGATCCTTTTTAGGGGAGAATGACATCATCTCGAGCCTCCTCATTTTTTTTTATTTTAAATATCAAATACCAGATACTGTGAAATTTTTCCTGCACAGTATCTGGTATTTGATATTTTAAAAAGAAAACAAAAACTACCAGGCATAACAAGAAACAGGCCAAAGCTGGGAAAATAAAAACAGGCCAATAGATATTCCAGAAATTAGAGTTTTCAAAAATGAACTTTAAAATAACTGTAATAAGTTCAAGAACATTTATAAGGTTGAGAATTTCACCAGAGACTCAGAATCTATAAAAGTACAAACAAATGGAAATTGTGTAACTGAAAAATAGCTGACATTATGAACTCAGTAGTTAGGTTTAACAGCAGATTTGTTAAAAATTGAAGAGTAGACTGTACATGTGTGTGCTTAGTCGCTCAGAGAAGGCAATAGCATCCCACTCCAGTACTCTTGCCTGGAAAATCCCATGGATGGAGGAGCCTGGTAGGCTGCAGTCCATGGGGTCGCTAAGAGTCGGACGCGACTGAGAGACTTCACTTTCACTTTCATGCATTGGAGAAGGAAATGGCAACCCACTCCACTGTTCTTGCCTGGAGAATCCCAGGGACAGGGGAGCTTGGTGGGCTGCTGCCTATGGGGTCGCACAGAGTCGGACATGACTGAAGTGACTTAGCAGCAGCAGCTTAGTTGCTAAGTTGTATCTGACTCTTGCGATCCCATGGACTGTAGCCTGCCAGGCTTCTCTGTCCATGGGATTTCCCAGGCAAGAAAACTAGAGTTGGTTGCCATTTCCTTCTCCAAGAGATCTTCCCAACCCTGGGATTGAACCCAAGTCTCCTGTATCTTCTGCATCACAGGCAGATTCTTTACCACTGAGCCACTGGGAAAGCCCAAAGAGTAGGTTAGTACACCATAAAGAACAAGATTATAGTGCCAAAGGCGTTAAAATAGAAAGGAACAAAGTGAACATATTGAACATGTGAAATCTAACATCTATGTATTTTGAGTCCCAGAAATGGGGGAGAAAGAGAGTGGAAAAGCATTATTGAAAGTGATGATAATGGCCAAGAACTTTGCAAAAGTGAGCAATGAAAGTAAAGCCATAGATTCAATAGTTGTGTTGCATTCTTCAGTTCAGTCACTCAGTCATGTCCGACTCTTTGTGACCCCATGAATCGCAGCACGCCAGGCCTCCCTGTCCATCACCAACTCCTGGAGTTCACTCAGACTCACGTCCATCGAGTCACTGTTGCCATCCAACCATCTCATCCTCTGTCGTCCCCTTCTCCTCCTGCCCCCAATCCCTCCCAGCATCAGAGTCTTTTCCAATGAGTCAACTCTTCGCATGAGGTGGCCAAAGTACTGGAGTTTCAGCTTCAATATCATTCCCTCCAAAGAAATCCCAGGGCTGATCTCCTTCAGAATGGACTGGTTGGATCTCCTTGCAGTCCAAGGGACTCTCAAGAGTCTTCTCCAACACCACAGTTCAAAAGCATCAATTCTTCAGTGCTCAGCTTTCTTCACAGGATTCAAAAAAAGACTAGAGATACCACTGTCAAACTACTAAAAATCAAAGACAAAGAAAATCTTGAAAGCAGCCACCAAAGAGCAACCATCAGACTGACATTTGATTTCTCAATAGGAATGAGAGAAGCCGGAACAGTAAAATTACATCTTCAATGAAAAATAAGCTTCAAGAATTTTTTATTTTCAAAAATATCTAAATGGGGAGAAAATATAAAGACATTTCCAGAAAATCACAAATTGAGGGAATTTGTAGTAGACCTACCCTTAAAGAAACACTAAAGGGGTTTATTCAGGCAGACAGAAAATTATTCAAATAAGTAATTCAAATATATAAAAATGAAAAGCAACAGAGAAGGTACATACGTGTTTAAATGAACACTGACCATGCAAAATAGTAAGAGAACAGTAGCACAAAGGGAGGGAAGTTAAACTATTGTAAGATCCTAGAGCTGTCTAGGAAATGGTAAAAGTACTAATTTATTTTCGGTACTAATAAATCAAGATTGCATGGTGTAATTTTCAGGGTACCCACTATAGGAAAAAAATTAAAGAATATATACTCACTAAGCTAAAAAAAAATAGAATATAAAATTGTTTAATAATCCAAAAAGACAACAAGGGAAGAAAAAGAACACAAATCAAGTAGGACAGATAGAAAACAAACAGTGAGGTGGTAGATATAAACCCAAAGGTGTCGATAACTATATTCAATGCTAATGGAAATAGCCATTGTTTTTTCTATGAAAATTTAATATCTCATATCTCTAGGAGTTCATGAAATTCTCATTTTCAAGTTATTTAACAGTGTTTCTCTTTTTCCACATAGACTGCCCTTCATCCACCTGGGTTCAGTTCCAAGACAGTTGTTACATTTTTCTTCAAGAAGCCATCAAAGTTGAAAGCATAGAGGATGTCAGAAATCAGTGTACTAATCACGGTGAGGAGTTTATTCTATTTTGTTTTCTCACAGATCAGTAAAGAATGTTCACTAATTTCTTTAAAAAATGGTTTGTTGTGTCTTTTTACCTTTGGTCCTTGTAACAACTTTTATTCTACGATATGCAAGACAGGCAGTGGAACTGGGGTAAACTCTTGAGTTGGCAGTCAGTTGTTGGACAACACTGCTCAAAGCAGAGTGACAAGAGCAGTGTGTATTTGATGTGAGTACTCTGTGTCAGGCACTGTTCTTAAGCACTTAATACACTTTTACTGGCTTTAATTATTGCAGCAAACCTATCAGGAAGTTTATTCTTTGCCTTCTTTTATCAAGAGAATAAAACTAGTTCAATTATTTGTTCAAGGTTGAATAGGAAATAATTGGCAGAGCCAAGATTCATACCAGGGATTGTGTGATTTTAGGAACAGTGTTCTTAATCACTCTTTCTGCCCTGAAAGTACTGTTTCAGGCATGCAGTGTGGGCAGAAGTCAGATCACATGGTACTGTGACACGTGGTATGGAAGAATCTGTTGTCGTTTTCAGTCGCTAAGTTGTGTCCCACTCTGTTGTGACCCCATTTCATTCTCCAGGGGATCTTCCTGACCCAGGGATAGAACCCGAGTCTCCTTCATTGGCAGGGGGATTCGGTATACTGTTAAATAAAAATGAGAAAAAAGCTATTTGCTACATGATTTGCTCTGTATTCTCTGGGAAATATAATTTCACATTATGAAATATTTTAAATAAAAATGTCATTTTTTAAAGAGCTGTGCTTGAGTGTTCTTTATATATTTGGCTGTTTGGCCCAAAGTGCATCCTTGTTGAGCCTCTAAATTGTGATACTTGTCCGTCAGCCCAGAGTAAAACTATAGTGTCAATTAACATCTTTTTCAACTGAGATACCTGTGATGGTGACATGAGAGTCCTTGATTATTTAAAAGTGCTTTTTATTATTGTGTGAGATCTAAAAATCTCTTGATTATTTCACTAAATTTTCTCTTAAGCACATTCATAACACCAGCATTTAAAAGTACCCTTTATTAGGAGTTCCCCAGCAGTCCAGTGACTAAGACTCTGTGCTCCCAATGCAGGAGACAGAGGTTCAATCCCTCTGCCAATCCCATGGCCAAAAAACAAATTAAAATGCTTTTTACCTGAAAAACACAATTCTGACAACCCACCAATATAACATTTTGGAACAATATCAAATTGCTTTAGGGTGCTTTAATTGAAATCATATTCACTTATTACAGAAGGAATAAATGTAAGCATAGGAGTTTTAAATCCTAAGACATGCCAGTACTACTCAATACATATTTATTGTTTTTCTTAGGAATAAATGTAGGCATAGCAGTTTTAAATCCTATGAAGTGCCATGGAACGCTCAATACATATTTATCATTTTTCTTACTTGCTAAATGGTGTTGAACATTGGCTCTTTGAAGACAAGACATTTCCAACATGCCAATATGGTTTCACTCCAAGGAAATGGAATAATAGGAATTTTGCCGGTCTTATAATATTTTTAAGTGGTGTTTTCTCCCACAACTATTTTCTATCTCTCTGTAAAAAGCCATATTGGGTATACTTAGACAAAAACACAGATTTCAAGAAACAGATTATATGGGAGGCTCAGAGCCAAGACGTGTTCTGTACTCCCGTTGGTTTGTATGAACCACATCATTAGATTTCATTGTCCAGCTTTGATATTTATGTTCAGCAGTTAAGCAACCACATTCACTACAGAGGTATGGCTTTTACTTGTTGACTGACTTCCTCTGCAGTCACTTAAACGAAGTTAATTGTATTTGCTGTTTTTCTTTAGTATATGAAGCAAAACGAAATTGAAAACACCCAGCAACTTTGAGGCCTGATTTTTGATTACTTATTTTGAAGTCTGTTAACTATTTGTTCAAAGCAAAGTAGCCATTTAGGGATTTTAAATTGTTAGATACAAATTTGCTTATAAAGTTGATTTTATATCTAAATAAAAATCTTTATCCCAGTTAAAAATTTATAAATTCTGTTTGTCTTATGTGAATTTTTAAATTTCTTATACATTTTTGATAATGTCATCATTTATTTGATAAATCTTCTATATTTGCTTCCACTATGGAAATACCCATTTTATTGATAAATCAGAAAATTAGCAAAAATATTACCATTAATTTTTTTGCCTAGGGTAGTGTTTAGAACAGTAGGTGGTTTGTAACAGTAGGTAAACATGGATTCAGTGTTTGCTATATATGAAGAAGGAAAAGAATGCAAGAATATTTACATTTGGATTTATCAAGTCTTCACATATTGTAGGACTATACCAAGTCCTATCTTAAACCTATATTTATGGGTATAGAAAATAAGTGACTTGTTATTTTTTGGACTGCTAAGAGCTATATTTAGAAATAGTCCCAGTGCTCTATGCTAATTTACTTGATGTTACTTTTTATTATACTTATTTGGGGTACTGTTATCATTTATATAGGAAAATAACTGTGAGAGCCTAAAATTTTTCTTATTTTGCAACATTTACTCTTTTTTACATTTACCTTTGATTTAGCTATTTTCTTTGTAATAGAACCAATAAGTATTTTCAGTCTTTCCTTTTTGTGATTTGTGTATAAGCTATGTTGCTGCTACTGCTACTGCTAAGTCACTTCAGCCGTGTCTGACTCTGTGCGACCCCATAGATGGCAGCCCACCAGGCACCTCCATCCCTGGGATTCTCCAGGCAAGAACACTGGAGTGGGTTGCCATTTCCTTCTCCAATGCATGAAAGTGAAAAGTGAAAGTGAAGTCGCTCAGTCGTGTCCAACTCTTAGTGACCCCATGGACTGCAGCCCACCAGGCTCCTCCGTCCATGGGATTTTCCAGGCAAGAGTACTGGAGTGGGTCACCATAAGCTATGTTAGTAGCCATTAAAAGAATGAAAGACCCAAATTACATCTCAGTGGCACCCCACTCCAGTACTAGTTTTGGACTAAAGCATTGAGTATTTTAAAGGTCAGTCTTATTTTTTTCTTTTCTTTTAAAAGTTCTTTCTTAATTACACAAATGCACAGTCACTATATAGAAAAACATATGCAAATATTTTAAAAATAAAAGAAAATTACCCTAAATTGTACCATCCTGACTGAACACACACAAGGACATGTAATGACTGTAACATTTTGCTAAGTATCCTTCTAGACTTCCAAACCCCTAGGCAGATATATTTTAGCAAATGTTTGATACATACATATGTCTATGTGCTAACTCACTTCAGTCATGTCCAACTCTTTGTGACCCTATGGACTGTAGCCTGCCAGGCTTCTCTGTCCATGGGATTCTCTAGGCTGGAGTGGGTTGCCATTTTCTACTCCAGGTCATTTTCCTGACCCAGGAATCAAACCTGCATCTCTTATATCTCTTGCATCGGCAGGCAAATCCTTTACCACTAGCACCACCTGGGAAGCCCATGTTGCGACCCCACAGACTGCAGCAGGCCAGGCTTCCCTGTCTTTCACCATCTCCCGGAGCATGCTCAAACTCATGTCCATTGAGTTGGTGATGCCACCCAACCATCCATTCTCTGTCGCCTCCTTCTCCTCCTGCCTTCAGTCTTTGCCAGCATCAGGGTCTTTTCCAATGAGTCAACTCTTTGTATCAGGTGGCTAAAATATTGGAGCTTCAGCTTCAGCATCAGTCCTTCTAATGAATATTCAGGGTTTATTTCTTTTAGGATAGACTGATTTGATCTCCTTGCTGTCCGCTCAGCCTTCTTTATGGTCCTGTTCTCACATCATACTTGACTACTATAATATACATTTCATATGTGTGTATGTATATATGTATACATATAGAGGGATTATATTAAGCAAACTGTTCCATAATCTGTATTTCCCTTAAAAACATCTTTCCATAGCAGTAAATATAGAATGTATACTTCCTAATAACTGCACGATACTTCTCTATATGGACATGCCTTTGTTGTTCAGTTGCTCAGTCGTGTCTGACTCTTTGTGACCCCACGGACTGCAGCACGCCAGACTTCCCTGTCCTTCACTATCTCCTGGAGCTTGCTAAAACTCATATCCATTGAGTCAGTGATCCCATCCAACCATCTCATCCTCTGGCGTTCCCTTCTCCTGCCTTCAGTCTTTCCCAGCATCAGGGTCTTTTCCAGTGAGTCAGCTCTTCACATCAGGTGGCCTAAGTGATTGGAGCTTCAGCTTCAGCATCAGTCCTTCTAATGAACATTCAGGATTTATTTCCTTTAAAATTGACTAGTTTGATCTTGCTGTCCAGCGGTCTCTCAAGTCTTCTCCAACACCACAGTTCCAAAGTATCAATTCTTCAGATATGCCATAATTGATTTAATTCTCTAACATTGGTTATTAAATTATTTCCAATCTTCTAATGTCGTAAATGTGATGAATATTAATGACTGTGCCTATTTGAGCAAAACCAGTGATTGTCTTAGCATAAATTGTTCAGGATTGCTGGGTCAAAGATGTGTACTTTTATGTAGGGCTTTCCATACATCTTGCAAAATTGTATCCAAAAAGGTTTTTAACTAATTTTTCTCCAACTATCCACCTATGAGTTTCTATTTTTCTCCATTCTAAGTCAGCACTGTTTAATCTACACTTCTGAAACTGCTTAATTTTCACTCCTTTACTAGTGAAATTGCATATTCACATTTATTGTGGTATATTTCCCTTTGTGAGGGTGAATTTTTTTTAATTACAGTCAATGTACAATATTAAGCAAGTTTTTATTCCATTTTAGTTACTATATTAGTTATATCCAATGTTGTACAATATGTCCTTGTAGCTTATTTTATACATAATAGTACCTCTTAATCCCTACCACTATATTGCCCATGACCCTTTCCCTCTCCCTTCTGTCAACCACTAGCTTTGTTCTCTATATTTGTGTCTATTGCCTTTTAAACAGTCTGAGACAATGTTTTTCCCCTTTTTTATTCATAATAGAGCTAGTCTGCCTAGTTTGTGATTTTCTTCTTTGACATAATATGGTATGTTTGGGGAGAGATTTTAAGTCCTATAATTTTTTCTTATAGTTACATTTATTTTTTAAGCTTCTTTTAAAAGATGTAAAAGTAATCATCTGATACAAATTTTTCTTACCACGTCATGAGCTAAAAGCACTGTCTTATCTCGTTATCTGTTAATTACCAAAAAAATTACGGATTTTTAGTCATCATAAATAGCCTAGTAAGTTTCCTATAATTCTCAGTGGCAGCATCAGTGTCACCTGGGAACTGGTTTGGAATGTAAATTCTCAGGCTCCATGTTACTCCAACTGGATCAGAAACTCTGGTGTAGGACCTATCACTTTTAACAAGCCCTCTGTAGGTGATTCTGAAAATGAGTGTTAGTTGCTCAGTCATGTTCGACTCTTTGCCTTTCCATGGATTGCAGCCCGCCCTGCTCCTCTGTGCATGGAATTCTCCAAGTAAGAATACTGGAGTGGGTTGCCATTCCCTTCTCCAGGGGATCTTCCTGACCCAAGGATCAAACCCACGTCTCTTGCCTTGCACACAGATTCTTTACCAGGGAAGCCGCGTAGGTGATTCTAGTGCACACTATATTTGTGCTTCTCTGATAGTTTAGTTGGTAAAGAACCTGCCTGCAATGTGGGAGACCCCGGTTTGATCCCTGGGTTGGGAAGATCCCTTGGAGAAGGGAAAGGCTACGCACTCCAGTATTCTGACCTGAGTCCATGGGGTCCCAAAGAGTTGGATGCCACTGAGTTACTTTCACTTTCACAGTTGGAGAGCCACTGATCCAAGACAACATTCTGAAGTTCTCAGGAGTCTTTTTTCAAGTCAGGATAATTTGGGAATAATTTAATAGTAGAAAAGACTTCCTTATCTCTCTATGTAGTATTTGAATTAGTTGTAGTACCCAAAAGTTCCATGATAACTTAAAAAATGTATAGGATCAATGACTTCTCCTTGGAAAATCAAGAAAATTTAAACTTGTAAAATTACTGAGACTGGAAAGTCATGTTTCTTAGGAACATTTTGATGCTAATTGCTCACTTAGCTGAGTATAGCTGAAAGGATGTATATTCCCCAGGAGTTAGATGTACCTTCCCCACCAGATTCTGGTTGCTATAAGCTTTGATGTCATTATTTTCACTTACAAAAAGTCATACAATATCATGAGAGAAACTAACTCCATTAGTGTTTTCTCCTAAGTAGTATCCAATTAAAACAGTGAAAAGAGTTTTTAATTTGCAAGAGCATCTTTCTTGGGTTAAGAAGTAAGTTTAAATATATCTGGGAAAAAGTGAAGTGCTCATATTTTATAGTGTATGTAGAATGTAGATTAAAAGGATAAAAAAATATTTGTGAGACATGAGGTGTGTGTGTGTGTGTGTGTGACTGCTGCTCTTGAACCAGGTGAGTGTCTCCCAGGAAAAATTAGCTATCCACTGAGAACAAGAAATAAGGACCTCCTTTATCACTTTCCCTAAGCAGGAGTTTTCTAAGGATGACCACAGAGGAAAATACAGGAAGGGGTAGGCTTCAGGCAGCAGGCACATAGTGGTCAGTTAAGTGAGGCAGGTCAGTAACTGCTTGTTACTTGAACTTCGTTAGGTCTTGGGACTGTTCTGGCAAGTTGCCCTGGGACTTTTCAGCTCTCCTCATCATCAGAGCTGCTGCTCCCTATAAATGTGAATTGAGGGCAGGAGGGGCCATGAAAACTAGAGAAAGGGATAGTAAAAAGTTGGGAGTTGCAGGAAGTATGTTTTCCTGCTTAAGCCTTTCTATGATTTTCCGTTTCCATGTTGTTTATGAGATTACTAACCCTAGGTGAATGAAATAAAAGGTATGATTCAGTTTATCATATTATCATTTTACTTTTCTCATGAGTCTGTTCTTTTCAGGAATGCATGACATTTCCAAGCTAATTTTTTTTTTTTAAAAAAGGGTGTAAAAGTATATGCAGGACATGTTAGATGGCTCAGTGGTAAAGAATCCACCTGCAATGCAGGAGACAGATGTGGGTTCAATCCTTGGTTTGAGAATATCCCCTGGAAAAGGAAATGGCAACTCACTCCAGTATTCTTGCCTCAAAAATTCTACGGACAGAGAAGTCTGGTAGGCTAGTCCATGGGGTTGCAAAAGGTTGGACATGATTTAGCGACCAAACGACAATAACAAAAGTATATGCAGTATAGTAACGTAAAATCTGTATATGCTTCATGTGATTTTCATTGATTTGGAGAACATGCTGACTTCCTCTCCCTAAAATAATTTCAGGAGCAGACATGATAAGCATACATAATGAAGAAGAAAATGCTTTTATACTGGATACTTTGAAAAAGCAATGGAAAGACCCAGCTGATATCTTATTAGGCATGTTTTTTGACACAGATGGTAAGTGGTATTTACAGTTATGTTCTTTCTTAATGTTAGTAGTAACTTTTAGATGCTTCATTTCTCTAGTTCAAGTTGGTATTTCCTGCAGCTTCCAGGTACCGTTTTTTCAGTATGCGCTCATGTACCACAGCTTTTCACTGAACAGCTCAATGTGTGTCCCATATGAGAGCTAAAGTTGATTCTTTCATCTGGATTAAAATATGATTCTAGACTCAATATTTCTGTAATATGGTAGAGTAATATTGGTAGTAGTATCAACAATGGGATAGAAAACTATCAAGATAGTATTGTAGAAATGTACCTATTGTCACTATTGAAAATAAAAAGTACATCTGTAACGTTTCAAAATCAAATGCAATTACTAAGGTTATGCAAATGAAAATCACATGAAGCATATACAGATTATACGTTACTATACTACATATACTTTTGTTATTGTCGTTTGGTCGCTAAGTCATGTCCAACCTTTTGCAACCCCATGGACTAGCCTACCAGACTTCTGTCCGTAGAATTTTTGAGGTAATATTTTACCTATTGATTATTTCTCCATGAAAATTATATGTTTAATAAAAAATGGGATCTTCTTCCGAACCTTCTTGAACTAGTATCTCTTGCCTGTGTATAGGATATGTTCTTCCAGTTTAAGTCCTACAATCAGAAGTTTAGATCAAACATACCTTAGTAACTTCCCACCTTTAAATCTAGACCCAAGAAATCCCTGGTGGTCCAGTGGTTAGGACTCCACGCTTTCAATGCTGAGGGCCTGGGTTCAATCCCCTGGTCAGGGAATGGAGATCCCACAAGCCATAATCAAAAAATAAAAATAGATTTACTCTTTTAACACATTTTATACGGTCATAATGTTAAAATATTCCTTAACTGACAGATGCCAGTTTCAAGTGGTTTGATAACTCAAATATGACATTTAATAAGTGGTCAGACCAAGAAGATGACGAGGAGCTAGTTGACACCTGTGCCTTTTTGCACACCAAGACAGGTGATTGGAAAAAAGGAAACTGTGAAGTTTCTTCTGTGGAAGGAACCCTTTGTAAAGCAGCTAGTAAGTATAACTGAAGGTCTTTTTCCATTCTAAGGGTGGGGAAAGCAGGGCTGGTTTTTAAATAACTTTGAGTTGTGTGCCTCAATAGAGCAAGTAAGATTTCAGAAGATGATTAGGTTGGTTTGCGCCCAAAACTCTAGGAAGGCAAATATGTAATCCTATTACATTAGAGGTAGGACCAGATCATGTGAATCAGGCATACTTTTATTCTGCTTATTCTTAGAGCTAGTAAGAAGTCAAAATTTTCTTATGCTGTTCAAAGGAATAATCATAGCTTCTCTGATGTGATTTGATTAAAAAGTGGAAGTGGTGAAGAGTAAGTTAATTCCAAAATTCTATTTAGTTTACAAAGAATTTGATTCAGTACAAGGACATCCTTGATTAGGCAAAGAAAAATTATATCATAGTTTATAATTCTGGACTAAAATGTAAGTTTTCTTCTTATGCATCACAATGCTTTCTAATGAACAGAATTATCCTGTCCCACAATATTTTCATATTATTGTTAAACATTAGATGATTTGTTCTTTTACGTTTCTAAATAGAAATAACTGTTTTCTCACTAAAGGCATTTAAATTTCAAAATATGATTTTAGGATGCTTGAAGCAAGATAGAAACAGCCATTTCCCCACATTGCATCCTTAATATTCCCCCCTTCTACTCGAACTGCAAACCAAAACTATACATCAGCCTGATTCTTTCTTTTCTTTAAATCTGGAATCACATACAATTTTAACTTGCTTCAGCAGGGTTTTTGACTAAATCACTCACACTTTTATGGTCATAGCATTCAACTTTCAGTTGGGATTTTTTAAATGTTGGTTCTTTTCATATACTGTGCCTCAGCTCAGTTCAGTTCAGTTGCTCAGTTGTGTCCAACTATTTGCGACCCCATGGACTACAGCATGCCAGGCCTTCCTGTCCATCACCAACT
The DNA here is from genome assembly GCF_029378745.1 of Bos indicus. Lineage (NCBI taxonomy): Eukaryota > Metazoa > Chordata > Mammalia > Artiodactyla > Bovidae > Bos > Bos indicus. Next base: position 36,545,151 of record NC_091761.1, read on the forward strand.
CCCGGAGTCCACCCAAACCCATGTCCGTTGAGTTGGTGATGCCATCCAACCATCTCATCCTCTGTTGTCCCCTTCTCCTCCCACCCTCAATCTTTCCCAGCATCAGGGTCTTTTCAAATGAGTCAGCTCTTCACATCAGGTGGCCAAAGTATTGGAGTTTCAGCTTCAGCATCAGTCCTTCCAATGAACACCCAGGACTGATCTCCTTTAGGATGGATTGGTTGGATCTCCTTGCAGTCCAAAGGACTCTCAAGAGTCTTCTCCAACACCACAGTTCAAAACCATCAATTCTATGCTGAGCTTTCTTTATAGTCCAACTCTCGCACCCATACGTAACCACTGGGAAAACCATAGCCTTGACTAGACGGACCTTTGTTGACAAATTAATGTCTCTGCTTTTTAATATGCTGTCTAGGTTGGTCATAACTTTCCTTCCAAGGAGCAAGCATCTTTTAATTTCACGGCTGCAATCACCATCTGCAGTGATTTTGGAGCCCCCCAAAATAAAGTCAGCCACTGTTTCCCCATCTATTTGCCATGAAGTGATGGGACCAGATGCCATGATCTTAGTTTTCTGAATGTTGAGCTTTAAGCCAAATTTTTCACTCCTTTCACTTTCATCAAGTGGCTCTTTAGTTCTTCTTCACTTTCAGCCACATGGGTGGTGTCATCTGCATATCTGAGGTTATTGATACTTTTCCCAGCAATCTTGATTCCAGCTTGTGCTTCATCCAGCCCAGCATTTCCTTATATAAGCCAAAGCTTTAAATAAACTGTAACTTCAAAACATCATAAATAGTGAGCAAATCTGTATGAGGTAAGGTCACAGCTGTATTCTTTACTTTTATTATGTTTCCACACTTTCCAACCCAAGTCATTTTGTTTCCCTCACTTCATCACATTGTGTTTTTCTTGAGTTTCCTTATTCTTTTTCCACTTTTTGAGCTAATGCATTTTTAGTCCTCTGCATTAAAAAAAAAAAAAAAAACTAAGTTCAAAACAGATAATAGACATGACTAAACAATATAAAGAATATTAATTCTAAGCTAGTAAAAGGTTTGTTTTACATTGAGAGTACTTAAAATCAATCTTAGAATAAGGCATATTTAAATTAATGATGATTTCCTTTTGTATTCCAGTCCCATATGAAAAGAAATATTTATCAGGTACGTATGGTCTTTTGTTAAATTTTCCTCATATGTAAGACTACATTACGATTCTAGCATATTAAAGTACTGTAGTATTAAAGACCTTTTTAAATATTAACTATATAACAATGTAAAGTAGAACTTTTATAAGAAGGTAGAAAGGTCTCTTAGCTTAATAATAAGACTTTTTAAATATATCTGCAAGTTATGTATATTTTTTAAAACAACAAACAACATCTCCTCATCGATGCTTCCCATTAAATTATCATCTGATCCAGCAATCCATTATGTCTGCAAAAGATGTGAAAGCATGGACTTGAACAGATATTTTAAAAACCATGTTTATAACAGAATTATTCTCAGCAGCCAGGAAGGTAGAACCAGATCAAGTGTTCATTGACAGATTTGGGTAAGCAAAACATGGTATAGAATACTATGCAGCCTTAAAAAGGCAACTCTACAACATGTATGAACCTGGAGGACACTAAGCTAAGTGAAATAAGGCCAGTCACAAAAGGACACTGTATAACTCTAATTATATTAAATACCCGGAAGTCAACTTCAGAGACAGAAGGTAGAATGGCAGTTGCCAGGGGCTAGGGAGAGTGGGGAAGGGGAGTTAATGCTTAGGTTTGCAAGATGAAGTTCTATGGATGTACGGTGGTGACACAGCACAACAATGTGAATGTGCTTAATGCTACCGAACTGCTCACTTAAAAATGGTTAAGACGGTAAACTTTGTTTTGCATATTTTACCACAAGTTTTTAAGAGTTTTAAAGAGGAGTGTAAGCATGTTATTTAGAAACATGAAGGCAAGTAACAGAAGTAGCTGCTTTGAGGAATGGTAATTAAGGGTAATAGTAATGGGGAGGAGTAGTATGGTATTTTTATTACATACCTTGTAGAAATACGAATTTTAAACTATGTACATATATAGTTTGGAGAACATAAAAGGATATACACAATTTGAAACACACAGTGAAACTTAGTGTGGATAATTTCTATTTCAGTCTTAAAAGTAGAGTGGAGACCTGGAAAGTCTACTTCAAATTTTGAAGTATGGCAGTTATTTAAGCTAAGAAATATAAATCTTGATAGTAATATACATTGTTTTCCTAACCAATTCTCAAAAATAGGTAAATATTTAAGTGATGAATCTATATTTATGCTCCCCCAAAAGCAATACTAGCACTTGTATATCCTGATTTCCCATATTTTGTCTTTTTCAGATAACCGCATTTTAATATCAGCTTTGGTGATTGCTAGCACAGTAATTCTGACAGTTCTGGGAGCAGTTGTTTGGTTCTTGTACAAAAGAAGTTTGGATTCTGGTTTCACCACAGTTTTTTCAGCTGCACACCAATCACCTTATAATGATGACTGTGTTTTAGTAGTTGCAGAGGAAAACGAATATGATATTCAATTTAACTAAGATTTTGGAAATATCAGACTAAGACAAATACCTTTCAGTGATTCCTCTGTAAGATTTCAATATAAAACCTGATAATGAAAATTAGTTTTTATGGTATATTACCTTATTCCAGTAACATTCATTACTTTTATGTAAAATCACTGATCATGACAAAATTTATCTTTAGGATCATTATAAAAACAAAAGGAGTAACAACCTTGGATATAATTTAATGGTTTTAACCACCTCCCAAGTGCATCTTTCACTTGAATTAAGGAAAGCAGGTAAAAATAAAAATCCAGTCTACTTGTCTTACCTCCTCTATCTTCCTCCCACTGAGTTGAACCTTAGTTGAAAAAAAATTCTACTTACCACTAGTTTTAGCAATCACTGTATCTTTAGCAATTTCTTTTGTCTTGCTTCTTTACCAATAAGATATAGAGAATACACCTAACCTTAAAAGATTCTCATTTAGATTATCACTTATGCTGGTTACTCTGATAATTCCTCTAATACATCTATCTCCCTTTAGGATTTAAATGTATTAGATGCAGAAAACTTTACAGGTTTTAACACCCCATATGCCATATAATTCTATAATTTTAATACTTCTTAGAATACTGTTTTGGACCACAGCATTAACACTATTTAGCACTGATCATAAATTGTCAGGATCTCAGTAAGATTTTGTGAAGCAAAAAAAATTACAGCCATACCATACCAGGAAGGTGTGGAGGAGGCTGACATATGGGTAATGTATAGAGCCCTTTAAGGATTTTTCTACTGCTGCCGTATCCTGCCATATCTGTTCTTATGTATCTCATGCTCCCCAAGCCTCAGTGAAGTATTTCAATGACATGAAAACTGTGTAAGCAATAACTACAGAGAAGAACTACATACTACTGTAGTGATGATGTTCAAGTTTCTGGTACGTTTATTGTACATTTTAAGACAGAATCATTTGGTGGTAAAAAATGAAAATGCAGTAAAGCTGAAGCAAGAATGCTTTCTTTAGCAACTTTTATAACAACATTATTAGAAAAGATAAGGCATGTACTTAACAAAATTGTATTTACTATATGAAGAAACTTGAAAGTGCAAGGAAAGTAAATCTCTCCCTAATGCATATCCCATCAGTCATTTTATGGGAATACTTTTCATATGTAGAGATACTCCTCAAGCTTAACCAGTGGCAACAAAGTCATAGCTTGTGACACCGAATCCACTGGCCACCATGAAGCAGAATCATTCCTCATCACAATTAATGGCGTTTTTTTTTTTTTTAACAAGACGTGAATAACTACCAAGTGATGATAATGCATGTGACTGTCGTACTAAAGAACTAGGTGTTACTACACAATTATGTTTTGTAAGATTGAGATTTTGTGTTATTGACTGAAATGTCTATTTTATTAAGAGTATTAACAGGGCTATTAATCGTGAACATTAGACAGGAATTCCTTCCTTCTTTTCTAACTAAAACTCTACCAATCCTTTAAGAATTAAGACCAACTTTCTGTTCTTAAAACTTTCTATCACAAATCTTTACAATATATATTTTAGTAGCCACTGGCTACATGTGGCAATTTAAAGTTCACTTCCTCAATTAACACTAGCCATATTTCAAACGCTCAGATCACATGCAGTTAGTAGCTACCATACTAGGCAATATTTCCATTATGATAGAAGGTTTCACTGGAAAATGATGTTCCAGTCTCCCATTCCATTTCTAAATAACTAATAATTTCTTCAGTTCATTTCAGTAACTTATACCCAATGACAGCTCTACCAAAATGGTTGTTCTAAGTGACTTGATTTTTCATGTTTGAATTCAAACAAGTCCTTAAAAGGCCCTAGTAATGCAGTGCTAAATCTTAATTCTCTTTATATATTTGAACATCTGTAACAGGCCTTTGTGTCTATTCATTGTTCAACAGATAACTGGATAATTCAAGTCTATTTATTTTTAATATTAGTAATAACATAAGCATGCCTGTTTACACTCAGAATGTATAAACTGCTTTTCTTCAAACATCTTGATTCTAATAATGACAATGTAATTCTTAGCTTTGGTAGCTGTTGTCACCATCATTTCTTTTAGTTACCATTTACTTTTAACATTTTATTAGAAATTTGTATTCTTAAATTCTTAGGAATTTGAGTATTGTATGGTCTCTATTTTGTTCAGAATCTAAAAAATGATAACCAATGAAAGATTTTTCTTATTTCCTCTAATTCACATTTACAGGTAATTAGAAGCTTATATAATATTGAAGTACTAAGTAGTACTAACAAACTATATGAATACTATAAAGCTCAAGTCACTGGGGTCGCACAGAGTAGGACACGACTGTAGCAACTTATCAGCAGCAAGTCACTGTGTATCTGTCATTTAGCAGTTAATTTAGCAGAACTATAAATAAACTGTATGCATATCAATGGAATGTATTCTACCATTTACTTAAAATTTTTAAATAAAAAATTTTGTAGGTTAAGAAGACATTACATTTTTACACTGAGTTCTATTAAAAGCATAAATGTTTTGAATTCAAAGCAAAGACCTGTAGTAAAGATACTGATACCGGCATCCTTAAATTTCGCATATCTGCTTTAAGGAAGATAATACAAAGATAACAGGCAGAAGTTGAGCAAATGTTTAGAAACAGTTATTTTCATATAAAATGGAATTTGAAACTGTAAGATTTTTGGCTATAACATCTGAAGCCTTCTTTGAGTACCAGTTTAAAAGGAAACATTTCAAACTATAAAGTAAATCAGTATGCACTTTATTTCAAGCCAAAGTTTTACATTAAGACCAACAGTCTGACTGAAAGTGAGCAAACTGTTGATTCACATTTGGAAATTACATAGTTTCTATTTAGATTCTGAAAAAGTAGTCTGACATAGACTTTATTTAACCTGAAACCACCTGAAGGCATTTTAAAGTGTATCCTAAGGGTGCTGATGAAGAAAATATACAGTGTTATGGATGTATACACAACTCAGGACCACAGTGTAAATCTAGTCATGGTGAATAGGTAATGTTCATCTCTTCTCTAAAGGTAGTGAAAAATAATCAAATAAAGGTTTAGAATTATCAAGGAACAGTTAAAAACAACCAGGATCCAAACAGGTTATTTATATCATATTTATCTATAAAGAAGTGACAACACTAAAAAACCCATTGAAAACCAGTGTTTTAAACTCTGAATGTGGGCCTTAAAAGTATCTCATTAACTCGAGATTGCAATAATTTTTTTTAAAACAAACAGCATTTGGCTAGCAATTCTGATATAATTTACAGCTGCAATATTCCTAAGAGGAATATCTACATACTACATACTATGGTCTATCAAATATAATCTGCATTTTCCGAATCAATACAAAAATTTATCCATCATTTGTACACTTTATTTTTATATACTTTTTTAGAAAATTAGATTTTACTGCTAAGTGAATTTAGAATTCAAATTAAATTTGGAAACCTAATATAATGCTCTTAACTTTCTCCCTATTTTTTTTTTAAACACTGGAAGCAAATGATTATAAAACTGAGACTGCAACTTAAGGCATTTAAAAAATAAAAATTATTAGGTGCCATCTGGCAATTTATTTTGAAAGCCTATTTTGTCCCACTTTTACCACTAACAGACCAAAACACCAACCTTTCTTCATAAATATAACTACAGTAATCAGAACACAAAAAAGGGCTGTCAACATTGCTTATTTAAAACAAGGGTAACACTTTCCCCACTCATTAAAAGAAAAATACTTTTAATTACCAGTTTATAAACATTAGATTCACTGGCCATATTAAAGGTCCAGCAGAATTTTAATTCAGTAACACTTGAGAATGAACATATATATACATGCATAAAGTGTATATATGAACTATATATATATATTCATTCTATAGAGATAATATATTCAACAGACATTTCCCCACAAAATTCACTCATACGTAATTGCCAGTTTTAATAACGCTTGTTCACAGATCATCCATTTGTCTTATATGCAGTTAGGCAATATCAAATGTTCTGTTATGGTCTCCATCCTCTTCAGAATCATCTTCTGAAGCTGTTGAAAGAAAACAGGATGATCAAGAATGACTTTAACGGGGATGAGAATGGAAGTTTAAGTATGAAGCCAGAACAGCAATGATTTATAGAACAAAAATCCCAATTTATTATATACTGTTTGGTCAAAATGATAAATTATGATGACTGCATTAGGGTAGTTTGTAGGTGACGCCTAGCCACAATGCCCCCACCCCTACAACTTTTTGTTATGTTAGTTTTTATTAAAATGAAAATGTTTTAAAATGTGGTTCAAGAACATCTAAAAAGTTCCTGAGATCAGTTTGTGTCCACAATAGCTAATGATAAATACACTAGACAAAGAGTAAACTTGAGGCAAGTGCTCTCACACACCTGAGGAGAATCTGGCTTATTACCGCTGCATGTTTGATGTATCCGATGAGAATGAAAAAAAAAAAAATGTACATAGAAATAGAATAATAGGTTATGGGTATTCTTGCAATTTACATCAGAGCTATGTCTATACAATGCCAAGAAAAAGTTCTATTTAGTCAAAAAAGCTTTATATAGATACAGCCTAAATTAAAATAATTGGATTTAGTAAAAACCTTTTGTTGAGAGTATTTCTATGCCTCCATGTTGTCAAAGACTCATCACTCTTGCAACAGTTCTGACCTCAATTTATTTTAGAGTCATTAGTAGCTCAAGAGTTTAATAGAAAACATTCTTGAATGTCTTAGGACATAGTAAACTGCATGTGAAGGAAAATGGAAATTCACTAAAAATCTAACCAGCATTTCCCCTATTATCAAGAGCAGAAAAGATAAATGCATACTCTTCTTGTATTTAATACTGGACAATTTAAGAGCACCCAGCAAATGCAATCAACAAGAAAAAAATCATGCAACATGTACAGATGAAACTTAAGTCTCCATATATTTACCTTGCAGAAATTTTAAATAAATGATACCAAGCATATACTTAATTAGCTCATGAGTAGTAAAATCCTACACTTAAGTTTTATATATATCATGGAGAAATGTCAAACTAAAAAATAAAATAGTTTTTCAGAGAATTTCTGTTTTCTACTGGATTAACTCTACAGAAGAAAATTCAGTCAAAACCAGTTTTCAGAATATATTAGTACTCTGGTATTTAGGAGTCAACTAGTAATACCCACAACATCTTTCACCCTGAGTTTGGATATACATATTTCAACTCCATCTTTTCCCTCTCATTCACGTGCTTAAAAAACTAAATTCTAAATAAGAACATTAGTAAAAAAAAAATTAACAGCAATCTGAGTAAATGTACACTGCAGCAGATTACTCTCATTACATTTGACAAAATATAAATTATAACTTACAAAAAAGAGATCTTTGTATTAGCCAACACGATGGACCTGGACTAAGAAGGTATGAAGGAAAAAAAGATTTACACTCAATGACGTCCCACTTTATTATACCATTTTGACTCCTTTACATACCACTTCCACACGTACTAACCAAAATTGTGAAACTGTATTACCTAACTGCAGCTCTAAATTCTTTTAAAACTTAAAATTGTACAAACTCAATGACAAAAACCCATGCCTAAGAATATTCAAGGAATTAAAAAAGGAGGATTAGGTCCTTCTGAAACCTTACTTCAAAGGATGCTAAATTTTCTCTAAAGGTAAAACATTACACAGACTACATATAATAGTCCAAGTATTTTAAAGGTGAGTATAGAAGATAATCAACTGGATGACACTTCAAAGAGTGTACTGGAATCTGATCATGGGGAGTGCCGATTGCTTTGGATAAAAAAAGCACATTAGCTAAGTAGGGTAATCTTGGATTCCCAAGAACTGTTCCAGAGCCACCAATATCTGTGCCCACCTGGTATGAAGCACCCTGGAGATTGTAGGACTTTGAGAAGAGGGCAAGCTGTGCAGATGCCTGTAAAGATTTGGGCATTAAGTGCCTTCACAAAGGAGCCCAGGCAGAAGTCCTAAAGCTGGAACGTGATCTTAAGAGATTGGAGCTGCTGGCGTAGCTGGCTGCCTATTAAAGGTCCATGAGGACCTGAACAAGGAGCAAAAAAACAAACAAAAAAAAACAACAAAAAAAAAACTATGGCTTCTGTTAGGGACTCAGAATTTGGACTCTTTCACTCCTATTTTCCTGGAACTGTATATATAAACCCAGGGAACACCTTTTATGATCCAACAAAACTAAATAACAAAATTTCACATGCAAAATAAAAAATCTAGCCAATTAAGAAATGTGTTTTGATTAGTAAACATGTCTTTTTTAAAAAAGTGTTAACATTAGAAGTGTTAAAATTAAGGTGATTAAATATGTATTTTTATTTTATATAAAAGCAAAATACTGATGGTTAAAATAATATCCTCTATACATTAAAATTAATGCAATTTAAAAATATGCTATTAAAATAATGTCAGTTGCCCAACCAATCTTTCCCAATTCAATTATTCTGGTATTATTAAGCCTATAAATGAAGCTCTAATTTGGTAGAGTATATATACTTGGGTTTTGTTCTACGGGTTTAATTTGCAAAAGTAAATTCAACAAGTCTGGGGAGGGGAAATTCCACCTACTTTCGAGATCTTCCATATGTGCCTGAAGAGTTCTTGCAAGGTTAATAAACTAGAAACAATGCAGAAAGAAATACAGTAGTTTAAATGTAGCAAATGGATCTAGAGAGAATCAGTATAAGAGATTCATTTCTACTTAAAAGTCAAATATAATTTTAAGCCTTTAAATAGGGGGGTCTTTCATCCCCCACATCAAAAATTACAAGCTTTTAATGATATGACTTTTAAAAACACCTTATATATCATTATCAGTTATGTAGAAATCATGTATTAATCATATAGAAACTGGGAGCAGATAACAATAATCTTATAATGAATACCACTGTGTTCTTGTATAAATATAACACTTCCAAAAACTATGGAGAATATTAATCCTTTGCAATTTGGAACCAAATGATTGTTAGTGGTCAATTAAAAAATATAAATCGATTATTTTCCTGCCTAGAAATATGACATATGATTCTGTACTTTAAATGTATATACCTTTTACAAAGGCATGAATTCAACAGATATTAATTTATATGGTTCATTTATTCTGAAGAGACAAGTTGCCACCTTTTTAGAAATCAAGAGATTTTTGCTCAAATTCTGAAAGCCTTTGAGAATTCCTTCTCTGTTCTCTGAATGATAAAAATTAACAATTGGCTAGTAGGAATGTTTACATGATTACAAAAAAGTTCTATCCATATACACTGAATTTGTTATTTGATAATTTTCAAAATATAAAAGAAACGTCATACCTCACCATAAACTCTACTAAATTTTTATCACCGAAGAGAACATTTGTATAAAAAAACTGTTTGAAGGATATATTTATGAAGACATTTCAAGAATCAGGTGTTCAGAATGCTATGGTAATGACATGTAGACTCTAGTCCCTGCTACATAGAATGGCAAGGCAGTAGAGTATAAATTTCCATAACAGTACCATTTAATTAAAAATACCTAACAAACAACTTTCTTACTGTTAAACTAAGGCAACAGTGTACAGAGTAAACACCAAATAGTCCAAATTGTAAGTAGTCTGAAATACAGATGCTTAAAAACTACTAGAGTGGTAATCTTTTACAGGATAGTAACGAATAAAATGAAGTTAATTTCCCATACTCTTTCAGTTTTTGGAGTTCAGTATCAGGTTTCTAAGTTATAACCCTGAGTCTTGTTAGAAAGAGCATTTTCCTTAGTACTTCCAAGTCCCTGTTTTTCACTGATATATATTCCAATTAACTTCAAGAGCTAGAAAATTACTTTTTTAAAAACAGCTTTATGAAAAAATTATGCTCCTTGATAAAGACAGTTTTTTCTATTAAAACTACAATACCTTTACTTTTAAAAAAGCTTATAATATAGGAACTTCCCAAAGGAAATAGTGTGTGAACATATAAAACAATCTGCCTTCCACTGCAAACAACTGTTGCATCATATCCTCCCTTTCCCCCTGCTCCAAGGTTACTTACTCGGACACGTGTGCTTGGTTCATTCGTATTTCCCATCATATCAGAAAAGCTTTGTTCGCACAAGTGCAATAACACAACTAGGTAGAGACCAGAGCTGATAAACTCATACTCAGCCTTCAAGAGGGAAGCAAATGAGAAAAAGAAGATATATGGAGAACGAAAAATTAATAGACAAGAGACTGACATTCATATACTGATAAACTAGAGGAAATGTATTCATATCCAGTTCTTAGAGATACAGCACCATCTATTAAATCAAGAAATACCCTCCATAATATCATAAATGTACTAATGCTGTAAGTGATACAAATAGGTGTATGAATATCCTCTTTAATTCAGTCTTCTGTTATGTAATGATTTATATATAAAAGTGGGACTTTTAACTCATTTGAGGGCAGAATGAATGATCTAGTTCTATAAAGCACCTAACAGATTTTATTACTACAAATGGCTATAAATGTTTACCTAAAAATTACCATTTCATGTATAGCTATGTATCAACATATGCAAATAAAACCTATTCATATGGGTCAAACACTTATTACATAATATAATTAACTTCAAGGCAACAGTAAATATAAAAATAAAGGTAACAGAGTAACTGTTCCTTGGATGATTCACATAGAAATTTTTAGTGGGTAAAAACTGTCCTTTGGTTCAAAATTATTGTTCTGAAGCTAACAATACAAGTCATGAATATAGTGTTATTAAAAATCTAAACTATCCTGTAATTTTTATACAGTAAACTAAATTGTACTATTTTTGGTAATTAACTCATCTGAAGTTAAGAGCTATACGTTCTTAGTTATCAACTTCAGCAACTACCTGTTCTCATATTCCACAGAGGATTCAAAAAATTTGAAACTGATTTAAAAACTGTCTTTACATCATCACTTCTTAATTTTTTACTTAATTAGGAAATTTATGTCCAGAATTTTTTTTAATTTTAATATTTATCACCTTGAAAAAAATGAAGCCACTGGATGAGGAGATAAACTGTATTAAACTAGTTATTTAAAATTATAGTTCTTAGGCCCCCAGAATCCAAGATTTACACAGAACAAAGAAGTTAAAAGTCAGGAAGCTTAATCAAGACCTGTCATTGTTTTGTACTAACATTTTCTCACTTATAAATTATTTAAGATTGTGGGCCATTCAATCCTTGGAGAAATGAAAACATTCCTGGTTGAAATGAAATGCAAAGAACCACCTTTCAGAGACATGATGGAGCACCTTCCTAGAGAAGGAAGGACAGCAGGAGAAAATCATCCTTTGAAATCTACTCTCATTTTGAGAAGATTAAAAAAAAAATTTATTTCCATCATTCTAGCTTTACTTACTCTTTCCCTTGTTCTTTAAAATACCAATGCTCAGCTATCCAGAGAGATTCCTTGGAGATTTAAGACAATTGGTGAAACTAGTATTCTCTTTGGACAGCTGGCTCATTAAAGAATAAAATAAACTAGTATGAGTAGCATCTGTGCTACATCAATTGCCCAGAGTTGCATTTTGAGTGATTCTTTACCTGGATTGAAGTAATCCGCTTCAAAGGATCTGAAAATCCTTTAAATCATATACAAATTTTGTGAATCTGTAAATTTTATTGAGTGTGGTCTTAATCAGATTTTTCAAAGGGTATTCATTATCCCTACATTTTAAAAGTAAAGGGTATCCATACAGGATTATGTTGCTTGATTCCACTTATGATTTTTATGTTTATGTGAAATTTGCCTCAATCAAAAAAAAGGGGGCGTCCATTACTCCTTTATTTAAAAAGTGTTTTTCAAGCATTTATGCATTCTCCCACCATCATCTCTCTTTTTATAATGAATATGCTAAGCATACTTGGATAGTATGGCTCTTGAGTCAACCCTGTAATCTCCTTGAACATCTTTTTGCTCTCAGAATTTTCCTTTGGCAGGGGGGAAAGGGAGGAAATACTGAGCTCTTCGTTCTCCCTAAGCATATCAAAATTTTTTAAAAGTTTAAAGCTTCAAAAAATAAAAATTAGTGACCAAGTCAATTCTCAGGAGAATAGTTATCAATACACATCAAAAAAATCTGAGAAATGAGAATATCTGAAAAATTTTTAAATAAGATTGGAGATTATTCATTATATAAATAGACTAAAATGACACAATACTAAAAGAAAGAGGTTTATAAACAATGTGAATTTGGAATAATAGATTTCCTAAGGTATTCTGTATAAAGCTGCAGGTAGCAATAAGGAGAGTGGAGGGAACTAGGAGAGTAGAAGAACATTGGAGGGTGGGGGCAGACAGGCACACAAAAAACTACTTCTAACATTAAAAGACAGAGGATGTAGATCCAGGGCTAGGCATTTCAATTACAGTCCACGACTGAGGCATTCACAACTGAGACAGCTCTGGAGAGCTAAGATTAGCATGCCTATTTGGGGACCACTTTCCTAAGCCTTTATTTTCAGGTTTATTTAGGGACCATATAATACATTTTATCTTAATAATTTAAAACCTGTGACTTGCTTTTTTGCCCTTTTCAAAACTTATAGGAAAGTAAAGAAAAATTATACTTAATGCAGTAAAAGAAAATTACGTTACTATTTTAATGTAGGTTTTCAGATCATGATTTAATCTTTTCTTCAAGAGTTGTCCTTTAAGCACAGAATAGACACTTACCAAATTAGGCAAAATATACTAACTTGTTCATTTGCACGAGCTCTATGTAGTTCATGAATATCAAAATCCTCCAGGTTAAGCTGCAACTTCTCTTTACAGAGTTCACAGGTGGTTACAGCCTCTAGTGAAGAACCTGGTTAAAAAAAAAAAAAAAAAAAATCACAAATAAAGCTTAATTTTGCTATGTCTCCACAAAACATTTTTCCTTGTGGGTTTTAAGCTTAGAATATAGAAAACTAAAAGGAAGGGAGGAAGAGACCGCAGGGAGACTGTACTACTAACATAAACCAGTAACGTCTCCTAAAATAGCAGTTAGTAACACCTGACGCGCATGTCCTATTCTTGTGGTACCTAAGCCTCCACCTTGTGTTTATTTTCCCATCCCAGATACTCATATATGTTGATGTGGGATGCTGACAATGGAATATTATCTGTACTTCCTACTTCCTCTTTAAGTACTTGGATAAGATGCCATAAAGGTTGAGTTCAGTTCAGTCACTCAGTTGTGTCTGACTCCTTGCGACCCTATGGACTACAGCACGCCAGGATTCCCTGTCCACCACCAACTCCCGGAGCTTGCTCAAACTCACGTCCATTGAGTCGGTGATGCCACCCAACCATTTCGTCCTCTGTCATCCCCTTCTTTTCCTGCTTTCAATCTTTCCCAGCATCAGGGTCTTTTTCAAGGAGTCAGTTCTTTGCATCAGGTGCCCAAAGTACTGGAATTTCACCTTCAGCATCAATCCTTCCCATGAATATTCAGGACTGATTTCCTTTAGGATGAACTGGTTGGATCTCCTTGCAATCCAAGGGACTCTTGAGAATCTTTTCCAACACCACAGTTCAAAAGCATCAATTTTTTGGCACTCAGATTTCTTTATATCCAACTCTCACATCCATACATGACTACTGGGAAAATCATAGTTTTGACTAGATGGACCTTTGTTGGTAAAGTAATGTCTCTGCTTTTTAATATGCTGTCTAGGCTGGTCATCGCTTTCTTCGAAGAAAATATAGTCACTGTTTCCATTGTTTCCTCCTCTATTTGCCATGAAATGATGGGACCGGATGCCATAAAAACATGGTATCTAGAACAACTAGTTACATAGACCTAGGCCAGTATCTTTGATGTGATAACATATACTAAGACTGCCTATGGTCTAAGAAATGTGTCTTCCCTATAACTTAGGAGGCAAAGAAAGGGATCCACTCTTCTTCAGATAAAAACAGCTCCTCTCGGCCATAAAACAAAAGTCCTGATACATGGTACAACTGCTAAGTGATATAAGACACAGATAAGATACAAAAAGCCCCCAAATATTGTATGATTTCATTTATATGAAATATGTAGAATAAGCAAATTCAGAGAGAAAGTAGATCAGAATTTACCAGGTGCTTGAGAAGAGGGTGAGAAGGGTATTAGTGCCTAATAGATACAGAATTTCTGTTTTGGATGACTTAATAAATAAATTGTAAATAAATAGTGGTGATGCTTACTCAACATTCTAAATCTACTTAATGCCACTGAATTATACACTAAATAATGGTTAAAAGGGTAAATTTCATGTTATATATTTGTTTTACCATTAATTAAATACAATTCCTTCTGTCCTATATGCACTCAACATTTGGTTACTCCTAAGCTTCTGGCTCTAATTAAGTACCAGTCTTGCTTAATTAAACATATTGCCATTTTCCTCCTTGTTAAACAGGGCTTTAACATGAAAAACTGTCCTAAAAACTAGAATAAGTCATATGCATAATAAGGTAAAGATTTAGATTCAATTTAACATTTGTTGAGTGCTTGTTATGTGCCAAAAAAATATTAGAAGTTCTAGACATTAAGAAAGAAAGTAGTCATGCCTGTCTTGAAGAGCTCATAAACTCTTAGAATTAGTGTTATTTAATAACAATTTGTTAATAATAAAAATTTAGCATAAAGTCTAAGACAACAGTTGTAGTAACTTACATGCATTTTCTAAAAACAGCTGAAAGGAAAATGAATGAATGCTACTTTGAGGTAGTAACATGTCTATGTTGCCTCAAGATAGGCTGGAGTGAAACTGCAAAAGACATTTCTATTTATCAAGTATGTGAATAATATCGATTTGCTTTTTAGAAGTCAAGCATACTTGAAAGTGTTGAAATTAAAATGCATTCATAATATTTTCTTAATCTTTAAAAATATATTACTGAAATATACTACACTCAAGATGGAGAATATAAAAAATGTGACACTTCAGAAGGTTTTCTCTTATTAAGACATTTATTCTTTGAATCAGAAGCAGGAAAAGTATGATGATTATAAAATATGGACACTGGATGCAATTTAATAATGCTCTTTCACATTTTAAGGCTTCATGTTTCTCTTCTATGGAACAAGTAACAGAGAAGTTGTTCAAAAAGGCCGTATGCAGTTGGAGGAACCAGTTATCCTTGAAATCTTTAATCCAGGACCCCTCATTTGATCCAGGACACCCCTCAGGTGTCCTTCATATCCCACCTCATTCAGTAGGCCCTGCCTACATTTGCCTAAGCTTATATTAAACTTATTCTATTCATCTTTGAACATCCTCAGAGTTTTTAGCAGTCTATATATAGCAGCTGCTTAAATGTTTAAACAAATCTCTATCAGAATGAATCATCTACCAGATGAGGTCGTCAAGTAAATATGAGAAAGCCTTGTGAAAACTTAACAGGAAGGTTCAGTTCTTGAGATCTTAACATTCATCACCATGAATACTTATCATTACCTTTAAAACCTATTTAATTACTTACTGTGAGCCC
This sequence comes from Bos indicus, assembly GCF_029378745.1. Classification (NCBI taxonomy): domain Eukaryota; kingdom Metazoa; phylum Chordata; class Mammalia; order Artiodactyla; family Bovidae; genus Bos; species Bos indicus. The sequence continues at coordinate 36,561,248 of NC_091761.1, forward strand.
AATCCTGTGAGAAACTATTCATAAACATCATCTCACTTGATCTTAACAACAAACTATTCCTCAATCTGACTCTTGATGGAACTGAGGCCCAGCCCCAGACCTACTTAACATTCAAGAATGTTTAGAAATTGGATTTAAGGAATCTCTGTTTTTAAAACATAGATGGGTAATTCTGATCAGCAACCAGAATTGAGAACCAAAGTTAAGAGAGTTACTCAAAATCCTATAGTTAAGTGTTGGGGAGTCATTATTCCAACCTAAAGCAAGTCTAACTCTCAAAAGCCAATGTTCTTAAATAATATATTGTATTACCTGTTTTCCTACCTATACAATACTAACAATCCAGTTGCAAATATAATAGAAGGTGAGTCAAGGTGTTTTTCATTCTGGTAATAGCTAACATTTCTGGGCCCTTGCTAAGTGTCAAGAACCATGCTGAGCATTCATTTAAACTTATTAACACCCCAGGGCAGTGCCTAATAAAGTGCACAAGGCTTTCATTACACCACACAGTCAAAAAGAGGCTGCTACAGGTAAGACTGGCCCATCCCACAGGTTTGGGATCAGATTAGTTTAGAAAAAAAGATAACCCCATACCCCAATGAGGCCTCTGCTATCTTGCTGCAGGAAGAAAAGTTTTCCGCTAGTCTCATCATATCCAGTTTGAACACATTTATCAAATTCCAACAGATCATTAACACTGAAATTAATACCATCATACTTCACAACCTATTTTTCTGTCACCCAACTATCATCATCAGACCATCACTGCCACACAAGTATGTTCATTTATTACTATGATCTAATTTCCCACCCTACTAGTCATATTTCACTAGGTCCTCCTGGTACTCATTGCTAAACACAGGTAAATTCTTCTCAACCAATTTCCTTTATGAGTCACCTGTTCAACTTCAAGACTGAACCACAGGGCCTCACAGACTGATAAAATATTCTTCTGCAATCACTTCCTCCCAACAACTGTTTGCACCTCAGGACCAAGAAACAGGGATAGACATCCCCAATACCTATTGCTGTTTTGAAACTCAAAGTTCTTCCTCATTCATTAATGACTTTCAGTTCAGTTCAGTCACTCAGTCGTGTCCGACTTTGCGACACCATGAATCGCACGCAGCATGTCAGGCCTCCCTGTCCATCACCAACTCCCGGAGTCCACTCAGACTCACGTCCATCGAGTCAGTGATGCCATCCAGCCATCTCATCCTCTGTCGTCCCCTTCTCCTCCTGCCCCCAATCCCTCCCAGCATCAGAGTCTTTTCCAATGAGTCAACTCTTCGCACGAGGTGGCCAAAGTACTGGAGTTTCAGCTTTAGCATCATTCCTTCCAAAGAAATCCCAGGGCTGATCTCCTTCAGAATGGACTGGTTGGATCTCCTTGCAGTCCAAGGGACTCTCAAGAGTCTTCTCCAACACTACAGTTCAAAAGCATCAATTCTTCGGCACTCAGCTTTCTTCACAGTCCAACTCTCACATCCATACATGGCCACAGGAAAAACTATAGGCTTGACTAGACAGACCTTTGTTGGCAAAGTAGCACCTATCTTCTTTACACAACTTATTTCTTGGTTATTTCCACATCTACAAAGACCATAATTGATTCTGACTTCCTCAACATCCTTGCTTCCAATATTACCTGTCCCCACCTCAGCCACCCACTTTATGGTCATTAACCTTGACCTTGTCATTGCACTTTACAGCACTACTCCTAAAATCTGTGTGTTAAGCATCTCTTCTGTATACCTACGATCTTTCACTATTCTAGCTCACCTACTCTGGCAATTATCTTCAATGTCAATGAGATTCAAAAAACACAGATCTGACTTCTCACTATCTACTTCCTAATGTCCTTACTCCCTCTTTCTTGTGTAATTTCTAAGCTCACTACAACCACATCCAACTTTAACTCCCTTCATCATTTTTTGCCTGTCAAAGGTCTCAACCCCACTGAACTCAAATCCTTGTCTGTATCCAAGCATCTGAAAATTGCTTCTTAAAAATGTACATGTATCCCAATCACACTTTTAAATCATATTCATAGCCACAGATTTTTATGGACACTAGTACTATCTGAAAACATTTTAGAATGTTCTTTTCCTCACACACGAAAATTTCTTAACCCATCCCCTCCATCAGCTAAAGACCCTTATTAAGAAAACAGAGGCAATTATATGGGAATTTAAGCACCTTCTCACCAAAGCAACACACTTTGGTTAGAAATAGTCCATATCTACACTACCAGGTACCCTTTTCCTATTAAAAACTACCTATTCAACCTGTACTCTGGATCCCCTCTTCCCCTTCTCTTTTCATAAATTTTTCAAATCTTCACAGTATCTCTTGTTAAAATAAAAACATGTCCTCAAATTTTCTACCTTGAAAACAAAAAAACAAAAACATGTACCATGACCAGGTGGTAGAAAACTCTCCAGTTTCTACCCTGTATCTCCAATTATCCTGACAGTAAAGTTTATTGTAAGAGGGGGTCTGTCTGTGTTGCTGCTTCCCTAGTCTTAGCCCAATTTAGTAATACAATGACACCTCACCTCATCCACTTTGCCCAGCAATGAAGTCACCAAGGACATCCATGCTGCCAAATTCCAGCTGTCATTTCTTTGTTCTTATCTTTCCGTTCTGACTTCTTTGTGGTACCTGACAGGGTTGATTACATCCTCTTAGAACATGTTCTTCTTTTGACTTGCACAACACTACATTTTCTGTTTTCTTCGTACCAGACTGAGGCTGCTCCTCAAATCTTCTCTGTTCCCACTAAATGTGTGGGTGCTTCAGAGCTCTGTTTCGGGTTCATTTTTTTGGTATCTGCCCTTGCGCTAGTGACATTTAATCTCAAAGCTTAAAATACTATTTATGTGCTCATGATTCCCAAAACTGAAATTTTCAGCACTGAAACTCTTGAAACATCATGCTTGTCTTGCTAACTGCCCAGATGACATTTCCATATCATTATCTAATAAACAGTTCATATATAATTATTTCCAAAACAGAACTCTTGGCTTCCTTTCCCAAATTTACACTTTTCTCAGTCTTCTTTACTTTAGTAAATGGTCCCACGATTTACTTAGTAGATCAAGGCAAAAACAGTTACTTCTCTAATTGTTCTTCTTCACTCCACCACATCCAATCCATTTGCAAGTCCCATAGAATCTACTTCCAAAACATACTCAAATCATCTATTTCTACCACCACCACCACCACCACCTCTAATACAATAGATTCCTAGTTGGTCACAATAGCTCCCTGCTTTCACTCTTGTCCCAATAAAATCCACTCTTCACAGAGCAGCCAAAATAGAAATAAGATCATTTCACTCCCCTGACCTTCAGTGGCTTCGTATAACACTTATAAAAATCTAAGCTTCTGACATTAGCTTTCAAAGTCCTAAATGAGCAAGCCTTTGCTCATCTCTCGTATCTCAACTTATCACCCCTGTCCTTTCCCACAAGTTACAGCCACACTGGGCCTTCATTCAGTTCCTCAAACACACCTAAGTCATTCCCACCTTAAAGGCTCTGTGCCAGGTGTTCCATGTGTTGGAATGCTCTTCCTCTCATTCTAGAATAGCTAGCTCCTCTTTGTTCAAGTTTAAAATGCTCTCATCTCAACAAGATTGGAGAAGGAAATGGCAACCCACTCCAGTGTTCTTGCCTGGAGAATCCCAGGGACGGGGGAGCCTGGTGGGCTGCCGTCTATGGGGTCACACAGGGTTGGACACGACTGAAGTGACTTAGTAGCAGCAGCATCTCAACAAGGCATTCCTTTAACACCTAATACCACCACCATGGGAGAAAGTTACCTGGTCTGACTTGTTCTCTATATCCCGTATCTAGAACGATGCCTGGCTCCATAACAGCACTTAATAAATAACGACTCCCTATAGCAATCCTACTGCTGCATAATAACATTAGAGAAAATAAATCTTTCTCAAGGACACATAGCTGCTAAATAGTAACAGTATTTCTTTGATTCAAAAGCATCTTACATGATGTAAGGGTCATCAGCAATAACAAATCACAGTTAACTATACACATATGGAAGTAAATAGATTATTCAGTAAATGAAATACAATACTACCATACATTAAATTTATGAAGCAAAACTAATGCTCTTTAATGCTTTTGCTTCAAAAAATGATTGATACTTTTGTTAAGAGTAGACATTTGAATAAATTATAATCAGAATTGTTACTAAAATCCATACATGCATGCATTTCTTAGAAAAAACTGTGAAAACTTAATACACAAAGGGGTAAATCTTACCAGAGTTAATTTTGGCCTGTAACCATTTCTTCATACACTCTTGGTGGACATACTGTAAACTTCCGGTGCACTTGCATGGCTCTATCAGCAAGTTAGAGGATGATGCAGCTGCCATCTGACAAATTCTACATAAATCACCTTCTTCTTCTTCAGAGTCCTCTAAAAGGAGGCTGGAAAAGACAGTATATTTCCTAAACAGAGCTATCAAAACTCATCCTGGTTGGTCATTTCTAGTCATACATAATTCCAAAATATATCATGGTCTCTCTGGGTAGAAAAAAGGCAAACAATAACAATAATAAATAGCAACTACAGGAAAAATACTTTCAACAAGAGTAAAAAATGTAATATTTTAAAAGAAATCAAATAGGCTACCCTATTACTTATCTTCAAACAATTTAAAGTAATTCTGTCCTTGGTACCACAGCTTAAGTTCCACAGCTTTCATAATTTATAAGTTTCATTAAGATTTTAATTTCTGCAATATCACAGATTACTTCAATTCCAGGAGTATAAAGATAATGTACATATATACCCATTACTTTTGTCCCCTCAAAACTTTAAGACAACTTTGATGAATTAAACATTGACTTGTGATTTTTCAATTTACATGTTGTTAGAACCACGTTATGGAGAAGGAAATGGCAACCCACTCCAGTACTCTTGCCTGGAAAATCCCACGGATGGAGGAGCCTAGGAGGCTACAGTTCATGGGGCTGCAAAGAGTCGGACACGACTGAACGACTTCACCTCACCTCAGAACCACGTTATGTTTAAACTGATAAAAGTTTTGTATTAAATCATAATAAAATCAAAACAATAGATTTTAAAATTCCTCATTTTCCCCACCCCTAGTAATGTTAGTAAATCATTCTCATTTCTTTAAGGTTAGGATTTTAAAGTGTGGAGTAGTTCCCATTAACCCACATCCTCTATTTCACAGGCCAACATGTACTGCTTCTTTAAATGCAGAAATGATCATTATAGAACAAGTAATTTTTTTGGTTAAATCTCTCACCTTAGTCCACTGCTGACACAAAAAAGGTACTCAATAAATTGATGATACAGAATACTAAACATTAACTGAAATACAACCTGGATTATATTATATGGGTTTCATATGAGTTTAGCAAAAGATTTGTGCAAAGAGAAACAGATGTACTTTGAGGTGACTTCCATACCTAGACTTAACCAGAGATATAACCTCAAGTATTAATCTTTGTTTTTTCTAAACAGTTATTATTTATTTTTGGCTGAGTCTCTGTTGCTGCATGGGCTTTTCTCTAGTTGCCGTGAATGGGAGCTACTCTAGCTGTTGTGTGCAGACTTCTCCCTGAGGGGGCTTCTCTTGCTGCACAGCACAGGGTCTGGGCGTGCAGACTCCAGTAGTTGCGGCTCCTGGACTCTAGAACACAGGCTCAGTAATTGTGGCGCATGGGCTTGGTTGCTGTGTGGCATGTGGGATTTTCCTGGACCAGGGATCCAATCTGTGTCTACTGCTCTGGCAGGCAGATTCTACCACTAAGCCACCAGGGAAGCCCCTCGAATGTTAATCTTTATGTTTTACCTTCAGATGTGACTTTCTTTGGCTCTGAGTTTTTACTCTGGGAGAGTCCATTTTTTTACACTTTTATTCATTTAATTGTAAAGTATATTATAATCCTCATGTATAAATGAAAAACATAATAAAGGAACACGCACATATAAACTCCAGGTCAAAATACCCCAACAAATGTGCTTTTGAACTAGCTAACTAGACAGGGCAATGCTGGCTTAATTGGTTACTCTTTGGACATCAGTAAACTAATGCTTTGCCTACTTACACTACTGCACTCAAATTAATCTCACTTTGAGCATAAGAAATATAGTACTTACTATATTACTCAGTAGACTGTTCACAAATAGAGGCTGCTCCTATAACATTAAACCTAACACTACCACAGCAGAATAAATTCTTCTCTACGAAAGGAGAAAAAGCAAATTTTAAGGGAATCTTTACTTGGTACAATTTGTTTTTTCTAAGGAAAAGTGGAAACATACTCGTCTATGTTCACTATCTTAGAAAGCATATGAAGCTTCCTTTATTACCCAGAGTAAGATTTGAATTGTTTCTTGTTAAAAACAAAAAAGAATCTAACGTGATACTAACAACTATGCTCCCCAACAATTTCATTACTGGGGCCTTTATGAATAAGAAAAAACAAAACCCAAAAACACCCAACAACCTTAGCATTACGTAAGTCTTTTCTTCTTACAAGTATATTTTATGTGCACTATCCTATCCTATTGGAGAAGGCAATGGCACCCCACTCCAGTACTCTTGCCTGGAAAATTCCATGGGCGGAGGAGCCTGGTAGGCTGCAGTCCATGTGGTCGCTACGAGTCGGACGTGACTGAGCGACTTCACTTTCACTTTACACTTTCATGCATTGGAGAAGGAAATGGCAACCCACTCCAGTGTTCTTGCCTAGCACAGTCGGACACGACTGCATCGACTCAGCAGCAGCAGCAGCATCCTATCCTATTTCATCATAAAAGTAATACATGGAAAAACTAAGCAACAATATTAACATGACAAAATAATTAAGTTGGACTGAAAATCTCTGATCTTTCATCTTTTCCCAGAGATTTTTAAGCAATCTAAACTCTACAGAAGATTTCATATGAATAAAAAATTCTAAGTTCTGAATTTAAATTGACATTTCTGTCAGTCACAGTAATTCAGCATACATTTAGACTTTAAAAAAATTTAAAAATCTGTGATTTTACCTCATCCCAAAAAAGATTTGAAATCAGAAATATAAATAAATGGTAAATAAATGATCTTATTAAAAGGTGAAATATTGTCTTGATACATATGACCACTTGGGTCAACTTAACCAATTCCATGTAGCACTAGCCTACCAAGACAAAGGGTAAGAGATTAAGACCTTTTGTCTCCATACGTATCTGTGTCCAAAGCTGGTTAAAAACAACCTTATGATTATTTCCCGATGCAATTTACACCCCCAGTACCTACCTCTAGAATTAATTCTCATCCATTTTACCTCTGAGCAAGATACTAACATCTTACTGGATGTAAATTTTAAAGGAAGAAAATTTCAGACATCACTCTTATGAGAAACCATTTTAGGAACAAACAGTTCTTTCTTTAATCTGTTACTGCTTTACAGGCTTAAGACATGTATTCAAACTTACCTCTCTTTTATTTTCTGTAGTCTTTCTGGGTCTCTTGAAGGTACATTTTTAGTTTTATCATTTTTTCCATCAGATGAACTCCACCCTGAAGGAATAATATCTACAGTGATCATAACATTATCAGTCAAATTATTTCCAAGTGCTGGGGGCACTGCAAATCGAAATAAGGAACCAGGAAGGATCCCCGTTATCCCTGTACTTCGTCCGCTCCGAGTTGAATCTGAGGGGGAGTCACCTGTACCAACACTGCTTGGTGCTGCAGATGCCTGCGGTCTGTTGGCACCAGCCCCAAGGGGCTCACTCTGTGCTTCAAGGTGAACCACTTCATTTGATTCTCTTCTAAAAAGATGATGAGATCTAGATGGTATATCAGAGGTAGATATCCTTGAAGATTCATCTCGTCCCTCTCGCCTCCTTCTAGAGAACAAAGGTGTGCATCTATTTCTAAGTGAGGAAGATAACCATGGTCCTGTATTTCTGCCTTCAGATTCTTGGCTAAAATTTTGGGAATCTGGCTCAGAGTTATGATTTTGGCTAAGAGATGACAAACCCCATCTTCGCCGAAGAAATCGAAATCCCTGAGAAGCTTCGGATGCCCTATTATCAGGAATATCAGAGGCTGATGCTGCATTACCACGAGACTGAGAACCTGTCAAGATTCTTGGAGAAACATAAGAATTTTCAGAACTCAATGACCTTGTATTCAAGGAGTCTTGATTAGACCTTCGTGAAAAAAAAGTAGATGACATACTAGAAGCTATACGTGACAGCAATCTCCTTGTTGTGCGTCTACCTTCATTGTCAGAAGATTCTTGAAATGATCTGTGAGATGAGTTAATCCTATCTGAACTGCCTATAGTTGAGGTTTCACCTCTATTTGAAGTATAAGAAAATCCAGGCTGCATACTGCTTTGGGGAGATTCTAATTCTCTTGGAGAAAAATCTGATCTTAAAGAATTTCTACCAGAGTCCCTAGAACATGGTATGGTTTGATGTTCAGAAGGCATTTGGTGGTTAGTAGATGATGCACTCAATTGTAAAGTGCTCAATGAGTTCTCTTTTGGTCTTGCTCCTTGTGAATATGAAGAAGGAACTCTGTCTTGAACACCTATTTTTTAAAAAAGAAAAGATAACCAATTACGTGAATTATCTGTGCATTATTAAATTTAAGTCTATTAACCACTAATTAATGCCAAAATTAACCCTTAGATTCAAACTGAACACTGGCATATTATAGCTACACAGCCTAACTACCATTACAGAAAAAAAATTAACATATTTAACTATCTGTCTACGCTTTTGGTAAAATCCAGTGCTGCTGAATAAAGTCGTCATTACAAATTTTTAAAAATAGAAATGCATTATAGCTTTATAAGAGGCAAACATCAATCAACCAACACGGATGAAGGTATAACAGTTGAATTTACTGATCAAAAATTGATATGGGAGAAGAATACCTAACACCTAAATGGATAAGGAATTTTAAATGGGTCAAAAACTCAAAGTAAATGACTCATAACAAGTAAAAGCAAAATTCTCATAGGGAGATGGTGTTTTTGAAATTTTTCTTACTCTAATAAGTACAAAGTTATTTCATGTAAATATTATCATTCTTGTCATTTTATAGCAAACCATGCTAACAGTTCAAACTTTCTCCAACCTTTGGCCTCTTCTTTCAAGTTAACAACAGGGATTTTAATCCCTGATTACTCATCAACCATAACTATGTTTAAAAAAAAAAATACTGGCCCGGAACTCCTAGTCAGAATAGAGCTCTGGCATCTGCAATTTTAACAGTACATTGCTGATGATTCTAACCTTCAAGTGGAATGAGAAATACCACAGCATTCCTTTATAAAAAATATTCGTCCATATACCTTGTTTAAGAACTAGATTGTTACTGTGCTAACACATGGTACCTCATGGAAGAATCAATGGGGACGAATCTATTCCACACACTTATTACTCCCCAAACCTAGAAGCTACTGACACTGTTTACTAAACCTCCTCCATCCAAAGTCAAGCAAATGAAAATACGCTTTCATTTGTCTTAAATAAAGCAACAAATTGCCCTAGTAAGGTCATTTAACAAATCTAGTTAAACCTCCCAATAGAAATGTATATTCTTCTTTGTAAATCAAATTCCACTTTTGTCTGCTATGACTGTCAACTTCAGTGAGTATCTTTTATCTTCAGTTATGTACTATTATTGTTTTATTTTTATTTTTTTAATTGCACTTATTTTTTTCAGGTGGATTCACTGCATAATGGATAACTCATTGGACTTCTATTTTTTTTAATTTAGGCTTACACACACTGACAGAAACAGTGTGGGTTTTTATTTCAACTAAATGAAAACAAAAACAAATTCATGCTAAACTAAATGAATTCTAAATTATGTCTTAAAATGATGATTTCATGTTTTTCTTAATTCATAAGGCAAATTATATTGCAGCATATAAGAATTATCAAGTATATCTAAAACATATACATTCAGAAGAGTGGAAAAATTATAAGCAAACAGAATTTGGATACTTAGATTGGTTACAATTTTTACAGTAAAACAGCAAAGTCCTAGAATATATATCAAGCTATCCTATATTCTAAATCTTCATAGTATTTATTTCATTTATTCCTCTGTACTGTGATTTTAATGATACAAAGAAGAAAATATAACATTATTAGATAAATTATGCATAACAGTATAGCTTATACATACATGATGAAGTTGTGAAATCACCACTTCGGTGACTATAATCCGCAAGATTACTAATGGAGGAATCTGTTCTCCTCTCTCTCATCAAGTCAGTTCCAAATGATCCAAGTACCACTGATGAAGACCTGGGAACTTGACTATGCCTCCAAGTAGAATCTTAAAATAATTGAAGAAGTTTTAATTCAGAGAAAGCTTTCCAGGTTTCTGATGACAAATTTTCAATACTACACAGAGATAATTATGGCTTATTGGTGGTGCTAGTGGTAAAGAAACTGTCTGCCAGTGCAGGAGACTTAAGAGACGTGGGTTCGATCCCTGGGTCAGGAAGACCCCTGGAGGAGGGCATGGCAACCCACTCCAGTATTCTTGCCTCGAGAATCCCATGGACAGAGGAGACTGGCGGGGTACAGTCTATGGGGTTGCAAAGAGTCGGACACAACTGAAGTGATGAGGCATGCATGTGCACATAGGAATCCAGTTATATAGTTGCAATGAAAAGCAAAATCCACTAATGAACTAATCACTCATAAAATTATCTCCTACTCAAACACATTCTTCTCTAATACGAAAATCTACCCCTCATCTAGAATGCCAATGTCTCAGTCACTCCCTAAAATATCTGAATATACAATATACACATGATGTAAAAATGATTACAGCAAAAGTGATGAGAACAGCCAAAATCAAAGCCATCTTGAAAAGAAAGAGGTTATACTGCAAGTTACATTATTTTGTCGGAACTATTATTGCTGCCACACTTCGTTCATCCTTATGCTAAGAATTAATGTATCATTCCAATTATAATCTAAATTTTGTTAGATATAATTTCATTTAATAAGAAATTAAAAATTAAGTCTCAAAACTTACCCCCCTTTACTGTTTATCTTGAAATTCTGGGTCTTCCTCTCCTAGTCCTAAACTCCTTAAATAATTTCCCTTCATTAAGGGAAAAGGCCCGGGGTTATTATTATGCCTTTACAGAGCAGAAGAGAACAAAAGTATCACTACATAACGATTATCTGTCTACAAAGTTAAGGTCAGTCTGCTCTTACCCATCACATTACTCTTAATATCTTTCAGATGGCCAGTGTCTTTCTCATGGCAGTCCTACTTAACAAAATAGAAAGGAATCGCTTATGCTAATTACTTTATGCCTAAATCTTTCATACCAGAGTGATTGAGTGATTTGTCCAATGTCACACAATTAGAAGACTAGAATCATAGCATTCCAATTCCTTGTACAGAACTTCTAGAACACCACCAACTATTTTTCAACTAAAGAATTTCTACATTTTCTTAAAGTTAAGTGTCATATAGCACATGTATTATTTACAAATACGCTAAGGAAACATTTTAAACATGTTATCTGTAAATCTGGCTTTCCCAGTAACAATTTAAAACTTTATCTCCTATAATAATGAGCAGAAGACAGGTTAGTTTTACAAACTTTGCTACTACAACATATCAGCTATTCTAATTAAATAAAATCCATTAATATCCCATTTGTGTAAGACATTTTTACCAAATTTGAACAAAAATCCAAGATGAAGAGTTAATTTCAGTTCCAGCACTAACCTAAGGTAAGATTTTGTAAGATCCACTTTTATTTCTGACTCAGTCTCACATGTAATCTACTTGTTTAAAACAGAACAACTTGGGAAAAGGGCTTTTGTCCAAAATATATATACAGTGACTAGTATGTACATAAATTTAATTAATTATTACCTGATACTGCATTTAAACCATGGCCAACACTTCTTCCAGTTGAGGTAGATGTACAGTTTGTACAAGAAAGTTTAGGTCTTTTTGAATCATGATCCCGTTGCTGGTTTTGTGATCTTGAGCGTGCTCCCTGAGTTATCTCAGACTCACTATACCATGTAGGTTGAAATGGTGACGCAGCTGCTGATGCAGACTGTAAGTTAAAATGAAATTTTACAAAGGAACAAAACACTTGAAATTTTTAAATATAGTTGAAATATTAAATTTAATCTATAGTGTTCTAATGGAGAAGGCAATGGCAACCCCACTCCAGTACTGATGCCCGGAAAATCCCATGAGCAGAGGAGCCTGGTAGGCTGCAGTCCATGGGGTCGCTAAAAGCCAGACACAACTGAGTGACTTCACTTTCACTTTCCACTTTCATGCATTGGAGAAGGAAATGGCAACCCACTCCAGTGTTCTTGCCTGGAGAATCCCATGGACGGAGAAGCCTGGTAGGCTGCAGTCCATGAGGTCGCAGAGTCGGACACGAATGAAGCGACTTAGCAGCAGCATAGTGTTCTAATAAACTGCCGAGGATCATTCATTCTTCACCAAGCACAAATTTTTCTACCATGTAGGTTCTATTGTCTTCTACCACTTGTTCCTTTACATGGTAACTTATTTTGCTAGACAGCCAATTTGATTTAGGTATGTCTTCTTTGTAACTGAATATATACACTAGGCTAGGAAACACTGAGGAGTAAAAATTTATATGTAATTATTGTGTTCTCCAGGTTTAATATTAACCCATTGATGAACCTTGTTTCTTCCTCTTATAGGTAGACAGAACACCAAGAAAGGCATTAAGTGTGAGTACTCTTCTGTAAGAATAATATTTTCAAGGAACCAAAAACACATCTGGATCTTATGCCCATTCTCAGGAAGTCAAACAACACTACTGCTGCTGCTAAGTCGCTTCAGTCGTGTCTGACTCTGTGTGACCCCATAGACGGCAGCCCACCAGGCTCCCCCGTCCCTGGGATTCTCCAGGCAAGAACACTGGAGTGGAAAAAAAAAGAAAATAACACTGGAGTGGGTTGCTATTTCCTTCTCCTATGCATGAAAGTGAAGTCGCTCAGTCATGTTCAACTCTTAGCAACCCCATGGACTGCAGCCTACCAGGCTCCTCCATCCATGGGGTTTTCCAGGCAAGAGTACTGGAGTGGGATAAGTCATCCACAGAGACCCAATCAATGAACTGAATAGCACGTGAGATGAAATTCATTAAATATTTCAAAATAAAACCATGTTATGAGCCACCATCATCTATCAGGGACTTAATCCTGCAGGCCAATGGTTTTAAGACCTTTGAATTTCAAAGATCAAAAATACTTTTCAAGTTTTAATTTAAAATTTAGAAAGAACTTCTATTTCTGACCCGTAAATCTAAAATAGCAAGTAGCACCTAACCTCATCCCCAGTCTTTTTAAATGGGCATTTTATAAGCTCCTAAAACATGAACACACTGGGCACAGCAAACACCCTTTGCTGATAACACAAGAGACAATTCTATACATGGACATCATCAAATGGTCAATATCAAAATCAGACTGATTATATTCTTTGTGGTCAAAGATGGAGAAGTGCTTGTACAGTAGCAAAAACAAGACTTAGAACAGACTGGCTCAGATCATTAGCTCCTTACTGCAAAATTCAGACTTAAATAGAGTATGGAAAACCACTAGGCCAAGCCCATTCAGACATGATCTAAGTCAAATCCCTTATTATACAGTAGAGGTGAGGAACAGATTCAGGGATTATACCTGGTAGACAGAGGGCCTGAAGAACTACGTACAGAGGTTTTAACAGTGTACAGGAGGCAGTGACCAAAACAATCCCAAAGGACATGAAATGCAAGGCAAAGTGGTTGTCTGCGGAGGCTTTACAAATAGCTGAAGGTCCAAATTTCTCTACAACGCTGTCAACTCTTAGTACTGTCTCACTTGTTTTATTTTAGCCATTCTAGTGAGTATGAAGTGGTGTCTCATTAAGAGTGTACATTTGCATTTCTTAATGGCTAATGATGTTGAGCATCTATTCATGTGGTTCATTGGCCATTTATACATCTTCTGAAAAATGTCTGTTCAGTTGCTCTGCTCATTTTAAACTGAGTTGTTTTTTTTGTTACAACCTAAAGGTTCTTTATATAGTCTGGTTACAAGTTCCTTGTCATATGGCATATGCTTCACAAATAACTTCTCCCATTTTGTAAGTTGTCTTTTCACACTCTTCATGGCATTGCTATGGGCTTCCCTAGTAGCTCAGCTGGTAAAGAATCCATGCAATGCAGAACCCGGTTAGATTCCTGGGTCAGGAAGGTCCCCTGGAAAAGGGATAGGCTACCCAGTCCAGTACTCTAGGGTTTTCCTGGTGGCTCAGACAGTAAAGAATCTGCCTACAATGCGGGAGAGCTGGGTTCAATCCCTGGGTTGGGAAGATGCCCTGGAAGAGGACATGGCAACCCAGTGCAGCATTCTTGCCTGGAGAATCCCCATGGGCCAAGGAGCCTGGTGGGCTGAGGTATACAACGATTTCACAAAGACAGAGCTGAGCGACTAAGCAAATGGATATATGGCATTTCAGTTCAGTTCAGTCACTCAGTCACGTCCAACTCTTTGCAACCCCATGAACCGCAGCAACCAGGCCTCCCAGTCCATCACCAACTCCTAGAGTCCACCCAAAGTCAGGTCCATTGAGTCAGTGATGCCATACAACAATCTCATTCTCTGTCGTCCCCTTCTCCTCCTGCCCTCAATCTTTCCCAGCATGAGGGTCTTTCCAAATGAGTCAGCTCTTCGCATCAGGTGGCCAAAGTATTGGAGTTTCAGCTTCAGCATCAGTCCTTCCAATGAACACCCAGGACTGATCTCCTTTGGAATGCACTGGTTGGATCTCCTTGCAGTCCAAGGGACTCTCAAGAGTCTTCTCCAACACCACAGTTCAAAAGCATCAATTCTTCGGCACTCAGCCTTCTTCACAGTCCAACTCTCACATCCATACATGACTACTGGAAAAACTATCATAGCCTTGACTAGATGGACCTTTGTTGGCAAAGTAATGTCTCTGCTTTTGAATATGCTATCTAGGTTGGTCATACCTTTCCTTCCAAGGAGTAAGCGTCTTTTAATTTCATGGCTGCAGTCACCATCTGCAGTGATTTTGGAGCTCAAAAAAATAAAGTCAGCCACTGTTTAACCATCTATTTGCCATGAAGTGATGGGACTGGATGCCATGATCTTAGTTTTCTGAATGTTGAGTTTAAAGCCAACTTTTTCACTCTCCTCTTTCACTTCCATCAAGAGGCTTTTTAGTTCCTCTTCACTTTCTGCCATAAGGGTGGTGTCATCTGCATATCTGAGGTTATTGATATTTCTTCTTGCAATCTTGATTCCAGCTTGTGCTTCCTCCAGCCCAGCATTTCTCATGATGTACTCTGCATATAAGATAAATAAGCAGGGTGACAATATACAGCCTTGACGTACTCCTTTACCTATTTGGAGCCAGTCTGTTGTTCCATGTCCAGTTCTAATTCTTGCTTCCTGACCTGCATACAAATTTCTCAAGAGGCAGCTCAGGTGTTCTGGTATTCCCATGTCTTTCAGAATTTTCCAGTTTATTGTGATCTACACAGTCAAAGGCTTTGACATAGTCAGTAAAGATGTTTTTCTGGAACTCTCTTGTTTCTTTGATGATCCAGCGGATGTTGGCAATTTGATCTCTGGTTCCCCTGCCTTTCCTAAAACCAGCTTGAACATCTGGAAGTTCACGGTTCATGTATTGCTGAAGCCTGGCTTGGAGAATTTTGAGCATTACTTACTAGCATGTGAGATGAGTGCAATTGTGCGGTAGTTTGAGCATTCTCTGGCATTGCCTTTCTTTGGGATTGGAATGAAAACTGACCTTTTCCAGTCCTGTGGCCATTGCTGAGTTTTCCAAATTTGCTGGCATATTGAGTGCAGCACTTTCACAGCATCATCTTTTAGGAATCGAAATAGCTCAACTGGAATTCGATCACCTTCACTAGCTTTGTTTGTAGTGGTGCTTCCTAAGGCCCACTTGACTTTACATTCCAGGATGTCTGGCTCTAGGTGAGTGATCACCCTATTGTGATCATCTGGGTCGTGAAGATCTTTTTTGTACAGTTCTTCTGTGTATTCTTGCCACCTCTTCTTAATACCTTCTGCTTCTGTTAGGTCCATACCATTTCTGTCCTTTATTGAGCCCATCTTTTCATGGAATATGGCATTTATTGACTCACTAAAGTTTTTAATCTGTTATGTCCAATTAACTTTTTTGCAATCATTATCTCAAGAGACTAAGAACATTCATATGAAATTAAAAAGTGGATGAAGCGCATGAAAAGACAACTTACAGAATGGGAGAAAATATCTGTGAATACACTAAAAATCACAGAGTTGTACACTTTAAATGGGCAAGTCATATGCTATCTGATTTATATCTCAATAAAACTATTATTTAATGAATGTTATCTACCAGACAATGCTTAATCATGAGAAATAATGTAATGCACAGTAATGAAAGTACAAGTCCAGAATAAAATGGTCTCCCTTGGTTTCTTATTTCCATGAATCAATACCTTATCTGAGATGACTAACAGTTCCTTCCTTGAAAATTTTCCGTATCATAAGCAACAACTAAAAACTCTGACCTCTTCTTTATACAGTCTTCTCTATCACTCACCATTCCCCCTTTTAGACTAAACCGCCAAGCATTGCTTCCTTTTCCGTATGAACAAAACACTTTATAGATTTGATTGTGTTTCCTTGTGATCTCGACACCCAAACAAGGGCCCAAGATTAACTTTCAGTTCAGTTCAGTCCCTCAGTCATGTCCAACTCTTTGCGACGTCATGAACTGCAGCACGCCAGGCCTCCCTGTCCATCACCAACTCTCGGAGTTCACTCAAACTCACGTCCATCGAGTCAGTGATGCCATCCAGCCATCTCATCCTCTGTCGTCCCCTTCTCCTCCTGCCCCCAATCCCTCCCAGCATGAGTCTTTCCCAATGAGTCAACTCTTCGCATGAGGTGGCCAAAGTACTGGAGTTTCAGCTTTAGCATCATTCCTTCCAAAGAACACCCAGGACTGATCTCCTTTAGGATGGACTGGTTGGATCTCCTTGCAGTCCAAGGGACTCTCAAGAGTCTTCTCCAATACCACAGTTCAAAAGCATCAATTCTTCAGCCCTCAGCTTTCTTCAGAGTCCAACTCTCACATCCATACATGACTACTGGAAAAACCATATCCTTGACTAGACGGACCTTAGTTGGCAAAGTAATGTCTCTGCTTTTGAATATGCTATCTAGGTTGGTCATAACTTTCCTTCCAAGGAGTAAGCGTCTTTTAATTTCATGGCTGCAGTCACCATCTGCAGTGATTTTGGAGCCCCAAAAAACAAAGTCTGACACTGTTTCCCCATCTATTTCCCATGAAATGATGGGACCAGATGCCATGATCTTCGTTTTCCTACTTTTTCACTCTCCTCTTTCACTTTCATCAAGAGGCTTTTTAGTTCCTTTTCACTTTCTGCCATAAGGGTAGATTAACTTTAGAATACTGCAAGGGCTTACAAATCTACCAGTTAACTCTGACCCACTCTCAGCATTTTATCTGTATCTTCCTGATTGCATTTAAAACTTTTCATTTTCTTATCTGATTGTGTGTGCTTATGTATGTATGTATTTCCTTGGAAACTGTGTACCAGATAAACAAATCAAAAGAAACAAAAAAAGAAAAAGGTTAATGACAATTGGTTATTTTAACTGTTGAAAATATATACTATGCAAAATATGCCATTGTACCAAGCTTTGTAACAGTTAATATATAAATTAGAAAACGATGTAAAAACCTAGAAGTTCCATAAAAAGCCTCTTTTATTATTTCATATTAAAAAAGCAATCTCTCCACAAAGCAAAAAGTGGGATTAGAGGTTGCTTAAATTACAGAAAAAAATAAAAATAATGACATATTCACAGAATACTCCCGAATTTTCAAGCATCTGTCCTTGTGTATTTAAGATTAAAAATGAAAAATGTTCTGCAAAATGTCAAACACTGTACAAATAAGGTATTTTCACATCATTCGATCCATAACATAAATGATCTAGTATGCCATCACCTGACCCTCCTTTCTGAAGCTTCAGGTTCACTAAGTGCAGTAAAGAAGGGGAGTGTTATGTTGCAGACAGTTTTGAGTCAGAAAATACCAACAAATAACCAAAAATGTTCCCTTTGATAGTCAAAGGTCTCTCATTCATTAAATACATATCTTGTTGAAAAATCATGTGATAATAATCTGATATTATATTGTCCCCTAAGGGTATTTATCATCCATTTAAACCAATGGCAAAGTCAGGAAATGGTAACAGCAGCAATAACAATCATTATAACCAGTTAACATTTGAACTCTTACTAGGTTCCAGGCACTGTTGTTCTAAGTGCTTTACACCTAGTACTTCTTCCAATTAAAACAGTAACTGTATGAGAAAACCACCCTTATTATCATTTCACATAAGAGGAAACAGAAAACTACTTTACTCAGAACACAGGAATTTCAGTTTCTAAATAAAAACTATAACAGCAAAGCAATCTGGAAACGTTCCTGTAACCCACTGGGGGAAAAAAGACCAAAAGCCACTTAAATAACTGAAAAACATAAAGGAAAACTCCAAAATTTACAAAACTGATTAATCTTATTGAGTCAATAAAACATTTACTTTTTAAAAAAATGTTTGCATTTGTTTAACTTCCACAGTCAAAGTTTAGACTTTCGGAATAATCTATGACATGAGTTAGGAACAAGCTGAAAACTCTGGAAATAGTATTTTAAAGGGATGTCAATAAATTTTCTAAATGTATTCAAGACTGTTAGTCTTGTTTTACAGTCTGTGTTCCTCACTAATCATGAAAAACCGGACACAGATCAGCAGACAAAATTTCCTCAAGACTATATTAAAAAAAACAAATTCTGTGCTCTTAATAAGTCACAATGAGGGACTTCCCCGGTGGTCCAGTGGTTAAGAATCCACCTTGCAATGCAGGGGATGTGAGTTCAATCCCTGGTCAGGGAACAAAGATCCCACATGCCGTGGAGCAACTAAGCCCACCAGCCACAACTACTGAGCTCCTTTACCACACCTAGAGAATCTGTGCGCCACAAGATCCCAAATGATTCAACAAACATCCTGCATGTCACAACTAAGACCTGACACAACCAAATAAATAAATATTAAAAAAAAGAGTCACAACCATTTAACCTACATTTCCAGCAGAATGAAAAACATGTGATTCTGGCAAGAATACTCCTGCCTAGTTACAGAGTAAAACAAATACATTGTCAAAACAACATTTAAAATAAAACATTAAAATAAATAAACAGTACATACAACATTAGCAAGCTGGCAGTAGATATGGGCATTTTAGAGAAATTACCTTATTTGATTTGTATAAAATGCTTATTACTATGCAGAAATGCTTCTAAGTGACTTCTGTTAATAGAATATATTGCACGATATATAAATATTAAGACACAAATAAACATTTCCACTAAAGGATTCTCTTTAGAGTCTGTTACCAAGACTTTTGCAAATCATATGTGACCCAATCAGGTTTTCAGTCAATAATGCAATAAACTTAAATATGATAGGCAAGATAAACTGAATTAAACCTACAATCCATGACTCGAGATTTATACCATTTTAGACTACAACCATTGTTACAACACTAATAAGCTACTTTTTAAAAAAAACGCTATTAGTCTTAATGAAAATTAGCTACATAAAAGGAACTTATGTCACTTTATGTAAATTATGAATCAGTCAACTCATTTCTAACCGTAAAAACCCCATAATTCATATAAAAGAATGTTAGTGATGTATCTTCATCAAAGAAAAGCCTATTAATTTAAATTGATACTTAAATGTTTTTAGGTTAATAGGTTTGCAAGTCTTTGGAAAGGATGAACATTTACATATGATCACAATTCTTTATAAAAAGTTCCGAAGTCCAAAAAGTTTGAAAAACATCAAGTTTTTGCTACTTAATGTGGTACAGTCCATCAGTGTGCAGAAATATATTAATGTTTTGATTACAGGATGCCTCAGATCCAGCTGAGGTGTTAAAAACACACTCTACTACTTTTCTGAAATCCAGAAAATAATATGGCTCCAAGGACTTTGAAAATGAGACTGTATGTACACATATTTCAAATTAAGATGTTACCTGATATTCCGAATCCAGTCGAAAGGAAGAGTCCCTTGAGTGATAGGTATCATTTAAACCACTTCCTCTGCTTCCAGACATCAACCTAGCACTTAAAGAGCTAGCAGGTTGAACAGAAATTCTTCTTGGAATCCTTGAAGGTTTAGACTCCATTCTTAAGGTTTCCTGTGAAATGCAGATTTTGATTACTTGCTTTGGGAAAACACTCAAACCTTTGATTCTTAATCCTCTCTAAAAGATCAGTTCAAAATCAAGAATTAACCATGCAAATTAACTAAATCTGGTATGGTAAACTGTGAGACTATCATCCTCTCCTTCTACAAGGCAGAGAGGTCTGAAGTTGATCAAAGGTTCCCACTGTACATAAAATGAAACAAACATGATAAAACTGGTGATGCAAAACCTCCATTTATTCTTTCCAAATCTTGAACTCTTTCCTTACTCAATTTTATCTCTACATAAAATACCACAGGAATGAGCCTCTGACTCTTGCTATTTCTGTTCAGTTCAGTTCAGTTGCTCAGTCGTGCTCGACTCTCTGCGACCCCATGAATGGCAGCACGCCAGGCCTCCCTGTCCGTCACCAACTCCCGGAGTCCACCCAAACTCAGGTCCATTGAGTCAGTGATGCCATACAACAATCTCATTCTCTGTTGTCCCCTTTTCCTCCTGCCCTCGATCTTTCCCAGCATCAGAGTCTTCCCAAATGAGTCAGCTCTTTGCATCAGGTGGCCAAAGTATTGGAGTTTCAGCTTCAACATCAGTCCTTCCAATGAACACCCAGGACTGATCTCCTTTAGGATGGACTGGTTGGATCTCCTTGCAGTCCAAGGGACTCTCAAGAGTCTTCTCCAACACCACAGTTCAAAAGCATCAATTCTTCGGCGATCAGCTTTCTTCACAATCCAACTCTCACATCCATACATGACCACTGGAAACACCATAGCCTTGACTAGATGAACCTTTGTTGACAAAGTAATGTCTCTGCTTTTTAATATGCTATCTAGGCTGGTCATAACTTTCCTTCCAAGGAGTGTCTTTTAATTTCATGGCTGCAATCACCGTCTGCAGTGATTTTGGAGCTCAAAAAAATAAAGTCAGCCACTGTTTCCCCATCTATTTGCCATGAAGTGATGGGACCGCATGCCATGATCTTAGTTTTCTGAATGTTGAGCTTTAAGCCAACTTTTTCACTCTCCTCTTTCACTTTCATCAAGAGGTTCTTTAGTTCTTCTTCACTTTCTACCATGAGGGTGGTGTCATCTGCATATCTGAGGTTATTGATATTTCTTCTTGCAATCTTGATTCCAGCTTGTGCTTCCTCCAGCCCAGCGTTTCTCATGATGTACTCTGCATATAAGATAAATAAGCAGGGTGACAATATACAGCCTTGACGGACTCCTTTTCCTATTTGGAACCAGTCCGTTGTTCCATGTCCAGTTCTAATTCTTGCTTCCTGACCTGCATACAGGTTTCTCAAGAGGCAGGTCAGGTGGTCTGGTATTCCCATGTCTTTCGGAATTTTCCACAGTTTATTGTGATCTACACAGTCAAAGGCTTTGACATAGTCAATAAAGTAGATGTTTTTCTGGAATTCTCTTGCTTTTTTGATGATCCAGCAGATGTTGGCAATTTGATCTCTGGTTCCCCTGCCTTTTCTAAAACCAGCTTGAACATCTGGAAGTTCACGGTTCAAGTATTGCTGAAGCCTGGCTTCGAGAATTTCGAGCATTACTTTACTAGCATGTGAGATTAGCATTCAATACTCATACTGTAAGCATTAGCTATACTGTAGTATTTTTACACTCCTTAACACAGTATGCTCTCACAGGACTTTGTACATGCTTGCAAAGTCTATATAGTCCCCATTCAATTACTGAGCAGAGCCTTAAAACAAGATCAAGCGTGCTTCTACTTTGCACATACTTTTATTAACACATCATACTACATGCTATAATTTGTTTTCCTGCCTCCCCTTCTCAAAAGTGAGAAAAATTTCTAAGTTTTCCAGGCTAAACATTCCTCAACACATGCCAAGGGTCACCATTAGTTACATTTTATTTGCCAACATTTGCTGGATCATCGAAAAAGCAAGAGAGCTCCAGAAAAACATCTATTTCTGCTTTGTTGACTATGCCAAAGCATTTGACTGTGTGGATCACAACAAACTGTGAAAAATTCTTAAAGAGATGGGAATACCAGATCACCTGACCTGCCTCCTGAGAAATCTGTATGTAGGTCAAGAAGCAACAGTTAGAACTGGACATGGAAAAACAGACTGGTTCCAAATCAGGAAAGGAGTACGTCAAGGCAAGGCTTATTGTCTTGACGAACTGTCACCCTACTTATTTAACTTACATGCAGAGTACATCATGAGAAACGCTAGGCTGGAAGAAGCGCAAGCTGGAATCAACATTGCAGGGAGAAATACCAGTAATCTCAGATACGCAGATGACACCACCCTTATGGCAGAAAGTGGAAGAAGAACTAAAGAGCCTCTTGATGAAAAGTGAAAGAGGAGAGTGAAAAAGTTGGCTTTAAACTCAACATTCAGAAAACTAAGATCATGGCATCTGGCCCCATCACTTCATGGCAAATTGATGTGGAAACAATTGAAACAGTGAGACTTTATTTTTGGGGGCTCCAAAATCACTGCAGATGGTGACTGCAGCCATGAAATTAAAGACACTTGCTCCTTGGAAGAAAAGTATAACCAACCTAGACAGTATATTAAAAAGCAGAGACATTATTCTGCAAACCAAGGTCCATTTAGTCAAAGCTACAGTTTTTTCAGTAGTCATGTATGGATGTGAGAGTTGGACTATAAAGAAAGCTGAGTGCCAAAAACTTGATGCTTTTGAACTGTTGTGTTGGAGAAGACTCTTGAGGGTTCCTTGGACCGCAAAGAGATAAACCAGTCAATCCTAAAGGAAATCAGTCCTGAATATTCATTGGAAAGACTGATGCTAAAGCTGAAATTCCAATACTTTGGCCACCTGATGGGAAGAATGGACTCCTTAAAAAGACCCTGATGCTGGGAAAGATTGAGAGCAGGAAGAGAAAGGGACAACAAAGGATGAAATGGTTGGATGGCATCACCGACTCAATGGACATAAGTTTGAGCAAGCTCTGAGAGCTGGTGACGGACAGGGAAGCCTGGCGTGCTGCAGTCCATAGCGTTGCAAAGAGTCGGACACGACTGACCAACTGAACTGAACTGATATAAATGGATTCTTACAACATTTACTCTTTTTCTGTCTGGCTTCATTTGCTTAACACTATATTTGTGAGGTTAATTCATTTTGTGGTTTATGTAGCATTCCACTGTATCAATACACCCAATTTATTTGTCTTTTCTTCTCTGGGTGAACACTGGATTGTTTCCAGTTTTAGGCTATTACAAGTAAGTGCAACTATGAAAACCATTTTATGAAGTAAAAACAAAACAAGAAAAACTTGCAAAGTTTTTCTTGGAAAAACATTTACAATGCACAGTCTGTGAACAACTGAGATGACACCAGCCATGAGAGTAAAATGAGAAGGGCAGAAGAAAGTAACAGTAAAAAGAAATCACAATAATGTCTTCAACTTGTCCCAGTTACCACTTTCAAGATCAAAAATCATTCTCTTATTTTTCTGGCAGTGGACTGAAATCAATGTGCTTGACTTCCCTGACACGCAGCCTAAATAGTAACATCTGCTGTTTTAAAACATTCAGATTTAAGCATTTAAGTTCAAAATACCTAATTCAATTCATTAACTTATCAACTAAGTTTTAGATCAATCATATGGCTCTACCTTAAAAGCTACTACTAAAAACTATCTGTCAAAAACATGGTATCAACCAATGATGGGAAAGAGGATAAAGAGAGCTAAGACATCAACAAAACGAAAGGGCTATACTACAGTAGGAGATATACCACAAACACGAAAAAGATAAAAACACAAGCCCAGTATCGATTAGAATTATTCATCTAAGAATATCTAGTTGAGGAACCAGAGAAAAGCTATACTTTGGAACATGATTAAATCAAAGATAGCTTATCAGAAAAGATCAGTTTTGAAGTCCCAGTTAAACATGAGAAGGTTATCTTTTTATTTACCTATTTGGTCCCTTTTCCCAAAACCCCTGTAAAGTGACAGTTGATGAATCCAAAGGCTTTAACTATGAAAAGAATAGGAAAAAGGATCATAAAAGGCAAGAGATTTCAATGTAATTTGGAAAATCAAAAAAAGTTGGAGGAGAGGTAGAATAATTCAGGAGAGGATAATATTTCCTAAGCATTTTTACAGAAAGGTAGGAACTGGAAGCAGAGCAGTAAGCTGTAGCATCCTAGAAAGAATCATGATTTGGAGATACAAGATACCACAATAAAGGGATAATGCATGGAGTTGCTGAATTAAAATCTGTACTTGAAGTAGTAAAACCTCCAGTTCTTCCCACAGCTCCATTCTTTCAAAAAATAGGGTATTTATTCTTTGGAGAATAAGGAACTTCCTTGTAAACCACCAACCCCTCCCTCAATATACAACCAACTCTGCAAAGGTTAAGTATAAGGAATAAAAGAAAATCTACATACTCAAAGTTGAGACCCAAAACCTCTCTTTTCTGATGCTGTTTCTACAGTGCTGTCAGAAAACCAAACAAAAATACTAGACACTTCTGGATACTGCTATTTGGAATGCTTTCAATTACAAAGCTAGCTTGTCATTTTACCATCCTACCCAAAGTGAAATCCACTAGTAACCATGAATTTCTAATCACCTTTTTTAGTGCTTCCCTCTAACAGACAAACACCAAGATCACTGTGTATCCAAAAAGACCAAAGTAAACAACAACAACAAAAAAGGAACTCAGAGGAAATCTGGGGAAAGAAGCTAATAAGTTACTACTCTCAAAAGGAGCAAAAGACATTCATTATAAAGTAATGGAGGCTTCAGAAAGCAACCAGTATAACGAACAGCTTATGGAAATTCAAAATGCTATATGCTTAAAAAAAAAAAACTATACACTTAAAAAAAAGATATGTGATACACTGAAATAAATCCAACAGAAGAGTTGGGAGTAAACTCAGGACACCTCCCAGAAGTGGAAACTGTAACTCAAAAAACAGAATTGTCCAGGGGAGTTACTGATCATTTGACTGTAAGTATGGTTATAGAGAGAGAAAAAAGAAAATGGAATAGATTACCAAAAAATTGAAAAAATTTTTCTACAACTGAAGGACATATATCTCCACATTGAAAGCGGTCAAGTGTAGCTGGCAGGATCAAAGAATGAAGACCAACACTAAGCACCATTTATCACCTTGAAATTTCAGAACACCAGAAATAAAGATACAATAATTTACAAGAATGGAAAAACGGGTCAAATACAAAAGAAATCAGAATGGCTTCTTAATTACAACTTTAAAAACTCTGAGGACAATAAAGCAATGCCTGTAGTACTGAGAAAAAAAAATTTGCACTGAACCCCAATCTAGAAACTAAATATGAGGTGGAGAAAATAATATTCAGACATGAAAGATTTTTAAAAACAATCAAATGACAAAACTACAGGAAGTTAGTTAAATGAAAAGCAGGTCCTAGGAAAACCAGCATGTAAAGAATTAAAGAACCAGACACAGAACCTAGGAGACAGGGTTCTTTGATGTCTCAGTGGTAAAGAATCTGCCTGCAATGCAGCAGACACAGGAGATGCTGGTTTGATCCCTGGATCGGGAAGATTCCCTGCAGAGGAAATGACAACACTCCAGTATTCTTCCAGGAAAATCCCATGAACAGAGAAGCCTGGTGGGCTACAGACCATGGGATCGCAGAGTGGGACATGACTGAGCACTCTTGTGTGTGTATGTATACACACACATGTATATATATATATAATGCACTGAAAAATCATGAACACATCATTTAGAAATATGAAGGTAATTCCTATAACAGCTAAAAGTTAAGGATAGCTGCCTACGGAAAGTGGACTGGGAAAGAGGTAAAGGGTGAGGCAAAGGATTGCTGTTTTTCTTTTAAGCAGGATGACCGTATTTCCTGGTTTGCTGAGACCAGTTTCAGTTTATGGCAAGAAAAGTCCTAATTTGTGCTCATTATCCCTGGGCAATTATTAATAGTACTTGTGTTGTCTCTCAAAAGTGGCCTGGTTTGAATGATAAAGCATACAGTCACCTAACGTAAATCTTTCCTACCTTCAGCTTTTTATAAACTCTTTATATATCCATATAAATATTTGTATTTAAAAAGTGAATTATGCATCAGACATTTAAAGAAGGCATACAATAGTAGAAAGAATACTAATAGTTAAATAGTGACACACAAAAGCCCATGAAAGATTTAACAAGTAGCAGATTTGTTATTTTATCAAGAAGACTATAAAAATATTAAACAAGGGACTGTATTTGTTGAGGATTTTAAACAGGAAATATGTTTTTAAAAAGAAACAGGCCTACAGTTGGTTCTTTAACAACAATGCTTCTTAATCATACTTATCGTGGTTTACTTTGACTGTGTCTATACTTAATTCTTACCTGCATACTTACTTGCAGAATGAAACTAACCTAGTAGGAAATCTCTAAAAACAAAGCTCTTGGGAGAAGGCAAAGAGGCAGAGTCCTCCGAGACCTGTAATTTATACTGCACAAACTATTTTTGGAACCTTGTCTACATAAATTGATTGAATTTTGACAATGTAGGTGTTACCAGAAAACTTATATAATTTGGTTGTGTAAGCTGTAGGTCAAAAGCACAAAAAATAGTAAAAAAATAAAATGTGCAGTCCTTGAAAAACTTCTATCAGACCACTTACAAGGTACTACGAGGGATCTTCTCAAGTTCGTTCATTCATTCATTCAAGTAGTTTTTCACATGCTTACACGTCCTAAGCACATTAATTAATACTAAACAAAGGGATGGAGAGAGGGGACAACACTGAACCTAGTGAGATAATGACTATAAAGAAGCTGTGGTCTAGGAGGGAACAAACTACATAAATAACGATGTAACTTAAAATAGCTATAAATGCTCTAACAGAAAGAGTATAAGCCAATCAAGCTGGAAAAAAGTATCCTGAAGCTCAAGGCTTTTAACCAAATATAATGGCCTCTTACTTTCCTTCTGTCATTACCCGTGCATGCTAAGTTGTGTCTCTTTGCAACCCTACGGTCTGTAGCCCACAAGGCTCCTCTGTCCATGGGATTCTCCAGGAAAGAATACTCGAGTGGGTTGCCATGCCCTCCTCCAGGGAATCTTTCTGACTCAGGGATAGAATCTGTGTCTCTTACATCTCCTGCATCGGCAAGCAGGTTCTTTACCACCAGTGCCACCTCCGAAGCCCTTGTCACTATGCAGTTTCTTTAAATATATATTTCTTTCAGTTTGATTCCAGAGTTGGATAGTTGAGGTCTTTTTCTTTCTGGTGATAAGATAAAAACATCAGCAGGGCTGATTTTACAAATATATGACCACTTATGCAAACACATGAGGCCCTGTGTTTCATTAAAAGCTCCACTGTTGACATCTGAAAATCATTAATACTTTAGAATGTGAACTTGTATAAGTCAAGTCAGATAGCATAGTGGAGCACGAGCTTGAGCAGAAGCGATATGTGCCTGTCTGCCATGTCCTGCCACTCAATCTGTATTTAGCACTCACTGCTATGAAGCTTCAGTCATTAACACACTTCGATTTTTACTCTGAGTTGCACTCGTATCCTAGGCATCTGGATCAACTGGACTTGGGTGCTCATGTTCCTTATCAACACATCTATCTCTGAGTAAGATGAGGCACTGACTGCTCCAAGAGGTCCTATTTTTCATTCTTCAGAACTTGCTTCAATTTCAAATGCAGAAAGAAAGTAATAAACCACAAAGTCACAAAAATCTTATGATCAATATTTGAGATTTTTACTGTATTGAACTTTTCAACTTGTAAGATTCTCTTAAGTTGGTATTTAACTGCTAGTTTACCCAACTAGTCTTAATGTGACTTTTAAGTGTTCCCTTACTTTCAGGCATTTTAAGAGTAACTGGCACAAGGAACAGTAGTGGATAACAAATATTTATACCAACTCCAAAATTTATGTAGTCTGTCATCTCATAAACCTGTGACTTAACTACTACTAAAAAAAAAATTGACAGTATTTTAAATAGGTAATTTCATTCAGCTGGGTTTCATAGGAAACCTCTGTAGAGCTCTTTAAAAACAAGTTCATGTTTTTAGTGGCTGATTTCTATAAAGGAATTTTAGACCCAAAAAACACTTTCTCCTACCTATAAACAGTACAATTCAACTCTAGTCTATGGAAATAAACTTTAGACTAGGTAAAAAGCCTCAAAGAATTCTGTCATTGTCCAACATGCAAAATTGTGTGCCCAAAGTTACCTGCAAGTTAACAAGATCTCAGTCACATGCTAAATGCAACTGAAAACTTACCACACAACTTATACTAAAATACAAATTTAAACTAAATTTTTACAATGTTTTTCGGCAAGACTTTACATGAATGAGACCTACTCTAAGTATACCAACATTTGTCTCTAATAATAGCACAATAGGCCTTGTTTAAAGGGAATCTGTCATTAATCCACACATTTTCTCATTTCTCTTTAATCTTACTAGTAATGACAACACTCCCCAATCAGATTTTCAACTGTTCTCTACTACCTTAAAAATTAAGTCTAAATTCTTTACCCCAGTAACCAGAATTCTAACCCACCTTTTCCACTTAACTTTCAAATTGCTGTCGTTAAGTCACAATGTCCAACTCTTTTGCCATCCCATGGATTGCAGCCTGCCAGGCTCCTCCATCCATGGGATTTCCCAGGCAAGAATATTTGAGTGGGATGTCATTTCCTTCTGTACGGGATTTTCCCAACCCAGGGATGGAACCTGCATCTCCGCATTAGCAAGGCGGATTCTTTACCGCTGAGTCACCAGAGAACTACCATCTTAAAATAATGCGGGAGACCGGGGTTCCATCCCTGGGTTAGGAAGATCCCCCTGGAGAAGGAAATGGCAACCCACTCCAGTACTCTTGCCTGGAAAATTCCATGGACGAACTGAGGAGCATGGTAGGCTACAGTCCATGGGGTGGCAAAGAGTCAGACATGACTGAGCGACTTCACTTTCTTTCTTTCTTTCTTTCCAGTTCACCCTGGTGGAGAGGAAGTGACAGGGGTCTGGGAAAAGGAGATAAATCTTGGGACCTCCCCACCTCTAAGATTCAGGCACTTAGAGCCTGCCTAAACTCAAGAAGAATGCAAAAAACTAAGAACACCTCCTTTCCTATTGACTGTCCTCCAAGTATCTAAGAAGGTATAGCAGTTTACTGTTTAGGGAGTTACAACAGCCTTCGAGTTGTAGGCCTCTCTGTAGTGCAGATATGCAGGGCCTATAGAAGTTGAGGTTAGTGAAAGAATACTGAAATAAACCCTCCAGCATTCCAGCTTCACACTGAGCACCATGCAGAAGCAGTCAAAGAATACTCTGAACGTTCAAACCCAGCTCCACTACAGACCAACTCAATCTACCACATTAACAGTCTGACAAGATATGTCCATATCCAGGCATAAAAATTATGACCTCAGTCTCCACTGTTCTTTAATTTGTAACATTTCACCATCAATCAAAAATTTTAAGACACAAAACTACAAGGAACCAATACAACACTGTAAAACAATTATCCTCCAATTAAAAGTTTAAAAAAACAAGGAAAAGGAGGGAGGATGGAGGAAGGTTCAGGATGGGGAACACGTGTATACCTGTGGCAGATTCATGTTGATATATGGCAAAACCAATACAATATTGTAAAGTTAAAAAGTAAAATAAAATTAAAAAAAAAAACATGGAAAAAAAGTTCATCATCAAGAGATATCAATCAACAGAACCAGATGAAGAAATGGCTCTAATGTTAGCAAACTGGGAAATTGATGCATTTATCAGTAGCCTAGGCAAAACTAAGAAAACCAGAGAACTGGGAAACAGGCTAGAGGAAAACTATCCAGAATGAAGGATGGAAAAACAGATGATGGCAAATACAGGAGAGGGTTTAAGAGAAACTGAGCAAAGAGTAAGAAAGTCTACTGTACTTACAGAAGGAAAGAACTAGAGCACAAAAAATTTGAAGAGAAAGTGGCTGAATTAATAGGTGATTCTGCTTGTAAAGTAATCTCTCAAATAACATGTACCCTTTCCCATTACTCTATAGATCACTGTGTTCCCTTCTTAAAATAGTCTTGTTCAACATGTCATGAGTCACATAGTAATCATAAACCAAATGACGAGACTATCAAAAAGGCCCCAACCCCATTCATACTAATAGCCTATACCTAAGACATTCCCTTTACTTTAAATGTATATATTAATAAAGGCAATTTTTTCAAAACAGTAAACAGGATAAAAGCAAGATAAACTAAGTGCTGCCCAATTTTAAGCATATGCACCAATTTCTACTTGTAAGTACAACATTTGAGACCATGAGCTTTGAAGTCTGTCCCTTACTTGGTATGACTCCGGGCTTAGTATCACTAATGCTTTATTTTTTTCACCTACAAAATGGGAATAACAATAGTACTAATTTTACAGATGTATCATGAGCTTTACTGGCACACCGTATATAGTTAGTAAATAATAGCTAGTATTAAGCAATACCATCAGGTGGTAAAAAATTTTCATATAAACAGCTTTAGTAGGCATTACTTCGGGCCTCCCCAGGGGCTCAGTGGTAAAGAATCTGCATGAATGCAGGAGATGCAGGTTTGATTCCTGGCTCAGGAAGATCCCCTCGAGGAGGAAATGGCAACCCACTCCAGTATTCTTGCCAGGAAAATCCCATGGAGAGAGGAGCCTGGCTGGCTGTGGTCCATGGGGTCGCAAAGACTCAGACATGACTGAGTGACTGAACAGGCATTACTTTAGCTTTTCCATTATTTGAAATTTGTCTTTAACACATAGTAGAAAGATTTTTTAAAGTCATTCAGATTTTGGTACTGGAGGATAATCATTGTAAAGATAACTTATGTACCTTACTTATATTAAGCAAATGCATACAAAATTGGGGGAAAAATAGATATTATTAACATTTTACTTTATGTCTGGGTGGGTTTTCCTTTAACTTTTTCAAAATGTTTTTACTCTAACTTTGATAATTAAGGGAAACAGTTACTGGCAGATGAAAAGATATTTTTTATCTTACATTACAATAAAATCTATGAAGAACTCCTAAAAATATTTCCTTTCTAAATTGCAGCACTGCTGGTTTATACCTCTTAGTATCTATACACCACAAAAGAAGTAGCAAATTCTGGTAAATAATAAATGGGAAATAAGGTCAGAATCACTTTGCAAAATGGAGTTTAGATTATCTGAGTATGCCTTAAAAATTTTATTTTCACTATGAGAAAATTTCAAACATGCACAAAAATCAAGACAATAATAAACCTCCACATGCCAAACAATGGTCTTCAACAATTATCAACATTTGACTATTTCACCATCCTCTATTTTAAAACAAATCCCAGTCATGATATCTTTAAGAATGTCTGTTCTCAATAAAATATTCTAAGCCACTTGTGGTAAATTAAAAAGTATGGTTACAAAATACCCATGGCCCTTCGCACTAATGGTGCTGATCTGCCTGGGGAGAGGATGGAATCTATTTCCCCACCCCTTGAATGTGGGCTACCTTGTGAAATTTATTGTGACTAAGAAAGTATTAGTCATTCATCCGTGACTGATTCTTTGCAACCCCATGGACAATAGCCCTGAAGGCTACTCTGTCCACGGAATTCTCCAGGCAAGAATACTGGAGTGGGTAGCCATTCTCTTCTCCAGGGGATCTTCCACACCCAGGGATGGGGCCCATGTCTCCAGTACTGCAGGCAGATTCTCCACCGTCTGAGCCACCAGAAAGTAATGTGACACTGTATGATTTCCAAGGTTATAAGAAGTCTTATAGCTCCCTTTTTCACTCCCCTCAAATGCTGTTTTGGAATCCTCATGCCATAAAAGACCACAGTGAGCAAAGCCTAAACGTTAACCAACACCAAGTGCCTGAAGTGTGAGGGACGCCTGCCATCTTGGACCTGCTAGCCTTAAAAATCTTGCATGAGTGAATCCAGGCAAAACCAACAGAACTACCCAACAGGCACAAAGAACTGTAATAAGACTGTAAACACTAGTTTTAATCCAGAGGGTTCTGAGGTGGTGTGTTATGTAACAATAGAGCAAAGCTTACTTATTCCTTTTTCTACAATTATCATCACGCACCTAGTCTCATGAAAAATCTAATCGTTTCAGGGTCTAACTTAGACTTTTTCTTAAAATCCAGGGGAGTTACAGTCATTGAATTACCAAAAGCACAACAGTACTCTGCAATGAATTCCTGGCATGAAGATCAGAGTTATTACAGAAAATACCAATGTATTTCAACAGCCAACAGTCTCCCAGAAATATAAACATAGTTAAAAACCTCTACACGGTATAGTCTTTGTTTAAAACATCTGCTTCCGAGGAAAATTTTTTTTCTTAATGGGAAATCCTAGCATTCTATTGATATTAGTGAACATGGAGACATAAAATCTAGGGGTAGTCACAAGGAAAACACTATGAAAGCACAGAAGTTTTGGGGTCTTTAAAAAAATCCCTCTTGATTTTCAGCTGACAGGTATTTCACACACACAGATACACTGAAGTCTAAAAAAATAACTGGAAAAACTTCAACATCTTCATGAGAAAATGTTAGGTCTACGTTAGAATACTTTGAAATAATCTGTCCTCCTTTGAAGTGTATTTAATCTTTGTCAAGTTTCAACCTTCATTGAGTAACTGGAAACTATTTTAGAATTATTCTGAAACCAGCAAACGTAACACTAAAGTGAGATGATCATAACAGAGATGAAAACTAGTTTTGAAGGTTCAAGATTTCTCTTCTTAAAGCTGTTGACTAAAGGGTGTATCAGTTCAGTTCAGTTCAGTCACTCAGTCGTGTCGGACTCTTTGGGACCCCATGAATCGCAGCACGCCAGGCCTCCCTGTTCATCACCAACTCCCGGAGTTCACCCAGACTCACGTCCATCACGTCAGTGATGCCATCCAGCCATCTCATCCTCTGTCGTCCCCTTCTCCTCCTGCCCACAATCCCTCCCAGCATCAGTCTTTTCCAATGAGTCAACTCTTCGCATGAGGTGGCCAAGTACTGGAGTTTCAGCTCTAGCATCATTCCTTCCAAAGAAATCCCAGGGTGTATACCAGTAGGTAATTTCAAAACCAGGCGTTTGACTTATCTAGTCTAACCAGTAGAGCCAGAGAACTTTTGAGAACAAGAAAAACCAGCTTTGACATCAGGAGTTCAGACCAAAGAAAAGTTAAAAATTAAGACCATGAAAAGTAACCCAGCCAACTCTCAAATTATAACTTTACCCTGCCCTCCCTCTTCGGCTTCATCTTATGATTACCAAATGTATTAAAAATAGAATTTTTGTAAAATTACAACTATGAGAAAATAAACTATTTCCCTATAATCCTGATTCATTGAATTCAAGTAGATCTTAGGAAGAACTCAAAATCTTTACTCATTTTAAATTGTAATTATACTAATGTGATCAGTTTTTGACTCAGTTACTAAACAGCTAAAAGGTTCACTAGTTAAATTTAATTTGTTGGTTAAAAATGAGGTTTGCTACAAGGTTATACATTTCACTTATCCATTTCCCACTGTTCTTTATTACTAACACAATTATTTGTAGTAACAGAAGGATGTATCAAGAAACATAATTTAAAGTCATTCCTTATTTGGCTTAGGGACACAAGAGCTCTTTAATCCCAAAAGCATAGAGCACTGACCTTCTAAAACAGTACAGGTCTTTTCCCATCATACTCTAACCTTCTACTCAACTGTTTCAGCTATGGGGAACAAACTGTACATTCCTAAACAAACCATGATACCATGACTTACAGGTTCCTTACCAAACTTTTAACCATCCTTCACATCTCAGTTCAAGTAATACTTCCTATAAAAATTTCCCCCGAATTAAACACCTGTCCTCCGTGCTCCTACAATAGGAGAATGTATCAATACTTACATTAAGATAATAGTAACTGTTTACACATTAGTCTAAATGTATAATTATTTGTAATGGCTCAGACAGTAAAGAATCTGCCTGCAATGCGGGAGACCAGACCAGAGTTTGATCCCTGGGTCGGGAAGATCCCCTGGAGAAGGAAATGGCAACCTACTCTAGTATTCTTGCCTGGAAAATCCCATAGACAGAGCAGCCTGGCAGACTCCTGGCAGAGTCCATGGAGTCGCAAAGAGTTGGACATGACGGAGCGACTTCATTTCTTCATACATTAGTCTGATGATTAAACTGTGAGTTGTGCAAGGCAGACGCGGTGTCAAGCTTCTTGTAATGTAAAGCCCTAATGTAGAATCTAGTAACTAAAATACAACAAACTATCAAAAATTGTTTTACATTTTTTGATAGTTTTGCACTACTTAAAATTATTTTCCTGAAATTAAGTGGGCAATTCTTGAACATATATCAGATGAAGAGTTGTGTGAAATGGATATGTAGCTGGTTAAAAATTGGAGCTATGGATGTCTTTTTATATTCAAGCTGATTATCTTACATCTTCACATAGAACATATGTGTGTACCTATACAGGGAATCTTTGTGCTTTATCTGGGAATATTAAGCTCTCTTGCCAATGTGGTAGAAACAGAAATTACCTATACTTAAGAAAGGAATCTTTAACCATCCTTATTCCAGACCTCTGACCCACCATGCAGCTTCGAAAAAAAAGACGCAGAACTATACTTACCAACCATGCTGACATTACATCTGTGGTATGATTTAGGGCACAGAAAAAGTTGTAAAAAGTTCTTATCTAAAGTAAGAACTTTTATAAATATAATTACTATGAGCGTGAGAAGCATTCAGTAACCTATGAGGAACATATTGCAGGGAGAGTAAAATTTGAAAAATGCATGAATATAAACTGGACTTTGGTATGAATTCCAATTGTTTACATTTATCAAAAGTTCACTCTGCAAGTATGTCCCCCAGTGTGTTGACTGCTACACACACTGCTAAATCTAATTTAATCCTCACTTCAACCCTAGGAAGGTTAAATAATTCCGGCGAAATCAAGACTCAAACCCATATGTCGATCCCTAATGCCTCCTGTGTCACTGCTGTTTCACAAATGCTGTAGAGCTGTGAATGAAATACTGACCCCATTTCTGAAATACAATTTTATTTCACGGAAAAAAAACACAAAACTAGTTACAGTATGTGCCTTTTAAACAACGGTATAGCGTTTGATTTTCAAATTTAAAATTCATATTTAACTTCATCTCTTAGTTCCAGACAGAAACAGATTAAGAAACAGATTAACGCAAGAAAAAGGGAGATTTTAAAATTACTTTAATAATGAAAAATACCTAAAACATCCTACAAAATAAAAAAAAATAATAATCTTAGGAATGCAATTTCACTTCGCACTTTGCTCTTAATAGCGCCAAACGACACCAGTTGTGATCAATTTATCAGCATTACCAAGACAGAGATGTTCCTTACATATTTACATCTGCTCGTAGGAAAACAGAGTTACAGTATTTTTGGTGTGCGTACACATTCATCTTTACTACGCAGTTTCATTAAAATGAGGGAGTACTGTATTCAACTACTTGTGCCTTTTACTTCTTATGCCAACAGGTACGCTGTTAATCATACCACCACCTATTTCTATCTGAAGAACACACAGTATACTACAATACTAAAGAAATCCCAAAGTATCACGATACTCAAGACCAGGGATGATCAATGAGCAAATCTTTACCCTTACATAAAGGGCTGGCAAGGTTCCTTCAATTCGAAGTTGGTCTGGCAAAGCCCTAAATCTCCCCGCCTTTAACACTTCGATCATTAAATACCTCACTCGTGACACTCCCTGCCCGTGAGGTTCCGGAGGACCGTCCGTACCCCGATCGAAGAGAAAGCTGCCAAAGGCCAAAATCAGGGCTCAAACCCCTTCCCCTAGGCCGCCACACGTCCACAAGGAAGACGCACGGCCTGCCCCCGCCACCCGTCACAAACCCCACCACGGGACGAAAGGCCACCGGCAAAGAAGGCCTGCGCCCGGCTCGCCTTATCACCCGCGGTCCCGGATCAAGCGCCTGCACCTGGATATTGAAAGGAAGGAAGGGGCCTCGGTGTCCCCAGGCCAGCACTTCGTTTCCTCCCCTCCCCCACCCGCGGCCTCGATTGGAACCACCTCCCCGAGAGCCAGAAACCCGAAGTCCGCAGTTTATTACCCCTGCCCCTGACCTGGCACTGAACAGGGTTTGTCCCGCTCCCAGCGATCACACCGCCGCCTTCCTCCTCGGAGTTCTAGGCCTCTACCTGAAGCAGAACAGCAGACCACGAAGCACAATGGCGTCCGCCCAGCTCCCGGATCCGGCGCAGAACCAGCCTCCACCGTTAAATGCCCCTCCCTTCTCCTCTCCGCGACTTCGCGGACTCCGCCGAGTTCTCGCGAGATTGGTGGAGCTACGCGGATCAGAGAGCTGCGGGCGGGCTCGACGTACCCCACCGCGGGGTGGTGCTCTGACTGCGGCAACCGTTGAAGGGCTGCCCCCGGGGAGGCAGCGAGGCGCCACCGGTAAGCGGCTGCGGCTGATCGGCCGGCGGGCTGGCGACTGGGCCGGCGAGTTTGCGGGCATTGGGAGCGGGGCACTAGAGGCCCGGCCCTGGTTGGCCGCCCTCGCCTGGCTGGTGAAGGGCTCAGAAGCCCTGCTGCTGCCCAGCGCCCGAGTCCGCGCCACAGGATATTGGCCCCTTTGGCAAACCTGCAGGGCCCACTGCTTGAAATACCGCCCATCTTTTTTTTTTTTTTTTCCTTTTGCGCTGGGTGAGTGGCGCAGTGAATGTTTATTGACTTGAATCAAACACTGCCTTTCCGACCTCCCCTCCTCCCATTCCCTGTTCACCCTCTGTGATGGCAGCGAGCCCTCTTCTTTAAGGGTCGGAGCCGATTCGTCCCAGACCGTTCGTTCCTTGTGGTAGTTCAGTGTTGGTAGTAGTGTATATCTCCAGTCATGTCTTTTAAAATTGTGGCACTAATCTTTGGTAGTGTAGCTACAGATTTTGCGGTAAAAATGCATCCACTTAGAAAGAGGGAGGAAAATTGTGTGATAAATGGTCTGATGAGAATGAGACGAAACTTTTAAAAAAATGTAAATGTGGTAAACCAAGATGTTAAGAGAATACTAAGGGAGTAGATTAGAGGAAAAAACCCACCATTTCTGTGGATTTAGGTGATATGTGGCTTTTGAATAAGGTATCAAACATGTAAGTTACTCACCGGTAAAAATAAGTTATTGAAACTTGGGAGGCATACTGATGACACTTGTAAACTGACTTATTTTATTGGTTTGCTTAAGGAATTCATTGGATACAAATGATTTCAATAAATGAAGTGTAAAGTTTATGTGTATTTCTTTGTCATTTTATCTGGAGGGTGTGCACTAATCAGTATCATCTCTGTTTCACTCTGTTGGAGACTTAACAGACTGACTGTCCATGCTTCACTAACGTAAATTGTAAAATACTAAAGATCATAATTGTTTAAAGTTGGTACATAAATGCCAGTCTAACTTTTTAAAATGTGATTTGAAGATTAACTATCTGGTGTGGGATAAAGTGAACAGAGACTAAGTTTGAGAAAATTGATGATTTGCCTTGTGTAGAAAACTTTTTCTTCCCCCAACCTGTTTTGTACCTGTAGCATTATGGTTATGGGTATACATATCCTGAAGCACCGTACTGCATAAGTTCAAATCCCAACCCTGCCTCTCACTACCTTTGTGATCCTGAGCGATTCTGTATTGTTTTTTGTTTTTTTGTCTGCTGGGCATGTGGGATCTTAGTTTCCCAACCAAGGATCAAACCCGCGCCTCTTCTGTTGGAAGCAGAGTCTTTAACCACTGGACTGCCAAAGA
The DNA here is from genome assembly GCF_029378745.1 of Bos indicus. NCBI lineage: Eukaryota > Metazoa > Chordata > Mammalia > Artiodactyla > Bovidae > Bos > Bos indicus. Next base: position 36,599,465 of record NC_091761.1, read on the forward strand.
AGTCCTTGAGCATTTCTTTAACCTTGCCAAGCTTAGGTATCCTGTTTTTGTTTTTAGTCACTAAGCCCTGTCCTACTCTTTACTATCCCATGGACTGTAGCTTGCCAGGCTCCTCTGTCCATGGGATTTCCTAGACAAGAATACTAGAGTGGATTGCCATTTCCTTCTCCAGGGGATCTTCCCCACCCAGGGATGGAACCCAGGTCTCCTGCATTGCAGGCAGATTCTTTACTGTCTGTAAAATGAATACCCACTGCTTTTTTAAAAGGATTAAATGAGATAATGCCTCAGTTCCTAGAACATAGCATACCATAATTGTTAGCTATTACATTCCATGTCTAAATCACTACTAATATCTTTCTGGGGCTTATTACATAAGTCCCTTAAACATCTTCTGAGGTACATTCTGCACTAGAAGGATTGACTACCATTTTCCTGAGTCAGACCTGGTAGAGGTAACTTCTCTACAGAAACCCCAAACCTGTCAAGAATGGTTCAGATTTTGGCAGACTGTGACTTCATCCCTACTCAGCCCTGATAATATCAGAAGAGGTGAGTGTGGCACCAATTTCTTAGGCTAAGCAGACCTTCCAAATTAGTGTCTTGTTGATGCTAGTAAATAAAGACTACTAGTATTTTTTTTGTTGTGTAAGAATTGTCAGTTGATACTGTTTTTTAATGTACTTTCTCTGATTTGAGTTTCCAGATAATTCTCATTATCAGAAAATAATTATTGAAATTTTCTACATTAAAGAGAATTTGATAGAGATTGTAGATACAAATAGAGTGACTATATTTTCTGAACTTAAAATGAGGACCAATGTTTTGACAGGGAAATTATTTGAAATTAGAACTTTTCTGACCAATTTAGACCCCATGATTATCTTTTTTTGCACAAATTTCCCCCTTTTGACCTTTTTTTGCTGAACTTTTTATGATCAACTCTGACATACCTTTTTGTGTATAAATATCTTTGTTCACCACTTGCCAAACCAACCCATTAATTTCCATTTTTGAACTTGGCTTCTTCTGTAAATTAAGGTCTTCTTTACTATTAATTTATCCCCTTTTACTTTATAAATTTGTCTATCATTTGGTCATGGTCATAACAGCTCTCTGCTCTTATGCTTGAATATTTCTTCAACTACTTGATAGGTTAGAATTCTCTTTCAGATACTGAATTTTAAAGTTTCTATTTTCCCTATATCTTATCACTCATAACCTAACCTTCCAAGAAGCTTCTCTATGGTAAGGGCAATTTTATAGATATTCTCTACTTTGCATAAAAGATGTGATCTTGAAAAGATGTGGTTATATTTACTTTTTATAAGTCAATTTATTTTTAAATGTAGTCATTTCTTAAACATTTGAGGTACAACAGGTAATACCTAGGATCCTCTTACGTGGGGTGGGAGGGGGAGTGTCCCTAAGTTGAAAACAAAGGATGCCAATTTCTTCTTAAATGGGAATGTTATTAATTCTGGAGAAGGGAACCTTGTGGCATCAACCAAATTAAAGATCTACTATTTAAAGTTATAGCTAACTCTTAAGTATACAGTACTTATTATTATTGAATAACAGTCTATAGTTTGAAGATTCTTCCTTCTAAGGAACATGTCACTTAAAAGGTCCTTAGCTTTAAATCTTTGCTGTAAAAAATTTTTTATTCCAAAAGTAAAAACCTTTGATTTAGTGAATTAAAAATTTCCCCTTTTCAGGAACAATTGAAAGGTGCTCCATTTAATAAATGAGCATCTAAGACATGCTCTTGGTTGACTTCTGTTGGATTAGCAGCAGCAATAACTTTTGATCTCCAAAACCAGTAGAGAAAACAATATAAAAACCAAAAAACAGAATACCATCTTGAAACCTTCTCTGAGAAACTCTTTCTTAAGCTTAAGCTTATGGTCTAACTGGTTCTAGGAAAATTATTCCTGCTCACATTGCTGCTCCAGAATATCTGGCCTGGTCAGAAACAATTCTCAGTTGATCGGACACTTGGATCCATGTATGAAACACCTTTCCCAGTGTCAAAACATAGAGCTTTTAATAAAAGCAACTGTCTTTTATTATTGATAGTTCTTAAGGTTGGATTCACTGCTTGTTACTGTAAATAGTTTTATGGGAACACAGCCAGGCCCATTAGTTTATGTATTGTCTGTGTATAAGTCAGAGTTCTCCATAGAAACAGAACCAGTAGTATATGATACATATCTCTCTATCCACAATTACAAAATATCTTCACTACAGTGCCTAAATTAGAATTTGATTAAATGACTTGATATTCTGGCCTCCCCAAGTTAGCACATAAAATTAACCATCGCAGTCCATGACTGTTTTTACATACGGTGGCAGAGATAAGTAGTTATGATAGAGATGATATGGCCCAGAAAGCCTGAAATATTTACTAGTTGGTTTTTTGTAGAGAGTTTGATCACCCCTGGAATAAATCATAAAACCAGATTGAACTGACCCCTGTCCCTTTAGTACAGTCAAGCTGAACACATACATAACAACTTCAAATTGATAATAACCAAGACTATATATACTCTGCCTCATGTCCACGTTGGACTGCATTTTGTGAGACTTCGAGCAGAAGGGCATCTATTAATAAATACTGATATGAACTCCTTGGATATGCCCTCTGGTAAGTTGGTTGCACAGAGAAGGCAATGGCATCCCACTCCAGTACTCTTGCCTGGAAAATCCCATGGACAGAGGAGCCTGGTAGGCTGCAGTCCATGGGGTCGCTAAGAGTCAGACACGACTGAGCGACTGCACTTTCACTTTTCACTTTCATGCACTGGAGAAGGCAATGGCAACCCACTCCAGTGTTCTTGCCTGAAGAATCCCAGGACGGGGGAGCCTGATGGGCTGCTGTCTCTGGGGTCGCACAGAGTCAGACACGACTGAAGCGACTTAGCAGCAGCAGCAGCAGCAGCAGCAAGTTGGTTGCAATGTCCTTTATAATCTTAATTTTTTTCTTGTCTATATTTGTTTGTGATTTTGTAACAATGTGTCATACATGCTAGCTATTTTAGTATAGGCTGGTTTTTTTTCCCCCTTACCCTTTTCTTCCCTTTCTACTTAGCTCTCTTTTTTATTTACTTGTTTTATTTAGCTCTCTTACCTCTATTTACTATTTCATAAACATTCTTGCATATTTAGTATTCTTCATTTTTTTCTTCACACAATACAATATTAAAAGAATAGTTAACACGCATGCAGACAGAAAAATACTCATAGATATTTTTTCCATTTATTTGATAAAACAGCATCAAATTTCATGTGCATATGCATCTAATTTTGCAATCAGAGGTATCTTTTTCTCTAAATCCTTATTTATATCAATTATCCTTTCTTTTTATTTATGTATGTATTTCTAGCTGTGCTGTGTCTTTGTTGCACATGGGCTTTCTCTAGTTGCAGTGAGCAAATGAGAGCTACTCTTGTTGCGATTCATGGGCTTCTCATTGCACTGGCTTCTCTTGTTGCGGATCACAGGCTTTAGGTGTGCAGACTTCAGTCGTCGTGGCACAAGGGCTCCGTAGTTGCAGACTGCGGGCTCTAGAGTGAGGGCTCAACAGTTATACACATGAACTTAGTTGCTGCGCAGCACGTGGAATTTTCCTAGATCAGAGATCAAACCTGTGACCCATGCATTGGCAGGTGGATTCTTAACCACTAGACCACCAGGGAAGTCCTATCATTTCTTTTCAGTGTCACAGATATTACTACTCTGTCCTGCCTTCACCGTGTTTCTTTAACTGTCTTCTGTCTGTTATTCAGTTGCTAAGTCGTGTCCTTTTCTTTGCAACCCCGTGGACTCTTCCACTATCTCCCAGAATTTGCTCAAACTCATGCCAATTGAGTCAGTGATGCTATCTAACCATCTCATACTCTGCCAACTCCCTTCTCCTTTTGTCTTCAATCTTTCCCATCATGAGGATTTTTTCCAGTGAGTCAGCTGTTTGCATTAGGTGACCAAAGTATTGGATCTTCAGCTTCAGCAGCAGTCCTTCCAGTGAATATTCGGGGTTGATGTCCTTTAGGATTGACTAGTTTGATCTCCTTCCGTACTAGGGTTTGGACCAAACTTAGTCCAAGCACCACAGTTTGAAAGCATCAATTCTTTGGCACTCAGCCATGTTTATGGTCCAACTCTCACATCTGTATATGACTACTGGAAAAACCATAGCTTTGATTATACGAACCTTTGTTGACAAAGTTATGTCTTTGCTTTTTAATATGCTGTCTTGGTTTGTCATAGCTTTTCTTTGAAGCAGCAAGCGTCTTGCCATTTATTTTATTTTGCCACGTGTTCATAGATATGTTCATATGGTAAAATATGTCTGTGATTTCTTTATAATTTTGGGCTTGCTAGCTAAACTTAAATATTGCCTATTCCCAGATTGTATCATGTAATACCCTAGATTTTCTAGACTGTGTTTAATTAAACTGAAATAAATGTTTATTTCCACAATAAAAATCAAAGAAAAATCCCATCAGGCTTCTGGGATGGAGAGAGAGAAAGGAACCAGTTTGAAATATACCAGAGCAGTCCATTCTTAACAAACAGTGACCTCAGGGAAAACTAGTTAAGTTGACAGAGTGTAACACAACATTGGAAATAGACTATACTCCAATGTAAAATAAAATTTAAAAAAAAGAGAGAATGTAGAGTCCCCTAGATGAGAAAGATTTTTGAAAATGTTCTTTTACTCCTAGAAAGCATCAATTTCATATAAATTTTGTAGGAATAACCAAAAAATTAGCAAGAAATAAAGACATTTTAAGGCAGTTTTTTCCAATAGAATGCTGTCATATTATCTCAATATTTCTAAAATATTTTAAGAAAAGTTATTAATAAAAATAATAAATTCTGGGGGATAAAATATAAATTATATTATTAAAAGAAAAAAGAGAAGATCAATGTCTTCATCCCTTAGGTTCCTGTTGATCTGATGGTTGAGCACTTTAGGCTAATTTTTACCACTGAAACAAAATTGGGAGTTTGCTATTGTTACTTCTCTTGCCTGATAACAGTTGTTTGTTCCTCCTCTTTTAAGGTGATTAATTACTGAGACCTGTTCAAAGGCAAGCATTGTGGCCAGGATTAGATCACAAAATATTTAATGTAAAAAATGTCTTCCCTTATGTGAAGAAAGCCATGCCTCATTCTCTTTCTCCAGGGACCCCCACCCTATCTGCTTACACAAAGACTGTGGGACAACTAGGAAAGGTTTAACGTGGATGTAATGGGACTATCAGAAGGAGAAGAAAGAAAAGAAGAACTATTTGAAAGAAAAATGACTGAGAATTTCCCCCAAATTAATGTTAGACCCCAAACCACAGGTCCAGGAAACTCAGAGAACACCAAGCAGGATAAATATCCCCCAAAACTATACCTTGGTATATCACTTTCAATTTTAAACAGTCAAAGACTAAAAAAAAAAAAACAAACCTGAAATAAGACAGAGTTAAAAAAAATCTTACCTATAAAGGAACAAAATAATTACATCCAACACCTCCTCAGAAGCCACATAAACATGAAGACTGTGGTGTGGACTGAAATATCAAAACTTTTGGGAGAAAAAAACACCACCAATGTAGAATTCTGTCTTATGTGAAATTACCTTCAAAACTGAAGGGAAAATTGACAAAAATTAAGAGAGTTTGTGGCCTGTAGACCAGCCTTGCCGAAAATAGAGAGAAATTCATTAGAGACAAGGAAAGTAATACAGTTCAGAAACTCAGATCTACATAAAGAAAGGAAGAATATCAAAGAAGGAAAAAGTGAAGATAAAATAACTTTTATTTACTTTATTCTTAATTGAGCTCACAGCACTGTGTTAAAAATAATACCAATAATATATTCAGTTATGTATATGTCTTATCTATGTATGTATATGCTTGTGTGTGTGTATACTAAGTTGCTCCATCATGTCCAACTCTTTGTGGCCCTATGGACTGTAGGCCATCAGGCTCCTCTGTCCATGGAATTTTCCAGGCTAGAGTATTGGAGTGGGTTGCCATTTCCTACTCCAGGGGATCTTCCTGACCCAGGGATTCAACTTGCGTCTCTTGCATCTTCTACATTGGCAGGTGGATTCTTTATCACTAGTGCCACCTGGGAAGCCTACATATATGCTTAAGTATTCTCATATGTTGGCATAGGAAATGACAACCCACTCCAGTATTCTTGCCTAGAAAATTCCATGGACAGAGGAGCCTGGCTAGCTTCAGTTCGTGGGGTCACAAAATGTCAAACACAACTCAGCACAGCACAGCATTCTCATATATGTTTGTTTTGTTTTAGTCTCTTAAGTTATGTCTGACTCTTGTAACCCCATGGACTTTAGCCTTCCAGGCTTCTCTGAAAGAGAAGTCCATGGGATTTTCCAGGCAAGAACACTGGAGTGGGTTGCCATTTCCTTCTCCTGGGGATCTTCCCAACCCAGGGATAAGTGAAATGAATAACAGCAGTGAAACAAAGGATAGGAGGGAGAAATTAGAATTATTTTGTTATTATGAGGTATCCTACATAGGAAGTGGAATAGTGTTATTTGAAAGTAAACTCTAACTTTATTAGAGTTTCAAAACTCTAATAAAACCAATAAAAAATCAAAATATGAACTATAGCTTATGGACTAGGAAAGGAGACAAAGTGGAATCCTATAAAATGCTCATTTAAAACCACAAGAGTTTTAGTAGCTGCAGCATTGGAAAAATGGTGGAGGAAGAGCCAAGAAGAAAGATCCCTTTGGTTCCAGAGACTCTCCTGAAGAAGAAGGCTTATCAGGCCCTCAAAGCCACCCAGGCAAAACAGGCACTTTTGCAAAGGAAGGAGCAGAGGAAACAAAAAGAGATCAAGTTTAAGTGACTAGAGTGGTTCATGCATGATTCCTGGCAGCAACTATGGGACAAGGTGCAACTCAGATGGCTAAAAGTGAAACCCTGTGGCTTGGAAGTGCCAGACAAACATTCCTTGGCCTTTGTTGTGCATATTGAAAGGATTAATGGGGTGAGTTCTCTGGTGCAGAGGACAATTGCAAGACTTTGCTTGAATAAGATTTTTGGTGATGTCTTTATGAAAGTGACCCCTCAAACCATAAAGACGCTTTGTATTGTGGAACCTTATGTAACTTGGGGATTTCCAAATCTGAAGTCTGTTCAGGAACTCATCTTGAAACGTGGACAAGCCAAGGTCAAGAACAAGGTCATCCCTCTGACAGACAACATCGTGATTGAGAAGCACCTGGGAAGTTTGATGTTATTTGTTTAGAAGACCTCATTCATGAAATTGCCTTCCCAGGGAAGAATTTCCAGGTGATCGCAGGGTTCCTGCACCCTTTCCAACTCTTAGTGGCTGATCACACTACAAAGAATAGAGTGGGTTTCATCAAGGAAGTAGGCTCACCTAGCTAATTGAGGTGAACCCATCAATCAGCTCATCTGGCAGCTGAACTAAACCCAGTGTACCTGAAGACAGAGTGCACTGGAAGTGTGTGTTTTTGTTTTATGAAATTTTCACTCAGTATCTTCAAGGAAGATTGTTTTCTGCTAGAATATGTCTTCAGAAACTTGTGGCAAAGGGTCAGGGAAAACAGTGATGTTCACAACAGACACTTTTCATCCCACCTCAGTTCCAAGGAAAAATTCCTGTGTGTTTTCTCTGATAACCACTGTCCACCTCTGAAACCACCGAAGGGCTCATGCAATGAAGAAGGAAGTCCTGTTTTATCACATCTATCCTGGGCTTTACTGTTGGTGAATAAACACCTACCTGTGAATACAAGACAGCAGTGGACCAAGCCTAGGAGCATATTGAACCTGGGATTTCCTGGGGCCTTGTTTTTGGAAAGAACTTGAAATTAGAATTAAACTAGAACTTGAAATTAAAATTAGAAGCACGCGCGCACGCACACACACACACACACACACACACACACGACCATAAGAGACAGATAAGAGAATGCTGTGAATGGTTATATGCCAACAAATTGGACAACCTAGAAGACATGAACACATTTCTAGAAACATACATCCCATCAAAACTGAATCAAGATGAAATTGATAATTTGAACAGACCAATCACTAGAAATAAAGTAGAATTTGTGATTTAAAAACTCATTCCACCAACAGTCCAAGACTGGATGGCCTCACTGGGCAATTCCCCCAAATAAAACTTATATCTTTTCTTCTCAAACTCTTCCAAAAGGTTGAAGAGGAGGGAGCTCTCCCAAAATCATTGTGTCAAGCCACCATCACCCTGATACCAAAGCCAGACAAAGACACTACCAAAAAAGAAAATTACAGGACAATATTTTTGATGAATATAGATGTAAAAATCCTCAACAAAATTTTAGCAAACTGAATCCAACAACATATAAAAAGGATCATGCTCTGTGATCAAGTGGGTTTCATTCCAGGGTCACCAGGATGTTCAACATATGCAAATCAATTAATTTGATATACCCCATTAACAGAAAAAGACAAAAATCACATGATCATCTCTACAAATGAAGAAAAAAATTTGATAAAAATTTTTTTAATTAAAAAAATTTTTTTTAAATTTGATAAAATTCAACAACAACAAAAATTAACATTTATTCCTGATAAAAACTCTTCCTAAAGTCAGTATAGAGAGAACATACCTCAACATAATAAAAGCCATTTGGGACAAGCCCACAGCCTACAAAATACCAAATGGTGAAAAGCTGAAAGTCTTCCTGGTAAATTATGGAATAAGACAAGGATGCCCATTCTCACCATTACTATTCAACATTGTATTGGAAGTCCTAGCCATGTAAGTCAGAGAAGAAAAAGAAATAAAAGGCATCCAAGTTGGAAGGGAAGGGGTAAAACTTGTCATTTGATACAGATGCCTGATACTCTATCTAGAAAACCCTAAAAACTCCACATAAAAACTATGAGAACTGTTAACTGAGTTCATCAAGAGAGCAGGACAAAAGAGTAATATATAGAAACCTGTTGCATTTCTTTACACTAGCAATGAAATACCAGAAAGAGTAAGTTAAAATTCTCTTTAAAATTGCATGAAAAAAGAAAAGAGTTGTAAATGTAGTAATCAAGGAGGTAAAAGATACATGTTTAGAACTATAAAAATTGGAAATTACAGAGAATTCAAAGAAATGGAAAAAATCTATGCTCTTGGATTGGAAGAATTAATACAGTTAAAATGGCTGGACTACCCAAAGCAATCTACAGATTTAATGTAATCCCTATCAAATTACCCATAACATTTTTCATAGAGCTAGAACAAATAATCCTAAAATTTATATGGAATCAGAAAAGACCAGTAATTGCCAAAGCAATCATGAGGAAGTGGAACAAAGCGGGTGGCATAATCCTTCCAGACTTCAGACAATACTACAAAGCTACAGTAATCAAAACAGTGTGGTATTGAGACAAAAACAGACATATTAATCAGTGGAACAGAAAAAAAAGCCCTGAGGTGAATCCACACATACTGTGGTCAATTACTTGTGAACAAAGGAGGCAAGAATGTACAATGGTGAAAAAACAATCTCTTTAGCAAGTGGTGTTGGGAAAACTGGACAGCCACATGTGGATCAATGAAGTTAGATCACCCCCTCACAGCATACACTAAAATAAACTCAAAATGATTTAAAGACTTAAGTATAAGACATGACACCATAAACTCCTAGAAGAGAGCATAGGCAGATAGCCTCTTACATACACTGTAGCAGTATTTCCTTAGCTCAGTCTCCCAAAGCAATAGAAATAAAAGAAAAACAAATAGGACCCAATCAAACATAGAAATCTTTACACATCAAACAAAATCATAAACAAAAAGACAGTTAATGGGAGAAACTGTTTGCAAACAATGTAACCCACAAGGGCTTAATTTCCAAAATATATTAACAGTTTATACAACTCATTGATGGAAAAAAATTTAAAAATGGGCAGAAGGAACTTCCTCAGTGGCACAGTGGATAAGAATCTGCCTGCCAATGCAGGGGACATGGGTTTGATCCCTGGGCCAGGAAGATTCCACATCCCACATAACAACTAAGCCTGTGCACCACAGCTACTGAGCCTGTGCTCTAGAGCCTCCGAGCTGCAACTGCCAGGCCCTGGAGCTGTAACTACTGGAGTCTGTGTCCCCTAAAGCCCATGTGTTGCAATTACTGAGCCCGTGTGCTACAACTACTGAAATCTGAATGTCTAGAGTTGGTGATCCACAACAAGAGCAGCCACTGCAATAAGTACATGCCCTACAACAAAGAGTAGCACCCACTTGCCACCACTAGAGAAAGCCCATGCAAAGCAACGAAGACCCAGTGCAACAAAAAATAAATAAATGCAATAATAAAAAAAAGAACCAAAAAATGGGCAGAAGACCTAAATAGACATTTCTCCAAATGACATACAGATGGCTAGCAGACACATGAAAATATGCTCAGCATTGCTAATTATTAGAGAAATGCAGATTAAAACTATAATGAGGTATCACCTCATTCCAGTGAGAAAGGCCATCTTCAAAAAGTCTACAAATAAATGCTGAAGAGAGTGTGACGAAAAGGGAACCCTTTTATGTTGGTGGGAATGTAAATTGGTGCAGTCACTATGGGAAGCTCCTTAAAAAACTGAAAATGAAGTTACCATATGATCCAGCAGTTCCATTCCTGGGCATATATCCAGAAAGAAATAAAAACTCTAATTGGAAAAGATACATGCACCCCAGTGTTCATAGCAGCACTATTTACAATAGCCAAGATATGGAAGCAACCTAAGTTGCTATCAACGGATGAACAGATAAAGAATATGTGATACATATACACACACATATACATGTAGTGAAATATTAGTCATTTAAAAAAGAGTGAAACTGACATAGCTACATGGATGGATGTAGAGATTATTAAGCTAAGTGAAATAAGTCAGATATAGACAAATATTGTATGCTATCACATATATAGCTTCTAAAAAATAGTAGAAATTGATCTATTTACTAAACAGAAACAGACTCACAAATGGAAGACAAATTTATGGTTACCAAAGGGGAAGAGGGGAGGAATAAATTGGGAGTATGGAATTAACAGATGCTCACTACCAAAGCATATATATGCACACTATGTAAAGTAGATAATAAAAGTTTTACTGTGTAGCACAGGAAATGATATGCAATATCTTGTAATAAGCTATAATGAAAAAGAATTTTTCAAAAAGAGTGTAGGGGCTTCTCTGGAGGCTCAGTAAAAAGAATCTTCCCACCAGTGCAGGAGACACGGGTTTGATACCTGATCCTGGAAGATTCCACATGCTGCAGAGCACTGAGAGCCGTAACTATGGAGCCGATGTGCTGCAACTACTGAAGCCCACATGCCCTAGAGCTGGTGCTCCGTGGTAAGCAAAGCAACCACAATGAGAAACCCTAGCACTTCAATAAACAGTAACTCACACTCATGGCAAGTAGAGAAAAGCTCATGAACCAACAAAGCTCAATACAGCAAAAATAAATTTTAAAATTTAAAAACAAGTGTATATGTGTGTGTATCTCCAAATCATCACTTTGCTGTACATCTGAAACTAATGAAATATTGTAAATCAGCTATACTTCAAAAACACAAGGCAGAAAAGGAGTTCAGTTCAGTCACTCAGTCGTGTCCAACTCTTTGTTATCCCATGAACCACAGCATGCCAGCATGCCAGGCCTCCCTGTCCATCACCGACCCTCAGTGTTTACCCAAACTTGACCACTGAATCGGTGATGCCATCCAACCATCTCATCCTCTGTCATCCCCTTCTCCTCCTGCCCTCAATCTTTTCCAACATCAGGTCTTTTCAAATGAGTCAGCTCTTCGCATGACGTGGCCAAAATATTGGAGTTTCAGCTTCAACATCAGTCCTTCCAATGAAAACCCAGGACTGATCTCCTTTAGGATACACTGGTTGGATCTCCTTGCAGTCCAATGGACTCTCAAGAGTCTTCTCCAACACCACAGTTCAAAAGCACCAGTTCTTCGGCACTCAGCTTTCTTTATAGTCCAACTCTCACATCCATACGTGACTACTGGAAAAACCATAGCCTTGACTAGACGGACCTTTGTTGGCAAAGTAATGTCTCTGCTTTTGAATATGCTATCTAGGTTGGCCATAACTTTCCTTCCAAGGAGTAAGCATCTTTAATTTCATGGCTGCAATCACCATCCACAGTGATTTTGGAGCCCCCCAAAATAAAGTCTCTCACTGTTTCCACTGTTTCCCCATCTATTTGCCATGAAGTGATGGGACCAGATGCCATGATCTTAGTTTTCTGAATGTTGAGCTTTAAGCCAACTTTTTCACTCTCCTCTTTCACTTTCATTAAGAGGCTCTTTAGTTCTTCTTCACTTTCTGCCATAAGGGTGCTGTCATCTGCATATCTGTGGTTATTGATATTTCTCCTGGCAATCTTGATTCCAGCTTGTGCTTCTTCCAGCCTAGCGTTTCTCATGATGTACTCTGCATATAAGTTAAATAAGCAGGGTGACAATATACAGCCTTGACATACTCCTTTTCCTATTTGGAACCAGTCTTTTGTTCTATGTCCAGTTCTAAGTGTTGCTTCCTGACCTGCGTACGGGTTTCTCAAGAGGCAGGTCACGTGGTCTGGTATTCCTATCTCTTTCAGAATTTTCCACAGTTTATTGTGATCCACGCAGTCAAAGGCTTTGGCATAGTAAAGCAGAAATAGATGTTTTTCTGGAATTCTCTTGCTTTTTTGATGATCCAGCAGATGTTGGAAATTTGATCTCTGGTTCCTCTGCCTTTTCCAAAACCAGCTTGAACATCTGGAAATTCACGTTTCACGTATTGCTGAAGCCTGGCTTGGAGAATTTTGAGCATTACTTTACTAGCGTGTGAGATGAGTACAATTGTGCGGTAGTTTGAGCATTCTTTGGCATTGCCTTTCTTTGGGATTGGAATGAAAACTGACCTTTTCCAGTCCTGTGGCCACTGCTGAGTTTTCCAAATTTGCTGGTATATTGAGTGCAGCACTTTCACAGCATCATCTTTTAGGATTCTAAATAGCTCAACTGGAATTCCATCACCTCCACTAGCTTTGTTTGTAGTGATGCTTCCTAAGGCCCACTTGACTTCACATTCCAGGATGTCTGGCTCTAGGTAAGTGATCACACCATCGTGTTTATCTGGGTCATGAATATCTTTTTTGTATAGTTCTTCTGTGTATTCTTGCCACCTCTTGTTAATATCTTCTGCTTCTGTTAGGTCCATACCATTTCTGTCCTTTATTGTGCTCATCTTTGGATGAAATGTTCCCTTGGTATCTCTGATTTTCTTGAAGAGATCTCTAGTCTTTCCTAATCTATTGTTTTCCTCTAATTCTTTCCATTGATCACTGAAGAAGGCTTTCTTATCTATTGTTGCTATTCTTTGGAACTCTGCATTCAAATGGGCTTGGGAGATAAAAATAGGAACAAAGAACAAGGGCAACAAATATAAAACAGTAATATGGTAGATATTAATCCAACTATATCAGTAGCCATGTTAAATGTCAGTGGTTGAAATGCACCAATTGAAAGACACAGAGATCATTATGGTGGATCAACAAATAAGACCCACATATAAGTTGTCTCCAGGAAGATACTTATGAAATGTAGATTAAAAGTAAATGGATAGAGGGTTTCTCTGGTGGCTCAGTGGTAAAGAATCCTTCTGCCAGTTGGTCCCTGTTGGGTTTGGGTTTGGGTTTGGTCCCTAATCCGGGAAAATCCTGCATGCCAAGGAGCAGTTAAGGCTGTGCACCACAACTATTGAGGGTATGCTCTAGAGTCTTGGGACTGCAAGTACTGAGTCCATGTTCCACAGCTACTGAAGCTTGTGTGCCCCAGAGCCTGTGCTCCACAACGAGAAGTCACAGCAATGAGAAGCCTGAGACCTGCAATTAGAGAGTAGTCCCAGCTTACCACAACTACAGAAAAGCCCGTGCAGCAACAAAGACCCAGCACAGCCAAAAAAGCAAATATATAAAATTATTTTAAAAAGTAAATGGATAGAGAAAAATATACCATAAAGCAGGAGTCAGCTATTTTAACTTCAGACAAAGCAGACTTCAAAGTAAGGAAAGTTAAAGAAGAGGATTACATAATAATAAAGGGCTCAGTTCTTCAAGAAGATATAACAATTTTTAATGTATATGCATCTATTAACATCAGATGAGGCAAATGCTGATAGTACTGAGGGAAAAATAGGTTAATTCCCTGTTACAGTCAAAGATTTCCACACACCTCACTCAGAAATGAACAATCCAGCCAGCTGAAAATCAGTAAAGACTATTTGAACTCAACAACACTTTCACTCAACTGGATATAATTGACATTGATGGATTGTTTCATTCAAAACAATAGAATTTACATTTATCTCAAGCTTAAATGGAATATCTACCACTTTCTGGGACATAAAACACACCTTAGAATTTTTTAAAGACTAGAAATCATAGAGTGCTTTCGTCTCGACCATAGTGGAATAAACTAGGAATCAATCACAGAAAGACAGTTGGGAAGTTCCAAAATATATGGAGATTGGAGAGAAATTTTGGCTTAAAGCTCAACATTCAGAAAACAAAGATCATGGCATCCGGTCCAACCACTTCATGGGAAATAGATGGGGAAAGAGTGGAAACAGTGTCGGATTTATTTTTTTGGGCTCCAAAATCACTGCAGATGGTGACTGCAGCCATGAAATTCAAAGACGCTTACTCCTTGGAAGGAAAGTTATGACCAACCTAGATAGCATATTCAAAAGCAGAGACATTACTTTGCCAACAAAGGTCCGTCTAGTCAAGGCTATGGTTTTTCCTGTGGTCATGTATGGATGTGAGAGTTGGACTGGGAAGAGGGCTGAGCGCCGAAGAATTGATGCTTTTGAACTGTGGTGTTGGAGAAGACTCTTGAGAGTCCCTTGGACTGCAAGGAGATCCAACCAGTCCATTCTGAAGGAGATCAGCCCTGGGATTTCTTTGGAAGGACTGATGCTAAAGCTGAAAGTCCAGTACTTTGGCCACCTGATGCGAAGAGTTGACTCATTGGAAAAGACTCTGATGCTGGGAGGGATTGAGGGCAGGAGGAGAAGGGGACAACAGAGGATGAGATGGCTGGATGGCATCACTGACTCGATGGACGTGAGTCTGGGTGAACTCCAGGAGTTGGTGATGGACAGGGAGGCCTGACGTGCTGCAATTCATGGGGTCGCAAAAAGTCAGACATGACTGAGCAACTGAACTGACTGACTGACTGACAGGAAGTGGTGACCAAAACCATACCCATGAAAAAGAAATGTAAGAAGGCAAAGTCATTGTCTGAGGAGGCCTTATAAATAGCTGAGAAAAGAAGAGAAGTGAAAGGTAGAGGAGTTAAGGGAAAGACATACCTGACTGAATACAGAGTTCCAGAGAATAGCAAGGAGAGACATTGAGTGAACAATGCAAAGACATAGAGGAAAACAGAATGGGAAAGTGTGGCGGTCTCTTTAGGAAAATTGGGAATACCAAGGGAACATTTCATGCAAAGATGGGCACAATAAAGGAAAGAAACAGCCAAGACCTAACAGAAGCAGAAGAGATTAATAAGAGGTAACAAGGATACACAGAAAACTATACAAAAATGTCCTTAATGACCTAGATAACCATGATGGTGTGGTTATTCACCTAGAGCCAGGCATCCTGGAGTATAAAGTCAAGTGGGCCTTAGGAAGCATTACTAAGAACAAAGCTAGAGGAGGTGGTGAAATTCCAGGTGAGCTATTTCAAATCCTAAAAGATGATGCTGTGAAAGTGCTGCACTCAACCTATAAACAAATTTGGAAAACTCAGGAATGGCCACAGGACTGGAAAAGTTCAGTTTTCATTTCAGTACTAAAGAAGGTCAATGCTAAAGAATGTTCAAACTTCCGTACATTTGTGCTCATTTCACATACTAGCAAGGTAATGCTCTAGGCTATAGCAGTATGTGAACTGAGAACTTCCAGATGTACCAGCTGGATTTAGAAGAGGCAGACGAACCAGAGATCAAATTGGCAACATCCATTGGATCATAAAGAAAACTAGAGAATTCCAAAAAAACATCTGCTTCATTGACTATGCTAAAGCCTGTGCCTATGTGGATCACAGCAAACTGTGAAAAATTCTTCAAGAGATGGGAATACCAGACCAGCTTACCTGTCTCCTAGGAAATCTGTATGCAGGACAAGAATGAACAGTTAAAACCGGACATTGAACAACGGATTGGTTTCGGATTGGGAAAGGAGTACATCAAGGCTATATATTGTCACCCTGCTTATTTAACTTATATGCAGAGTACATCATGCAAAATGCCAAGCTGGATGAAGCACACACTGGAATCAAGATGGCTGGGAGAAATATCAATAACCTCAGATATGCAGATGATGTCATTCTACTGTCAGAAAGTGAAGAGGAACTGAAGCAGAACTAAAGAGCCTCTTAATGAGAGTGAAAGAGGAGAGTGGAAAAACCTGGCTTAAAACTCAACATTCAAAGAACTACAATCATGGCATCTGGTTCCATCACTTCATGGCAAATAGAAGGGGAAAAAGTGGAAACAGTGACATTTTATTTTCTTGGGCTCTAAAATCTCTGTGGATGGTGGCTGCAACCAGGAAAGATGTTTGTTCCTTGGCAGAAAAGCTATGACAAACCTAGACACCTTGTTAAAAAACAGAGACATCACTTTGCTGACAAAGGTCCATGCTGTCAAAGCTGTGGTTTTACCAGTAGTCATGTACAGATGTGAGTTTTGAACCATAAAGTTTTGAACCAGGCTGAGCACCAAAAAATTGATGCTTTCTAATTGTGATGCTAGGGAAGACTCGAGAGTCCCTTGGACTGCAAGGAAATCAAACCAGTCTATCCCAAAGGAAATCAACCCTAAATACTCACTGGAAGGACTGATGCTGAAGCTTAAGTTTCAGTATGTGGCCACCTGATGCGAAGAACCAATTAATTTGAAAAAACCCTGGTGGTGGGAAAAACTGAGGTCAAGAGTAAAAGGGGGCTACAGAGGATGAGATGGTTGGATGGCATCACTGACTCAATGGACGTGAATTTGAGCAAACTCAAAGATAGAGAAGGACAGGGAAGCCTGGCATGCTGTGTAGTTCATGGGGTTGCAGAGTCAGTCATGACTTAGGGATTGAACAGAAACAACAGTGGGATCCTCATAATGGAATTAGTGCCTCTGTAAGGAGAGGAAGAGAGTCATGTGAGCATAGTGTGAGAAAGGAACTGTCTGCAAACCAGAAAGTGGAGCCTCACCAGTCACCAAATCTGCAGGGAACTTGATCCTGGACTCCCTAGCCTCCAGAATTGTAAGAGATGTCTGTTGTTTAAGCCATCCAGTCCATTTGTCCTAGAAGCCCAAGCTAATTAAATAAAATAGTATAGAATAAATAATAAATAGTAGTAATAAATAATATGAAAAGATTCTGTTAAATGGAAATTACAATTAGTCACAGTTATTCTTTTATAGTTATTTTATAAATTGCTTGTCCGATATCAGGGAAAAAAGTAGTATCTTTGAATTGCCAGACTTTATTATTCAATTAACAGTCTTTGGGGTAGAAATTGCCATCTGCAAATAAATTGTCAATAGCAAGTGAAATAAAACAAAAACAAATTATTTTATATTATACATGCATGAATAGCAATTCATTGAATTATGGTATCTTCGTATAATTTGAAAGGAGCAAAAGGACATTTAAAACGTTTATAGATACCTGTTTTGAAAAAGATTTTTAACTGATTCAGTTGAAGGTATGCATTCATTCTCTCAATTTCTTTCAAATAACCATTATTGGAAATTTCCTGGTGGTCCAGTGATTGTGCAATGTGCTCAGTTGTGTCTGACTCTTTGAACTGTAGCCCACCAGGCACTTCTGTCCATGGGATTCTTTGCAACCCTAAGGACTATAGACCACCAGGCTTCTCTGTGGATTTTCCCTGCAAGAATACTGGAGTGGGTTGCCATTTCCCTCTCCAGGGGATCTTTCCTACCCAGGGATGAAACTGGTGTCTCCTGCATTGCAGGCAGATCCTTTACCACTGAGCCACCAGGGAAGCCCAGTCCAGTGGTTAGGACTTGGCATTTTCACTGCAGAAGCTGGCACAAGATCCCTTATTGGAGAACTAAGATCCTACAAGCTGTGCTGAGCGGCCAAAAAAAAGGTCTTTATTATAATTTTTTCAGATGCACTATTGTTCTTTTTTTATCTTGTAAAGTTTAAAAATAAAATTAAAAAATAAAAAAAATAAAAACATTGCAGTGTAAAAAAAAAAAGAAAATGCAGACTCTTCGTATTATATGAATAAAACTTTTTATATATCATTCAAAATTATTACAGATGTTTAAAATATGATGTAGAAATATAGTATTAATGCCAAATTCTCAAAGCTTTTTTTTTTAATTAAATTTTTTTGTTTTAATTGGAGGTCAATTACTTTACAATATTGTATTGGTTTTGCCATACATCAACATGAATCCACCACAGGTGTACACGTGCTCCCCATCCTGAACCCCCCTCCCACCTCCCTCCCCATACCATCCCTCTGGGTCATCCCAGTGCACCAGCCCCAAAGCATCCTGTATCCTGCATCAAACCTGGACTGGCGATTCATTTCTTATATTATACATGTTTCAGTGCCATTCTCCCAAATCATCCCACCCTCTCCCTCTTCCACAGAGTCCAAAAGACTGTTCTATACATCTGTGTCTCTTTTGCTGTCTCGCATACAGGGTTATTGTTACCATCTTTCTAAATTTCATATATATGTGTTAGTATACTATATTGGTGTTTTTCTTTCTGGCTTACTTCACTCTGTATAATAGGCTCCAGTTTCATCCACCTTTCTCAAAGCTTTTTAAAAGATCATTTATCTAAAAGGTGAACAGCTGGCTATCTAGCATTACTTATATTTTTGATTTATTTAAAATAATTTTAAGGTGAGTTTAATAAATTTAAGATAGATTCCTTAGTTTAAGACAGGTGGCAAGATAAAGAATTTGAGAACTTTATGTCCATATCCTTTGTGGTGTTATAATCTAACATGTATGTAGTATGCTATTCATTGATATTTTAAAAGTATCTTGAAATAGTTTTCTATTTTAAATACTTTGAAAATTTTATTAGGATAACTTGATTAAGTGATTTTTACTAATAATAAGAGATAGTATTCATAGCTCAAATATTTCAGACTCGAGACAATTTGAAGGTGGATACTTTTTCATTACTTCACATTTTTTAAAGATTTTTTTATATGGACCATTTTTGAAAGTCTTTATTGAATTTGTTACAATATTGACTCTGTTCCATATTTTTTTTCAGCTATAAGTTATGTGGAATGGTAAAGGATCCACCTGCCAATGCAGGAGACATATAAGCTGCAGGTTTGATCCCTGGGTCTTGAAGAGCCCCTGTAGGAGGATATGGCACCCCACTCCAGTATTCTTGCCTGGGAAGTCCCATGGACAGAGGAGTCTGGGGGGCTACAGTCCATGGGGTTGCAAAGAGTCTTATATAACTGAGCATACATGCAACAACAATGTGGGATCATAGCTCCGGACCAGAGATTGAACCTGAATACCCTGCATTGGAAGGTGAAATCTTAACCACTGGACCGCTGGTGAAGTCCCATTCACAGCTTTAAATTTTGAACAGTTTCTAAAGATTATTATCTGTTTGGCCTTTTTCTACCAGTAATGAGTTTGCACTGTAATGCCATGAGTAAAAGTGCCTGGACTGTTGGCTTCTGTGGTTGAGATAAGCAGCTAAGGTTCTAGCAATTATGAGTTGATAGAAAGTGTTGTAATACAAGATGAGTCAAATCAGTTGTAGGCTTTGTGGATGTGACATTGCAACTGGACCTAGCAGTAGAGGTGAGATTCAAATAAAAAGAAGTGATAAGTAGCGTTTGGGATGATTGATTAATCAAAATGTGGTAGCAAAATACTAAAGGATATGTATCCACTGAAATTTATTACAAGCTCCATGAAGAATAGAATTTGAAAATTCTGTCTTCTGACCAGAAGACAGTCCTTGCAAGATGTAGGCACTTAGTAAATGTTAAATAAATGGGCCAACGAGGAGATACTGGGGTTTTGTTTTTTGTAAGGTGCTTAAAGTGGAAATTATCTGGTAGTAGTACATATGCCTTAAATACATTTTAGACAGATAGAGTAAATATTGTTGCTGAGAAGTCTTTAGTTCAGGATACTATTTAATTATGTCAGAAATGTTTATTGCCACTGGAAATTTTTAAATGTATCATTAGTGCCTTCAGATACAGCTATAAAATGAATAGACAGATTTTAATTCCCAGGAACATTAAAAAAGAAAGCTTTGATTCAAGGTAGTATTAAAAGTAGACTCATTATTATATAGATATATGATAGGAAGGACTAAACATTTTTATTATGTGATGCAGCAATAGCTTAGATTAAAATATTTTATATTTAGAAAAAAAAGACTGTAATACTTTATATAATATATAGTTTGATAGAAAAGGATAAATATTTATATATATGATAGAGGAATATCTTTTAGTGAAATATTTTTATATTGAGAATAGTAGATTTTTGGAGATACTCTTAGCTTCATAAGATAGCATGAATGCTCTTGCAGTGATTGTTAGCATAGTAACATGTACTAGGCAAAATTATAATTACTGGTAATTTGCTTTGTGTCTTTTCTTTTTAATATATCAGAGTATTTTACAAACACTAATTAAACCTTTCAAAACCTCTCATAATAGTTATCAAATTAATGACATATTTTTTTTTTTACTTTTTTAAAAATTTTATTTTATTTTTAAACTTTACATAATTGTATTAGTTTTGCCAAATATCAATATGAATCCACCACAGGTATACATGTGTTCCCCATCCTGAACCCTCCTCCCTCCTCCCTCCCCATACCATCCCTCTGGGTTGTCCCAGTGCACTAGCCCCAAGCATCCGGTATCATGCATCAAACCTGGACTGGCATCTCGTTTCATACATGATATTTTACATGTTTCAATGCCATTCTCCCAAATCTTCCCACCCTCTCCCTCTCCCACAGAGTCCATAAGACTGTTCTGTACATCAGTGTCTCTTTAATGACATATCTTATTGCAAAAGCAAAAGCTGAGAGTGGCAAAAGTATTTAGTTATGATCACATACTATGTAGCTGATGGAAAAAGAGAAGTCCCAAATTCTCAGTAATCATTTCTAACTCCTAGATGAAAGAAAGGCAGTACTTTAAAAAAATAAGAAAAAAGAATCAGTATAGTGATACCTAAGGAATGCTATTGTAGTTTCAAGTATAAAAATACGAAGTCACAGCAATTTAAAGAAATATCTTTACAAATAACAAATGTTGGAGAGGATGTGGAGAAAAGGGAACTCTCCTACACTGTTAATGGGAATGTAAATTGGTGCAGCCACTATGAAAAACAGGATAGATGTTCCTCAAGAAACTAAAAATAGAACTACTTTAGGCAATTCCACTCCTGGTGTATATCTGGAAGAAACAAGAACACTAATTTGAAAAGATACCCCAATGTTTGTAGTAGCACTGTTTACAATAGCCAAAATGTAGAAGCAACCCAAATGCCCATTAATAAATGAATGGAGAAAGAAGGTATAGTATGTGTATACAATGGACTGTTGCTGTGCTTTGCTATGCTGTCACCTCAACCATGTCCAACAATTTGTGACCTCATGGGCTGTAGCCCACCAGGCTCCTCTGTCCATGGAATTCTCCCGGCAAGAACACTGGAGTGGGATTGGTTGGGTTGGATTGCCATACCCTCCTCCAGAGGATCTTCTCGACCCAGGGATTGAACCCACATCTCATGTCTCCTGCATTGGCAGGCAGGTTCTTTACCACTAGCGCTACCTGGAAAGCCCACAGTGGGCTATTACTCAGTCTTAAAAAACAACGAAATTCTGCCATTTGCAACGTGGATTGACCTTGAAAATATTATGCTTAATGAAATAAGTGAGAGAGAGAAAAACAAATGCTGTGATATTACTTATATTTGAAATTTAAAAATAATACAAATGAATGTACATGCAAAACAGAAGCAGATTCACTGATACTGAAAGCAAATTAATGATTATCTTATGGGAGAGGGAAGCGGAGGGGCAGTGGGATTAAGAGATATAAACTACAGTGTATAAAATAGATAAGCAACAAGGATATTTTGTATTTAGCACAGGGAATTACACCATTATCTTTTTTTTTTTTATAATTTTATATATTTTTGGCTGTGCTGGATCTTCGTTGCTGTGCGGACTTTCCTCTAGTTGTGGCAAACGGGGGCTTCTCTCTAGTTGTGGTGCACGGGCATCTTATTGTGTGGCTTCTCTTGTTGCATAGTACAAGCTCTAGGGCACATGGGCTTCAGTAGTTGTGGCATGTGGGCTTGAGCAGAGGATCCATAGTTGTGGTACAGGGCTTAGTTGCTCTGCGGCATGTGGGATCTTCCCAGACAAGGGAAGGGATCAAATCCATGTCTCCTGCATTGGCAGGCAGATTTTTTTTTTTTCTTTTTTAAGCACTGGGACACCAGAGAAGCCCTTAGCCATTATCTTATAATAACTTTTAATGGGATGTAATCTGTAAAAATACTAAATCACTATGCTATATACATGATTCTAACTTAATATTATAAATCAACTAGATTTTAATTAAAAATAATAAAAGAATAAATATATTTACTAAAATAAGTGTTTCAACTTAATTTCTGTTAAATACAGATAAATGTATGTAGGTGTTTGTATTTTAAAAGATAGTAATTTCAGATGGGCTCAGTGGTAAAGAATCCATCTTCCCATGCAGTAGATGTAGGAGGGGTGGCTTTGATCCCTGGATTGGGAAGATCTCCTAGAGAAGGAAATGGCAACCCCTCTGGAGTGTTACCTGGGAAATCCTGAGGACAATTGAGCTACAGCCATGGGCTCGAAAGAGTCGAACGTGAGTTAGTGACTAAACAACAACAGCAATTTCATTTTTTTAAATTTAGTTTTAACTAAAGGATAATTGCTTTACAGTATTGTGTTGGTTTCTAGCAATTTCATTTAATATTTTGTTTTTAATATCATGGTCATTAGGTTTTTGACATGGGCTCTACTCTGGTAAGCAAAGCTCAAGAAAAGTCAAAAGTAGCATAGACTGTGAATCAAATAGTCTCTCATATAGACAGTATAACAAACTATTGATTTATTAAGCTTGAATATTTAAAGGAAAAATTTCCTGGTGGAAAGGGAACTGTAAACAAAAAAATATAGCTCCTTTTGGGTACAGAAGTTTTGCTTTATTTTGTATTTTAGTTAACAGGTTTTTTTCTTCCACTGTTGTCAGCACTGATTAGATCACATCATTTATTAGTTGTTTGAATATCATGGTAGAAGAAGTGCAGTATCTTTAATAAGAATTCACCATATAGTATATTGACCATTGAGTCAATGAAGATTAGCTATTTGCAATATCATCCTCAAGTTATATTACTTGAGTAAACATAACCCAAACCACTAAGAACCCTACAGTCCTTCATCCAGAAATAAACAAACAAAATGTTTATAAAAATATTAAAGGATTGATTGATAATCTCATATGTGAGAATATCAGTGAAAAACAGAATTAGGGTAGGTATATTAGGTGTAATGAATTGCTTAGCTGAGATTTTGCATAGAAAATGCCCTTTATCGGTTATGAAATAAAAGATCCATTCTCAAAATAAAAAAAAAAAAAAGGATTGATTGATAATCTCATATGTGAAATGAATCGCCAGATCAGGATTGATGCATGATACAGGGTGCTTGGGGCTGGTGCACTGGGATGACCCAGAGGGATGGTACGGGGAGGGAGGTGGGAGGGGGGTTCAGGATGGGGAACAAGTGTACACCCGGGGTGGATTCATGTTGATGTATGGCAAAACCAATACAATGTTGTAAAGTAATTAGCCTCTAATTAAAATAAATAAATTTATATTAAAAAAATAAAGTATTGATTGGGTAACTGAAGTAATGACAAATACACAAATCTGAATTTCCCCATGCATCCTTCAAAAAAACAGTAAAGAAGAACAAAAAGCTACATATAACCTAGGTCTTAATATAACTAGAACACAGAGAATATTCAAATTTGAGATTATCTGTAAGTAGAAAAATTAATACGAAACCATTCACGCTGTGTGCAAGCCTTGGTGGAGAGCCATGGTGGTCTGGGAAAAATTGCACACGATAAGAGAGAAAATAATTATAGTTTCTTTAAGGCTGATCTAAAATCACTTCCAGGAAAATTAATTTCTCCCCAAATACTGAAAAACATCCTGATAGACAAGAATTAATACAGAAAATGGACTTACATGTTTGCATAGGACTCAAAGAGACAGTTTTGGAAAGTCAGCTCTTGGAGAGAAGCCAGTTAAAAAGGAAGGGATAAATGCCTTTTGGAAACTAAACAGTTAAATTTAGGGTCCTGCAACACAGAAGGATATTTTTAAAAATAAGAGGACAAATTGTTCACAGAACCCAGCCCCTGAATCTAATCAGTAAATAACCTAACTCTACACCTAAAGCAACTAGAAAAGGAAGAAATGAAGAACACCAGGGTTAGTAGAAGGAAAGAAATCTTAAAAATTAGGGCAGAAATAAATGCAAAAGAAATAAAAGAGATCATAGCAAAAATCAACAAAGCGAAAAGCTGGTTCTTTGAAAGGATAGATAAAAATGACAAACCATTAGCCAGACTCATCAAGAAACAAAGGGAGAAAAATCAAATCAATAAAATTAGAAATGAAAATGGAGAGATCACAACAGACAACACAGAAATACAAAGGATCATAAGAGACTACTATCAACAATTATATGGCAATAAAATGGACAATGTGGAAGAAATGGACAAATTCTTAGAAAAGTACAACTTTCCAAAACTGGACCAGGAAGAAATAGAAAATCTTAACAGACCCATCACAAGCACGGAAATTGAAACTGTAATCAAAAATCTTCCAGCAAACAAAAGCCCAGGTCCAGACGGCTTCACAGCTGAATTCTACCAAAAATTTAGAGAAGAGCTAACACCTATCCTGCTCAAACTCTTCCAGAAAATTGCAGAGGAAGGTAAACTTCCAAACTCATTCTATGAGGCCACCATCACTCTAATCCCAAACCTGACAAAGATGCCACAAAAAAAGAAAACTACAGGCCAATATCACTGATGAACATAGATGCAAAAATCCTTAACAAATTTTTAGCAATCAGAATCCAACAACACATTAAAAAGATCATACACCATGACCAAGTGGATTTTATCCCAGGGATGCAAGGATTCTTCAATATCCACAAATCAATCAATGTAATACACCACATTAACAAATTGAAAAATAAAAACCATATGATTATCTCAATAGATGCAGAGAAAGCCTTTGACAAAATTCAACATCCATTTATGATAAGAACTCTCCAGAAAGCAGGAATAGAAGGAACATACCTCAACATAATAAAAGCTATATATGACAAACCCACAGCAAACATTATCCTCAATGGTGAAATATTGAAAGCATTTCCTCTAAAGTCAGGAACAAGACAAGGGTGCCCACTTTCACCATTACTATTCAACATAGTTTTGGAAGTTTTGGCCACAGCAATCAGAGCAGAAAAAGAAATAAAAGGAATCCAAATTGGAAAAGAAGAAGTAAAACTCTCACTGTTTGCAGATGATATGATCCTCTACATAGAAAACCCTAAAGACTCCACCAGAAAATTACTAGAACTAATCAATGACTATAGTAAAGTTGCAGGATATAAAATCAACACACAGAAATCCCTTGCATTCCTATACACTAATAATGAGAAAACAGAAAGAGAAATTAAGGAAACAATTCCATTCACCATTGCAACGAAAAGAATAAAATACTTAGGAATATATCTACCTAAAGAAACTAAAGACCTATATATAGAAAACTATTCAACACTGGTGAAAGAAATCAAAGAGGACACTAATAGATGGAGAAATATACCATGTTCATGGATGGGAAGAATCAATATAGTGAAAATGAGTATACTACCCAAAGCAATTTATAGATTCAATGCAATCCCTATCAAGCTACGAATGGTATTCTTCACAGAGCTAGAACAAATAATTTCACAATTTGTATGGAAATACAAAAAACCTCGAATAGCTAAAGCTATCTTAAGAAAGAAGAATGGAACTGGAGGAATCAACCTACCTGACTTCAGGCTCTACTACAAAGCCAGAGTCCTCAAGACAGTATGGTACTGGCACAAAGACAGAAATATAGATCAATGGAACAAAATAGAAAGCCCAGAGATAAATGCACGCACATATGGACACCTTATCTTTGACAAAGGAGGCAAGAATATACAATGGACTAAAGACAATCTCTTTAACATGTGGTGCTGGGAAAACTGGTCAACCACTTGTAAAAGAATGAAACTAGAACACTTTCTAACACCATACACAAAAATAAACTCAAAATGGATTAAAGATCTAAACGTAAGACCAGAAACTATAAAACTCCTAGAGGAGAACATAGGCAAAACACTCTCTGACATACATCACAGCAGGATCCTCTATGACCCACCTCCCAGAATGTTGGAAATAAAAGCAAAAATAAACAAATGGGACCTAGTTAAACTTAAAAGCTTATGCACAACAAAGGAAACTATAAGCAAGGTGATAAGACAGCCTTCAGAATGGGAGAAAATAATAGCAAATGAAGCAACTGACAAACAACTAATCTCAAAAATATACAAGCAACTCCTACAGCTCAACTCCAGAAAAATAAATGACCCAATCAAAAAATGGGCCAAAGAACTAAATAGACATTTCTCCAAAGAAGACATACAGATGGCTAACAAACACATGAAAAGATGCTCAACATCACTCATTATCAGAGAAATGCAAATCAAAACCACTATGAGGTACCATTTCACGCCAGTCAGAATGGCTGTGATCCAAAAGTCTACAAGCAATAAATGCTGGAGAGGGTGTGGAGAAAAGGGAACCCTCTTACAGAGTTAGTGGGAATGCAAACTAGTACAGCCACTATGGAGAACAGTGTGGAGATTCCTTAAAGAACTGGAAATAGAACTACCTTATGATCCAGCAATCCCACTGCTGGGCATACACACTGAGGAAACCAGAATTGAAAGAGACATGTGTACCCCAATGTTCATCGCAGTACTGTTTATAATAGCCAGGACATGGAAGCAACCTAGATGTCCATCAGCAGATAAATGGATAAGAAAGCAGTAGTACATATACACAATGGAGTATTACTCAGCCATTAAAAAGGATACATTTGAATCAGTTCTAATGAGGTGGATGAAACTGGAGCCTATTATACAGAGTGAAGTAAGCCAGAAAGAAAAACACCAATACAGTATACTAACGCATATATATGGAATTTAGAAAGATGGTAACAATAACCCTGTATACGAGACAGCAAAAGAGACACTGATGTATAGACAGTCTTTTGGACTCTGTGGGAGAGGGAGAGGGAGAGGGTGGGATGATTTGGGAGAATGGCATTGAAATACGTATAATATCATATATGGAATGAGTCGCTAGTCCAGGTTCGATGCACGATACTGGATGCTTGGGGCTGGTGCACTGGGACGACCCAGAGGGATGGTATGGGGAGTGGGGAGGGAGGAGGGAGGAGGGTTCAGGATGGGGAACACATGTATACCTGTGGTGGATTCATTTCGATATATGGCAAAACCAGTACAATATTGTAAAGTTAAAAAATTAAAAAAAAAAAACAAAAAAACTGACCTTCCGGATAGGAGAGTTTCTGTATATTATTTGAATTCCGCTGTAGGGAAGATTTGACTATTCTCCCCTACTTATTTATGTATCATTGGTTTATATTTGTACAGCTTCACTTACTTTTATTTTGGGGGTTATACCCCAATAAACTGGAGAAGGAAATGACACCCCACTCCAGTATTCTTGCCTGGAGAGTCCCATGGACGGAGGAGCCTGGTGGGCTACAGTCCATGTGGTCGCAAAGAGTCGGACAGGACTGAGTGACTTCACTTTCACTTTCACTCTAATGAACACTTTGTTGTGTCACTTTGATTTGTGTCAACTTTTGATTATCTGGAGTTCTGATGTACTTTTTTAAAATTTTATTCATTTATTTTTGGTTGTTTGGGGTCTTCATTGCTATCCAGGCTTTTCTGTAGTTTAGTGATCAGGAGCTACTCTCTAGTTGTGGTATGTGAGCTTCTCATTGCTTTGACCTCTCTTGTTGTAGAGCACGGGCCCTAGGGCACGTGGGCTTCGATAGCTGCTGATCGTGAGCTCAGTAGTTACAGCTCCCAGGCTCTAGAGCACAGACTCAATAGTTGTGGCACACAGGCTTAGTTGCTCAGTGGCACATGGAATCTTCCTGGATCAGGGATCAAACCTGCATCTTGTGTGTTGACAGGCAGATTCTTTACCACTGAGCCACCAGTGAAGCCCCTCTTGTGGCCTTTTGATATGTCCCCATCCTTTTTGTTTGTGAGCATTCTCTTGCTTTCTGGTGGTACAAAATGTTTCTGGTTTGTCTTGTATTTTTCCTGCTCCAGTTCTATAATCTGCTGTTTCTTCCAAATGCTTAGCTTTTTTTTTTTTTTTTTAATGATATTTAGAAACCACTTTCTTGGCACTCAGTGGTTTTACTGTTTTGTAACTATCCTTTAAGTCTGAAATTATTTCAAAATCAAAAAATTGAGTTAAAAGTTATAAAATGCACATACTGTTTATTGTTACAAGTATTCTACCTTAGTTAAACTATTATGTCAAATATCAAATGTTATATATTAAAATTCATAGATATGCATTCTTAAATAAATTATATTTTTCTTGGTGTGTATAAATTATTAATAAAAATTCTACAACCTCAGTAGAACATTTTTGTATGTTTCAGTTACACCTTTTAAATAGAATGGAAACACTGTCATATTTTCCTCTTCTTAAGAAAAGTATAGAGTCCTGTGATTGAATTCATAAACATTTATATTGCAAAACTACTGAGCAATCTAGTTCAACATGCATATAGGAAAGGGCCTAGCTGCAGCATAAAGATCTTGACATTACTCATAATTCTTTCAAGCGATGATAGCTCCACCCTCAAATTCCACATTAATGAATAAGCATGATGTGGACAGCTTGGACTGTTTGACAGGAAATTCTGTATATGTAAACGTAGAATTTCTTAGGGAAGGATTTAAGATACCGTTTTTATCTATGACATATTAGAAGGTTACTACTAAACCAGATGCTTCTAATTTTGTATCTTAGAAAGTCATTTTTAGAAAATAATTTCTTCCAGAATATAGGAATGAATAGGAAAAGTATGCAAATAAGCATATTGTTGTTTAGTCATTAAGTCATGTCCAACTCTTTTGCAGCCCCATGGACTGTAGCCTGCCAGGCTTCTCTGTCCATGGGATTTCCCAGGTGAGAATCCTGGAGTGGGTTGCCATTTCCTCCATCAGGGGATCATCCAGACCCAGGGATGAAAACCGGTGTCTCCTGCATTGCAGGCACAATCTTTACTGCTGAGATATTGGGAAACCCTTCAAGGAGGATATAGCTATGTTTTAACTCTTGGTGACACTAAGAGTATATTAACAACGAATGTAAAAAGGAACAAGTTACAATGTGTATAATCTCATTTTTATGTGAAAAGGATGTACAGTTAGTTGTTTCTTGGTATCCCCAGGGGATTTGTTCCAAGACCACCTGAGAATACCAATATCCACAAATGCTCACATCCTTTATGGAAAATAGTATAATGTTTTATACCATTTTAGCAGAAACAGACATGATTGAACAACTGAGTACACACACACACACACACACACACACATATAATGTGTGCATGCACATCCTTCTCTGTACTTTGTCATCTCTATATTAATTTTTAATACCTAATAAAGCAAGAGAGTTCCAGAAAAACATCTATTTCAGCTTTACTGACTATGCCAAAGCCTTTGACTGCATGGATCACAATAAACTGTGGAAAATTCTGCAAGAGATGGGAATTCCAGACCACCTCACCTGCCTCTTCAGAAACCTGTACGCAGGTCAGGAAGCAACACTTAGAACTGGACATAGAACAAAAGACTGGTTCCAAATAGGAAAAGGAGTATGTCAAGGCTGTATACTGTCACCCTGCTTATTTAACTTCTATGCAGAATAAATCATGAGAAACACTGGGCTGGAAGAAGCACAAGCTGGAATCAAGATTGCCAGGAGAAATATCAATAACTTCAGATATGCAGATAACACCATCCTTATGGCAGAAAGTGAAGAGGAACTAAAAAGCCTCTTGATGAAAGTGAAAGAGGAGAGTGAAAAAGTTGGCTTAAAGCTCAACATTCAGAAAACTAAGATCATGGCATCCAGTCCCATCACTTCATGGGAAATAGATGGGGAAAGAGTGGAAACAGTGGCAGACTTTATTTTTTTGGGCTCCAAAATCACTGCATATGGTTACTGCAGCCATGAAATTAAAAGACACTTACTCCTTGGAAGGAAAGTTATGACCAACCTAGATAGCATATTCAAAAGCAGAGACATTACTTTGCCAACAAGGTCCATCTAGTCAAGGCTATAGTTTTTCCTGTGGTCATGTATGGATGTGAGAGTTGGACTATGAAGAAAACCGAGGGTTGAAGAATTGATGCTTTCGAACTGCATTGTTGGAGAAGACTCTTGAGAGAGTCCCTTGCACTGCAAGGAGATCCAACCAGTCCATCCAAAGGAGACCAGTCCTGGGTGTTCATTGGAAGGACTGATGGTAAAGCTGAAACTCCAGTACTTTGGCCAACTCATGTGAAGAGTTGACTCATTGGAAAAGACTCCGATGCTGGGAGGGATTGGGCTCAGGAGGAAAAGGGGACGACAGAGGATGAGACGGCTGGATGGCATCACCAACTCAATGGACGTGAGTCTGAGTGAACTCCAGGAGTTGGTGATGGACAGGGAAGCCTGGGGTGCTGTGATTCATGAGGTCGCAAAGAGTTGGACATGACTGAGCGACTGAACTGAACTGATAATTTAAATTGTATGTAAATAGTTGCTAGCACATGGCAAATTCAAGTTTTGCTTTTTGGACCTTTCTGGAGTTTTTTTTCAGATATTTCTTACCCATGATTGGTTGAGTCCATGGATGTGGAACCATCAGTTGTGGAACATGAACGTGAGCATGAAGTCGCTCAATTGTGTCCGACTCTTTGCGACCCCATGGACTGTAGCCTACCAGGCTCCTCTCCATGGGATTTTCCAGGCAATAGTACTGGGGTGGATTGCCATTTCCTTCTCCAGGGGTTCTTCCCAACCCAGGGATCGAACCCGGGTCCCCCGCATCGTAGACAGATGCTTTACCGTCTGAGCCACCAGGGAAGTCCAATTTCAGTTGTGGAAGACTGATTATATATACATGCATAGATTTCTCAGTCCTTGTCAATCTGCAGGTTGCTACTGTTGGTGTGTCATGAAATCAATTTAGTAAGTAAGTCACAACAAGGATTTTTTCAAGTTGAGTAAAACAGGGTGGAAAATGTCAGTGTTTAGTACTGTAATTAGTATTACTGCAGCATATATTTCAAATGTATATGTGTGTGGGGGTTGTAATTTCTGGGTTGTGATGTAAAATACATTTCTTATTTTGAGTGTGAATCCAAAAAAGTAATTGAAAAATACTTCTAGAAGTGCAGACCAAAAACACTTAAGATTGGACCTCAAGATTGGACCTCTGGGTAGTAGAAGGATTTTTGAAGTTAAGTGCTCTGGGAGAAGAGGTCTGGAGGCTTTAACTTCTTTATTTGTTATGCATAAGTAGTACAGAGAAACAAGGTAACAAAATCATGCAAATTAATTTGCGGTTTCCAGACAAAATTAGTATAGATTGTCACATCTTCCCTAAGGTGATATCCCTAGCTCTTCGTAATTGCTCTGGAAGCTTCTGGAACCTATTGTCATCTCTCTTCCTCTCACCTTGCTACTTAAGCCTTGGTCCTCAGGGCTGGCTAAATTTGCTATGTAATATACAGTATATGGACCATATTAATTTTCTAACATACTCTCTCCTATGAAATTTGAATTCTGAAATATTTCTGGTCTTAATATTTTGCATAAAAATTTGTTTATTTATTTATTTATTCTTGCCTGGCTATTGATGAAATGCCTGGTATCAGTCTTTATTTTCATTCTTTTAGGTAATCTGTTTGTACTATCTGATTTAAGATTTTTATTTATCTTTAATATTCCATATTTTCATCATAATGTATCTGGTTGTGACTCTGTTTATTCTGTCTGTGCATTATCAATCTGTGGGTTTAAATATCTTCTCTGTTCTAAAAAATTTTCAACTATTATCTATTCACTATTGCTCCTCTATTATTTTCTAAGTAATATCTAGAATTATCATTAGCTCTATATTTGAGCCTGTAGAACTGTCTATCCTGGCTTTTAAGTATACTTTTCTATTTTTACCTCTGTATCTTTTTCTATTGAAAATTAATCCTATCACTTTGGCAAACAGTGTTGTGTAACCAAGATCTATTTCTTCCACTTTTTCTTTATGAACACTTTTTCGTTGTTTATTCATTGGGTGACTGTGTGCTTTAGAAAAGACATAATGAATACAGCCACATTGAAATGTAGTTTGGCAGTTTCTTAGAAAGTTAAATATTCACTTATCATTCAGCCTGGCAGTCCTATTCCTAGGTATCTACCCAAGAGAAAAGAAAACTATGTTCATACAAAAAACTGCACATGAGTGTTTATCAAAACCTGGAAACAACACAAATGTCTCTCAACTTGTTAATGGATAAACATTGGATGGTACGTCCATGCAATGGAATACTTCTTAGCAATGAAAAAGAATGAACTAATGGTAAGTGTAATAATATGAATGAATCTAATGTGCATCTTACAAGGGTGAAAGAGGAGAGTGAAAAAGCTGGCTTAAAACTCAACATTCAAAAAACTAAGATCATGGCATCCATTCCCATCACTTCATGACAAATAGATGGGAAAAAAAGTGGTAACAGTGACAGATTTTATTTGCTTGGGCTCCAGAATCACTGCAGATGGTGACTATGAAATTACAAGATGCTTGCTCCTTGGAAGAAAAGCTATGGCAAACCTAGACAGCATTTTAAAAAGCACAGACATTACTTTGCCAACAAAGGTCTGTATAGTCAAAGCTATGGTTTTTCCAGTAGTCATGTACAAATGTGAGAGTTGGACCATAAAGAAGACTGAGTGCTGATGCTTTCAAACTGTGGTGCTGGAGGAGACTCTTGAGAGTCCCTTGGACAGCAAGGAGATCAAACCAGTCAATCCTAAAGGAAATCAACCCTGAATATTCATTGGATGTACTTATGCTGAAGCTGAACCTCCAATACTTTGGCCACCTGATGTGAAGAGCTGACTTATTGGAAAAGACCCTGATTCTGGGAAAAATTGAGGGCAAGAGGAGAATGGGGCAATGGAGGGTGAGATGGCTGGATGGCATCACTGATTCAACGGACAAGAGTTTGAGCAAACTCTGGGAGATAGTGAAGCACAGGGAAGCCTAACTTGCGGCAGTCCGTGGGGTTGCAAAGAGTTGGACACAACTTAGCCACTGCACAACAGCAATGTGCATCTTGGTAAGAAACTATAGAGTCCAAAGGCTGTGTACTGTAGTAATTGTATTTATATGACATCTGGAAAAGGCAAAGCTCTAGAGACAGAACTAAGAGACAGTGGTTGCTGGCAGCTGGATAGAACAGGAGTTTACTACTGTGGTAGACTGAATAATTGCCCCCCAGAGATATCTACATCTTGATTTGTAGAATGTAAAATGTTGCTTTATATGCAAAAGGGACTTGCAGATATGATTAGGTTAAATGATTTGAGATGGGGCATTTGTCCTGGTGAACCCTAAATATTATCACAGGAGATTCTGTAAGAGGGAGGCCAGAGGGTTGATCGAGAAGGTGGCACCAGGACAGCAAAGCGGAGATTAGAGTGATGCGGCCAGCAGTCACAGATACTGGCAGTCTCTAGAAGCTGAAGGAAGCAAGAGACAAAGTCTTCTTTGAAGTCCTCAGAAGGTACCAGACCTGTCAATACCTTGATTTTCATCCTGAACAACTCATTTCAAGCTTCTGACTTACAGAATTTTAAATTTGTGTTTTTAAGGCATCAGGTTGCCACATCTTGGGTATTGTGAATAGTACTACAATGAACGGTGAAAGTGAAAGTTGCTTAGTGTGTCCAACTCTTTGTGACCCCATGGACTATACAGCCCATGGAATTTCCAGGCCACAATACTGGAGTGGGTAGCCTTTCCCTTCTCCAGGGGATCTTCCCGACCCAGGAATTGAAGTGGGGTCTCCTGCATTGCAGGCGGATTCTTTACCAACTGAGCTATTAGGGAAGCCCACAGTGAACTTTGGGGTGCATGCAGATGTCTCTTCCAGATCCTGTGTTTTTCTTTCTTTAGATGTATACCCAGTAGTAGAATTGCTGGATCATATGGTAATTCTATTTTTAATTTTTTTGAGAAACCTCCATACTGATTTCCATAGTATCTGTACTAATTTTATTCCCATCAACAGTGCACAAGGTTTCTTTTTATCCACACACTATGTTAGTTTAAAGATTTGACAATTTTATATTTTTTTAAAAAGAGTGTGTAATTTTATTTATCTTTATTTTTTCTGGTTTCTATTTCATTTATTTCTACTCTACTCTGTTATTTCCTTCCTTCTGTTTAGTTTGTTGTTCTTTTTCTAGTTCTTTAGGGTATAAAGTGAAGTTGGGTTTTTTTTTTTTTTCTTATTTCTTAATATTGGTCTTTACCACTTTAAACTTCTCTCTTAGAACTGCTTTTTCAGCATCCCACAGGTTTTGATATATTATTGTTCCATATTCTTTTTTTCAATCTGCAGGCAAACCTTGTTTTATTGTACTTCACTTTATTGTGCTTTCCACATACTGTGTTTTATACAAACTTAAGGTTTGCAGCAACCCTGGCTTAAGCAAGTCTATTTGTACTACTTTTTCAAAAGAATTATTTTTAAATTAAGGTATGTACTTGGTGTTTTCAGACAATGCTCTTGAACACAGAGTAGACTGCAGTATAATGTAAACATAACATTTTTAAATTTTATTTTTATTTATTTACTTATGTGGCTGTACTGGGTCTTAGCTGTGACGTGTGGGATCTTCAGTTGCAGCATGTGTTATCTAGTTCCCCGACCAGGGGTTGAACCTACATCCCCTGCATTGGGAGCGTGGAGTCTGAGCCACTGGGGCACCAAGGAGGGCACACAATGTAAAAACTTTTTTATTTGTGCAAGGAAACCAAAAAATTTATGTGACTCACTTTATCACAATTTTTGCTTTATTATGATGTTCTGGAACCAAACCCACTATATCTCTGAAGTATGTCTGTATTTTTTAATTTCCCTTTGGATTTATTCTTTGTCTCATGGGTTATTTAGGAACATATTGCTTAATGTCTGCAATTTGTGAGTTGTACAGCTTTCCTCATGTTATTGATTTCTAGTTTCATACCACTGTGGTCAGGAAAGATATTTGTTATGGATTCTAGGTGCTTTCGGAGAAGGACATGGCAACCCACTCCTGTATTCTTGCCCAGAGAATCCTGTGGACAGAGGAGCCTGGTGGGCTGCTGTCCATGGGGTCGCACAGAGTAGGACACAACTGAAGCGACTTAGCATGCATGCATACATTGGAGAAGGAAATGGCAACCCACTCCAGTGTTGTTGCCTGGAGAACCCCAGGGACAGAGGAGCCTGGTGGGCTGCTGTCTGTGGGATCTCACAGAATCGGACACAACTGAAGCGACTTAGCAGCAGCAGCAGCAGCTAGGTGCTTTTGCCATAATCATCTTTGCCACATCTGTGCCACATGTGTTTCTGCAGTGTAACTGATTGACGATAAGTCAATTTTCCCATGAAAGATAAAATAACTGACGATTTGGGGGTTGACAGTTTGGTTTCAGCCTGTTGAAATGCATTAGCATTTCTTCTAGTTATCAACATTATTGATGGTTTTATTGAGCTAACAGTGATTTGCCCCAAGAGTTGTTTTTTTTTTATTTAGAAGCACACTGTATTGAAGAGAATAAGAGCACAGGCCTTGAAAGCACATAGTTGAACCCTCATTTCCCATAGAACTTTGGAATATCTATCAAGAGACATATGGCAATACACTAAGAACAGCTAATAGTGTAAAAGGCTTTCACTATGCAATACAAATCTCTTTTACAAATATGGAGTCTAGTATATGGAAAAAGCAAGAGAGTTCCAGAAAAGCATCTATTTCTGCTTTATTGACTATGCAAAAGCCTTTGACTGTGTGGATCACAATAAACTGTGGAAAATTCTGAAAGAGATGGGAATACCAGACCACCTGATCTGCCTCTTGAGAAATTTGTATGCAGGTCAGGAAGCAACAGTTAGAACTGGACATGGAACAACAGACTGGTTCCAAATAGGAAAAGGAGTTCGTCAAGGCTGTATATTGTCACCCTGTTTATTTAACTTATATTCAGAGTACATCATGAGAAACGCTGGGCTGGATGAAGCACAAGCTGGAATCAAGATTGCCGGGAGAAATATCAATAACCTCAGATATGCAGATGACACCACCCTTATGGCAGAAAGTGAAGAGGGACTAAAAAGCCTCTTGATGAAGGTGAAAGTGGAGAGTGAAAAAGTTGGCTTAAAGCTCAACATTCAGAAAACGAAGGTCATGGCATCCAGTCCCATCACTTCATGGGAAATAGATGGGGAAACAGTGGAAACATTTTCAGACTTTATTTTTGTGGGCTCCAGAATCACTGTAGATGGTGACTGCAGCCATGAAATTAAACGACGCTTACTCCTTGGAAGGAAAGTTATGACCAACCTAGATAGCATATTCAAAAGCACAGACATCACTTTGCCAACAAAGGTCCGTCTAGTCAAGGCTATGGTTTTTCCTGTGGTCATGTATGGATGTGAGAGTTGGACTGTGAAGAAGGCTGAGCGCCGAAGAATTGATGCTTTTGAACTGTGGTGTTGGAGAAGACTCTTGAGGGTCCCTTGGACTGCAAGGAGATCCAACCAGTCCATTCTGAAGGAGATCAGCCCTGGGATTTCTTTGGAAGGACTGATGCTAAAGCTGAAACTGCAGTACTTTGACCACCTCATGCCAAGTGTTGACTCATTGGAAAAGACTCTGATGCTGGGAGGGGTTGGGGACAAGAGGAGAAGGGGACGACAGAGGATGAAATGGCTGGATGGCATCACTGACTCGATGGACGTGAGTCTCAGTGAACTCCAGGAGTTGGTGATGGACAGGGAGGCCTGGCGTGCTGTGATTCATGGGGTCGCAAAGAGTCGGACACGACTGAGGGACTGATCTGATCTGATCTGATCTGATCTGATATGGAAATTGGTACCTCTCAATGAAGGGAAAAAATTTAGCAATAAAGAAAAATACAATGCCAAAGCAGATGAATCAAAAGCAAAAAAAAATTATAAAATACTGTAACAAAAGACTTGAAAGACAAAAGCTTAGGTGCAGTCCAGAAAATAAAATCAGTTATTTGCATAACATTGCCATGAATCTGTACACATTTTAAACACTTGCAACTACTTTGTATTTTGCAAGGAAGTCTTTATAATTTTTAATTAATTTATCATGTTTTTATATCGTTTTTAATGCCCCTTTTTATTTTATTGCAAAATTGCCTTGTAGGCAGTTAGTTATATGGGAGAAATATTTGTGGCAAAGATGTCTATGGCAAAGATGCTTGTACTGACAGTACCAGACGTGCTAGATAGGATTTCAAACTTCTTAGCTAAGCCCTGCTTTTTGATGTATTTGTGATATATGCTGGAAAATGTTCCTTGTAAACTTGAGAAGAATGTGTATTCTGCTGCTATTGGATGGAATTTTCTCTATGTCTGTTAGTTCCATTTGGTCTAAAGTATGGTTCAAGTCCAACATTTCCATGTTGATTTTCTGTCTGGATGATCTATCTATTGTTGAAAATGGGATATTGAAGTCCCATTCTGTTCTTGTATTATCTATTTATCTCTTCAATCCATTAGTATTTGCTTGATATATTAGGTGCTCTGATGTTAAGTACTTATATATTTATGATTGCTATATCTTCTTGATAAATTAACCCCCTCATCATTATATAATGATCATCTTTGTCTCTTGTTACCATTTTTGACTTAAAGTCTATTTTGTCTGAAATATGTATAGCTACGTCTCTTCTCTTTTGGTTTCTGCTTATGTGGAATATCTTTTGCCATTCCTTTGCTTTGGGCCTATGTGTATCTTTAAAGCTGAAGTGAGTCTCTTATGGGCAGCATGCAGTTGGGTCTTTTTTATTCATCCAGCCATCCAATGCCTTTTGATGGGAGAATCCAATCTAATTACATTTAGAGTAATTATTAATAGGAGAGGACTTAGTAATGCTGTCTTCTCATTTTCTGGCTATTTTATAGCACCACTATTACTTTATTCTTTGTTACTGCCTACCTTTGTGGATTAATGATTTCCTGTAGTCATTTACTTTAATTCCCTTCCCTTTATCTTTTTCTGTATCAACTGTAGGTTTTTGCTTTGTGGTTATCATG
Source organism: Bos indicus (assembly GCF_029378745.1). NCBI lineage: Eukaryota > Metazoa > Chordata > Mammalia > Artiodactyla > Bovidae > Bos > Bos indicus. Next base: position 36,638,192 of record NC_091761.1, read on the forward strand.
AGGGTCACATAAAATATCTTTACAACCGTCTATTTTATAATGATGGCAATTGAACACATTGAAAAACTCTATCCTTTTATCCCCCTCCTTTTATGTTTTTGATGTCACCATTCATATCTTTTTACATTGTATTTCCCTTAACAAATTCTAGAAGCAATAGTTGCGTTTAATACTTTTGTCATTTAACCTTTATCTAAATTAGTTGACATATCACGTAATACATTATTTGGATATTCTGAATCTAGGTTTAGAGAGTTTTATTAAACAGAAAAGGTTGTTTTCTATTGAAAATTTGAGATGACTCCATGAACTTGGATGTCCAGATATTTCCCCAGATTTAGGACATTTTCATCCATTTTTAAAAATATATTTATTTTAATTAGAGGCTAATTACTTTACAATATTGTGGTGGGTTTTGCCATACATTGACATGAGTCATCCATTATTTTTAAAAATTAGCTTTCTACTCCTTTCTCCCTCTCTCTCTCTTCTAGGACTGCAGTGATGTATATATCATTTCCTTGATGGTATCCCATACATACCATAGAGTTTTTCTTCATTTGTTTTTTTAATTTGCTCCTATGAGTGGATAATTTCAGTTGGTCTGTCTTCTAGATGTTTCTTCTGCTTGTTTAAGTTTACTGTTGATACTCTCCACTGAAGTCTTCAGTGTAGTCATTGTATTCTTCAACTCCAGAATTTTTTCTGCTTCTTTTTATGTTTTCTATATCCTTGTTGAAGATATTTTTTACTTGTCTGTTGTTTTCCTGATACCATGAAATTGTTTTTGTATGTTATCTTGTAGCTCTCTAAGCATCTATAGAAAAATTATTTTGAATATTTTGTTTGGCAATTCCTGCATCTCCATTTATTGGGGCTTCTCTGATGGCTTAGTGGTAAAGAATCCACCTGCTGATGCAGAGGCTGTGAATTCAATCCCAGGGTCACGAAGATCCCCTTGAAGAGGAGATGGCAACCCACTCCAGTATTCTTGCATGAGAAACTCCTTGGGCAAAGGAGCCTGACGGGCTGTGGTCCATGGAGTTGCAAAAGAGTCAGACGTGACTTAGCAACTAAACAACAACAACAAAATTGAAGATTTACTATATTCCTTTGGCAGAGATGTGTTTCCTTGATTCTTCATAATCCCTGTAGCCTTTCATAGGTATCCAAGTGTTTTAAGAAGCAGTCACCTCTTAAGACTTTAGGGACTAACTTCAGTAAGGGAAGTCTTTGACCTAGGGGATGCAGTAGATTGAGTTGTGACCCTGGTTCTAGTGGTGTGGAGTATCAAGTGTTGGTACCAGGTACAGCAAGGGCATGGTGTCCTTTTGACTCAGGGTGTTGGAATTCAGAGCATCAGTAACTCTTTGGGCCTTGGTGGGCATTGTAGATGATTTACAGTGGCATCAAGGGCTATTAGTTCTTAGCAATTCTTTCAGGTCCAGCAACTAGGGACTAGGGCAAGCAGAGGTGGGAGCTAGAGTCAGTAGTGTGCTTACACTTGGCTATGGGGGTTAGCTGCAAGTGCCTATACAGTGGCAGGGGACAGTTGCAGACATTTTAATGTAGAGACCAAGGCAGGCAGCAAGGGTCCAGGTCCAGTAAGGTATGGCCTTATTGGCAGCTATGGTGGCCCTGACTGTTGGCATGCTCTCCTGTGACTGCCACTCTTATACCAGGTGTGCAAATTGCAATGGATGCCAATGATGGGGGTCAGGCTGGGAGCATTCAGGTGCACAGCTGAAGGTACTCACTACACGTGAGCACTGTGGTGCCAGCTAGTGACAGGAGATGGCCTGATCTGGCCCCACAACAGTTGTAGGGCCCTGGCTCTCTGCGTGCTCTTCTGTGAGTGCTGTCCTTGGTCATGTGCACTGTAGTGGAAGCTGATGACGGTTGTCAAACCTGTGGCGTGCATGAGCACACAGGTGGAAGGTTTAGCCCTGAGCATGGCACTGGGGATCTAGGCTTACATCTTATACTTGTGTAGCTGTAGAAGCCCCAGCCAGCTGCAGACGTGACTACCAGACTCTGGCAGGGACTGGAAGGGACTCAGGTGGCTAGTGACCTAACACTTGTGCAGCTGCATTGGGCTGTTTTTAACACATGCTGATTCCTGTGAGGCAAAATCTGGTGAAATCTGCCAGGGGTCTTCAGAAGCTATGCTGGCTATTGACTTTGTCAGTAGTGAAATTTGCTTAATTTGACTACAGAGCAGATCCTATGAATCTAGATCACTCCTGCTGCTTGTCTGTTAGTAACTGCTTCTGCTTTTCTTCCTAATACCCAGCTGTCTCTATACGTCTCAGCTTAGCTGGTCTGGGCCAAGTGAAACCAAAGCAGTACCTTCATGGAGTGCTCCAAGAGTCTGGAAAAGCTGGCTATTCAGCTAGCTCTTCTTTTCCTGGCAAAAGGAACTCATTCTATCTGGAAAGTTCCTTCTTGGTGCTGAATAATACTAGCTTGGGGGATGGGATGATACAGCCAAAATGAAGCTGTCTTCTTCTCTTCTTGTGTGATTATTTTGTTCCATTGTGTTGCTAAAACTTTCTCAGTGACTATAGAGATTTCTCAGAGCTGATTTTGTTTTTTGATAGCTGTTCAATCCTTGATCTTTCTTGTGGATAGTGGGTGGGAAAGCTGGGTTCTCCTATGTTGCTATTTTTTCCCACAACCTCTCCTGAAAATGTTATCTTTTATTTTTGAAATGTAAGAAGGGAGTCCACTTTTACAGTCTAACGTTGATATCTAACAAATAGGAAGTATGAAGGTATAAAAACACAGAATCATTATCAAGTGCCAGACACAGAACTAGGAGAATTAGCTTGATACAATGGAATGACAAATAAGATTTTAACAATTTCTCAACTATAACATTTTCCTCCCCCTCTTCTTCTTTATATCCTCCTCCTTCTCTTCCCATCTCCCCTTCTTTATCTTCTTCCTTTTCCCCCTCTTTTGGAAAAAGGAAATGGACTCCTTTCCCTTATGTACTTTAGATTTTGTTTTGCTACTAATAGCTGCCTGGAACTACCCCGTCTGTGTTTCTCTTGCTCTGTTTTGTGAAAAATCACGCATTTGGAAGGTAATAAGCCTAGGATTAAGAGTGCTACAGAACATTATTTTTTCCCTAAAATAATTTTATACAGATTACATTTTGTTGAGAATCATGTACTCTAAAGCAGCGATGGTAAATTTGTTGCAACTGGATTCCCAGTTCTGATTATGTAGTAATGGCAACCAAGAACTGAGTACTGAGTATACTGAGGCCACATAAAGGTTGTATAGCCAAGTGTGCCTTAATTATTATTGACCTATGCCATGAGCAGAGGAAGAGGAAATAGTGGACCCATTATTTGCCATTCCCTTCCTAAGTGTTTAAGTAAATTATATATGCCTGTGTTTAAAGAAAGTTAGATTATCCAGTCTTTCTGTTTCATGTTTCCCATGTATAAGTAGAAATAATTGTCCTCTTAATGCTAATTCCTGAATACTGAAGTAATTAAAACATTGAAAGTATTTCTTTAAATTCTTATCCTTCTGAAAGTTGTATTTTTGTGTCACAGTTTCTGTATGAATAAGTATCTGACAAATTAAAGACTTCTAATAGTAAATCACTTTCATTTAAAAATTAGAAAAGAACCTGGACACAAATATTTATGGACTCTTTATTCATAATCACCCCAAACTAGAAACAACCCAAAAGTTATTCAGTGGCTGAATGTGTAAACAAACTATGGTCTTCCTCTTTCTGCTTATTCTGTACTATGCACCATCCCATATATTATATAGTATACTGTAGAATACCCTTCAACAGTAAAAAAGGAATGAACTGTGGATACATGAAACAATGTGAATGAATCTCAAAGGCAACATATGGAAATGATGAAGCCATTCTCAAGAATGGCTTCTTAAATTCTGTATGATTCCTTTAATAAACTATTATTGAAAAGACAAACCTCTGTTGATAGAAAAACAGGTCAGTGGTTGCCAGTAACTAGGGATTGTGGGAGAAGGTGGAGGGTTATAGAAATGCTCTGTATCTTGACTGTGGTGTTAGTAACATGAATCTATACATGTGTTAAAATTCATAGAACTATTTACTCTTAAGGAAAATCAATTTAATATAATTTTAGGAAAATTTTAGAAAAGAATATAGACTAATACTTTGAGTTAGCTTCAGGTTGTAAGTGTGGTATAGTATGAAGTGGAAGGAAAATTCTGAGGATACAAAAATCTAAGAAATTTTATTTCCAAACTCCCCCAAACTACCCACCAGTGTATAATTGGCAATTAGGGTTATTACTTAGTATCTTATGAACTTGATTTGTGTTTGGTATGTACTTAATGGGAAGGTTATAAAACATCTACATTATTGATACCACTCTATCTGGTTGAATAAGCTTGAGCAAGTCATTTCATTGCTCAGGTCATCAGGTTTTGTTTTGTTTTTTTTTTTTCCTATAGAATAAGTTTGGATCCTGTGCCTTTTACACTGCAATACTTCTAATAAGAACTTTACTCCAGAATATGTGTTTGCCTTAATATATAGCATTAAGTAAAATAGAGGCTCTAGGAGATTCTTCATATTTTTTTTTTCTGATAGCTTCACATAGTTCCTGACATCACATTATATCCTCTAGTTGAAATAACATAAGACTAGATAATCTGTCTCTCTCCTAGCTGTAAATTTTTGGTTTATTTTAGTTTTTTCCAGATACATTTTTGAGTTCTCATTTTGTAAGTATTCAATTTTTAAATACTATGCAGAACAGAAATTTAAAACCACTAGGTGGGGATGTAAACAATACACTGTTTGTTGTTTGTCTTCTGCTCAGAAGTAACTGGATGAAGTCCTAAGCATAAAGTCCCTGAAAACACTGGAGAAAACAAAGAACAAAGCCATACAAATGCTTGTTTTTATCTTTCTAAATGTCAGTAAAACAGATTTTGGAGAAATTAACCTTCTGAATTAAAAACAAAGTCGTCTGTGCTCAAGTAGTAATTGTGAAATCATAATTTCTTTGAATGACTCTCCATGGTTACAATATGTGATATTCATTGTTTTATGACTTTATTTTGTCCTGTTACATGTTTAATGATAGGTATAAAATTAGAAATAAAGTGTAATATTACAATTACTTGTGAGTTATTCCATCCTGTTTTTGATTTAAAAAAGAGTGATCATTTGTCTCTTTAAATATACATCTAAAATTATGTTAATTTCATGACATCAGTAATCTTTGGTTTTCTACACAACTATACAAACATTACTCGGAGAAGGCAGTGACACCCCACTCCAGTACTCTTGCCTGGAAAATCCCATGGACAGAGGAGCCTGGTGGGCTGCAGTCCATGGGGTCGCTGAGAGTTGGACACGACTGAGCGACTTCACTTTCACTTTCCACTTTCCTGCATTGGAGAAGGAAATGGCAACCCACTCCAGTGTTCTTGCGTGGAGAATCCCAGGGACTGGGGAGCCTGGTGGGCTGCCGTCTGTGGGGTCGCACAGAGTCAGACACGACTGAAGCTACATAGCAGCAGCAGCAGCTCCTTCATTGTATGCAGATTCTTTACTGACCTAGCCAGTAAGGAAGCTTTTGGTATCTATTGTTGTTGTTGTTTAATCGATAAGTTGTCTTTGCAACCCCTTGTACTTGTAGCCTTTCAGGCTCCTCTATCCATGGGATTTCCCAGGCAAGAATATTGAAGTGGGTTGCTATTTCCTTCTCCAAGGGATCTTCCTGACCCAGGGATCAGACCCAGGTCTCCTGCATTGCAGGCAGACTCTTTACCGTCTGAGATATAGGGAAGTATCTATACATCATCACTGTTGAAGATTCCCTTTAAACACAATATAGGACTTCTATCCAATAGGGCTAATACTTTTTTTCTTTGATGCGTCTGTCTTAAGTTTTTAGTTGTTCATCCTCAATATTTTGTCTCAGCTAAAATCAAAAGGTTTTGGCACATTCATAATAGTTAAATGATATATCCAACAAGGAAAACTATGCCAGCTTCTGGAATAATTGGGATGAATCATAGATTATTACATATCTGTGAAATTCTCAGGTAAAATTTAGCCAAGAAATGGAGGTCTGAGACTATGATATATTTAACATTTATATCTTAGATGAGTAAATGTAACAATTTTTATGGGACTACCCCTTCTTGTAAGTGATTGTCCACTTTTTAAGGCTGTGATTAAAATATATATAACATAAAATTTACCATGCTAACCATTAAAAAAAATTGTGTTGATAGACATAAATTTTACAATTTTCCTCATGTTTAAGTGTACAGTTCTGTGGTATTAAAGATATTCACACTGTTGTGCAACCATCTGCTGTTTCCAAAACATTTTCATCACCACAAACAGAAACTCTGTAACTATTAAGCAATAACTCCCCATTCTTATGCAGCTAATGACAACCTCTAAACTAAACAACCTCTAAACTTTCAGTCTCTGAATTTGCCTTGAATGACTTAATTTTAATATGATTGCATATTTTTAATTTTTCTTCTTGGATGAGTGGTAGAGACTACTATTGTCATTTAGAAGAATAAAATATAACACTGAACAGTTCTGTGTTAACATATATACAAACACACAAATACCAATAAAACATCACAAAGAAATGAGCCCCTAATATCTGTAAGTTTACTAAACATCTTATTCATTTTTAGGATTTCCTAAGTATTTTCAGGATGAAGAGAGCTTACATTTCTTTTGTATTATGATGTACTTTATCTTAAAAATCAGGAAATCTGTATACACACATACATACCTACTTATATGTATATACATACATACATATATAATTAAGGTCCCCATTTTAGTCACACCAAGGTGACAAATAAAATAGTATAACATAGAAAAAATAGAGGGATAAGAATTAGAAAGATACAGGATTTTTAAAACATTTTACAGGTGTTTCCATTTGTTTAACTGTTTTAGATTGTACACAAGATATATTAGTTTAAAAATATTAGAAAAAGCAGCAAATAAATAGTATAAAAGTATTTTTACTGATCTTAAGAAACTGTCTCTCAGGGGAAACTCTCTTAAAGAAAGTACTTGCACCATAAGCCGCACATAGCCACAGGAATTTTTCTGAACAAGAGTCATTAGAGAATTATTAAGACCGGTGTCAACAATTAACTGTTCATGCCTAGAATTTTCTGAAGAGGATATTTATATATGATTTATAATTTAATCAAAGGCGTCAGATTTTGGTGCTGCTAAATGGGAAAATATACAGTAAGTAGATCAACAGGTAAACTTAATCCTTGTAGAACTTTCTGTGTTAAAATTAATATTTGATTCATATCATGAATGTAGAGTTGAACCATAAAGAAGGCTGAGTGCTGAAGAATTGATGCTTTTGAACTGTGGTGCTGGAGAAGACTTTTGAGAATCTCTTGGACAGCAAGGAGATCAAACCATTCAATCCTAAAGGAAATCAGAAATTTTACCTGAGAATTTCACAGATAGGTAATAATCTATGATTCATCCCAATTATGCCAGAGGTTGGCATAGTTTTCCTTGTTGGATACATCATTTAACTATCATGAATGTGCCCTGATATTCACTGGAAGGACTGATGCTGAAGGTGAAACTCCAATACTTTGGCCACCTGATGCAAAGAGCTGACTTCTGGACAAGACCCTAATGTTGGAAAGACTGAGGGTAGAAGAAGGGAGCTACAGAGGATGAGATAGTTGGATGGCATCATTGATTGAATGACCATGAGTTTGAGCAAACTACGAGAGATAGTGAAGGGACAGGGAAGCCTGGCATGCTGTAGTCCATGGGGTTGCAAAGAGTGGGACATGACTCAGCAACTAAACACCTATATAAATAATGAATGTATAGGGCTTCCCCTGTGGCTCAGCAGTAAAGAATCCGCCTGCAATGCAGGAGATGCAGGAGACATTTGTTGGATCCCTGGGTTGGGAAAATTCCCTGGAGGAGGGCATGGAAACCCACTCAAATACTATTGCCTGGAGAATCCCATGGACAGAGGAGCCTGGCAGGCTACAGTCCATAAGGTCACAAAGAGTCGGACACCACTGAAGTGACTGAGCACAAATGCACACGTGTATAGCTGAATTACTTTGCTGTAACCTAAAATCAACACAGTATTGTAAATCAACTATATTTCAACAACAACAAAAAAATTGTAAAGACTGTAAAACACAATACAGCTACTATAATGAAACAATGTTTCCAACTTGCTAATATAATAGAAAATCTGTAATCAGACCTAGTCTGTTAAAATAGCTTCTAAAATCAATGGGGAAAAGAAGGACTTTTAAACAAGTATTGTTGGTATAAACTAGATATACATAACATATATAGAAAAAGCTAGAGGTGAAATATTTCTCAACCATATACCAGAATAAATCCAAAATCGAACTGTGAAAAACTGAATTACAAAGCAAAGTCATACAGGTAGTAGAAGAAAGCATGAATTCATTTACCACCTAGGAGTGAGTGAATCTCTCTAAACATAATAAACTATTGATGAAGCTGACTATACAAATGTTTTAAATCAATAGCTTATGATAATAAAACAATTGATAAAATTTATTATAGAAAAACAAAAAACAGCATTTTTCAAAAAGCAAATTTTTTGAAAACTAGAAAGTTCAACTTTCAAACTTATAGAGGTTTCTCCTTTATACTTCTAGCCTCAATTTGTAACTGTTAACATTTTCCATATTTGCTTTCTCTGTCTTTCTATAACAGACACATTGTTACTATTATTCTTACTATTTTTTTGTTTTGATGGAATATTTAATAGTAGTTGTAGGTATCATGATCCCATGCCTTTTTAAAAATTTTTTATTTTTTTCATTTATTTTTTATTGAAGGATAATTGCTTTACAGAATTTTGTTTTCTGTCAAACCTCAACATGAATCAGTCATAGGTATACATATGTCAAATCTCCCTCCCAACTCCCTCCACATCCCACTCCTCTAGGTTGATGTAGAGCCCCTGTTTGAGTTTTCTGAGCCATAGAGCAAATTCCCGTTGGCTATCTATTTTACATATGGTAATGTAAGTTTCTATGTTACTCTTTTCATACGTCTCAACCTCTCTTCCCCTCTCCCCGTGTCTATGTCTATTTTCTATGTCTCTCTCTCCATTGTTGCCCTGTAAATAAATTCTTCAGTACCATTTTTCTAGATTCCGTATATATGGATTAGAATACAATATTTATCTTTCTCTTTCTGACTTATTTCACTCTGTATAATAGTTTCTAGGTTCATCCACCTCATTAGAACTGATTCAAATGTGTTCCCTTTTATGGCTGAGTAATTTTCCATTCTGTATATATACCACAGCTTCCTTATCCATTCATCTGTCATTGGACATCTAGGTTGCTTCCATGTTCTAGCTATTGTAAATAGTGCTTCAGTGAGTGAACAGTGAGTGGGATACATGTGAATGTTTCAATTTTGGTTTCCTCAGGGAAATGCCTAGGAGTGGGATTGCTGGGTACTATGGTGGTTTTATTCCTAGTTTTTTAAGGAATCTCCGTACCGTCTTCCATAGTGGCTGTATCAATTTACATTTGCACCAACAGTGAAAGACTGTTCCCTTTTCTCCACACCCTCTCCAGCATTTATTGTTTGTAGACTTTTTGATGATGGCCATTCTGACCGGTGTGAGGTGATATCTCATTATAGTTTTGGTTTGCATTTCTCTAATAATGAGTGACTGGAAAAGGTCAGTTTTCATTCCAATCCCAAAGAAAGGCAATGCCAAAGAATGCTCAAACTACCGCACAATTGCACTCATCTCACACGCTAGTAAAGTAATGCTCAAAATTCTCCAAGCCAGGCTTCAGCAATATGTGAACCGTGAACTTCCTGATGTTCAAGCTGGTTTTAGAAAGGGCAGAGGAACCAGAGATCAAGTTGCCAACATCCGCTGGATCATGGGAAAAGCAAGAGAGTTCCAGAAAAACATCTATTTCTGCTTTATTGACTATGCCAAAGCCTTTGACTGCGTGGATCACAAGAAACTGTGGAAAATTCTGAAAGAGATGGGAATACCAGACCAGCTGATCTGTCTCTTGAGAAATTTGTATGCAGGTCAGGAAGCAACAGTTAGAACTGGACATGGAACAACAGACTGGTTCCAAATAGGAAAAGGAGTTCGTCAAGGCCGTATATTGTCACCCTGCTTATTTAACTTATATGCAGAGTACATTATGAGAAACGCTGGACTGGAAGAAACACAAGCTGGAATCAAGACTGCTGGGAGAAATATCAATAACCTCAGATATGCAGATGACACCACCCTTATGGCAGAAAGTGAAGAGGAACTAAAAAGCCTCTTGATGAAAGTGAAAGTGGAGAGTGAAAAAGTTGGCTTAAAGCTCAACATTCAGAAAACGAAGGTCATGGCATCTGGTCCTATCAGTTCATGGGAAATAGATGGGGAAACAGTGGAAACATTTTCAGACTTTATTTTTGTGGGCTCCAAAATCACTGCAGATGGTGATTGCAGCCATGAAATTAAAAGACACTTACTCCTTGGAAGGAAAGTTATGACCAACCTAGATAGCATATTCAAAAGCAGAGACCTTACTTTGCCAACAAAGGTGCGTCTAGTCAAGGCTATGGTTTTTCCTGTGGTCATGTATGGATGTGAGAGTTGGACTGTGAAGAAGGCTGAGCACCGAAGAATTGATGCTTTTGAACTGTGGTGTTGGAGAAGACTCTTGAGGGTCCCTTGGACTGCAAGGAGATCCAACCAGTCCATTCTGAAGGAGATCAGCCCTGGGATTTCTTTGGAAGGACTGATGCTAAAGCTGAAACTCCAGTACTTTGGCCACCTCATGCGAAGAGTTGACTCATTGGAAAAGACTGATGCTGGGAGGGATTGGGGGCAGGAGGAGAAGGGGATGACAGAGGATGAGATGGCTGGATGGCATCACTGACTTGATGTACGTGAGTCTCAGTGAACTCCAGGAGTTGGTGATGGACAGGAAGGCCTGGCATGCTGCAATTCATGGGGTCGCAGAGTTGGACACGACTGAGCAACTGAACTGAACCGAACTGAACTGAATAATGAGTGATGTTGAGCATCTTTTCATGTGTTTGTTAGCCATCTGTAGGTTTTTGGAGAAATGTCTGTTTAGGTCTTTTTCCCACTTTTTGATTGGGTTGTTTGTTTTTCTGGCCTTGAGTTGTATGAGCTGCTTGTATATTTTGGAAATTAATCCTTTGTCAGTTGTTTCATTTGCTATTATTTCCTCCTATTCTGAGGCTTGTCTTTTTACCTTATAGTTTCCTTTGCTGTGCAAAAGCTTTTAAGTTTAATCAGGTCCCACTTGTTTACTTTTGTTTTTATTTATGTTAGGCTAGGAGGTGGTTCATAGGATCTTGCTTTGATTTATGTCATTGAGTGTTCTGCCTTTGTTTTCCTTTAAGAGTTTTATAGTTTCTGGTCTTACATTTAGGTCTTTAATCCATTTTGAGTTTCTTTTTGCATGGTGTTAGGAAGTGCTCTAATTTCATTCTTTTACATGTAGCTGTCCAGTTTTCCCAGCACTATTTATCAAAGAGGCTGCCTTTGCCCCACTGTATATTCTTGCCTCCTTTGCCAAACATAAGGTACGCATAGGGCATGGGTTTATTTCTGGGCTTTCTGTCTTGTTCCATTGGTCTATATTTCTGTTTTTGTGCCAGTACCATACTGTCTTGATGACTGTAACTTTGTAGTATAATCAGAAGTCAGAAAGGTTGATTCCTCCAGCTCCATTCTTCTTTCTCAAGGCTGCTGTGGCTATTCAGGGTCTTTTGTGTTTCCATATGAATTGTGAAATTTTTTGTTCTAGTTCTGTGAAAATGCCATTGGTAATTTGATAGGGAATGCATTGAATCTGTAGATTGCATTTGGTAGTATAGTCATTTTCACAGTATTGATTCTTCCTACCCAGGAACATGGAATATCTCTCCATCTGTTTATGTCATCTTTGGTTTCTCTCATCAGTGTCTTATAATTTTCTTTGTACAGTTCTTTTGTGTCTTTAGGTAAGCTTATTCTTAGATATTTAATTCTTTTTGTTGCAATGGTGAATGGGATTGATTACTTAATTTCTCTTTCTGATTTTTCATTGTTAGTATATAGAAATGCAAGTGATTTCTGTGTATTGATTTTGTATCCTGCAACTTTGCTAAATTCACTGATCAGCTCTAGTAATTTTCCGATACTATCTTTAGTGTTTTCTATGTACAGTATCATGTCATCTGCAAACAGTGAGAGCTTTACTTCTTTTGTGATCTGGATTCCTTTTATTTCTTTTTCTTCTCGAACTGCTATAGCTAGGACTTCCAGAACTATATTGAATCATAGTGGCGAAAGTGGACACCCTTGTCTTGTTCCTGATCTTAGGGAGAATGCTTTCAGTTTTTCACCATTGAGAGTAATGTTTGCTGTAGGCTTATCATATATGGCCTTTACAATGTAGAGGTAGGTTCCTTCAATGCCCATTTTTTAAGGAGTTGTAATCATAAATGGGTGCTGAATTTTGACAAAGGCTTTTTCTGCATCTATTGAGATTATCATATGGTTTTATCTTTCAATTTGTTAATATGGTGTATCACACTGATTGATTGGCATATATTGAAGAATCCTTGCATCCCTGGAATAAACCCAACTTCATCATGGTGTATGAGCTTTCTGATGTGTTGCTTAATTCTGTTTGCTAAAATTTTGGTGAGGATTTTTGCATCTATGTTCAGTGACATTGGCCTATAGTTTTCTTTTTTTGTGTTGTCTTTGTCTGGTTTTGGTATCAGGGTGATGGTGGCCTCGTAGAATGAGTTTGGAAGTGCTCCTTCCTCTGCAGTTTTTTGAAAGAGTTTTAGAAGGATAGGCATTAGCTCTTCTCTAAATATTTGATAGAATTCTGCTGTGAAGCCATCTGGTCTTAGGCTTTTGTTTTTTGGAGATTTTTGATCAGAGCTTCAATTTCAGTGCTTGTGAGGGGTTGTTCATAATTTCTATTTCTTACTGGTTCAGTCTTGGAATATTTAACTTTTCTAAGAGAATCTGTCCACTTCTTCCAGGTTATCCATTTTATTGCCATATAGTTGTTCATAATAGTCTCTTATAATCCTTTGTATTTCTGCATTGTCTGTTGTAACCTCTCCTTTTTCATTTCTAATTTTCTTGATTTGATTCTTCTTTTTTCTTGATTAGATCAGATCAGATCAGTCCCTCAGTCGTGTCCGACTCTTTGCGACCCCATGAATCGCAGCACGCCAGGCCTCCCTGTCCATCACCAACTCCCAGAGTTCACTCAGGCTCATGTCCATCGAGTCAGTGATGCCATCCAGCCATCTCATCCTCTGTCGTCCCCTTCTCCTCCTGCCCCCAATCCCTCCCAGCATCAGTCTTTTCCAATGAGTCAACTCTTCTCATGAGGTGGCCAAAGTACTGGAGTTTCAGCTTTAGCATCAGTCCTTCCAAAGAAATCCCAGGGCTGATCTCCTTCAGAATGGACTGGTTGGATCTCCTTGCAGTCCAAGGGACTCTCAAGAGTCTTCTCCAACACCACAGTTCAAAAGCATCAATTCTTTGGTGCTCAGCCTTCGTCACAGTCCAACTCTCACATCCATACATGACCACAGGAAAAACCATAGCCTTGACTAGACGCACCTTTGTTGGCAAAGTAAGGTCTCTGCTTTTGAATATGCTATCTAGGTTGGTCATAACTTTCCTTCCAAGGAGTAAGCGTCTTTTAATTTCATGGCTGCAGTCACCATCTACAGTGATTCTGGAGCCCACAAAAATAAAGTCTGAAAATGTTTCCACTGTTTCCCCATCTATTTCCCATGAAGTGATGGGACTGGATGCCATGACCTTCGTTTTCTGAATGTTGAGCTTTAAGCCAACTTTTTCACTCTCCACTTTCACTTTCATCAAGAGGCTTTTTAGTTCCTCTTCACTTTCTGCCATAAGGGTGGTGTCATCTGCATATCTGAGGTTATTGATATTTCTCCCAGCAGTCTTGATTCCAGTTTGTGTTTCTTCCAGTCCAGCGTTTCTCATGATGTACTCTGCATATAAGTTAAATAAACAGGGTGACAATATACAGCCTTGACAAACTCCTTTTCCTATTTGGAACCAGTCTGTTGTTCCATGTCCAGTTCTAACTGTTGCTTCCTGACCTGCATACAGGTTTCTCAAGAGGCAGGTCACGTGGTCTGGTATTCCCATCTCTTTCAGAATTTTCCACAGTTTCTTGTGATCCACGCAGTCAAAGGCTTTGGCATAGTCAATAAAGCAGAAATAGATGTTTTTCTGGAACTCTCTTGCTTTTTCGATGATCCAGCGGATGTTGGCAATTTGATCTCTGGTTCCTCTGCCTTTTCTAAAACCAGCTTGAACATCAGGAAGTTCACGGTTCACATATTGCTGAAGCCTGGCTTGGAGAATTTTGAGCATTACTTTACTAGTGTGTGAGATGAGTGCAATTGTGTGGTAGTTTGAGCATTCTTTGGCATTGCCTTTCTTTGGGATTGGAATGAAAACTGACCTTTTCCAGTCCTGTGGCCACTGCTGAGTTTTCCAAATTTGCTGGCATATTGAGTGCAGCACTTTCACAGCATCATCTTTCAAGATTTGAAATAGCTCAACTGGAATTCCATTACCTCCACTAGCTTTGTTCGTAGTGATACTTTCTAAGGCCCACTTGACTTCACACTCCAGGATGTCTGGCTCTAGGTCAGTGATCACACCATCGTGATTATCTTGGTCGTGAAGATCTTTTTTTGTACAGTTCTTCTTTGTATTCTTGCCATCTCTTCTTAATATCTTCTGCTTCTGTTAGGTCCATACCATTTCTGTCTTCTATCGAGCCTTTATCTTTGCACAAAGGGTCTGGCTAAAGGTTTGTCAGTTTTTTTATCTTCTTCAAGAACCAGCTTTTAGTTTTATTAATCTTTACCATTGTTTTTTCATTTCATTTTAATTTATTTCTGCTCAGACCTTTATGATTTCTTTCTTTCTCCTAATTTTGGAGTTTTTTTGTTCATCATTTTTCAGTTGTTTTAGTTGTAAAGTTATGTTGTCTATTTGATGTTTTTCTTGTTTCTTGAGGTAGGATTGTATTGCTGTAAACTTCCCTCTTAGCTTTTGCTGCATCCCATAGGTTTTGAGTTGTGTTTTCATTGACCTTTGTTTCTAGACATTTTTTGATTTCCCTTTTGATTTTTCAGTAACCTGTTAGTTATTTAGAAATGCGTTGTTTAATCTCCATGTGTTTTTGTTTCTTACAGTTTTTTTCTTGTAACTGATATCTAGTATCATAGCATTGTGGTCATAGAAGATGCTTGATACGTTTTCAGTTTTCTTAAATTTACTGAGGTTTGATTTGTGACCCAAGATGTGGTCTCTCCTGGAGAATGTTCCGTGTGCACTTGAGAAGAAGGTGTATTCTGCATTTGGATGGAATATCCTGAAGATGTCAATGAGTTCCATCTCATTTAATGTACCATTTAAGACTTGTGTTTCCTCGCATATATATGGAATTTAAAAAGATGGTAATGATGACCCTATATGCAAGACAGCAAAACAGACACAGATGTAAAGAACAGACTTTTGGACTCTGTGGGAGAAGGCGAGGGTGGGTGGGATGATTTGAGAGAATAGCACGGCAACATGTATATTATCATATGTGAAGTAGATCGCCAGTCCAGGTTCGATGCATGAGGCAGGGTGCTCAGGGCTGGTGCACTGGGATGACCCTGAGGGATGGGATGGGGAGGGAGGTGGGAAGGAGGGTCAGGATGGCAAGCACATGTATACCCATGGCTGATTCATGTGACTGTATGGCAAAAACAACCACAATATTGTAATTAGCCTCCAATTAAAATAAATTTAAAAGAAGAAAAAAAAATCCTTAAAAGCAAAACAAACAACAACAAAAAAGACTTGTGTTTCCTCATTAATTTTCTGTTTTGATGATCTGTTCATTGCTGTGAATGAGGTGTTTAAAGTTTCCTACTATTATTGTGTTATTGTCAATTTCTCCTTTTATGTCTGTTAGTGTTTCTCTTATGTATTGAGCTGCTCCTATGTGGGGTGCATGCTGCTGCTGCTGCTGCTAAGTCACTTCAGTCTTGTCTGACTCTGTACGACCCCATAGACGGCAGCCCATGAGGCTCCCCCATCCCTGGGATTCTCCAGGCAAGAACACTGGAGTGGGTTGCCATTTCCTTCTCCAATGCATGAAAGTGAAAAGTGAAAGTGAAATCGCTCAGTCGTGTCCGACTCTTAGCAACCCCGTGGACTACAGCCCACCAGGCCCTCCGTCCATGGGATTTTCCAGGCAAGAGTACTGGAGTGGGATGCCATTGCCTTTATTTATAATTGTTATGTCTTCCTCTTGGATTGATCCCTTGATCGTTATGTAATGTCCTTCCGTATCTCTCGTAATCTTCTTTATTTTAAGGTCTATCTTATCTAATATGAGGAATGCTGCTCCAGCTTTCTTTTGCTTCCCATTTGCATGGAATATATTTTTCCATCCTCTCACTTTCAGTCTTTATGTGTCTTGAGGTCTGAAGTGGGTTTCTTATAGACAGCATATATATGGGTCTTGTTTTTGTATCCCTTCAGCCAGTCTGTGTCTTTTAGTTGAAGTGTTTAATCTATTTACATTTAAAGTAATTATTGATATGTATGTTCCTATTGCCATTTTCTTAGTTGTTTGGGGTTGATTTTGTAGTTCTTTTTTCTTCTCTTGTATTTCTTGACTATATAAGTCCCTTTAACATTTGTTGTAAAGCTGGTTTGGTGGTACTGAATTCTCTTAACTTTTGCTTTTCTGAAAAACTTTTTATTTCTCCATCAATTTTGAAGGAGATCCTTGCCAGGTACAGTAATCTTGGTTATAGATTTTTCCCTTTCAGTACTTTAAATATATCCTGCCATTCCCTTCTGGCCTGCAGTTTCCACTGAAAGATCAGCTGTTAAGCATATGGGGTTTTCCTTGTATGTTGTTGCTTCTCCCTTGCTGCTTTTAATACTCTTTCTTTGTGTTCAGTCTTTGTTAGTTTAATTAGTTTGTGTTTTGGCATGTTTCTCCTTGGATTTATCCTGTATGGGAGTTTTTGTTCCTCTTGGACTTGATTGACTATTTCTTTTTCCACATTGGGGAAATTTTCAACTATAATCTCTTCAAAAATTTTCTCATACCCTTTCTTTTTCTCTTCCTCTTCTGAAGTGAAGTCAAAAGTGAAGTCACTCAGTCATATCTGACTCTGCGACCCCATGGACTACAGCTTCTCCGTCCATGGGGTTTTCCAGGCAAGAATACTGGAGTGGGGTGCCGTTTCCTTCTCCAGGGTATCTTCCCCACCCAGGGATCGATCCCAGGTCCCTGGCATTGCAGGCAGATGCTTTACCTTCTGAGCTACTAGAGAAGCCCATATAGGGGTCTTCTTCTGGGACCCCTATAATTTGAATGTTCGTGCATTTGATATTGTCCCAGAGGTCTCTGAAACTATCCTCATTTCTTTTCATTCTTTTTACTTTATTCTGCTCTTCAAAAGTTATTTCCACCATTTTATCTTCCAGCTCACTGATTTGTTCTTCTGCTTCAGATATTCTGCTATTGGTTCCTTCTAGAGTATTTTTGTCTCTGTATGTTGATTCTTTAATTCTTCTAGGTCTTTGTTAATTGATTTTTTCATTTTCTCCATTTTTTTTCAAGGATTTTGATCATCTTTGCTATCATTATTCTGAATTCTTTTTCAGATAGTTCGCCTATTTCCTCTTCATTTATTTGGATTTCTGTGTTTATAGTTTGTTATTTCATTGTGTAGTATTTCCCTGCCTTTTCATTATTTTTTTCTTTAACTTATTGTGTTTGAGGTCTCCTTTTCCCAGGTTTAAAGGAAAGTTGAATTCTTTCCTTGAAGAAGGTTGACTTCTTTCTTCCTTTTGGTTTCTGCCCTCCTAAGGTTGGTCCAGTGGTTTGTGTAAGTTTTGTGTAGGGTGAGATTTGTGCTGAATTTTTGTTTGTTTGTTTGTGTTTCCTCTGATGGGCAAGTCGGAGTGAGGTGGTAATCCTGTCTGGTGATGATTGGATTTGTATTTATGTTTTGTTTGTTGTTTAGATGAGGCATCCTGCACAGTGTGCTACTGGTGGTTTGGTGATGCTGAGTCTTGTGTTGAAGAGGTTTCAGTTGTGTGAATGCTCAGTATTTGATACACCCTAGGGTTAGTTCTCTAGTAGTCTATGGTCTGGAAGTCAGTGCTCCCACTCCAAAGGCTCAGGGCTTGATCTTTTCTGTTTTCCAGTCTGTCTTGGACTCAGCCAGTGAGGCATGGAAGGTTTTCCAGTGAAAAAATTAAAGACAAACACTTTCTCCTCAGGGTCAAGGACCCCTGTCTTCTCTCCCTGTAAATTCCTGGAGAAATTGAATGAAGTTCAGCTCACGAAAGACAAGAATGAACAAGCAGCATGCATGTCAGTCCATCACTGGATGTCTTCAGGGAGACAAGTGATGCCAGAGAACACTTAGAACTGTCTTGATCTCTGACTCATTACAAAAGATTAAACTCAGTAACAGCCACATGGGAGAGGTGCAGAGGGCAAGGTTCGAGAGGAGAGGGCTCTTTCCAGGCTGCCATTCTCCCCAAATCTCCACATGGTCACCCAATCCCATACCTTTATTCAATGTGTATCTGATATTAAAAAAAAAAGGATATTCTGTTATATTACCATAGTATAATTTTAAAAATCAGGAAATTCGCCATTGATAAAATACTACTACCTAATAATATGTAGTTCTTTTTAAAGAACTTTTGTCTTTAAAGACAAATGTTACTTTTGTCTCAGTTGTTCTTTATAACAATCATTTTTCACATGAATAGTCATATTTTGTAAAATGTCATGTCGTATTAGTCTAATTGGGAATATTTCCTTAGCTTTTGTCTTTCATGAAGGTTACATTTTTGAAATATATAGCCCAATAAAAGTGAAAGTCACTCAGTCATGTCTCTCTCTTTGCCACCCTATGGATTATACAGTCAATGGAATTCTCTAGGCCAGAATACTGAAGTGAGTAGCCTTTCCCTTCTCCAGGGGATCTTCCCAACCCAGGGCTCAAACCCAGGTCTCCCGCATTACCAGCAAATTCTTTATGAGCTGAGCCACAGGGGAAGCCCAAGAATACTGGAGTGGGTTGCGTATCCCTTCTCCAGCAGATCTTCCTGACCCAGGAATCGAACTGGGGTCTCTTGCATTGCATGTGGATTCTTTACCAACTGAGCTATCAGGGAAACCCCGTATAGCCCAATAGCTCATCAAATTTCTTTGCCCAGTAGTTCATCACATTGAATTTGCCTTGTTTTCTCATTAAATTCAGGTTATGTATTTTTTCATAGCTTTATTGAAATGTATTTTACATACCACTGAATTGATCCACTTAACTTGTACAGTTTAATGGTTTTTAGTATATTCAGAGTTGTACAACCATCGCTACTGCCTAATTTTAGAATATTTTCAAACACCAAAATGACATTAGCAGTCTTTCTCAATTCCTGTTTCTCTCCCCACTCCTACCATCCCAGTCCTAAAGGCAACCTCTAATTTATTTTGTGTCTATAAATTTGCAAATTCTAAACACTACATATAAATGGAATCATAAAAATGTGGATTATTGTTTTTTTACTGGCTTTTCTCACTAAACATAATGCTTTCAAGTTTCATCCTTGATGAAGCATGTAGTGATATGTCATTCTTTTTTTATTACCAATTAATATCCCACTGTACAGATATACCCTATTTTGTTAATCAGTTCATCAGTTGATAAACATAGGTTGTTTCTACTTCTTGCCTATTACAAATAGTGTTTCTGTGAACATTCATGCACAAGCTTTTGTGTTTGCATGTATATTTTAATTCTCCCGGGCATATACCCAAGGGTGGAATTTTTGGAGCACATGGTAAAAGGCAAAGGAGAAAGGGAAAGATAATACCCAACTGAATGGAGAGTTCCAGAGAATAGCAAGGAAAGACAAGAAAGCCTCCTTAAGTGAACAGTGCAAAGAAATTGAAGAGAACAATAGAGTGGGGAAGACTAGAGATCTCTTCAAGAAAATTAGAGATACCTAGGGAACATTTCATGAAAAGATGAACACAATGAAGGACAGAAATGGTAAGGAGCTAGTAGAAGCAGAAGAGATTAAAAAGAGGTGGTAAGAATACACAGAAGAACTATACAAAAAAGGTCTTAATGACCCAGGCAGCCATGTTGGTGTGGTCACTCACCAGAAATCCTGGAGTATTAAATCATGTGGGCCTTAGCAAGCATTGCTACAAACAAAGCTAGTGGAGGTGATGGAATTCCAGCTGAGCTATTTCAAATCCTAAAAGATGATTCTGTGAAAGTGCTGCACTCAGTATGCCAGCAAATTTACAAAACTGACCAATGGCCACAGGACTGGAAAAGGTTGGTTTTCATTCCAATCCCAAAGAAAGGCAATGCCAGAGAATGTTTTAGCTACCGTATTGTTGCTCTAATATCACATGCTAGCAAAATAATACTCAATATCCTTCAAGCTAGGCTTCAATAGTACGTGAACCAAGAACTTCCATATATGCAAGCTGGATTTAGAAAAGGCAGAGGAACCAGAGATCAGCTTGCCAACGTCTGTTGTTGATGAATTGCCAAACTGTTCAAAAACAGCTACACCACTTTTCCTTATCACCAGCAATGTATGGTGGTATCAGTTTCTCTACATCTTCACAAGTCTGTTCTTTATGTCTTTGTCTCCTTGGCTGCTCTGCAAATAGGTTCATAAGTACCATCTTTCTGGATTCCATGTATATGTGTTCATATGTGATACTTGCTTTTCTCTTTCTGACTTAACTTCACTCAGGATCCCTGGAGAAGGGAACGGTTACCCACTCCAGATTTCTGGTCTGGAGAATTCCATGGACTATATATGTAGTCCATGGGGTCACAAACAGTCAGACACAACTGAGCAACTTTCACTTTTCCTTCGATATAATAGGCTTAAGGTTCATCCACCTGTTTAGAATTGACTCAAATGTGTTCATTTTTATAGCTGAGTAATATTCCATTGTATATATGTACCCCATCTTCCTTATCCATTTGTTTGTTGGTGGACATCTAGATTGCTTCCATGTCCTAGCTATTGTAAATAGTGCTGTGATGAACATTGGGGGTATGTGTCTTTTTCAGTTATGGTTTCCTCAGGGCATATGCCCAATAGTGGGATTGTTGGGTCATGTTGTTCAATCGTTGAGTTGTGTCCAACTCTTTGTGACCCCATGGACTGCAGCACACCAGGCTTCCTCGTCCTTCACAATATCCTGGAGTTTGCTCAAAGTCATGTCCATTGAATCAGTGATGCCATCCAACCATATCATCCTCTGTCATCCCCTTGTATGGTGGCTTTATTCCTAGTTTTTTAAGGAATCTCCATACTGTTCTGCATAGTAGCTGTATCAGTTTACATTCCCACAAAAAGTGCATGAGGCTTCCCTTTTCTCCATACCCACTCTACCATTTATTGTTTGTAGATTTTTGATGATGGTCATTCTACTGGTGTGTGGTGATACCTCATTATAGTTTTGATTTGCTTTTCTCTAATAGTGTGCAGTGTTGATCATATTTTCATGTGTTTATTAGCCATCTATATGTCTTCTTTGAAAAAATGTCTGTTTAGGTCTTCTACCCACTTTTTGATTGGGTTGTTTGTTTTTCTGGTATTGAGCTGCATGAGCTGCTTACATATTTTGGAGATTAATCTTTTGTCAGTTGTTGCATTTACTATTATTTTCTCCCATTCTGAGTGTTGTCTTTTTCTTGTTTATAGTTTCCTTCACTGTGCAAAAGCTTTTAAATTTAATTGGTCCCATTTGTTTATTTTTGTTTTTACTTCCATTACTCTAAGACTTGGGTCAGAGAGAATCTTACTGTGATTTATGTTAAAAAGTGTTCTGCCTATGTTTTTCTCTAAAAGGTTTAGAGTTTCTGGTCTTAAATTTAGGTCTTTAATCCATTTTGAGTTTATTTTTCTGTGTGGTATAGGGCAGTGTTCTAATTTCATTCTTTTACATGTAACTGTCCAGTTTTCCCAGTACCACTTATTGAAGAGAGTGTCTTTTCTGCATTGTATATTCTTGTCTCCTTTGTCAAAGATAAAGTACCTATAGATGTGTGGGTTTATTTATGGGCTTTCTATCATGTTCCATTGGTCTGTATTTCTGTTATTGTGCCAGTACCATATTGTCTTGATGACAGTACCTTTGTGGTATAGTCTGAAGCCAGGAAGGTTGATTCCTCCAGCTCTGTTTTTTTCTCAAGATTGCTTTGGCTGTTCGGGGTCTTTGGTGTTTCCATATGAATTGTGGAATTATTTAGTTTTGTGAAAAATATCATTGGTAGTTTGATACAGATTACACTGAATGTATTGATTGCTTTAGGTAGAACAGTTGTTTTCACACTACTGATTCTTCCAGTCCAGGAGCATAGTGTATCTCTCCATCTGTTCATGTCATCTATGACTTCTTTCATCAGTGTTTTACAGTTTTCTGCATGCAGGTCTTTTGCCTCTTTAGGTAGATGTATTCCTAGGCATTTTATTCTTCTTGTTGCAATGGTGAATGGGATTGTTTCCTTAATTTTTCTTTCTGATTTTTCATTGTTAGTATATAGAAATGTTAGGGGTTTCCATGTATTAATTTTATATCCTACAACTTTACTGTATTCATTGATTAACTCTAGTAATTTTCTGGTAGCATCCTTAGGTTTTCTATGTATAGTAAGTATCATGTCATCTGAAAACAGTAAGAGTTTTTTTTTTCCAGTCTGCATTCCTTTTATTTTTTTTACATCTCTCATTGCTGTCACTAGGACTTCCAAAACTATGTTGAATAACAGTGGTGAGAGTGGACATCCTTATTTGTTCCTGATTTTAGAGTAAATGCTTTCATTTTTTCACTGTTAAGAATAATGTTTGCTATAGGCTTTTTGTATATGGACTTTATTATGTTGAGGTATGTTCCTTCTTTGCTTACTTTATGGAGAGTTTTTTTTTTTTTAAATCATAAATGTGTATTGAATTTTGTGAAAAGCCTTCTCTGCATCTATTGAGATGACCATATGGTTTTTATCTTTCAATTTGTTAATATAGTGTATCACATCGATTGATTTACATATATTGAAGAATCCTTAAATCCTCAGATAAAGCCCAGTTGTTCATGATGTATGATCCCTTTAATGTGTTGTATTCGGTTTGTAGAATTTTGCTGAGAATTTTTGCATCTGTGTTCATTAGTGATATTGCCCTGTAATTTTCCTTTTTTGTGGTTCTTTGTCTGATTTTGGTGTCAGGGTAATGAGGCCTTGTAGAATGAGTTTGGGAGTTTTCCCTCCTCTGCAGTTTTCAGGAAGAGTTTGAGCAGAAGAGGTGTTAGCTTTTTTCTAAACTTTTTGTAGGATTTGCCTGTGAAACCATGTGGCCATGGGCTTTTGTTTGTTATAAGATTTTTGATTACATTTTTTATTTCCATGCTTGTGATTGGTCTATTAATATTTTCTATTTCTTCCTGGTTCAGTTTTGGAAGGTTATACTCTTCTAAGAATTTGTCCATTTCTTCCAGGTTGTCCATTTTATTGGAATATAGTTCCTCATAGTAGTCTTTAATGATCCTTCATATTTCTGTGTTGTCTGTTGTAAATTTTCCTCTTTCGTTTCTAATTTTACTGATTTGAGTCTTGTCTTTTTTTTTCTTGATGAGTCTGATGAGTCTTGAGTCTTGATGGTTTGTCAATTTTGTTTATCTTCTCAAAGAACCAGCTT
This sequence comes from Bos indicus, assembly GCF_029378745.1. NCBI lineage: Eukaryota > Metazoa > Chordata > Mammalia > Artiodactyla > Bovidae > Bos > Bos indicus. The sequence goes on from NC_091761.1 coordinate 36,662,065, forward strand.
TTAGTTTTATTGATCCTTGCTCTGTCTATGCCTTCATTTCTTTTTCAGTTATTTCTGCTCTGATCTTTATTATTTATTTTCTTCTGCTAACTTTGCAGTACTTTTATTCTTCTTTTTCTAGTTGCTTTGGTGTAAGGTTAGGTTGTTTATTTGTTGTTTCTCTTGTTTCTTGAGGTAGGGTTGTATTACTATAAACTTCCCTCTTATCACAGCTTTCACTACATTCAATAGGTTTTGAATTGTCATGTTCTCATTGTCATTTGTTTCTATGTATATTTTGATTTCCTTTTTGATTTCTTCAGTGATCTGTTGGTTATTTAGAAGTGTGTTGTTTAGCCTCTATGTGTTTGTTTTTTATAGTTTTTTTTTTTTTTTTTCTGTTCAGTTCAGTTCAGCCGCTCAGTCATGTCTGACTCTTTGCGACCCCATGAATCGCAGCACGCCAGGCCTCCCTGTCTATCACCAACTCCTGGAGTTCACTCAAACTCATGTCCATCGAGTCAGTGATGCCATCCAGCCATCTCATCCTCTGTCGTCCCCTTCTCCTCCTGCCTCCAATCCCTCCCAGCATCAGGGTCTTTTCCATGAGTCAACTCTTCACATGAGGTGGCCAAAATACTGGAGTTTCAGCTTCAGCATCAGTCCTTCCAATGAACACCCAGGACTGATCTCCTTTAGGATGGACTGGTTGGATCTCCTTGCAGTCCAAGGGACTCTCAAGAGTCTTCTCCAACACCACAGTTCAAAAGCATCAATTCTTTGGCGCTCAGCTTTCTTCACAGTCCAACTCTCACATCCATACATGACCACTGGAAAAACCATAGCTTGACTAGACGGACCTTTGTTGGCAAAGTAATATCTCTGCTTTTGAATATGCTATCTAGGTTGGTCATAACTTTCCTTCCAAGGAGTAAGCATCTTTTAATTTCATGGCTGCAATCACCATCTACAGTGATTTTAGAGCCCCCCAAAAATCTTCCAGCCTTGTTTTCAGAAATGGCACTTGAAATTATTTCAGTTTTTAAAAATTTACCAAGGCTTGATTTGTGACCCAAAATGAGATCTATCCTGGGGAATGTTCCATGTACAATTGAGAAAAAAATGAAATCTATTTTTTTTTCTTTCAATGAAATGCTCTGTAGATATCAATTAGGTCTACCTGGTACAATATATAATTTAAAGCTTGTGTTTCCTTATTTTGTGTGGATGATCTGTCCATTGGTGTGAGTGGGGTATTAAAATCCTCAACTATCATTGTATTATTGTCAGTTTTCCCTTTAATAGTTGGTAGTATTTGCCTTATGTATTGAGGTGCTTTTAGAAGGTGAATGTATAATTGTTATATCTTTCTCTTAGATTGAACCATTGGTCATTATGCAGTGTCCTTCATTGTCTCTTGTAATAGTTTTTATTTTAAAGTCTATTTTATCTGATGTGAGTATTGCTACTCCCACTTTCTTTTGATTTCCATTTGCATGGAATATCTTTTTCCAGCTCCTCACTTTGTACATGTCCCCAAGTCTGAGGTGGGTCTCTTGTAGACAGCATATATAGGGGTCTTCTTTTTAGCCAATTAGCCATTTATCCAATCTGTGTCTTTTGGGTGGAGCGTTTAGTCCATTGACATTTAAAGTAATTATTGATATGTATGATCCTGTCGCAATGTACTTTATTGTCTTGTGTTTGTTTTTGTATGCCTTTTGTTTCTATTGTGTTTCCTTTCTGAGAAGTTCCTTTAGTTTTTGTTGTAAAACTGGTTTGGTGGTGTTGAATTCTCTTTATTTTTGCTTTTCTGTAAAGCTTCTGATTTCTCCTTTGAATCTGAGTGAGATCCTTGCTGGATAGATTTATTTTGGTTGTAGGTTTTTTTCCTTTCATTATAAGTATATCCTGCCATTTTCTTCTGGCCTAGAGAATGTCTGTTGAAAGATCAGCTGTTAGCCTTAAGGTTATCATTTTGTTTGCTATTTGTTGCTTTTTCCTTGCTGCTTTTAACATTTGCTCTTTGTGTTTAATTTTTGTTAGTTTGATAAATATGTGACTTGCCATGTTTCTCCTAGGGTTTATCCTCTATGGAACTCTCTGGGCTTCCTGGACTTGGCTGGCTATTTCCTTTCTCACTTTAGGAAAAGTTTTTACCTATAATCTCCTCAAATGTTTTCTCATACCCTTTATTTTGTCTTCTTCTGCTGCTGCTGCCGCTAAGTCGCTTCAGTCGTGTCCAACTCTGTGCGACCCCATAGACAGCAGCCCACCAGGCCCTGCCGTCCCTGGGATTCTCCAGGTAAGAACACTGGAGTGGGTTGCCATTTCCTTCTCCAGTGCATGAAAGTGAAAAGTGAAAGTGAAGTCGCTCAGTCGTGTCCGACTCTTAGCGACCCCATGGACTGCTTCTTGTGGGACCCCTGTAATTCAAATTTTGGTGTGCTTAATATTGTCCCAGAGGTCTCTGAGACTGTCCTCATTTCTTTTTATTCTTTTTTCTGATCTGGTTCAGTTATTTCCAGCCTTCCATCTTTCAGGTCACTTATCTATTGTTCTGCTTCAGTTATTCTGCTAATGGTTCCCTGTAATGTGTTTTTAATCTCATTTATTATGTTGTTCATTGCTGATTGTCTGTTCTTTAATTCTTCTAGTTCCTTGTTAGGCGTTTCTTATATCTTCTCCATTCGTGTCTCTAGTCTATTTATCTGTGCCTCCATTTTATTTCCAATATTTTGGATCACTGTTACTATCATTACTCTGAATTCTTTTTCAGGTAGATGGCTTATTTCCTCTTCATTTGTTTCGTCATTTGGGTTTTTACCATATTCCTTCAGCTGCTGTATGTTTCCCTGTGTTTTCATTTTGTTTAATTTACTGTGTTTGGGTTCTCCTGCCTGCAACCTGGAAGGTTGTAGTTCCTCTTAATTGTGGTGTCTGCCCCACGTGGGTGGGTTTGGAACTGTGCCTTGTGAAGATTTCCTTTTTGAGGTTCTCATGCCTGTGTTCTGGTGGAGAGAGCTGGATCTTGTCTCTCCGAAGATCAGTGCCACATCCAGTAGTGTGTTTTGGGGTGTCTGTGGGCTTGTTATGTCTTTGGGCAGCCTTTCTGCTAATGGGCAGGGTTGTGTTCCTGTTTTGCTAAAGGTTTGGTGTGAGCCATCCAGCAATGGAGCTTGCTGGCCTTTGTGTAAGGCTTGATGTTGGTGTTGATATGGATGCGTTTGGGAGGGATCTAACCTATTAATGTTCTATGGGATTGGGAGTTCTCTGGTGTTCCAATGTCCTGGACTTAGGTCTCCCACCTCAGGGGTTCAGGCCTGCCCCCTTACTGTAGCACCAAGACTTCACAGGCTACATAGCACAGAAGACAAAACCCCAGGACTAATGGTAAAACAACATTCAACAGCCAAGAACACCCAAAGAGACTCTCAGACTCATTCTGAGGAGATGGCTTGGTGTTTTGGAAGTCTGGGGTCCTCTGCCAGTGTTCAGAAGGTATTCTGTAGGACTTGTTCCATTTGCAGATGAGTTTTTGATGTATTTTTTGGGGAAAGGTGATCATTTCATCTTATTCCTCCACCATTTTGAGTCCTCCCTACATCTTTTATTATTTGAGCTTATTTGTCAATGAAGTCTATTAGAAGAAACACTAATATAGTGATTGGCTTATCTAACTTTTAGATACAGATATGTCATTAACTTGCTGAAAGATTTTGGAAGTCACTGAACTTTATTTGTAATTACAAAATAGATCATATAAACTAGCTGATCTAGGTTTCCTTCAAGATCTATTTCAGTTTTATATTCAGTTCCAAATAGTTTTCATTTAACATGCCAAGCAAAGACTACTTTAAGTTCTCATGAGAAGTACTAATGACACAAAGCTTGTAAGATGTGAGTCTTTCCAGCTCTTTCATATATTCTTTTAAAGGAATTATAGAATATCTATCTCAACAGTGCACTGTTGAGATTATTTACATATTAGAACAAATTCAATAATAGTTTAATAGGATAAATCTTACAGAAATGACATCTTTAAGAAACCCCTAATGTCAAATGTTTATCAGGTATTTGTTAGTTAAAATTTTAAACATTTGTTATAGTGGTAGTGTAGGAGGCTTGTTGAAATGCCATCTTGTACACTCAACATCATTAATTATGGTGAAATGTAAACAAAAGGCACTTTACCCTCTACACTTATTAGAGGTGATTATAATATCAAAGACAGAGAACAGTAAATGATGGTGAGGATGTGGATAAATTGTAACCTTATACGTTGCTGGTGGGAATACATACATTATAGCCACTCTGGGCAGTAGTTTGGCAATTCCTCAAAAAGTTAATGTAAGTTAAGTTTGGCAGTTTTACTCAAAAACAAGACCAGGAGCTGACTGTGGCTCAGACCATGAACTCCTTATTGCCAAATTCAGACTCAAATTGAAGAAAGTAGGGAAAACCACTAGACCATTCAGGTATGACCTAAATCAAATCCCTTATGATTATACAGTGGAAGTGAGAAATAGATTTAAGGGCCTAGATCTGATAGATAGAGTGCCTGATGAACTATGGATGGAGGTTCGTGACATTGTACAGGAGACAGGGATCAAGACCATTCCCATAGAAAAGAAATGCAAAAAAGCAAAATGGCTGTCTGGGGAGGCCTTACAAATAGCTGTGAAAAGAAGAGAAGCGAAAAGCAGAGGAGAAAAGGAAAGATATAAACATCTGAATGCAGAGTTCCAAAGAATAGCAAGAAGAGATAAGAAAGCCTCTTCAGCAATCAATGCAAAGAAATAGAGGAAAACAACAGAATGGGAAAGACTAGGGATCTCTTCAAGAAAATCAGAGATACCAAAGGAACATTTCATGCAAAGATGGGCTCGATAAATGACAGAAATGGTATGGACCTAACAGAAGCAGAAGATATTAAGAAGAGATGGCAAGAATACACAGAAGAACTGTACAAAAAAGATCTTCATGACCCAGATAATCACGATGGTGTGATCACTGACCTAGAGCCAGACATCCTGGAAAGTGAAGTCAAGTGGGCCTTAGAAAGCATCACTACGAACAAAGCTAGTGGAGGTGATGGAATTCCAGTTGAGCTATTCCAAATCCTAAAAGATGATGCTGTGAAAGTGCTGCACTCAATATGCCAGCAAATTTGGAAAACTCAGCAGTGGCCACAGGACTGGAAAAGGTCAGTTTTCATTCCAATCCCAAAGAAAGGCAATGCCAAAGAATGCTCAAACTACCACACAATTGCACTCATCTCACATGCCAGTAAAGTAATGCTCAAAATTCTCCAAGCCAGGCTTCAGCAATATGTGAACCGTGAACTTCCTGATGTTCAAGCTGGTTTTAGAAAAGGCAGAGGAATCAGAGATCAAATTGCCAACATCCACTGGATCATCGAAAAAGCAAGAGAGTTCCAGAAAAACATCTACCTCTGCTTTATTGACTATGCCAAAGCCTTTGACTGCGTGGATCACAAGAAACTGTGGAAAATTCTGAAAGAGATGGGAATACCAGACCACGTGACCTGCCTCTTGAGAAACCTGTATGCAGGTCAGGAAGCAACAGTTAGAACTGGACATGGAACAACAGACTGGTTCCAAATAGGAAAAGGAGTTCGTCAAGGCTGTATATTGCCACCCTGTGTATTTAACTTATATGCAGAGTACATCATGAGAAACGCTGGACTGGAAGAAACACAAGCTGGAATCAAGATTGCCGGGAGAAATATCAATAACCTCAGATATGCAGATGACACCACCCTTATGGCAGAAAGTGAAGAGGAACTAAAAAGCCTCTTGATGCAAGTGAAAGTGGAGAGTGAAAATGTTGGCTTAAAGCTCAACATTCAGAAAACGAAAGTCATGGCATCCAGTCCCATCACTTCATGGGAAATAGATGGGGAAACAGTAGAAACAGTGTCAGACTATTTTTGTGGGCTCCAAAATCCCTGTAGATGGTGACTGCAGCCATGAAATTAAAAGACGCTTACTCCTTGGAAGGAAAGTTATGAGCAACCTAGAGAGCATGTTCAAAAGCAGAGACCTTACTTTGCCAACAAAGGTTCATCTAGTCAAGGCTATGGTTTTTCCTGTGGTCATGTATGGATGTGAGAGTTGGACTGTGAAGAAGGCTGAGTGCCAAAGAATTGATGCTTTTGAACTGTGGTGTTGGAGAAGACTCTTGAGAGTCCCTTGGACTACAAGAAGACCCAACCAGTCCATTCTGAAAGAGATCAGCCCTGGGATTTCTTTGGAAGGAATGATGCTGAAGCTGAAACTCCAGTATTTTGGCCACCTCATGCGAAGAGTTGACTCATTGGAAAAGACTCTGATGCTGGGAGGGATTGGGGGCAGGAGGAGAAGGGGATGACAGAGGATGAGATGGCTGGATGGCATCACTGACTCGATGGACGTGAGTCTGAGTGAACTCCGGGAGTTGGTGATGGACAGGGAGGGCTGGCGGGCTGCGTTTCATGGGGTCGCAAAGAGTCGGACACAACTGAGCGACTGATCTGATCTGATCTGATGTGCCTAAGAGCACTGAAAATACATGTTCATGCAAAAAACTATATATGAATGTTTATAGCAGTATTATTCATAACAGCCAAAACCTGGAGTCAATGAAAATGTACATTATTGGACAAAAAGAGAAGTAAAATGTGATATATCCATACATTGAAATATTATTCAACAATAAGATGCCATGAAGTACTGATATATGCTACAGTATGGGTGGAAATTAAAGAACATTTTGCTGTGTGAAAGAAATCAATCACAAAAGACCACGTATTGTATGCTTCTTATATATGTAATGTGCAGAATAAACAAATCCAGAGAGAGAGCAAGTGGATTGGTGGTTTCTAGGAACTGAGTGAAGAGGTGAATTGGTATAATGACTGCTAATAGGTATCAGATGTCTTTTTAGGGTGATGAAAATCTGGATTTAGACAGTAGCGATGATTTCACAAATGTGTGAGTATACTAAAAAACATGGAATTGTATGCTTTAAAAAGATGCAATTTATTGTAAGTGAATTATATTTCAATAATAAAAAACATCTAGGGACTCCCTGGTGGTCCAGTAGTTAAGACTCTTGTGTTTCCACTGCAGGGGGTTTGAGTTCAGTCCCTAGTCCAGGAACTAAGATCCCACAGGCTGAGCAGTGCACCTAATGATGATAATAAAGATCTAAAACACGACAAGGTAGATCATCATGAAATTGTTCAAAACCAGTGATAAAGAGAAAATCTTGAAAGCAGTTTGAGGAAAAGAGACACATGACTACAGAGCAACAAATGAAAGACAAGTGACTTTTTATAAAGATACAAAGTCAACTTAATGGAGAAAGGATTGTCTTTTCCTTAGTCTGAACTAAGAAAATTGGATAGCCATATGCCAGAAACGCATTTTCATCTATACTTTGCATGCTATGTAAAAAGTATCTAAGAATGGATCATAGACCTAAATGTAAATGAAACCTCAACTATAAAACTTCTAGAACAAAACATAAGGAAAGGAGAAAATCTTGATTATTTTCTACTAAGATTTCCAAAACCTGGATATATAAAAGTAAAAATTGATAAGTTAGTTTTTTTTAAGATGAAAAATAAACTGCTCTTGAAAATATACCCTTAAGGGGATGAAAATATTTACTCATTTCACTGACTGCTCCTTAATTTATTTTTGTGGTTTTTCCCTCGTGTTTCCAACTTCAAAGTATTGCAGTATCACAGAACTTAGTCTGTGTGCAGTCACTCTTTGATGATGTCACCATTTCATATTTTAAATACTAAAAGCAGGTAACTCCCAAATGTGTATGTCCAGCCAGAACCTTTCCCTGGACTCCAAACTTACATAGCTGTCTCCGTGCTTAACATCTCCACCTGAATATTTAGTTAGTATATCTTCAACTTAACAGTCTTAAACAAACCTACTGGTTTATACCACACCAAACTGCAATTGTCTCACCCCAGAGCAGCTCTTCTGAAGTCTCTATGTACATAAATGCTGACTTTTGCCTTCTGGTTACTGAGGACAAAAATTGTGGAGTCATCATTCATTGGAAATCTTTTATAGCACACACGCAATCCATCAGCATATCCTTTACCTCTAACTTCAATATGTATAAACAGTCTGATCACTTTCTATTATTTCAGTCACAACCAGCAGTTCTAAGCTTGGTCTGATCATCTTTTGCTTGGAATTTTTAGCAACCTCCTATAAAGTCTAACTTCCATTCTTGTTTCACTACAGTCTGTTCTTGTACTAAAGCCAGAGAGAACATTTTCAAAGTTAAGTCAGACCATGTCTTTTCATTGCTCAAAGCTATTGTGCAAAGTGGTTTCCTACTCTGGGTAAAAATTCATCATTTTGTATAATGGCTTCAAAAGCCCTGTAAAATATGATACCATCTATGGCACTCTTTTGACCTTAACTCTTAATGCTTTTATTCTTAACCACATCAGCCTATTTACTGTTTGTTGAGTTGTGGTGCTGGGGTACACTCTTCAAGAGTCCTTGGACTGCAGGGAGATCAAATCAGTCAGTTCTAAAGGAAATCAACCCTGAATATTCAATTGGAAGGACTGTTGCTGAAGCTGAAGCTCCAATACTTTGACCGCCTGATGCAAAGAGCCACTTCATTGGGAAAGACTCTGAAGCTGTGAAAGACTGAAGGCAGTAGGAGAAGGGGGTGGCAGAGGATGAGATAATTAGATAGCATCACCAACTCAGTGAACATGAATTTCAGCAGACTCTGGGAGATAACGGAAGACAGAGGAGCCTGGCATGCTATATAGTCCGTGGAGTCGCAAAGAGTTGGACATGACTTCGGAACTTAACAACAAAACAGACTAACATGCTCCTGCCACAGGACATTTGTAAATCTTTTCCCCTCTGCCTGAGAAGCTCTTCCCCTATATGTCTGTGTGCCTTATTCCCTCCCTTTTGAAAAAGTCTAAGCTCAGATGTCTCATGAGTAAGGCCCCTTTTCAGCTTTCCTAGAACTTCTGTACATATTGTTTCCCCTACATTTCTCCATAATATTTATCAAAATTATATATAGCAGGAATGCGCAAACCATGGCCAGTAGGCTAAATTTAGCTCCCACCTGTTTTTGTATAAAGTTTTCATGGAACACAGCTATACCCACTTTTAATATGTTGCCTATGACTGGTTTTTCATTACAGTGACAAAGATAAGTAATTTTTACAGAGACACATGGCCTCCAAAGCCTAAAACATTTACTATTTGACCCTTTACAGATCAGCCCTTGGTGATCCTGATATATACTATGTGTTTGCTTGTGTCTTCATTGCCTGTCTCTCCCCACTAGAAAGTCAGTCCTATGAAGGCAGGTTATTTTTTTTTTTTTTAACTGCTTCGTCTTCAGCACCTAGAATAGTATCTGGCACATAATAGGTATTCACTAAGTAATCTAGGAACAATTAAATGATGAAGAGAATACATGATATGATCTAGTAATTAGAGGATGTATTAAAGGATTTTAGGTTCTAAAGACCAAAGTTCCTCAAGATTATAAATTTTGTTATTATGTGTCATTATCATTTAAATATAATTAATATGCCTTCAATTAAGCATGTTTGCAATTAAGAAAAGAGACTCCTGTGTAGGGGGAGTTCCCTGGTGGCCTAGTGGTTAGGATTCCAGGGTTTCACTGCAGTGGCCCAGCACCCGGCCAAAAAAATAAGACTGTGTAAAGATGGTAGAAAGAAACTACAGAATTTCCTTCTGATACCTATTCATATGATCTTCAACAATTAAAAAAAAAGAGCAGAACCAGAGGAATGAAGAAAACAAAGCATGCATCAGTAGTAATCAGAAATAAGAAATGATAGAATCTCAATGTCATATGTTTCAAAAGATGATAGTTGAGGAAAGAAACAGATTTGCCAAAGCTTAGAATGGCATCGCGGAGAAGGCAATGGCACCCCCACTCCAGTATTCTTGCCTGGAAAATCCCATGGGTGGAGGAGCCTGGTAGGCTGCAGTCCATGGGGTCGCTAAGAGTCAGACATGACTGAGCGACTTCACTTTCTCTTTTCACCTTCATGCATTGGAGAAGGAAACGGCAACCCACTCCAGTGTTCTTGCCTGGAGAATCCCAGGGACGGGGGAGCCTGGTGGGCTGCCGTCTATGGGGTCGCACAGAGTTGGACACGACTGAAGCGACTTAGCAGCAGTAGCAGCAGAATGGCATCCAGCCCCACATTTACTCCCCAAATCTTATCTTAATGTCAAGCTTAACTGTGATCTTGAGATTTATCATTAACACAAATGAAGTAGTAGAGGAATAACTGTATAGAATCTCCTTACATTTTTCTTTTTTTTTTTAACTGTGTTTAATAGAAAAAGCTGCTGGGAAGAAATGTCTGAAAGATGATATGTGAGGATTAGGGATATTTCCTGGCAGAAGCAGAGGCTTCAGGAGTCCTGAAATGAGGGAATGGTCAAAATCTCAAGGGCTCTTCCCCTAAGAAAATCTGAAAAGAACTGAACCCAGTTCCTCCAACAAAAGCCACACATAAAAGCTACCAAAAAAGCTCCTCTCTTCTGATTCTTTGGCCATACTAAATAATTCACAGTTCATAAGGTTTTTTTGGTTGTCATTTTTAAAGATTCAACATAAATTGTTTCCAGGTGCTTCTATCATTTGATTTGCCTCTCAGAGGATAATTTCACTCTCCAATTCACTCTCTTCAGTCAAGAATGGAAAAGAGAGTAAGGTTATAAATATATTAGGGGGGTGTGGAGAGAAGTACTAAAATATATACTGTATATATATATACACAGACATATATATCTATAATCTATACTTAAATGTATACATAGTGTGGCCAATGTATATGTGTGTGTGTGCGTGCGTGTGTGTGTGTGTGTGCTGTGCTATGCTTAGTCGCTCAGTTGTCGCTGACTCTTTGTGACTCCATGGACTATAGGCCGCCAGGTTCCTCTGTCCATGGGGATTCTCCAGGAAAGAATACTGGAGTGGGTTGCCATTCCCTACTCCAGGGGATCTTCCCAATCCAGGATTTGAATCCAGGTCTCCCACATTGCAGGCAGATTCTTTACCATCTGGGCCACCAGAGAAGCCCATTTATACATACACACACGCACACACACACACACACACACGTCACACTGTGCAGCATGCAGGATCTTAGTTCCCCAACTAGGGGTGAACTGTGCCTCCTACAGTGGAAATGTGGAGTCCTAACCACTGGACTGTCAGGGAATTCCCTGGGCTAGGATATTTTAAGGTCATTGATTCTCTTTTAAAGAAAACATAATGGCATTTTTTTTTTTTGGTAAACTATTGTGTTGAAATAACGAAAGCATCCCACAGATACAAAATAACGCCTTCCAGTATTATTTTCTCTAAAGATGGAGAAGACACTAAAGCGAAGGAAGTATTAATTCAATATTGTACTTCTCAGAGCAAAAGCAGATATAAAACCATACAGTGCCAAGTTTATTAAACCAGCAGCAAAATAATAAATATTATGGCTAGTGAGAACTCAGAATCAACTATTGGCAAAATTCCTTTAATGTAGTACTTTGGGACACTATAATATCAATGATATATAGTAAGAAAGCATAGTCTATCTGTTCTATAACATGCTAATCGAAACTTTTAGTCAGATGACACCTTCTATATAAGGAGCACACATGAGCCTTTTATTATTGATGAGCGAGAAGTCCTAGACAACTTGTTTGTTTTTATTTTTAGTCACTAACTATTCATGCTTAAAGGGAAAGAAATTTTTAAAATTTGCTTTATGATTATTTTTTGAACCAAAGATTTTTCTGGAAAAGGTTTGTTGGATTCAGTGTTGACAGAGTACAAGCAGAATACAGAAACATAACTACACTAAAAGTTAGAGTTGACTGTTGACTATTAATTCTCATAGTACATTATTCCCAGAGCACAACTGTCTATAAACAATATGGATTTTGATCTTGATTCAGTTTTTAAAGGAAATCATGAAAATTGTGCTTATGACTGAATTTTGGTCCTTGAGTGTATATTCTTCAAAATGCTGTGAAATAGAAAACTTGTTTTTCGACCTGAAACAGGCTAGCTGTCAAGAGGGCAGGTAGTTGTGAATTTTTGAAATCAGATATGAGATTAAAATATTTCTTCATGGGAATACCCTGGCTGTCCAGTGGTTAGGACTGATGCTTTCACTGCCTGACCCAGGCTCAGTCCCTGGTTGTAAAACTAAGATCCCACAGGGCATGTGGATAAAAATAAAATAAAATAACTTTCATGACCCTAAAAAAGACTGTTTCTGTAATTTCAGACGGCTTGCCCCAAGGCATGTATCAGTACCTTGTAGAGCTTAAAAACTGCCTTTCAGAGCTAAATTATTACAGAGTTTAGTGCTGAAAATAATACATTAGGACAGACTATAATGCAAAGAAGCTTTTATTACTATGAGATGGATTCTTTCACAAGTCAGGATATGCATTTTCCTTCTCCCATCTCGACCAGAAAAAAATAACCACTTCTAACAGAGAAGCCTGGCAGGGTACAATCCATAGAGTCACAAAGAGCTGGATATAACTGAAGCCCCTTAGCACACAGGCGCATGCAATGTGTCCTCCTTTCACTTTCAATACCTCTGTTAGAGTATTTAACACGTTGTACCAGGTATTTTCGAGTATTCTCATTTCTCGTTGGACGGAGCGCTCCTCAAGGTCTAGTAACTGTGGTCCTCCCCAACAAAGGTGTACTGGTAAATCTTTCTGGACATAAAAATATATACAACTTACAAAGAATAGCATATACAATACTATATTGTAAAATCTAGATAGCCAATTGATTCTTACAGAATGCTTTGGTTGATTTTTACCAAATTCTTGTTTCTGTAGCCCTATTTGTAGTCAGCCTATAGTTGTGCAGTTGTTGAAGAATGTAGTGCTAACATACATAGTCATTGATATTTTTATCTAAGAGTAAGATGAAAATGAAACAGTCCTTACTTTTTTCATCAATGATGTGACTTCTCACAATTTGTTAATAGTTTTAAAATGGTTTAGAAAATTATTTCTCCATTTTTGTGCTATTTCAGTGTTATAATTTAAATTTAAGTTTATTAACTTTTTTAAAACTACTTTTTAAAGTCTACACTATTAATAAAACATTAAGCTTATGCCCCGATTTGTAGTGTTTGCTGATTTCTAGATTGTAAACATTTCCACAGTGGTCTATTTCAAGCTACCAATGTGACGTCACTGGTAATAGAGTTGGGAAGAGATGGGCAGTGACACACCATTGTATCATTTTTTCTACATATTACAGTTGGCATGAATAACCTTGAGGACATCAATACTAGTAAAGCATAATAAAATAAGTGATGAGTTGTATTTGTTTTTAATATGTTTGAAGATATTACTTTTTAGTAATAGCTATGCTTAAAAAGTTGTTCAGTCGCTAAGTCTTGCCTGACTCTTTGTGACTCCATGGACTGCAGCATGCCAGGCTTCCCTGTCCTTCACTGTCTCCTGGAGTTTGTTCAAACTATTCTCCATTGAGTCAGTGATGTTATCTAACCATCTCATCCTTAAAAAGTAGTTTGCAAAATTCCTAAAGATTTAACTTTTGACTACATGTGGTTGTATGATTTGGATTCATTATGCTGCTGCCCCTTTAGTGATCCCATGCATAACCTACATAGCCTTATATGACTGACATGTTAATTATTTAATGCAGTGAACTTAATTGTAGTCATCCATGCCCTTGGCTTTTACAGAGTATTACTATGAGAAAGACCATACAGATGATGTTTATGCATTGGCTATAAGATTGGGTTCAAACTTCGATATTTTACTCCAAGGTTTTAAGTTTGTCTTAATGAATTGCTTATTTTCTTATTTACCAGACAAGAATAGTATCCTGAACCCTCTTTGTTTCATTTTCCTTGAAACTCACAGGTAAATCATATGCTTGATCACAATATCTGTTAGTACAGGCAAATAACATTTCATTTAAAAAAATGTTAAATCTTATGTTCAAATCTTGTTACATATATGTATGTACACAGGTACATATATATATATATACATATACACACCTTTATACATATATATGAATACATACAAACACAATTTCAAATTAGGTTTCCTAATGTACATTTGGAAAACTCAGTAGTGGCCACAGGACTGGAAAAGGTCAGTTTTCATTCCAATCCCAAAGAAAGGCAATGCCAAAAAATGCTCAAACTACCGCACAATTGTACTCATCTCACACGCTAGTAAAGTAATGCTCAAAATTCTCCAAGCCAGGCTTCAGCAATACGTGAACCGTGAACTTCCAGATGTTCAAGCTGGTTTTAGAAAAGGCAGAGGAACCAGAGATCAAATTGCCAACATCCGCTGGATCATGGAAAAATGAAGAGAGTTACAGAAAAACATCTACCTCTGCTTTATTGACTATGCAAAAGCCTTTGACTGTGTGGATCACAAGAAACTGGAAAATTCTGAAAGAGATGGGAATACCAGACCACGTGACCTGCCTCTTGAGAAACCTGTATGTAGGTCAGGAAGCAACAGTTAGAACTGGACATGGAACAACAGACTGGTTCCAAATAGGAAAAGGAGTTCGTCAAGGCTGTATATTGTCACCCTGCTTATTTAACTTCTATGCAGAATACATCATGAGAAACGCTGGGCTGGAAGAAGCACAGGCTGGAATCAAGATTGCCGGGAGAAATATCAATAACCTCAGATATGCAGATGACACCACCCTTATGGCAGAAAGTGAAGAGGAACTAAAAAGCCTCTTCATGCAAGTGAAAGTGGAGAGTGAAAATGTTGGCTTAAAGCTCAACGTTCAGAAAACTAAGATCATGGAATCTGGTCCCATCTCTTCATGGGAAATAGATGGGGAAAGAGTGGAAACAGTGTCAGACTTTATTTTTTGGAGTTCCAAAATCACTGCAAATGGTGATTGCAGCCATGAAATTAAAAGACGCTTACTCCTTGGAAGGAAAGTTATGACCAACCTAGATAGCATATTCAAAAGCAGAGACATTACTTTGCCAACAAAGGTCCGTCTAGTCAAGGCTATGGTTTCCCAGTAGTCATGTATGGATGTCAGAGTTGGACTGTGAAGAAAGCTGAGCACCAAAGAATTGATGCTTTTGAACTGTGGTGTTGGAGAAGACTCTTGAGAGTCCCTTGGACTGCAAGGAGATCCAACCTGTCCATTCTAAAGGAGATCAGTCCTGGGTGTTCTCTGGAAGGAATGATGCTAAAGCTGAAACTCCGATACTTTGGCCACCTCATGGGAAGAGTTGACTCATTGGAAAAGACTCTGATGCTGGGAGGGATTGAGGGCAGGAGGAGGAGGGGACGACAGAGGATGAGATGGCTGGATGGCATCACTGACTCGATGGACGTGAGTCTGAGTGAACTCCAGGAGTTGGTGATGGACAGGGAGGCCTGGCTTGCTGCAATTCATGGGGTCACAAAGAGTCGGACATGACTGAGTGACTGAACTGAACTGAACTGAAAGGTACATTTGGTATGAAATGTTGAAAAAGACTTAAATTGTTTCCTTTATTTACCAATTTTCAAAATAATGAGTTGGTTCTCTAGCATTCTTCAAAGGTGAATAATGAGTTTTTTTAAAGTATCATTATGAAATTATGTATTAAGTTGTATGTTACGTTGCAGTCCATTTTAGTTATTCTTAAAAAGCTTAAATTGTCTCATCTTTGGCCAGTGGGAACCAATTCAAGTTGGCTTTTTCACATTTATTCTCAAGTCCTTTTACATTACCCCAGTAATCTTTGATAGTTTTCATGATTAATAGTATGATAGGATATTTTAGGCTTACCTTGAACATTTCCTATCCTAGAATCAGCCTTTGCTTCTAGGGATCTGTTTCAGGGGCAAATGTTGTTTACTGTCAATAATTGGATATAAAAGTATGTGCTAGTTGCTACTGCATAGTCCCCGTTTTTAGGCAGAACTAAGAAATACATATATTTTTAAATGTAAAATATTATAGTTTATTCTGATATATCCAGTTCAAATTCGTGATCACATAATTTTTATGTAACTCACTGATTTTACATCTGTCCTTTTTTGTCCCACACCCAAAACACCAACTTAATTATCCATTTGCTTTTTCTCAGACTATGCATGCAATATAATTACAAGAATGTGCTTGTGTGTGCGTGCTCAGTTGCTTTAGTCATGTCCAACTCTTTGTGACCCCATGGACTGTAGTCCACCAGGCTCCTCCATCCCTGGGATTATCCTGGCAAGAAAAATGGAGTGGGTTGCCATTTCTTCCTTCAGGGGATCTCGCTGTAGACGCAGGAGATCGAACCTGTGTCTGCTGTGGCTCCTGTATTTTAGAATTCTTTACCACTTGAGCCACCTAACAAGCCCCTAATTACAATAACACCACCAATTAATATCACAAAACTGTGGCTGAGGATAACAATTTAAGTTATTGTTTTGTTGTTGCTGCTTTAAAGTTTATTTCTTAGTTTAAATCATATGAGGAAAGTACTGTTAAGTGTTTGAATATGGTTTTTAAAAATTCCTGGGACTTCCATGGTGGTCTACTGGTTAAGACTCTGTGCTTCCAATGCAAGGGATGCAAGTTCAATCCCTGGCCAGGGAACTAAGGTCTCACATGCTGCATGCTGCTGCTGCTGCTGCTAAGTCGCTTCATATCTGACTCTGTGCGACCCCATAGATGGCAGCCCACCAGGCTCCCCTGTCCCTAGGATTCTCCAGGCAAGAATACTGGAGTGGGTTGCCATTTCCTTCTCCAATGCATGAAGGTGAAAAGTGAAAGTGAAGTTGCTCAGTTGTGTCCGATTCCTAGCGACCCCATGGACTGCAGCCTACCAGGCTCTTCTGTCCATGGGATTTACCAGGCAAGAGTACTGGAGTAGGGTGCCATCGCCTTCTCCACACATGCTGCATGGTGTGGCCAAAAAAGAAGATAAAAACTACTATGTTTAAAGTCACTTAGAATATTCTCTGTATGGTTATGCCACCAACTCCATATATAATTAAGTTCACTTATTTAGATGGGATCACTTTAAAATTTTAATGTATTTTTGTTTTATAATTTGTAAATTATATATATTCTATGTTTCTGAAGTCACATTTTTATGAGAAAACTTCCTGTTATTCCATCTTTGCTCCTCTGTTCCCTTCTTTTTTACAGGTAACCATTTTTAAGGGCTTCCCTGGTGGCTTAGGTGGTAAAGAATCTGCCTGCAATTTAGGAGACCTGGGTTTGATCCCTGGGGTTGGGAAGATAACCTGGAGAAGGGAATGGCAACCCACTCCAGTACTCTTGCCTGGAGAATTCCATAGACAGAGGAGCCTTGCAGGCTACATACAGTCCATGGAGTCACAAAGAGTCGGACACGTCTGAGCCACTAACACTGTGTTTTAAGGTTTTGACTTTTCATTTAATTTAAAAAGTGAGATAGGTGAATGGTAATATGCCATAGATGCTTTTTCCCACTTTGATATTTTTACTCAACAATATATACTGGAGTAGGCAGTGAATTACTTTATATTGCATATATTCTTTATTCCCGTTTAAAAATTGCATAGCACTTCACTGCATGTATGTATCATAATTATTCAACCATTTCACTATGATGGACTTTTGGGTTATTTCCATATGTTAGCCTAAAACAATGAAAAACCAGTTATTTTACCAGCAAAATGGGGTTTCTTAGGGAGCAACACAGAATTGCAGTTTGGGAGATGCAACTGTGTGAAGAACCACAAGCAAGTTCAATAAAGCAAAGGAAAGAAAATTCTTATAGAGGAGATGGGAGAGTCAGGAGAGATGTTGATAAAAAGTCCATTGAGGAAACCGAGAGTGCAAAGTGTAACAGCTCTTAATTGACTGACTTGTGACAGTCCCATTGGCTGAGCTGTTGCCAGGAAGGAAGAGATGTCTTCCTCTTGCTGGCATTTGTAGTAAAACCATATTACTTCCAGCTGGAGATGCATGGTGTCTCCTTCTGTTGGGATCTGTGTGGACTTTAACTGGAACATGGGTGACAGCTCCTTCTTTTGACCTTCAGACTACATTTTATTGAGGCTTCTGTATTAATTTTCATAGAAACTTTTGCTATAAGAAACAATGCTTCAATGAATAACTTCTTTTTTGGTCAGATTCTTGGAGTGGGATTTGCCAGACAAAAAATAAAATGTATATGTAACTTTGCTAGATTCCATGAACGTCTCTTTTGTTGGGCTTTTTCTACTTTTCAGTTTAACAAGCAATATTTGAGAGTGTTCCTTTTCCCCACAACTGCCTTACTAACAGGCTGTGCTGTGAAAATTTTGAATTTTTGCCAATTTGTTGGGTGAGACATAGTATATCAGTGATTTTAATTTGCATTTCTCTTATGAAGAAGGTTGAGAATGTTTCTATTTAAGGGGCATTTGCATTTCTTTTTCTGTGAAATGTCTGTTCATATCTCTTGCCATTTTTCTCTCAGGGTGTTGGTGTTTTATTCATTTTTGGATACTCTTTATATGTAGGGTTATTAAATTGTCTGTGTTACAATGTTTTTCATATTTTCACTTCATCTAGTTTTGACCATTGATTGCCAGGAACATTTTCCCTATTCTTCACTTACAGAGGAATTGACTCGTAATTTCTCCTAGTACTTGAATGGTTCAAATGTTTATATTTAAATATGATCTTTTTGAAATTTATTCTTGGAACAGATCCAAATTCATCTTTTTCCTTATGACTACTCAGTTATCTCAACACCACTTATGAAAAAGTCCATCTTTTCTTTACTGCTTTGAGATACAGCTTTTATCTATGTTAAATTTCCATATATATGCACTTGGGTAATTTCTCAACTTTCTATTTTATTGGTCTTTTTTTTTTTCATGTGCCAATGCTACCATTAAATTATTAAGCCTTTATAGCATATTTAATATCTGATATGACACCCCCCTCCACTCTCAATGTTCTTTTTCAAGGTTTTCTAGGCTTTTCTTGTTTTTTTTTTTTTATTCCAAATGAATTTTATGATCAATTTATGATGGTAGCAGCATTCTTTTTTTTTTTTTTGGCCGCCTGGCTTGCAAGATCTTAGCACCTCCACCAGGAGGAACCTGTGCCCCCTATAGTGGAAACATGGTCTTAACCCGTGGACTGCCAGGGAAGTTCTGTAACAGTGTTCTGAATCAGCAGTGTTTATTGGAAGCACTATCAAGAGTTTTTTTAAAAAAGAAAATAAACACTTGACCCCACCCAGACGTAGTGAGTCTCTAGATATTGAGCCTGGGTATGCACATTTTGAAAAACTGTTCAGTTGATTTTAATAATCCCATTTAAAAATGACCTATAAAGCATAAATTCAAGTTCTAATTCTAGACCACCTTATGATTTGTTTTCCCTTATGTATTCTGTATTCTGGACCTGACTAAATGACTGCAGCATTTGCCCAGTTCCCTAAGCCAGAAATTTAGTTTTCCTTTAATCCTTCCTTTTAACTCAGTTTGTCACAAAATCTACATTTTACTTTGCTTTAAACCTCCAGTACCACTGTCTTTTACCGTTTTCTCATGGTCTCTTAAGATACCTCTTCATAATATAGTCTATCATCTGCACTATCTATACAGTTAATTTTTTCCTAAAAATAATGTTGATCATGTTACTTCTTTGCTGACCTTTGTTGGCTTTCAGGATAAATTCAACCAAGGGACATAAGGCCTTATCCCTGGTTTTCCTCCTTAGTCCCTGTTATTTTACAACTCACACTGAGTATTCCTGTTACACTGAATTTCTGACTACTGGATGGACATCAGACCTGGTAGCTTTTATAATTTAAATTTATGGTTTCTTTCTTTCACTTAGAATTTGTTCCTGTCTTCTTTGCCTGGAAAGCTCTCAGTATTTGAGATGCAGTTCAAATGGCCTTTCTTTGATAAAGCTTTTATATAGACTCTTAGAATTAGTAGATCCATCCTCTTTATTCTAGCAAAACTTTATTATTTGTATCTTTATAATGTGATTTTTGTAAGTCTCTGATCTCCCAGAAATTTCACACTTTCAACATCAACCAGAATGTGAGCTTTCATGTGTTTTCCAGCCTCTAGCAGAGTGCATAGCATATAGCAAGCACTCAAATGTTTGTTCAGTGAATGAAAACAAATAAAGCTTCATTAGTCTGTACTGATTGAAACAGAAACAAGACATGACAGTGGCCAGGTGGTTCTACTATTAAGATCTCTCATTCGTTTGGCTTTTTGTAGTTTGTAGTCAGCCTAGACTTTGTTCTCTGCACATGAGAGTTCCTTACTCTCTGAAGGTCCATGTAACCGAACCTACAATAGGATACCTGTCCATCTTTATCTCTTCCTGTTTATGAAGTTCTGTCTTGGTCCTAAGAATAGATAATGCTTTATAAAAAAAGTACAGTTTAGTTTATAGTGGTAGAATAATTAATTTGTGGTGCTAATTTAGAATAATTATTGGTATGAATAATTAGTCTAGGTGTATATCACATATAGGATTTTACTTATATTGGAAAAGATCTATTTGATCATTAAATTCTTTTATAATTCTGTACATGATCAAGTACTAATTTAAATGATGAACTTAAGTAGAAGAAACAGTGCTATGGGAGCCAAATTATTTTATAACTTATAATTATTTTTTCTCCACCCCCCCAACTCTATGACTATGTTGTCATCTTTGAAATAATCAAATGTGATAACATGGAAAAGGGAAAGAATCATATTTAAAAATAATTTAACCATAACTTCCTAGTAAGTGGGTATCAAATACTAGAGTAATCCAGTTTAAAATTTTTAATATTTCATTATTTTAAAAATCAGTCTTAAAGGTATAGATTAAATTGGATAGTAATATATTTGAATTACCAAATAACACCAAATTATTTTAAACATATTTTAATATAAAAATTGAAGTTTTTATTAAAATACATAAATTCATTTTATTATATCCATCTATGAGTTTTTCACTTGTCAACTGTATTTAAAAAATATTTTTCAAACTATGTAAAGAGCCCTTGATGATAATAAAAATACAGTTTTTAAATATCTTAAACATACCAAAATCAAATTCTTTATTATTACCACATTTACCCTTTATTTCAACATTTGATGACACTCTTAAGTTACTTCATTATTCAACCAAGAGAAAAACAACTTTGTGTTATATATGGCTTCAACTTGAAATTATACATGTATATGTAAGTTAGTCACTTTCATTATCTGTGTACCATATTTTCTATTGATTAGGCATATATTAAAATTTTTAATTATTAAATAAGTTTTCTTATGTTAAACAGTTTTCCCCACAGGTGCTTTTTTGTAAAAACTAGGCAATGTAAATTACATATTCTTATGAAACATTGTCTGGAAAGCCAGTGTGCCATCTTCAAAGCCAGTATTATTATTTCAGCATTTTATTGGAACCAAACTTTGAATTATGCTTTGCAGTCTATTTTAAAAGTATTTAAGTAAAAGATACATTCTTAGTTATATAAGTTATTCAAGTGTGCCACAACTTTATTTCCAGAGAAATGTTTTAAGAGAATTCTTATATGAAAATTCAAACAATTTGAATCTAGCTATTTCTTTTTATCCTTCCAAAATTGAATATTTTCAGCAGTAATGCTAATGATTAGACAAAATGTCTGAAACGGATTGACAGATTGTTGAAATATTAATATTAAAATACTTTATTTACACACAGAAATACCAGTGAATTGTCCTGTTTACTTCCAAATATTTAAAAATACTGTTATAAGTAATGACCCCTATTATATAAAATGCATCATATTTTTTACATGTTACTTTGCTAAAGTAATATCTAAATGCTAGCTTTCCACACTTATACTGGAATCTGTAGTTTTCTTTAACATTATTAGTAAATTTTGATATTGTGGAACTGTTGACCCAGTCATACATGTACAGAACTTGGCCTTTGAGTTAATTAAATATGAGTTAATAATATATTATAAGGAAATTATTATCCTTATTACAGTTATTAGGTAGTTACTCAAATTATAGCTTCAAAGGAATGCAGAGCATGGAAAACTCAGGATTAAATTATGCATTTGAACCTTAGGCCAGCTTTTACTGTGGAGACAGTTTTCTGCTAAGACCAGAATTGTATGTCATTGAAATTAAATGGTTTTCTGGGGATGGAAGGTTCCAGTTTTTAATGAAATTACTGAGTGTGGTGTAGTGAAATGATTAAAATCTGTATTCCGGGAATGTGGCAGGGAAAAAAAATCAATAAGTGCTAGCACAGCTTTGCTGCTCAATGTGAATCCTGAGAATGAAATAAACTATTACAAAAATAATAATTAAAAACATATCAGCACATTAATTTATTTAGCATCAGTCTCCTGAGACATCATCTTCACTAATTTTTAGCATACATTTTACTATGTAATGAGCAGCCTTCTTTTCAGATATCCCTATTAGACAGGCAGTATTTCTGCCCTTCCCCCAGTGCTCCTGCATTGCAATCATTGTACTTGCACTTATTATGTTACAAATGACCGAGGTAAGGCTGACATTCTCAGTGCATGCAAAAAGACCTAGTCTGCCAAGCTTTTTTTTTTTTCCTAATGAAGCAGCTTTGTGAAATCTCCCCATGTGTTAATACTAATGAAGATCCTCCAGCACAATTAAAATCACAGCCAGTGGCTGAAGAGGAAACATAAAACAATAGCATCTTTTAAGATACATTTATCTACATATGCATGTACAAAATACACAAATATGGTCAAATTATTTTTCTATAGGTTGCCTTTCACTTACTATTCATCCTGAAGATTAAATTATGCAGTTTTTAGTTATATGAACTTTTGGGACTTTTAATGTGTTCCAGGGGGAAAACACTACCTCAATGAAAAAAATTTAATTATTTATCTTTAATTATTATCTTTAATTATTATCTTTGGTAATAAAGCATTACTAAGGATAAGGCCTTTAAAAAATCTTTTTTTTAGGAAACTATAGGGTGGTGTGCTGTAGGAGGGGATGGGGTGTACTTCACCTTTAGTTCAACTTTATTGGTTTCAGGATGTTTAAATTAGTGGAGGAAAATGAAAATGGAAGGGTAAAAAATAGGAAGTTAGAAGAAATTGTGGGGTAGACAAATAGCATACCTCGTGTGTAATTTAAAGATGGAGCAATAGGTTACCTAGTCTTAACTTGGTATTTTAAGTGTTCTAATTCCTACAATTAGCTATCCTCTCCCCACCTTTTTTGCCTTCTCACAAGTGTGTGTGTAGGGGGGACTATTGAGGTTACCTTTTGAAGTTTTAACGTATAACTTTAAAACGACTTATTATTTTAACGTTTTATTTAAATTTTAACTCAGTGCATAAACATTACAGCAGCTTAACCTTCCCGGGTTAGGGAAGTAGCATTTTATCCTGGGACCATTTTGCGTCCTGCTTTTTATTTTGAGTTCCAAACATATTACATTTAGTTGACTTTTAGATTTTAACCAAATTCTGAGTTTACAAAGTTTAGGTGAACATTGTTAATCTACGCTCCCTATTCGCCCGTGTACTTTTTTAAAAAAATTACGTTTTCAATCCTATTTTCTGTCTTCTCTACTTTTAAAAGTAAAACAAAACATTAGAGTTCCTTAACTTTTTCCTGGAAGAAGAATCGGTGCAAACTCAAAGCTACAGGATTCTTTGGAGGAAGAAGCCACCCCCTCCCCTCCCTTGGCTACTTTAGGAGCTGATGGGTCATTTATTATTGGAACTGAAATGGTATAAACAATTCTCTCTCTTTTTTCCCTTGTTAACAGCAACTTTCATTGTTAGAGAGAGGAGAGAGAGAGAAGCCTTGTTGGTTGACGTCACTTGGTTCATGAAGCCTTCGCCTAGAAGTGAAGCTGCTGAACAAACCTTGAGAAGAATCATCTCCTGCTTCAATCTGCTGCTGGATAGGAACTAATCAGAGAGAGAGAGGCGGAAGACGGAGAAGGAGGGCGTCCAGGGCTTTGCCGATCACAAATCTCACCTCCACTCCAACTCTCCTTATACTTTTCTTGCAAAAATAATAATAGAAATAAGGAGGTGGTGGGGTTTCCAAAACAAAAATCGTAACCTTTAACCATCTGGGGAAGGCAAAAATCCCATCCACCGCAACTCTCAGTTCGAAAGTAAAGGTGAGTTTAAAATCCTCGGGTGTGAGGGGTGCGGGTGAAGATGAAAATTCCAAATATTGTAAAGCCGTTTGAAACCGAAAAAGAGAAGAAACTGCGCTCCTGCGAGTGGGTTAGACTCCGGAGTTGCTTATCTGGAGGCGCTTGCCCTGCCCGCCCTGCCCGCCCGGCCGCGGCTGTTTACCCTCGCCGGTCGGTGTGTCTCTTTGTTGTGCTGGCTGGAAGGCTGGGGTGGTGCTCGGGGTCCCGGTTGCAGTTTGGGGGAGGAGGACGCGGAGATGCGCGGTCCTGGGTGGGAGGTGGGGAGTGCGGTCTCAGGAGAACGTAAACTTTATTCGTAGCCGCCAGTGCGGGACTTCGGTCTAGCAGGGCCGCGGGGCCGTGCCTCCCCCGGCGTGGGCAGACGCTGCCGCCGCGAGTCCGCCTCCTTTGTGCCGGCCTCCCTGCTCGGCCGCCGGCGCTTCGCGTGTCTTTTTTCCTCCCTGCGGCTTCCAGCGCTCAGGTCGCCGCCAACAGTTTGGTTTCTCAAAAAATCACCTCTGGCACGGTTGCGATCGCCGTTCCTACCCGGGAATAACCGCTGCTCCCCCCATCCCCGCCGGGGTAGTTTCAAGATTACCCCCCCCACCCCCCCCAGTCCGCCTACTGCTGCCCTTTTCTGCCTCCGCCCCCTCTTCCCTGTAGGACTGATAAGCTGCGCCTGCCACCCCCCACCCCCCAATTCGGGTCTCTCTTGCTCTCTCTCCCCGAGTAGCTTGGGGCTTGGGAGTTTACCGAAAGTGAGCTGGGTGGGGTGGGGTGGGAGTAGGGGCAGGTGGAACTGGGAAAAGATCTGGATACCTGGAAAGTGTGTTTCAGTACGTAGAGATTAGAGGAGCATAGCTTTTCCTACAGTAATGTCTGTCTCCTAGCAGTTCTTCCCCGGGTGCTGCCTCCTGTTCTCAACTCTTCTTCGCTCTTTTAATCTTTTTGCTCCCCTTCCCCCGCTCCCTTCCCATTCGCGGCTCCTCTTCTCTTAAAGTAATTCCACGAACCTCAGAAATGGGACTTGGGAAAGGAAGTAAATGTTTGGAGAGTCAGAACTGGCCCTGCTGTTTGGGAGATTTTCCCTTCTTTTCTCTCCTTCTGTATTTATCTTTTGTGTGTTGCTTCCTTATAAAGAGAGAAGCAGCTGCAGTCCTTGGCCGAGTTGCTGAAATTTATCCCTTTGTGTATATTACAATATCCTCCATTTTTTTTCCCTCTGCCCTCTAAACAACAAGCGTTTCGCCATCTTGGGCAATTTTTATTCTCAAGTCTCTCTCTCTTTTTTTAATTTTTATTTTTCAAAGACTGGGAAGAAACCTCAGAAAGTCAAAAAGTGTGTCTGGTTAAGATTCAAAGTTTAGGGAATGTTCAGGGGGCCCGGTGACGTCATGTAAACTTTATGAAGAAATTTTACCAGGAGTAAATTTTTCGCTTAATTTTTTCCCTGTTTTAAGCGACCATGTGAAGGACCATGTAACTTACAGGTTAACGATAAGCTGTTCTGCTTATTTTTGTGTCCTGCTCTCAAAATGAGCCCTCGGCGTCTGCACATTTTATGTTTTGGTAACAGGTGGAAAACTGTGCGAAAAAAAGGTGGAAACAGTGGTCTTTGGTATTTAGCAGGCTTTTGTGTATATGTTTTTTATACTTTAAAGGATTTGAATATTTGCATGTTTCCTTTTTTATTTACTCCACTCCTGTGGATTTTTCTTTAATCAGCTTGGTTAATATTTATGTATACTTATTTTAGATGACCTAGATCACTTCTTGTAATTAACTGTTCTGTTTTTTTACATATTTCTTTGCATTTTGAAGGTACAGTTTTCAAAAAAAGCTGGAGATACTGGATACTTTAAAAATATAGTAGCAGATATTAAGTAAAATGATTGGTGAAAATATAGTTAGTGTTTAAAAGGCAACATTGATTTAAAAATATATTTTATAATCTCAAGTTATATGCTCTTTTGTCAGCCATTATGAAAAGATAAACAATAAAAACTTGTGTTTTAATTTGCTTGTCTAAAATAGTTTTTCCCCTCACTAAAGTTCGGTTGGTCACATGATCAAACTTAATGATATACTGACTGGTATATAAATAAGAGGCAATGCAAATTGAATGGGAAAGTGGAATTCTATCTCCTGTAGTCATTTTCAGTCAGCATATTTACTTCTCTTCTAACAAGGACATGAAACTGTCTGTATTTAATTTGCATTCTCTTTGTCTTCTGGGTTGGGGAAAAACATTGACTGCCATTAACTCAAAAAAAAGCTAATAGAAACAATTCCAAGTACATTGAAAGATTTGTCTAACACATAAAAACTTAGGTTGTGTATGGTATGTTTCTATCGCTGTAGCAGTCTTATTTGGTGTTATCTGCTATGCTATTTATTTAGAGATTTGCTTTATGTAAAACGCAATACAGAAAGCTTGACTGAATTGAATGTCTGACATTTATGTGAATCGTAGGTAGGTGAAAAATGTTTAAATAGTTAAAAGCACATAGAACAGATGGTTCTAAATTATACATGCAACAAAGGACTAGAAGATTTGGCAGATTATAAATGGCAAGCACAGAGGATAAGCAGTTTAAGAAAATGGGAGTTAAGTACGTTTGATGTCTCACACCTATTGTAAACACTGTACATATTGTCACTCTGCTGCATAATCAATAACTTCCACACATTGAGGCTCTTGTAAGTTTCAGACAGAAAAAAGCAGATTTTATAGATGTTTGAAATGAATGGTGAATGTAAAAGTATGTAAAGCCTGTGATGATGAGTTTTTCTCTTTCTTTTTTTAAAGAAAATTATATGCTTTAAAATAGGGAATTATTTGTAAGAACTTAATGTATTCATATAATGGTTTGGACAGAAATAGGAGTAGATACATATTTTGAAATACAGGGGGATAGTATATTTGCTGTTATCTGTTATACTAAGGCTGAACTGTAGCAGCATTTACTGTTTCAAACACTCTTGAACAATTATTTTTAGACTCTTCAGTCTTGAAAATGCATTTATTAGAATACTATTAGCATAAGTTACTAAACACATTAAATGAAAGAAGCATATGTTAGTAATACTTTTTGAGTTTTGTATGTAAAATAAGATTTTACTTGGTAACTATAGTTTACTCTCAGTTTTAAAAATGGAACAATTTATATGTAGTTTTGCCTTTCTAGAAGAATCTGAGTAATATTTTGCATTTTCAAAAGATTTAAAATAACTTATTCAACTTGGCAGAAATTTGTTTTTATTTTTGTAAGCCATTTATTTAAAATGCATATGAGACTGTAATGGAAACCTTGGAATTTTAATTCTGTTGCCCTTTTTCCCATTTCTTTGTTTGCATGTTTATTATAGAACTACAGTGTAAAGGAGCAGATGTTTTGCCAAACATCCTGATGTGTTGCTTTTTCTTATGGGAGTGCATAACTGTTCCTTCTGATGCATCAACTTGACAGCTGGTTGATTTCATGGAACTGCTAAGAAGCCATTAGTGGTGTCATTGAATTGAAACAGAACAGTCACTCCCAGCTTGAACTGCAATTGTTAATGTCTTTGTTGCTACTTTTGTGTTACTATACAAGATGTAGGATATTACAGTTGCACAAAAGTTTAGTTTTTTGTCTTATCCCTTGAATTAGTCAAAGTATGTTATAAAACTTGATTACTTTTAAGTGTAAAGATTTATCAAAGAAGGATTTTGAGCTGTAGTTTGTGAGTTTTTGAACTAGTCCTCCTTAGACCTATCAAAGGAAGATAGGATTTAGCACAAAGTGATGTGGTGATTTTGATCCCTGTAGGAAATAATTTTATCAAGGTTTAATGATTTTGAATTAACCTGATATTCTGAGGGATTAATTACCTTGTGAGGTTAAGAAATTTTTTATTCCATTTAATTAAATATTTTATATCATGAGTCTTTAAAAATATTGTGCTTTTAAATTGTTGACTTGTTTGATTAAACATTTCTTTAAACTTTTGTTATAGAAGATAATCAGAAGAGAGAATAGTTATTGACAAAAAGGGCAATGTAGGGTTTAATTTCCTTTATGAGGAGGTAAAATAACATTCAGTAATGGACTAGCAATAATTTAAGATTTTAAAATTTGAAATTATATTTTTATTAGTTAACTTTTATTGGTAGTTGCAACTGTCATACCGTGGTACTAAAATGGTGTCAGATCATCCCATTGGTGCCAAGGCGTTTTCAGCTTTTTCTAATGACTTGCTTTTTTTTTTTCTCTTCAGAGGGAGAGGAGATAGGAGAGGGGGAGAATAAGAGTGATAATCTCAACAGAAGAAAACACATTTTAAAAAAATTGTGTAAAAAGCTTAAGGATGATGAGTTTAAGGATAAAATGTAACTTATCACTATGTTAAAAGATATTTTTTAGTTCCAATATTTATTGATTTTTAATTTTAAAATCTTTAGACTAACAGTTTTTCAGAGCATGACATTTGTAACATACTTAAAATAGTTTACCTTTAAAAGAAATTCTTAAAATGTGAAATTGATGATTAGAATAGATAATTTGCTGAGTTAAATCCCATTAAAAGGACTTCTTAGACAATATAAACAAATTTAAACACTTAAAATACACCGCTGAGTGATTCCTGAATTATGATTTCCTGAAATCATAAGTTTATGAAAATGCTTTTCTTTTAAATAGATCATACATTACTGAGACTAAAGGTAAATTTTATACTCAGGTAATAATAGTTACTTTTATATAACCATTTGATATAATCATCATGCAGTTTCTTAAAATTATTCTATTACCTTAGCCTATGATTCAAATTTTAAGAAATATATTTACTCATAAAATATTTGTATCATGTCAGATATTCATATACTCTAAATGGTAAATTGAGCTGTATATTAAATTAAACTTTTTTAAGGAATATCAGTGCTTAGCTCATTTTTAGAAATGATATAATTTTAATTGTAGTGCAAATAAGCATCTCAAATTTAAGTAGGAATTTTTCCACATTGGGTTTCTTAAAGGAAAGCAGTTCTAAACAGAAGAGTCAAAAAGTTTTTTGTAAGTTTATTTGTTGACTCTGTTAACTTTGAATAATGAGCAATAAATATATTTGATTAATTTACAATTACATATGGAGCTTAAATGAAAGTGAATTAACATGACTTTTAAATCTGTTTTAAATGTGATATGATTTGTGGCATTATAATATAGTCTGAGATGTAAAATATTTAAGAGATCTGATATTTTTAAGTTAAACACTGCACTTTTTTAAATGAATGGCTCTTAAGAACATAAGATGAAACTACTGGTTTTATCTTACATATTTAAAAATTTACTCTGTAAATTGTTTTTAATTTTTTTAAATAAAATTAATGCTTTAAAAAGTTATATTTATAACTTACGACATTTGGCTTGTAGTTTGGTTTTTTAATGCCTTTCAAATGAAAATTAAATGTTAGAGATAATAGTAATGGAGCTAATACATAGATCAGAACCTTTACTGACTTTATGTGTATACATGTGTACATGCTTATGTATGTAAGAAAAAAGCATTTTGTTTATAGATGATTATTGTACTTTAGTGATGTGTAGACATAATTGTGTGTTTTTCCTCTGTTTTCTCCTCTTAACACTTTCCCACAAGCATGCACTCATTAATCAAAGACGGTGCACTCCTGCTGAGGGCAGAGAGGTTCATCAAATTGGCAGTCAGTTTGGTGTAAGGAACGGTGTCCTGAAGCTCTTAACTCGCTGGGACATAAATAAATCTAAGGTCTTTGTATGCAAACCCTGGAGGTTAATACTGTATAATTCAATGTCCTGTCTTTGTTTTTATGATTGATGTTTTTAAATGTTTCAAGCTTGATGCAAGTCTTCTTGTAGGTCAGGTCTGACAATCTGATTGGCTGAAGTCAGAAAGCATTAGGTTGTCAGAAGGACTTTGAGTATGCTGCAGAGATTTTGATGTTTTTTCCTACTAGATCATTGTCATATTGCCTGAGCTGTTATAGGAATGTACCAATGATTGACATCCCCTGCTGTGATAATGGACCCAGTGCATGAAATGCCAATAGTTTGGTCCTATTTGTTCAGAAGCTTACTGCTATTTGTATCCTTAACAGAGCTAACATGTAGAACAAGCAAAACTACTGGGATTTCTCTGTAGAAATAGTGCTGGGATTTGGCTTTAACATGAATTGGTTGCATATTCATAATTTAAGAACAGCTGGTTACAGCAAGCACATAGTCATTTGCAAGCTATTATAAACCATTCCACTCACACATGGAGCCTGTGCTTAGTGGATATTTTTTTTTTTTTTTATTGATCTACCTGCATTTAAAATCTGGTCACTGCTGCTACAGCAGCTCTTCATTTTAGCTGTGTTTGCAACATAGAACAGCTTCAATTTTAAATATTTCATTTAAGCTAAATGCTGAATAAAGTAAAGAAGCTTTGAAGGAACTAAATGTAAAAGGTCAATAATGTATATTACCCATCATATGTCTCATTTTGGCCCCAAACAAAGATTATACAGACATTGTATGTTTTGGAAAGTATGTTTTATGATTTTGTCCATAGATGAATAATCAAATTATCTTTGATATGCAAATATCATTAATTATATTTTACTAGTTAGGTATAGTTTTAAGAAACAATGCAAACAATAAATTGTGATTAATTAACCTGTAAAACAGTTTCATCTTATATGTAGAAAAATGATAGTACTTTTAGTTTTGAGTGATATGAGGCAAGATAGAAAAGAAAATCAGCAAGACATTATAATTGGATTAGAATAATGCTAACTCTAAAAAAATTTAGGAGTCTCTTCTGCCTTTAGGTCACTTCTGGAATATAAAGCACAGCTGTGCTATTACAGTATTGAAATGACATGCGTAAGCTAGTCCAGCTTTAATAGTTTCCTACATGCGCTGCCTAGTAGTGACTGAAAAGAGAGAAGAAAACCACTGTATCTCAAGCTTTCAAAGAGAACTGTAAGAGGAGAAAATGTTAAATGTGATTTCAGATATTCTGGTAGGAATCACAGGGTGCTTTGCCTTGATTTGTGTATGTTAAAATAAGTGATACCTGAGTGATTTACAGTGGTGGTGATTATATTGAACTTCCCATACAACACAGTGTTAGATTCACATGTGCTTGCATGTGTTTGTCCCCTCACTAGATGATAAAGTAGCTTTCAGCACTTCAAGGTTGAGTACCAATCCTAAGAGTGCATTTTACTCTTTCTTGCCTTCACAAATGGCTGGATATGTTGGTAATATAACAGAATATATGGCCAAATTTAATCTAGCTGATAGTAGGCTGCACTTTTTTCTAAATAATAAATTGAAAGGTTATTAAAGGACGATGTGTTAAGTTTCAGTTTTACATTTTGTAGGATAATGACTTTATATAGTTAATTTGCCATTATTTGAGTTTACATTGATCACTTTGTGAATTATTCTATGCCTTTTTTTTCTCTCTGCCTTTCGACTATTGACCTTTCAGTTATTTCCCTG
Source organism: Bos indicus (assembly GCF_029378745.1). Lineage (NCBI taxonomy): Eukaryota > Metazoa > Chordata > Mammalia > Artiodactyla > Bovidae > Bos > Bos indicus. The sequence continues at coordinate 36,693,801 of NC_091761.1, forward strand.
CTCTTTCACAGTTTAACAAAGAGTAAGCTGAGTTAGTGTAAAAGGAAGTAAATTTCAAATGAGTTTAGTTTCCCTTCCTTCTTCACTTCTTGGTAGATCAGATAGAGCGAAGTCCTCGGATTTTCACCAAAATGAAGGTTTAGGATTTTGTCTCCCTTTTCTGATTCTCATTATATAACAGGTAATTATATTTAGATAAAAAGAAAGGCGAGGTAATGGATTCATTTTTAAAAATATTAGAAGCTCAACAAAACAGTAGAAAATTTAGACATTACTTGAAAGCTGAATTGACTCAGTACCTGCAACTACAGGAGAATCAGGTATTTGATGCACTTTTATTCCTCTTCTACTAATAATTTGGGAAAAGGACGGCAGCTGCCTTCATTCATCAACTCTGTACTGTATGCTGCCTTCAAGCATACTTTTGGTGAGCCATAGAATAAAGTTTGTGAAAGCTCATAGTAGGATAGAGATAACTTTTGTCTAGAATCATTAGAAAAGGTTATTTGGTTTAGACAGCTTTGAATTAGACCAAGAAGATGAATAAACTGAATATTCAGGGATCTGGAAGAAGTATCCAACTAAAACAGGACAGCATGAGCCCCCTATGGGACAAATTAATTCAAACTAGGTCTGTTGGGCATGTGGAGTAGTTGTGCAACATTATTGGGGTCACCTTTGAAGGAAAAGAGAATGTTACGGGGTCCTGCTTTTCCATTGCTTTCAAAATTGACTGCTTGGCTTTCTCTGGAGAAGGTGGGTTAATCAGTTTCAAATCATCCATTTCAGTGATAGGGTTGTTGTTTGTGGAAGCAAGGTTAAAACTGACAGAACTGCCCTTTCTGGTCAGAGTTACTCAAATATTGTGTTTAATGTAAGATTAACCAGAACCGCTTTCTTCTCCCTCATTCTTTTCTTATGCTCTTATAAGTGTTTTTTCTTGAAACCTAGTGCATTGAACATTGCTAAGAACTGCTGCTTCCCTTTTTTAGATTTGGTGGTGAGGAACTAGCTTTCCAAGGGAGTTTGATGCCTCTGACTCAGAAAACACTTTTACTTCTTTTAGTCCCTTTGGATAAATGAAGACAGCCAGACAGACTGGCTGCACTGTCAATAATAGGAATATCCATAAGGGCAAAAAGTAAAAACATAAGCCCTTACTTTAAATTACATCAGTACTGAATTTCACTTATAATAGAAAATTCCACAAAGAGTAGAGAATATGAAAAAGAAAAATTTAAAAATTCATACTCAAATGTAAAAGAAAGTCTTCATTTAAAGTCTTCATTTTCCATGATTAGACTTTTCCTAACTTCATTGTTGTTGTCCTAAGATAATTACATTCATTTCATTTCCCTTATTTGCAGTACTGTGATCAACATTTTCTTGAAGGGACGTGTTAGAACAAAACTTAAAAATTTCTATGTACTCATTTCTTATCTTGATGATGGTGAGTTTTGAGTAAATTAAACGTGGAAATAAAAGGCTATTTAGTATCTGAGTTTGTTACCTTTTCTGGTTTCCATGATGACGTGATTGTTGAAACATAACTTCTGGACTTCCTTGGGAAAAGGGTTATTATTAACAAAAAACCATTATAGTGATGTAGGAAGGAGCAAAGCCTATCTTGAGCATCTGAAAAAATAAGGAAGCAGCCTGTAAGTCATAGGATAATATATTTCTCCTTTTATGGGTTGTTAGTGTCACATACTGCAAGACAAAGTAACAGAGACTGTGGATCAAATCTGTTTTAAAAGAATACTGTAGGGGATTTCCCTGGTAGTCTAATGATTAAGACTCCCTGCTTCTGCTGCTAGGGTTGCAGGTTTGATCCCTGGTCAGGGAACTAAGATCTTTCATGCAGCACTGTTCGGCCAAAAATAAATGGAGTATTACAGAGCTAAAGGAAATGTTGGGGATAGGCAATAACAACAACAAAAAGAGCAGAGTTGTAAAGAAGGCTTTTAAATGGGGATGCAGAGGAGTGTAGCATTATTATGTAATTGAGTCCTCTTGGAAAGTATCAAGAATTTCTTCATTCTGGGCTGAATATCTTAACATTAAATTCTTGTATGTTGTTACTGATATTTTTTAGTAGCTTGTTGAGAAAATAACTTATCTATGATCATACCTTGGGGATTTGAAGTAGGAAGTTGAAGGGTTAGGGAAGGGCTGTGTAAACAGTAAGATATTTGGTCCAGGAAGAGAACCTGTAATAACTTTGGCCAGTTAGGTAAAACCTCTTTCCACTTCCTTCTCCAGAAAGAAATGTACTTGCCAAAATTCATAAAAGAGAAGAACTGGTTTAAAGAGTATGTAAATGCTTTTGTATGAAGTGTGAAATGAGATGGTAGGAATAAGGCATGCTGTGGGGAAGAAAGTAAGGATTAGGAATGTGACCAGAATTTCCCTGTTTTATTTTGAATAAAGTGTTCCATGACATAGTATTGAATTTCACCTTTTCATTTCACCTTTTTCATTTTAGTATGAAATATGTTTTGTGAAATAGGTCATTTTTGGCAATTTATTGCAAATGTTTTATTCTTAGTAGGGAGCATTTGATATGTTGCAGCTGAAGTTCAGAGATACAACTAAATTAAGCATGTGTGCCTGAGTAAAAATGAATGTTTGTTTCTATATTTGTAATCTTAGCACTTAACAAGTGAGCTGTGTGTGTGTGTGTGTGTGTGTGTATATATATATATATTTAGCTATAGCTACCTGTAGAAACAATCACTTATCAATTTCTCATGTTTAGTACTCTTGTCATGTGCTGATAGTTCTGTATTAGGAAGCAGTGATTAGTTAAATAAATTGGTCATTAAATTGAGAATAAGAATTGGGTCAGCTTCTATTTTTTAATAACTAGAAATAATTCAAGGTGACCAGAAATAAAATGCATGGTCCATAATATGCTCAAGGAAAGAATGTACTTAGAAAGGATGTACTTAAAGTCTTTTGTGACTGTTATATCAGAAATTATTTTTATCAGGGAAACAATTGGGGGTAGGAAAGGAAAACCAGTTTCAATAGCCATCGTTAACTCAGTGAACTTATGCTGAGTGGGATATGCTGAACTTATGCTGAACTTATCCCAAGTGGGATACATGTCAGGTGCTCTCTGTTCCTGACTAACTTTACAGTGTGGCATCTTAACACTCAATGTGACTCTTAATATAAGTATTTTTTTGTGTATCTTAGCTTCTCAATGTGGGCTAGCTATGGTATCTGGTGCTCAACTACACAGATGACATCAACTTTAATGTTGATGGTAAAACTGGCTGTGTTGGACTTAGGAGGGACAGTAATTTGTCTCCAGTGTTGTCCATGTCCATTTTATATATATATATGTGTGTGTGTGTGTGTGTGTGTGTGTGTATACACACACATATATATATTTAAAAGTGATATTGGAGTATAGTTGATTTATGATGGTGTTTTTATTTTAATACATTGTACTGAATAGAAGCTACCATACTCCCCAATCCACCAATAAGATGAGTTTCTACTGTATAGGAAGGTTGCATGGTTTGAGATAGTTTATATGCTTAAGTATTCCTGTCACCAAGATGTTAAAAAAAATTGCTTTGGAATTGTTGAGGGAGTGTGTAATTTCCTCTGTTCTGTCTTCACCACAGCAAAGATTTGAAATGGCGGATCAGTGTTACAGCTCGTTTATAGCTCAAAGTTTTATTTGGCAAACAAAGGATAGTATACCCTCAAGACATGAAGGTGGGCTGACCCCAAAGGAGAGGCTGTCTTGGCTTCCTCCTTTTATACATTTGTCTCCTCCCCACCTTGAGCCTGCCCTATGCAAATTGGGGTGGCCAAGAAGGGGGTGTGTTTGTTTCACCTGAAGTTCTCACTCCGGTCTGTGGATTTTCTTTTGTTCCATTTTCGTAGGTTTTTCCCTTTCTTTGTCTTTTCTCCACAGCTGTTTTGGACTCCTTTTTCCTGTTCTAACTACCTAACAGAATTAAAACATACAACAGTTCAAGGAGACAGTGAAACTTCAGTTGAACTTTGAAGGAAGTAGTAGCTATTTTAGCTTAGAACAGCAGCCTGACCAGATAAAGAGGATAGAGGGAAACACCTACCCAACTAAAATTTGTTTGAAAATAATGGGAGATTAAGTAAGAAAAAAAGATTGCTAATAGCTAATAGGGCTAGCTAATAGATTTTCAAGCAGAGGCATGACATTAAAAAGTTGTTTTAGAAAGATTTGGAAGAAGTCTGTTAAATTCATGGAAAGAAGAGGCTATTAGAAAGAATGGTAATTTATTACAGAAATTCCAGTGTTAGGTGGTAATGACTAGACCAATAGCAATGTGAATGGGCAGAAGGATTGATATGGAGCTTCCCCAGTGGCTCAGACAGTAAAGAATCTGCCTGCAATGCAGGAGACCAGGGTTCAATCCCTGGGTCAGGAAGATCCCTGGAGAAGGGAATGGCAACACACTCCACTATTCTTGCCTGGAGAATTCCATGGACAGAGGAGCCTGGCAGGCTACAGTCCATGGGGTTGCAAAGTCACACAACTGAGTGACTAACACTTTCATATAATTTAAAGAAATGTGTTGAGCTAGTTGGGGGAGGTAGAAGATGGTATTACCTTACATTTGAATTTATTTTGTATGACCATAATAATTTGATGTAGTTGAACACTTACTTCCTCCTTTTCATATGATGATGTGAAAACTAGAGAAATTGGCTGTGGCTTAACACTTGGAATGGTTAGATATTCTTTCTAATACACCATACAATCTCATGATGAGTTTAGCTTGAGATAAACTCTCATCTGTTTTTTAAAACCCCTCTACTGGCATACACACTGAGGAAACCAGAAGGGAAAGAGACACGTGTACCCCAATGTTCATCGCAGCACTGTTTATAATAGCCAAGACATGGAAGCAACCTAGATGTCCATCAGCAGAAGAATGGATAAGAAAGCTGTGGTACATATACACAATGGAGTATTACTCAGCCATTAAAAAGAATACATTTGAATCAGTTCTAATGAGGTGGATGAAACTGGAGCCTATTATACAGAGTGAAGTAAGCCAGAAGGAAAAACATAAATACAGTATTCTAACGCATATATATGGAATTTAGAAAGATGGTAACAATAACCCTGTGTACGAGACAGCAAAAGAGACACTGATGTATAGAACAGTCTTATGGACTCTGTGGGAGAGGGAGAGGGTGGGAAGATTTGGGAGAATGACATTGTAACATGTAAAATATCATGTAAGAAACGAGTTGCCAGTCCAGGTTCGATCCACGATACTGGATGCTTGGGGCTGGTGCACTGGGACGACCCAGAGGGATGGTATGGGGAGGGAGGAGGGAGGAGGGTTCAGGATGGGGAACACATGTATACCTGTGGTGGATTCATTTTGATATTTGTCAAAACTAATACAATTATGTAAAGTTTAAAAATAAAATAAAATTTAAAAAAAAAAAAAAAAAAAAAAAACCCCTCTACTTCCCTCCTAATATATCACATTATATATAGATGCACAAAAGAGTGGGACAAGACTTAGCGACTAAACAACAACTTATCCCCTGATATATCACGTTATATATAAATGAACAATCAAGTTCACTTAGCCTAATATTTTCCATTTGCATTTATTTTTATAGCCTCGTATATGTTTATACCACTGCCAAACATCACTATCTGACAACAACTGGAAGATAGGAGGTAGCATGTTCTAAACATATTAGAGACGTACTGTATTATAGATTTTGTAGACAGTCAGGATCCTGATTGTAGACTTTGATGACTCCATGGTTTTGCATATGATGTTCCCTGTATCCAGTTATTATTTTCTCTCTTTTTGCTTGTTAGAATCTGCTTAAATTTTCTTATATCCTTCAGAAGAGTTACTTTTCTGAAATCGTCCCAACCTTCTACCTCCCCACAAGATTATCTGATTCTTCTCTTGTGCCCCAGTTGAGTGCAAATGGTGGAATAGATGGCTGTGCAAATAGATTCCTCCCTTCCTGCCTTTTCAAATAATGGTTCAGTGAGCATTTTTTATTCATAATGCTTTTATTTGTTGTTGTTTGACATTATTTCATAGCCTGAGTTCCCAGAAATGCAATTGTTGGATCAAGCTCTAGGAATATTTAAAGCCTCTTAATATATGTAGTTTAAATTTGGCTTTTGCAAAGATTGTATGAATTTATATTTCAGTAACAATATATAACTTTTCATATTTACCACACTTTGATTGGATTTGGTATATTAATTATTTTAACTTTTGCAAAAAACTGTACTTTATTTTATATTTTACTTTTTTGGCCAAGCTGCATGGTTTGCAAGATCTCAGTTTCCCAACCAGGGATTGAACCTGAGCCCTTGGCAGTGAAAGCAGAATCCTAACCAGTGGACTACCAGGGAATTCCCCAAATTGTACTTTCTTTAATCAGCATTTCTGTGACTAATAAGAGTGACCATTTTTCAGTGTCTTAACCTGTTGTGTTTCTCTTTTGTAATTTGTCCTTGACATTTACCTGTTATTGCACTGATTTCTCAGTGTGTTTATTATAAAGTATTTATAAATTCTTCAAAGTATTACTGATACTATGTTTTTATTATATTTACTAGGCTTAATTTGGCTTTATAATATTGTTTTAATTTATAGAAATGTGAAATATTAAATTGTCAATTTCTTAGATTTTTGAAAACATTTTATTTCCATTTTAAGCTGAAATTGTTCTTCTTGACATAGTTTTTATAGTCAGTTCTCTTATTTTTATCTTATTTATTTATTTTAAAAAGTAGATTTTGGAGGACTAATATTTTATCCAAAGAGTCGGACACGACTGAGTGACTGAACTGACTGAACTGAATATTTTATCAATGAAAGTATAACTCTTCAAATTGAAGAGAAGCAGAGTTTTTAAAATTGAAGTATAGTTGATTTATAGTATTTTGTTTCAGATATACAATAGTGATTCAGTACATATATATATGTTTGTATTATTTTTTATTATAGGTTATTATAAGATGTTGAATATAGTTCCCTGTGATATATAAGTCTTTGGTGCTTACCTACTTTTTGTATAGTAGTTTGTGTCTATTAGTTGTATACTTCTCATTTATCCCTCTTCCCCTCCCATTTGGTAACTATGGTTTGTTTTCTAAGTCTGTGAACCTGTTTCAGTTTTACATATAGATTCATTTGTAGTATTTTTCATATTCCACATATAAGTGATATTATGTAATATTTGTCTTTGTCTAACTTGACTTAATATGATATTCTCTGAGTCCATCCATACTGCTGCAAATGGCAATATTTATTCTTTTGTATGGCCAAGTAATATTCCATTGTATATTTGTACCACATCTGAAACCAAGTCATCTGTTAATGAGTACTTGGGTTGCTTCCATGTCTTGACTGTTGCAAATAGTGATGTTGTGAACATTGGGGTGCATGTATCTTTTTGAATTAAGAGTTTTCATTAGAGAATATACCTGGAATGTATTTACCCCAGGAATGGGGTTGCTGGATCATATGGTAACTCTATTTTTAGTTTTTTTCAAGAAGCCTCCAGACTGTTTTCCACAGTGACTGTACCAATTTTCATTCCCACCAACAGTTTAGGAATGCTCTCTTTTCTCTATGCCATCTCCAACTTTTATTATATGTGGAGTTTTTGATAATGGCCATTCTGACTAGTATGGGCTTCCTTGGTGGCTCAGACAGTAAAGAGTCTGCCTGCAATGGACGACCCCGGTTTGTCCCTGTGTCGGGAAAATCCCCTGGAGAAGGAAATGGCAACCCTCTCCAGTATTCTTGCCTGGAAAATCTGTCAGTGGGGTAGCAAAGAGTCAGATACGACTGAATGACTAACACATACAGACACACACACACACACACACACACACACACTCACACATTCTGACCAGTATGAAATGATAGGTCATTGTAGTTTTTTGATTCTAATTTCTTTAATAGTGACATTGAACATCTTTTCATATGCCTCTTGGCCGTTTGTATGTCTTCTGGAGAAATGTCTATTTAGGTCTTCTGCCCATATTTTGATTAGGTTATTTGTTTTTGATGTTGAGTTATATGAGCTGTTTGTGTATTTTGGAAATTAAGCCCTTGTCGGTTGCATGGTTTGTGAATATTTTCTCCTAGTATATAGGTTGTCTTTCTAGTTTGTTTAGAATTTCCTTTGTTGAGCAAAAGCTTTTAAGTTTGGTTAGGTTCCCTTTGTTTATTTTTGCTTTTATTTTTATTGCTTAAGAATAAATCGCTACAATTTATACCAGAGGATATTTTGCCTATATTCTGTGAATTTTATGGTGTCCTATCTTATATTTACATCTTTAAAACATTTTGAGTTGATTTTTGTGTATGGTGTGAGGGTATGTTCTAATTTCAGTGATTTACACATATTATAGTGGTCTAACTTTCCCAATACCACTTGCTGAAGAAACTTTTTTCTTCCATTGTATGTTCTTGCTTCCTTTCTCTTAGATTAATTGACTGTAAGTGTGTGGGTTTATTTCTGGTTTCCCTATTCTGTTCATTGATGCATATGTCTGTTTTTGTGCTAATATCACTGTTTTGATTACTGTAGCTTTGTAGTATTGTCTGAAGTTTAGAATGTTTAGAAGTTTAGAAGTTTCAAGTTTCTTCTTTTTCCTTAGGTTTAAAACATTTTTTTGATTCAAGTGTAGTTTATTTACAATATTAGTTTCAGATGTACAACATACTGATTCAATATTTGTATAAATGATATTCCATCTAAAGTTATTATAAAATAAAGGCCATATTTTCTGTGCTGTACAGTATATCCTTGATTTTATTTATTTTGTACATAACAGTTGATACCTCTTAATCCATATCCCTGTCTTGCCTCCTTTCCACCCGCCCCCTGCCACTGGTAACTGCTAGTTTGTTCTGTATTTTATTTTTGGCATATAATTATTCCCCATTCTTTTTTCCTAGTAAAACTGTCTTTTAATGCCCGTATTTAAAAGCCTCTTGATGAAAGTGAAAGAGAAGAGTGAAAAAGTTGGCTTAAAGCTCAACATTCAGAACACTAAGATCATGGCATCTGGTCCTATCACTTCATGGGAAATAGATGGGGAAAGAGTGGAAACAGTGTCAGACTTTATCTTTTTGGGTTCCAAAATCACTTCAGATGGTGACTGCAGCCATGAAGTTAAAAGAGGCTTACTCCTTGGAAGGAAAGTTATGACCCACCTAGGTAGCATATTCAAAAGCAGAGACATTACTTTGCCAACAAAGGTCCGTCTAGTCAAGGCTATGGTTTTTCCATTGGTCATGTATGGATGCGAGAGTTGGACTGTGAAGAAAGCTGAACACTGAAGAATTGATGCTTTTGAACTGTGGTGTTGGAGAAGACTCTTGAGAGTCCCTTGGACTGCAAGGAGATGCAACCAGTCCATTCTAAAGGAGATCAGTCCTGGGTGTTCTTTGGAAGGAATGATGCTAAAGCTGAAACTCCAATACTTTGGCCACCTCATGTGAAGAGTTGACTCATTGGAAAAGACTCTGATGCTGGGAGGGATTGGGGGCAGGAGGAGAAGGGGACGACAGAGAATGAGATGGCTGGATGGCATCACCGACTCGATGGATGTGAGTTTGAGTGAACTCCGGGAGATAGTGATGGACAGGGAGGCCTGGCGTGCTGTGATTCATGGGGTCACAGAGTTGGACACGACTGAGCGACTGAACTGAACTGAACTGAAGGCCCAGCTTCCCATCAGTACTTACTATCTATCCTACGTTTCCTCAAAATACCTGTTATAAGGAATACTAAACTAAATAAAGGTCAGCTTTTTAATGCATTGTCAGTTTTTTTCCCCAGTGTTCTGTTTCTGCCTCTTGTGGAAGTGCGCTTTCTAAAAAATACTAGTTAGTACTAAACATACAAAAATAAATTTTCATTGATCAGTTAAGGTTGTCATCCTGGTAAATGATTCTATTACTTATTAGATGCCTAAATTAAGATTACTTGAGAATATAACTTGACATTTATTGATTTGGCTGTGTCAGCCCATAGTTGTGGCATACAAGATCTTTGTTGCGTCGTGTGGGGTCTTTGTTGCGGCACCCAGACTCTATAGTGGTCTGTCATGAGTGGGCTCCAGAGTGCACGGGTTCAGTATTTGTAGCACGTGGGCTTAGTTGGTCCGAGGCATGTGGGATCTTAGTTCCCCAACCAGGGATAAACCCTTGCCACATGAATTGCAAGGCAGATTCTTAATCACTGAACCATTTGGGAAGTCCCTAACTTGACCTTTAAAAAATAAATTTTCACATTATATTTGCACTGTTTGCTTGTTTATGGTAAAAGTCAGTTGTAAATGCTACCTTGCAATTTGACTGTTATTCCTTCTTGCAGTTTATATTTATTTCCCTTTGATTTTCCTTTTTTCTTTATATTAATTTTGTTGTTTATTTTCTAACTTTTTAAGAAATTGAAGTATAATGGACATATTACACCATATTAATTTCAGAAGTACAATATGACTTTTCTTAAAATTAAAAATATATTTTTTACTAAAAAAATATTCTCAAAGTTTTGAAACAAACATCCCTAAATTTTTATGCATATTCTAATTTATTTCCTTAGGATACATTTCTGAAGGTTGAATTGCTTTGGTGAAGCATATGAATATTTTACACATGTAAAGTGGTATTCTGGTAAATATTAACAACTGGTGTGTGTGTCCGATAGAGGGAGCTCTGATAGATGGTATGTGCTATTTTCTTTGATAGAAATGCTCCAAACATGGTCTCTTTCAATCCAGCAGCTTAATACCACTGAACATATTTGAGATGTGTAGTCATATAACCATTATATAGTATTTGCATGAAAGTAATACAATGAATTTAAGCAACCTCAACAGTGTAGGCCATAATAAAATGTAGTCAACTAATGGGAGTAATTGATTAGGGAGTGATAAATTTTAAGTGTTTATTGCCTTAATTTTAATATTATTTACTGTAAGGTAAGTTTATATAATTTAATTTTTAATAAGGACTGTGTTTAATACCTGGGTTGCAAAATTCCTGAATTTTAACAAATGTCTCTTGTGAGCTACTGTGAGTAAGCTCTAGTGAACCACTGCTAGGTTATCTTTCTTTTTTAATTGTCCTCTTCCTTTTCTTTTCTCCTTACTTCTTCCTTTAGTTATGTTTGTGTTGTTTTCAATATGGAAAGTAATATCAGTACTTTAAGATGAATGTTTTATTCTTTTTCTTTATGATTTCAAGTTTTATCTTGCTTTACACTTAAATTTTATAATCGATGAGCTCTTAAGTGAAATAACTCAAAATTCTCCAAGCCAGGCTTTAGCAATACATGAACCATGAACTTCCAGATATTCAAGCTGGTTTTAGAAAAGGCAGAGGAACCAGAGATCAAATTGCCACCATTCGCTGGATCATTGAAAAAGCAACAGAGTTCCAGAAAAACTTCTATTTCTGCTTTTTTGACTATGCTAAAGCCTTTGACTGTGGATCACAATAAACTGTGGAAAATTCTGAAAGAAATGGGAATACCAAACCACCTGACATGCCTCTTGAGAAACCTGTATTCAGGTCAGGAAGCAGCAGTTAGAACTGAACATGGAACAACAGACTGGTTCCAAATAGGAAAAGGAGTACGTCAAGGCTGTATATTGTCACCCTGCTTATTTAACTTATATGCAGAGTACATCATGAGAAACTCTGGGCTGGAGGAAGCACAAGCTGGAATCAAGATTGCCAGGAGAAATATCAGTAATCTCAGATATGCAGACGACACCATCCTCATGGCAGAAAGTGAAGAAGAACTAAAGAGCTTCTTGATGAAAGTGAAAGAGGAGAGTGAAAAAGTTGGCTTAAAGCTCAACATTCAGATAGCTAAATAAGATCATGGCATCTGGTCCCATCACTTCATGGGAAATAGATGGGTAAAAAGTGTCAGACTTTATTTTTTTGAGCTCCAAAATCACTGCAGATGGTGACTGCAGCCACGAAATTAAAAGATGTTTACTCCTTGGAAGGAAAGTTATGATCTACCTAGATACCATATTCAAAAGGAGACACATTACTTTGCCAACAAAGGTCCGTCTAGTCAAGGCTATGGTTTTTCCAGTAGTCATATATGGATGTGAGAGTTGGACTGTGAAGAAAGCTGAGCACCAAAGAATTGATGCTTTTGAACTGTGGTGTTGGAGAAGACTCTTGAGAGTCCCTTGGACTGCAAGGAGATCCAACCAGCCCATCCTAAAGGAGATCAGTCCTGGGTGTTCATTGGAAGGACTGATGTTGGAGCTGAAACTCCAATATTTTGGCCACCTGATGTGAAGAGCTGACTCATTTGAAAAGACCCTGATGTTGGGAAAGATTGAAGGCGGGAGGAGAAGGGGATGACAGAGAATGAGATGGTTGGATGGCATCATCGACTCAATGGACATGAGTTTGGGTAAACTCTGGGAGTTGGTGATGGACAGGGAGGCCTGGCTTGCTGCAATTCATGGGGTCACAAAGAGTCAGACATGACTGAGCTACTGAACTGAACTGAACTAAAGTGAAAGAAGTCAAGTGTGGATTCTCAGATATATTTTTTCCCTGAAAGACGATTCAATTTTCTCCCAAACTCTCTTATTTTTTCTAATAATTTTTAGTTGATTGTTTCAGATTTTCTGCATATATAATTGTATTATTCAAATAAAGATTATACTGCTGCCTCGATTCTAATATTTGTAACTTTATTTTTCTGTGTTAAGAATAAAGTAGGTGAGTACCTACAAAGCAGTATTAACAAGCGAAAACAATACCCAGTTGTGGATGTGACTGGTAATAGAAGCAAGGTCTGATGCTGTAAAGAGCAATATTGTGTAGGAACCTGAAATATTAGGTCCATGAATCAAGGCAAATTTCAAGTGGTCAAACAGGGGATGGCAAGAGTGAACGTCGATTTTCTAGGAATCAGCGAACTAAAATGGACTGGAATGGGTGAATTTAACTCAGATGACCCTTGTATCTACTACTGTGGGCAGGAATCCCTTAGAAGAAATGGAGTAGCCATCATGGTCAACAAGAGTCCGAAATGCAGTACTTGGATGCAATCTCAAAAATGACAGAATGATCTCTGTTCATTTCCAAGGCAAACCATTCAGTATCACAGTAATCCAAGTCTATGCCCCAACCAGTAATGCTGAAGAAGCTGAAGTTGAACGGTACTATGAAGACCTACAAGACCTTTTAGAACTAACACCCAAAAAAGATGTCCTTTTCATTATAGGAGACTGGAATGCAAAAGTATAAAGTCAAGAAACACCTGGAGTAACAGGCAAATTTGGCTTTGGAGTACGGAATGAAGCAGGGCAAAAGCTAATATAATTTTGCCAAGAGAATGCATTGGTCATAGCAAACACCCTCTTCCAACAACACAAGGGAAGACTCTACACATGGACATCACCAGTTGGTCAACACCAAAATCAGATTGATTATATTCCTTGCAGTGAAAGATGGAGAAGCTCTATACAGTCAGCAAAAACAAGACCGGGAGCTGGCTGCGGCTCAGATCATGAACTCCTTATTGCCAAATTCAGAATTAAATTGAAGACAGTAGGGAAAACCACTAGACCATTCAGGTATGACCTAAATCAGATCCCTTATGATTATACAGTCGAAGTGAGAAATAGATTTAGGTACTAGATCTGATAGCTAGAGTGCCTGATGAACTATGGACAGAGGTTCATGACATTGTATAGGAGACAGGGATCAAAACCATCCCCATGGAAGAGAAATGCAAAAAAGCAAAATGGCTGTCTTGGGATGCCTTAGAAATACCCGTGAAAAGAAGTGAAAAGCAAAGGAGAAAAGGAAAGATATAAGCATCTGAATGCAGAGTTCCAAAGAATAGCAAAGAGAGATAAGAAAGCTTTCCTCTACTATCAGTGCAAAGAAATAGAGGAAAGCAACAGAATGGGAAAAACTAGAGATCTTGTCAAGAAAATTAGAGATACCAGGGGAACATTTCATGCAAAGATGGGCACAATAAAGGACAGCAATGGTATGGACCTAACAGAAGCAGAAGATATTAAGAAGAGGTGGCAAGAATACACTGAAGAACTATACAAAAAAGATCTTCACGACCCAGATAATCACGATGGTGTGATCACTGACCTAGAGCCAGACATCCTGGAATGTGAATTCAACTGGGCCTTAGAAAGCATCACTACGAACAAAGCTAGTGGAGGTGATGGAATTCCAGTTGAGGTATTTCAAATCCTGAAAGATGATGCTGTGAAAATGCTGCACTCAATATGCCAGCAAATTTGGGAAACTCAGCAGTGGTCACAGGATTGGAAAAGGTCAGTTTTCATTCCAATCCCAAAGAAAGGCAATGCCAAAGAATGCTCAAACTACCACACAATTGCACTCATCTCACACACTAGTAAAGTAATGCTCAAAGTTCTCCAAGCCAGGCTTCAGTAATATGTGAACCGTGAACTTCCAGATGTTCAAGCTGGTTTTAGAAAAGGCAGAGGAACCAGAGATCAAATTGCCAACATCTGCTGGATCATCAAAAAAGCAAGAGAGTTCCAGAAAAACATCTGCTTTATTGACTATGCCAAAGCCTTTGACTGTGTGGATCACAAGAAACAGTGGAAAATTCTGAAAGAGATGGGAATACCAGACCACCTGACCTGCTTCTTCATAAACCTATATGCAGGTCAGGAAGCAACAGTTAGAAATGGACATGGAACAACAGACTGGTTCCAAATAGGAAAAGGAATACATCAAGGCTGTATATTGTCACCCTGCTTATTTAACTTATATGCAGAGTACATCATGAGAAATGCTGGGCTGGAAGAAGCACAAGCTGGAATCAAGACTGCTGGGAGAAATATCAATAACCTCAGATATGCAGATGACACCACCCTTATGGCAGAAAGTGAAGAGGAACTAAAAAGCCTCTTCATGCAAGTGAAAGAGGAGAGTGAAAATGTTGGCTTAAAGCTCAACATTGAGAAAACAAAGATCATGGCATCTGGTCCCATCACTTCATGGGAAATAGATGGGGAAACAGTGGAAACAGTGTCAGAATTTGTTTTGGGGGCCTCCAAATAACTGCAGATGGTGATTGCAGCCATGAAAGTCAAAGACGTTTACTCCTTGGAAGGAAAGTTATGACCCACCTAGATAGCATATTCAAAAGCAGAGACATTACTTTACCAACAAAGTTCCGTCTAGTCAAGGCTATGATTTTTCCAGTAGTCTTGTATGGATGTGGGAGTTGGACTGTGAAGAAAGCTGAGCATTAATGCTTTTGAACTGTGGTGTTGGAGAAGACTCTTGAGAGTCCCTTGGACTGCAAGGTGATCCAGCCAGTCCATTCTAAAGGAGATCAGTCCTGGGTGTTCTTTGGAAGGAATGATGCTAAAGCTGAAACTCCAGTACTTCGGCCACCTCATGCGAAGAGGTGACTCATTGGAAAAGACTCTGATGCTGGGAGGGATTGGTGGCAGGAGGAAAAGGGGATGAAAGAGGATGAGTTGGCTGGATGGCATCACCGACTCAATGGACGTAAGTTTGAGTGAACTCCGGGAGATAGTGATGGACAGGGAGGTGTGACGTGCTGTGATTCATGGCATCGCAAAAATTCGGACACGACTGAGTGACTGAACTGAACTGAGCCTTATTTTTTCCTGACTGTGGGTGTGTTTCGAATAGTATATCATTGTGTATTGGCTTCTTTAATGATGGCATTTCTCTCAGTAGGTTTGGTCCTTTTGGTGACTTTTGGCTGATTATATATATGTTTGAAAATCACATTAAGCAAGTATTCACTTATTTCTATTTTATTAAGAGTTAAAAATTTTATTAAGCTTAATTTTACTTAATTGCGTGAGCAGCTTCATAATTCTTCAGGACCTTCTCCATTTATCTTAGTGTTCCAAGTTTGTCTGGTTGTGTTTTTGTTTTCTGTTTTGTGCTGGGGATGTAAATACTGATGGTTTTGATGTTTGAAGTAAGCAACAAGGTGACCTGAGCAACAGAAAACATAATTCAGATGTATTTTCCCTTAGAGCTTTTTCTCTGACTGTTGAGATATGTGTTGTGGGTGTATCTGTGATCCTGTGTTTGAGGGTCAACTTTTGATTTTAGCAGTTCTGCTTCAGACCAGCCTGCCCGGGGATTAGGCCACGGGAGGGGGAGTGGCAGCAGGAGGAGAATGGCCAATCTACGACTGTGGTTTATGAGTTTTTTGTGGTGAGTCAGTCATTGCTTATTAATGTCTGCCTAGTCAAACTTGTTCCTCACCTGCAAAAAGCTGACTTTTTTCAACCCTAAGGACTGGTTGAGGACAATTAAAACAATTGAGGTCAAAGTGTAGCCCATGATGTCTTTCTGCTATGCAGACATGAGTCCCAAGCTCTGTGATTCCCGATTCTCTTACAGTTCCTAAACTTTAATTCTACAAGTTATAAATTAGAACATTTAGGAATATTCTCGCTGCTGCTGCTACTAAGTTGCTTCAGTCGTGTCCGACTCTGCAACCCCATAGACAGCAGCCCACCAGGGTTCCTCGTCCCTGGGATTCTCCAGGCAAGAACACTGGAGTGGGTTGCCATTTCCTTCTCCAATGCATGAAAGTGAAAAGTGAAAGTGAAGTCGCTCAGTTGTGTCCAAGTCTTAGTGACCCCATGGTCTGCAGCCCACCAGGCTCCTCCATCCATGGGATTTTCCAGGCAAGAGTACTGGAGTACATTTACTGCTTCCTAAAATCTGCACCTTGCACTCTGGGAACATACATATATAAAATAAAAATCTTGTTATAATATTGATATTTTCCCTGGCTTCTTTAACGAAGGCATTTATCTCACTAGTTTTGATCCTTTTTGGTAGATTTTTGGGAGTGATTATGTGAATGAATGCTATTTACTCATATTTTAAAGCTCTTTTCAGATATCCAAAAAATTCTCCTTAGAAAAGGTTATACCATTGTAAATGATTGCTGCTGGACTTTGGAATTTTTTCATTGTATTCTTAGAATAATTTCCTTTACATTTTTTATCCTTAATTATTACAGATAATTGCATGTTTCTAAATATATTGGGGTATGGTATTTGTGTTTGAACTGTTTAGAAGGGCAGAGACATTACTTTGCCAACAAAGGTCCATCTAGTCAAGGTTATGGTTTTTTCCAGTAGTCATGTATCAATGTGAGACTTGGACTGTAAAGAAAGCTGAGTGCAAAACAATAGATGCTTTTAGAATAGAACTGTGGTATTGGAGAAGACTCTTGAGAGTCCCTTGGACTGCAAGGAGATCCAGGAGATCCAACCAGTCCATTTTAAAGGCAATCAGTCCTCAATATTTGTTGGAAGGACTGATGCTGAAGCTGACACTCCAATACATTGGCCACCTGATGCAAAGAGTTGACTCATTGGAAATGTTGCTAATGCTGGGAAAGATTGAGGGCAGGAGGAGAAGGATGAGATGGTTGGATGGCATCACCGACTCAATGGGCATGAGTTTGAATAAACTCCGGGAGTTGGTGATGGACAGGGAGGCCTGGCGTGCTGTAGTCCATGGGATCACAAGGAGTTGCACACGACTGAGCGACTGAACTGAACTGTTTAGAAGTAGTGGTTTTGGTAAGATTTTTGGAGTGATGTGGTAATAGTAATCCCATAACAACTGGTCTCATTATGATGTATGACTGATTATTTTCAAAGGTGCAACAAGAGTGTTAACTACATAGGCCTTGAGTTTGCTCTTGCAAATCTAGAGCCTATACACTATCATACAACTATTAAGGCTACAACATTAACTTGACTATAACTTTTTGTAGGGAATCTCAGGTAGGACATTTAAAAGCTACTGTTAATTGCTTTCTTCAGGCTAGGAATGCAAGCCCAGGAGACTACCACATTTCACCTAGTACCCTTAAATATCCCTTGAATTTCTTAAGATTCCTCATCTGCTGGGAAGTGACCTTCCTTATCACTTACAAAGCTGAGCCCTTATACTCCAGGACAAGTTCAGGTTTTCTGCAAGGGCTCTTAGGCTTTGGATCCTCAGTTAAAGCCAGCCATAGTTAGGGGCTTCCCTCATAGCTCAGTTCGTAAAGAATCTGCCTGCAATGCAGGAGACCCTGGTTTAATTCCTGGGTTGGGAAGATCCACTGGAGAAGGAATAGGCTACCCACTCCAGTATTCTTGGGCTTCCCTTGTGGCTCAACTGGTTAAAAATCTGGTCGCAATGCAGGAGACTTGAGTTCGATCTCTGGGTTGAGAATATCCCCTGGAGAAGGGAAAGGCTATCCACTCCAATGTTCTGGTCTGGAGAATTCCATGGATTATATAGTCCACGGGGTCCCAAAGAGTTGGACATGACTGAGCGACTTTTACTTTCACTTTTCAAAGGTCTTGAAAATTAACTTCAAGCTGCCATGCTACAAAATAGTTACTGTTGAAAAAATATTTTGCCAGAATAATAATTTGATATATTTGAGCATAAGAATTTTTCAAAATTATAGACATTGTATGGGATTAATTTTAGCTTATTTTGTAAAAGCCATAACTTTAAAAAATGAAATTTATTAATTTACCAAAGATTTGCCTTAATTTTGCAAACTTGGGTTATTAAATGGTCCTTGCTTTGTTTTTCTAAGTATTTTTTAAAATTTGTTTTCTAATGCACATTTAAGATATTAGAAATTCTGTTTCTTTGATTTCTGAGAAATCTGGTTTAAAGACAGTGAAAGGCCTAGAGATAGATGGTGGTGGTACTGTACAATATTATGAATGTACTAAATGCCACTGAAATGTACACTTAAAAATTGTTACAGTGGTAAATGACACGTATATATTTACCACCAAAGAAAAGATAATGAAAGGCACAGATAGCTTGATAAGATGTTCTAGATAGAATAACAACAATCTTGCTTTGCTTTTGCTAAAGTCTTCCACATGTTTTCCTCTTAGGAACATTTTTATAAGAGAGGTAAGATTTGGATACACAAAACGAAAGATACATTTCAGATTGTCTATAGATAAAGATGCAAAAATGAATGTTCACTGTGGAAAACAGTGGTAGATAGAGTTGAAGTATAGATTTTGGACATACTGTTTATTTTCTGACCTTTGCAGATTAGACATCATATGTTTTATAAATGAACATTAAAAAAATTATTCCATTTGTTACAAGGAGATGAAGGCTTATAATTTTTCTGTTTCCTTTAGCAGTAGTACAAGTCCATTTGGTAGGAGTTTTGACCAAACTGCATTATATTTTTGTGCCTTATTTTGTCATATATTTGTTAAGTATTTGCTAAAAGCAAGAAACTCTTAGAGTTACAATGCGAGAAAGTAGATGAATAAGACACTTTATTATCTAATTAATTCTGTTTAGCAAAAAATTTCTAAGATTTAGCAGCTTAAAACAACAACTTTATTTCTATGGGTCAGGAATCTAGGATCAGTTTAGTTGGTTTTAGCTCAGGTCTTCTTGTGAGGTGTCTGTCCAGTCTCCTGTTGAGATGACAGTCATCTCTAGTCTTAACTGTTCTGTAGGATCTGCTGCCAAGCTTACAGGTTACTTGCAGGGCTCAGTTCCTTGTTGGCTTTGGCAGGAGGCCTCAGTTCTTTGTCACATGATCATTTCCACAGTGCTGCTTCTAATGTGGCAGTTTGTTTCCCCTAGAGTGAGTAATGATGTTTATATCACTTCATATTAGTATTAGCAGAAGGTTTATTTTCATTCTTGAAGATAGCTGCTTTGCTTGACTTAAAAAGTCATTAGAATTACTATTTACAAGAAAAAGTCTTGAAGTTCTATTTAGGATCACAAAATATACTATCATATTTAAAACCCATAAATCTAATGCCATGAATTTTGCACTAGAAAGTGAATCCACACTTGGTTATCTTCAGTTCAGTTCAGTTCAGTTTAGTCACTCAGTCGTGTCTGACTCTTTGCGACCCCATGAATTGCAGCATGCCAGGCCTCCCTGTCCATCTCCTGTCCAACTCCTACTCTTGTAGTTCACTCAGACTCACATCCATCGAGTCAGTGATGCCATCCAGCCATCTCATCCTCTGTCGTCCCCTTCTCCTCCTGCCCCCAATCCCTCCCAGCATCAGAGTCTTTTCCAGTGAGTCAACTCTTCACATGAGGTGGCCAAAGTATTGGAGTTTCAGCTTTAGCATCATTCCTTCCAAGGAAATCCCAGAGCTGATCTCCTTCAGAATGGACTGGTTGGATCTCCTTGCAGTCCAAGGGACTCTCAAGAGTCTTCTCCAACACCACAGTTCAAAAGCATCAATTCTTCAGTGCTCAGCTTTCTTCACAGTCCAACTCTCATATCCATAGATGACCACTGGAAAAACCATAGTTTTATTTATTTAGTTTCTTGGCCACCCATGGTGGGAGTGGAATCAGATTGTTAGAAAAGGTAAAAGTAAAGTATAAATACTTTTCAGTGAAACCAGTCAAGAGAAGAATACTGGAGTGGTAGGATCCTCCCTTTGATTGTATGAACTGGAATTTCCTTCTTCCTTTTTACATTTAAATTTTCTTAAAACTAAATTACTGCATATACCATTTAATACTTGACTCTCCCCAGTTATCTGTTACCTTAAATTATTTGCTTCTGCTTCCTAATTCTACCTTTGTTACCATAGTAACAGAAGTGGACTAGGGAACTTTGAAGACAACCAGCAACTGAAATTAATGAGCATTCTAACTCATTACCTGTGATTGTCATGTCCCATCACTATTCCTATTTTAACAGAAATAAGCAGGCAGCATAAGGCCTGTTGACTCAGAGTGGGGAGACCAAGTCAGAAACTTGACTCTCATTTGCTTCAGATTTATTTGCTAGAAAGAAAGAGCTTTTCTGATAACTTGGAAAAGAGCTCTTCATTCTTGTGAAAACGTTAGACACTTTCCACTCCACACAGTTATACATTAAAATGTTTATAATATGCTTTTCATAGGTATTAAAATAATAGATGTCTAGGGAATGAGTTTTGATATTATTTGATGTTGGCCTACCATGATCAAATTTTTTTTTACACATTATTTAAGTCAACCTTGAAAAACAGATATAGATCTTAAGCTCTGAGAAGAAGGAATTAAAAATATTATTAAATTTAATCAGACTGTTATTTGTTTATCATTTTAATAAGTAAATATTTTGAAATAGTTAAATTTTAGGAACTTCCCTCGTGGTTCAGTGATTAGTTAGGACTCCATGCTTTCACTTCTGGGGGTGGGTTCAATTGCTGGTCAGGGAACTAGTATCCCACAAGCCACAAGGTGTAGCCAAAAAAAACCCAATTAAAATGTAAAATGTTATGTTTTAAGGCTAGTTAGCAGTTTTAAAAAAGTGTTTCTTTGCATTTTTTGTTTTCCTCATGAAATATATATATATTTGGTAATGTCCATATTGGGAATAGATTAATTACTAGCGTTTGCTAGAAGTTTGTTTCCTTCATTTTTCTCCCCCCGCCTTTTTTTTTTTTTTTGGCAATTAACAAATAATATACCTTTTAGGACTTTTTGCTTTATAAACCTAAATTAAAGTTTCCTTCCTCTGGTGATTAACTTTAAAAATTTTATTTCTTTAATTAAATTATTCTCAAAGAAGTGATAATTGTTTGGTTTTGAAGAACTTCCACCTCATTATCCTTTGAGTGGGTGATTAACAAAACAGTGGTTCCTAGTTTGGGCAGTGTTCCTAGGACCTTTGTGGATATCAGAATCTGTGGATGGCCTTCTGTAAAATAGCATAGCATTTTCATACAGCCCATGCATATCCTTCTGTATACTTTAAATCATTTCTAGATTACTTATAATACCTAATGCTATGGAAATGCTATGGAAATAGTTGTAAATATGATATAACTGCTATGTAAATAGTTGCTGGATTTGGGGCAAATTCAAATTTTTCATTTTGGAACTCTGGCATTTTTTTTTCCCCAAAGATTTTTTGATCCTTGGTTGATGAATCTGTAAATATGGGACCTGCAGATGTGGAAGCTGTGGATACTGAGGGTCAACTGTAGTTGTTTCTTCCTGGGTGACCTTTGTTTGGATATTGTCTTTAAATCTGGTTTGCTGTAATTCTTCTTAGACTACGTGATTTTTAGGCTCCCGTCTTCTGTATTAATGGTCTTACTCTGAAATATTTTTGATTGTGCTTCCCTATCAGTAAAAATGTTTTGTAGCATAAATCATCCATATATGTAAATTTATGTTAATGAATCAAAAATTTAATATGATATACAATGTACTAAATAATGTAAATGAAAATAAGAGGAGATAAAGATGATATGAATAGGCTCATGAAATATTTTGCTAATGATGACTTTATATTATTAACCAATTTCTCAAAGTACATTGAACATTTAGGGGGATAATTGTTAACAATAATCAGTATCTATATTTTAAATAATGTATTGTTAAATCATAGTTAGTTATGACTGAGATCATCCTAGTTTTTTCCTCATAATGTGGCTGATAACTTGGAACAGAGGCATCAGCTTTGGCATTTTTATGTTCTTATGCTTTTCTTGCTAATATTATATTCTTAGTCCGTTTAGCCTGCTATAACAGAAAACCGTAGACTGGGTGGCTTATAAAAAACAGAAATTTATTTCTCACAGTTCTGGAAGCTGTGAGATCACGACTGAGGTGCTGGCAGATTCCAAGCTCTGCTCCCTAGTTCCATAGACCATGGCCATCTTTGTTTTGTTGTGTCTCCTAGTGTGGAGGGAGCAAGGGAGCGCTCTGGGGTTTCTTTTCATATAGGCAGTAATCCCATTCATAAAGGCTCTGCCCTCATGTCCTAATGTTACCTAGTACAGGGTCACTGCCCAAGTCACATAGTAGTTGATATTATGGTTCAGGTTTTTGAGAAAAGAAAAAGCTTTATTGTGATGTCAGCTGGCAAAGAGACAGGAGGCAGGCAGGACTCAACTCAAATCTATCTCCCAGATCTGGGGGTTTGGTCAAGCTTTTATGAGTTAACTGGTAGTGTTGGTATGTGGATCTTTCATGTGGGGGCTTTGGAACCTGGCTATTATGATAAAAGGGGCTTCGACATCAGATCTTCCTGGATAACGGACCCTTTGCTTCTGAACTGGTTCTGGTGTTCAGGTTCCGGTCATGTCCTTTGGTTTCATAGTTCCAGGTGAATTTGAGATAAGATTTTCTCCTCTTCACATGCTTCAGCTGCATGATTGGTGGTTCTTTACTTTCTTAAAAAGCAGCTCAGTATGTTTTTAGAAACAGGATAGGGTCAGTTTGGGCTAGTAACTAATTATCTCCTAGAGGCCCTCCTTCTAAATACCATCACCTTGTGGGTTAGAATTTCAACATAAATTTGGAGAGGGTGGCAACACGAACATTTAGACCATGGCTATTTAATCCATCAATTTTTTTTTTTAAGGAATCTTTTTATGCCCCTCTTATTTTGTGACAGTTGGTTTAAAATACAGTCATGTCGCAGTATCTGGTGGGGATTATTTTCAGGACCTCCATCAGTTCCAAAATCCATAGGTGCTCAAGCCCTTTAGTTAGCCCTCTGTATCCACAGATTGAACCAACCATGGATCGTACATACAGATGTGGTCTGGAGGCTATGGAGGGCCCACTGTAGATTATATAATTTGTAAAATCTGGTTTACCGTTGTGATGTGGTGACCAAATAATTAAGGATAACACTGTGAACTATTCTACCATGTGCAACTCAGTCTTCCCACAGAATAGCCTGGATAACATATGTGATGCATAAGTGCCTAACATTCAACCCCACGGGGGTGTCTCTAGTCTCAATTCATATATTAAATATTAGTGTTAGTATTTAGCAAAATTTTCTTATTTTTCCTTAGTAAATTGTACTTTTGGGGGGAAGATCTAATTGGCTTTTTTAGGCAGTTCATGAATTGGACAGCGTCCCATTAGCAACTAGAAGAGCACTCCAAGGGGTTGTACAAAATGAATGGTTTTTATAGGAAGAAGGGTGGGGCAAGGAAGCAACTAACCCAAGAAAAGAAAGAATGTTTTTAGGCCAGGACATCTTTTTGAGGTCAAAGGAAGGTAGGGATTTTTTATGGTGCAGATTGCTTCTTTTTCTTCTGAGGAGGGTGTTAGATGGAGAAGACTCATGTGACAGATTACTTCGTTGGTGCAGACTAGAACATTATGAACTGGTTAAGATTGTATTTCTGGGGAAGTGTGTAACTTCCAATGTCAGGTCTTAAGTCTAGGTTTGATATTATGGGCTTTAGCACAAGCAATGCCATTTTGGGCCTGTGGTTTTCTCTTAACAATTCTCTCCCCTTTGATAAGACTCTCAGCTTAATAGAGAGATTTGAGTAAAAATTAATGTATTAGTGTCACTCTCAGCTAATTTGCAGCTTTGTTGATCCTTGGTGTGGCATGAGGTTTTTGGTTAATCTCCATGACATCTATGGATCACAGTTCCAGGTTATGGATTTTAAGTTGGTTGTTCTCTTGGTTACTTTTCTGACATTCCAGGCTTAGGGATATCATTTGCTTGGCAGTTAGCTGCTTCAAAACGCATTTAAAGTTTTTGAGAGAATACAACATCAGGGAGATTATTATGATTTAACTGTAAGCAGGATATTTGCCACTGTATGGAGTGCACTTCGGAGCCCTGATTCCCAAGACCCAAACCAATCAAAGAAAGACCTCCTTGAAGGAGTCACCCTTTTAAGTCAAGTGGCTTACTCAGTGGTCTTATGTAGCTGTGTTTTAACTTGCCCAGAATTATCGGTCCAGATACAACAGGTGGTGTTGGCCATAGCACACATACCTTTCTTGCTTAGCTAGAAGGTAATCAAGGGCTATTATATTATCAAGAACAACTTTGGCCAGAGAGTGTTAGGGTCTTTTCTGGGCAGCTAATGCTTTATCAGCAGCAAATTCTGTAGTACTTTCAAGAGTTAAGGAGAGATTTCTGATTATATTCTCATTCATATTTACTCCTAACCAGGGAAATATATGCCTGCCAAAGGAAGCAAACCCTATATCATGAAAATCCTCCTGGTAGGTTTTTTTTTTTTTTTTTTTTCCTTTTTAGAACAGTTAAGGACATAGTTAAATAACCTGAGAAGCATTCCCCAGCTGAGCACCAGCCATCTAAGCATTCATAAGCCCAAGTAGGAGAATAATCATAGACAAATATAAATTCTATCAGAGCATAATTGTCTGTTCAAATCAGAAGGAAGTTAGATTTTTTTCTAGCCTGAAATAAAAAGTTATTCTAAATTCCAGAGATCTGCTTCCCTTAGCAGTAGCCTGGGAGATACAGATGAAGGTGTTCTCTTTCAGGCCAATGTCAGCATAAAGGAAAAAAAGAAAAAATGAAAGGATTTCATGTTTAGCCAGACTAGGGAGTCTTGATCAGGCATCTTGGGCAGAAGCAGTCTACATTGATATCAACAACTTCTCTTTGTCAGTTTAATTTGTAGGTCTCCATTGTTTGTTCAGGATCAGGTATCAGGTAGGCCCTTTTTCAGCTGTGTACCCAAGGCTCAATACCTTCTAATTTTATAGCAATATCAGTGGTTAGGAGCAGTTGGTGTTTGGGACTCCAGGGTTGACTCTATTCTTAGTGATTCCAAATCAGAGGTGTGGGAGAAAATGGGAAATGTTTGGTAAGTCTAGCCAAATGTTGAGGAAACTAGAATTCAGATCTAGTCCAATCTATACACACACACACACACACACACACACACACATACATATATGTATGTATGTATAAAACAAAAGCTCAAAGACATTAAGAGGACTGTAAAGTCTACAAAGGTACAAAGATAATTTTTCTCTCTACAATCACTCCCACTTTTCCCCAGATATAATCATTCCCCAGAGATAATACAAATTGCAAATTTGTATTAAACTTGGCCTGAGTAATCTATAAGTACAGCAAGAATAGTGATTGACCATATACGTTTACTTAAAAAATTACTTTGCCTGGAACCTTATAAGCAAGATACCAGGTTGATTTTTCCAAGCAGTTCCTTGAAGCTGTCTGGTCCCATCTGAGTCTATGCACATCTCTCTCAAATTATATTCCAGTTAAATCCTTGGTGCTGCTGCTGAGTCGCTTCAGTCGCGTCCGACTCTGTGCGACCCCATAGATGGCAGCCCACCAGGCTCCCCTGTCCTTGGGATTCTTCAGGCAAGAACACTGTTGTGAGTTGCCATTTCCTTCTCCAATGCATGAAATTGAAAGTGAAGTCGCTCAGTTGTGTCCGACTCTTCGAGACCCCATGGACTGCAGCCCACCAGGCTCCTCCGCCCATGGGATTTTCCAGGCAAGAGTACTGGAGTGGGTTGCCATTGCCCTCTCCTTGGTAGATATCCAGTATTTTCCCCCAAATTGGACTCTCTATGATTTTTCCTGCATTTAAATAAATTGTTTAGTCTTTTTTGCTTATGTATATCTCCTTAAGATAGAGAGGCTAAATATTAAATCTATACCTCATATATGATTTAATATTAATCTTTTTATATTACATGTATTTTAAATTTTAGTTTTAAATATGCATAGCAACTGTTTTCAGTGAAGTAGATTTATTTGCAAATAAAGTTGAACAAAGTCACAAAATTAAGCAGGCGTTATGATCTCAGGGGAGAATCATTCATCTAGGGGCACTTATAAGTATGTAGGACGTTTTGATTTCACAATGACTGAAGGGGAACTATTGACAGTGTTAACCATCTGTAAGGTTTGGAGCAGCCTCACTCCAGTGAATTGTCCCATCTAAGATAATAGCAGTAACTGTGAAACACAGGGCTAAAGTCATATTTTAGAGTTGTCATGTTTTAAGAAGACTCACAATTAATTCATAGATTTGCTCAGTTGTGTCCAACTCTTTGTGACCCCATAGACAGTAGCCCATCAGGCTCCTCTGTCCATGGGATTTTCCAGACAAGAATACTGGAGTGGGTTGCCATTCCCTTCTCTAGGGGATCTTCCCGACCCAGGGATCGAACCCAGGTCTACTACATTGCAGGCAGATTCTTTACCATCTGAGCCACCAAGAAAGCCAAGTAGGAAGAAGGAGTTATATAAATAATTACAATGAAGTATGATAAGTACATCAGAACACTTAGATTTCTTGTAAAGAGGTAGCTGTGAGAGGGGTAAGGGTTTAGGGAGCAAGTCATCATTTTGTTAAACTCTTTGAGGGCAAGGACTGCCTGTGTTTTTTCATCTAAAAGTTATATATTTACAACAAATAGCACTGGACCTTAAACTTGGTAGTATAACCATAGTTAATAAATATTAGTGATCAAATAAGTTGATATCCTAGCATTTATTTGGGTGGGTGTACCATCTGAACAAATTTTTTTTAAGTTCTCTTTTTTAAGTCTTTATTGAATTTGCTATAATAATATTGCTTCTGTTTTATGTAATTTTTGTCTGGAAGACATGTAAGATCTTAACTCCCCAACCATGGGTCAGGTCTGTACCCCCTGCACTGGGAGGCGAAGTCTTAACCATTGGACTTCTGGGGAAGTCCCCTGATCAAATTTTGAAGAATTAATTGATGTATGTCCAGGTAGAAAAAGAGAGAAGGCACAGACAGTCTTAAAAGAACTCAGGCGTTGTAGGAAGTGTTAGCAAATAATGTTGGAAGATGACGCTTAAATGAAGCATTGAAGAAGCTTGCAAGTATTTAGAAAGGGGGAAAATATGATTAGATTTAGGTTTCAAAAAGGTATCTCTCTTAGCACTGTGGAAGATGTAGAGGGAGAAGAGAGAGACATTTTCATTTCTTAGGCATGAACTTAACACATGTAAGACCTTGTAGGATTGAAATATTACCTGAAAATCAAGTTGTTATACTTTAATTTATATTACTTAGAGTTTATAGTGGGGCTTCCCAGGTGGCTAGTGGTAAAGAATCCACCTGCCAATGTGAGAGACGCAGGAGACATGGGTTCAGTCTCTGGGTTGGGAAGATACCCTGGAGTAGGAAATGGCAACCTGCTTCAGTGTTCTTGCCTGAAAAATTCCGTGTGCAGAGGAACCTAGTGGCTGCAGTCCATGGGGTTGCAAAGAGTTGGATAGGACTGACCTACTAAGCATGCATGCACAATTATATTATTCTAGTCTATATTTTGTATTGAATAATTTTAATTTCTTAATGCATTTTTGGTTATTCTTTAAAACTGACCAAATTTTTTAATGTTCAAAATAATTCACTTATGCCAGTGGTTTTTGGATACAGACAGGAGAATAATTAGTAATTTTGCTCAATTTTTTTAAGTAAGATATTTATAAGCCTAAAGTTACTAAACTGGTTCAACTAAAGATTAGTTACATTTTAAGGTAGTTTGACAATAAGCTTAGTAGTAATTCTCAAGAAAAATTCTGAGCTGTATATAGAATTAGATTATTTGATTACTTCTACTCAGCAGATTTATATAAAGCCTGGCACCTTCCACACAAAAACCCAAACAAGGTCACAAAATGAAAGCAGGTATTTTTCAGAGTCAAGTAATAACTTTTAATTTTGAGATCCTCTACATCCTCAAATTCTTTTTTGCTATGCTGATTGTAACTTCTGATCATAATATAATTACCACAAATTCTAGATCCTCAATAACTTATTAGTTAAATGTAGTAGAACTTTCTTAATGTGATTTTTAATGTTAAAGTTGGAACTGTGAAATAAATATATTACTATAAAAACAATAATTACATATTTGCCATGTAAAATTATTCATTAATACATTTAAATTCTGAATATTAAATCTGCTTTCCTCATACTTAAAAATAAAAAAGTTTCTTAATGAGAAATGTAAAGGTGACTTTTGCTAAAATGTGGGATAAGTGGGATGTAAAGAAGAAAGCCGTTTATTTAGGTCAGTAAGGCTTTAGGTAAGCATTCAGGCAAGAAGCAGGTACAGCTGACAAGCCTTCTCATAAGAAGAGAGAACTGGAAAACTTCAAAGCCATCTGGCTGGTGCCATTTAACGTAGGGACAAAGTCCTAGTCATTAATGACAGCATTACCATATTCCGGCCATAAAACTAATACATGGGAAGTGTCTAGATGTGTTAGGTGATTCTGAGTATCAGAAAAAAGATAGACTCTTATTAAAGGAAGAAGGGAAAGTATCTTAACTTTTATTTAGAATATTTAAATATGGATAATTAAATTTCACTTGTCATGGGGTTCTCAAGGCAAGAATGCTGAAGTGTCTGCCATTCCCTTCTCCAGTGGGCCACGTTTTGTGCTGCACTCAATATGCCAGCAAATTTGGAAAACTCAGCAGATTGGAAAAGGTCAGTTTTCATTCCAATCCCAAAGAAAGGCAATGCCAACGAATGCTCAAACTACCACACAATTGCACTGTCTCACATGCTAGCAAGATAATGCGCAAAATCCTTCAAGCTAGGCTTCAACAGTACGTGAACAGAAAACTCCCAGATATACAAGCTATATTTAGAAAAGCCAGAGGAACCAGAGATCAAATTGCCAACATCCACTGGGTCATAGAAAAAGCAAGAGAATCTAGAAAAACATGTGCTTCATTGACTACGTGAAAACCTTTGACTGTGTGTATCACAACAAACTGTGGAAAATTCTTCAAAAGTTGGGAATACCAGACCACCATTCCTGCCTCCTGAGAAATCTGTATGCAGATCAAGAAGCAACACTAGAACCAGACGTGGAACAACAGACTGGTTCCAAGTTGGGAAAGGAGTACATCAAGGCTGTATATTGTCACCTTGCTTATTTAACTTATATGCAGAGTAAATCATGTGAAATGCTAGGCTGGGTGAAGCACAAGCTGGAATCAAGATTGCTGGGAGAAATATCAATTACCTCAGATATGCAGATGACACCACACTTATGGTAGAAAGGGAAGAGGAACTGAAGAGCTTCTTGATGAAAGTGAAAGAGGAGAGTGAGAAAGCTGGCTTGAAACTCAGCATTGAAAAAACTAAGATCATGGTATCCGGTCCCATCACTTCATGGCAAATAGGTGGGGAAAGAGTGGAAACAGTGGAAACATTGACAGGCTTTGTTTTTTTGGGCTCCAAAATCACTGCAGATGGTGACTGCAGCCATGAAATTAAAAGATGCTTGCTCCTTGGAAAAAAAGCTATGACAAATCTAGACAGCATATTAAAACCAGAGACATTACTTTACCAACAAAGGTCCATCTAGTCAAAGCTATGGTTTTTCCAGTAGTCATGTTTGGATGTGAGAGTTGGACTGTAAAGAAAGCTGAGTGCCAAAGAATTGATGCTTTTGAACTGTAGTGTTGAGAGTCCCTTGGACTGGCAAGGAGATCAAATTAGTTAATCCTAAAGTAAATCAGTCCTGAATTGATGCTTTTGAACTGTGGTGTTGGAGAAGACTCTTGCGAGTCCCTTGGACTGCAAGGAGATCAGTCCTGGGTGTTCATTGGAAGGACTGATGTTGAAACTTCAGTTCCAATACTTTGGCCACCTGATGCGAAGAACTGACTGTCTTTTCTAATGGAAAAGACTCTGAAGCTAGGAAAGATTGAATGCAGGAGGAGAAGTGGATGACAGAGAATGAGATGGTTGGATGACATCACTGACGCAATGGACATGAGTTTATCAAGCTCTGGGAGTTGGTGATGGACAGGGGAAGCCCCGCATGCTGCAGTCCATGGGGTCACAAAGAGTCCGACATGACTGAGCAACTGACCATACTGTACATTATATCCCATGAGGTTTATATACGATTCTCTTCATCTGTTTTAAGCACGCCCTTTCCCCCCACCCCCTGCCTCATCTATTGCCTCTGGCAACCACCAATGTGTTCTCTGTATCTATAAGTTTGGTGGTTTTTGTTGTGTATGTGTTGTTTTTTCTTTTTTAAAATTCCATGTATAAGTGAGATCATATGGCATTAATCTTAGCCATATTTTAGTTAGCGTAATGCCCTCAAGGTACAAACACATCACAGATGGCAGGATTTCCTTCTTTTTTATTGCTGAATAATCTTATCTATCTATATATTTTTACTTTTTTTCTTTAACCATTGATAGTTGACACAGGTTGTTTCTATGTCTTGGCTGCTATAAATATTGCTACAGTGAACATAGGGATGCATATATGTGGTCCAGTTAGTATTTTCATTTTCTTTGGATAAATACCCAGATGTGGAATTGTTGGGGCATATGGTGGTTCTGATTTTAACTTTTAAAAAATTAATTAATTAATTTGGTCACACCAGGTCTTTGTTGTGGCGTCCGGGATCTTTAGTTGTGGCATGTGGAATCTAATTTCCTTATCAGGGGTAGAACCCAGGCCCTCTGCATTGGGAGCCTGGAGTCTTAACAACTGGATCCCCAGGGAAGTCCCATTTCTTTTTTTCTTAATATTCTTTTCTATTATGGTTTATCACAGGACACTGAATACAGTTCTCTATGCTATACAGTAGGACCTTGTTGTTGTCTTAATTTCTCTTTCTGATAGTTCATTTTTAGTGTATAGAAACAGAACAGAATTTTGCATATTAATTTTGTATCCTGAAGCTTTACTGAATCCCATTTTTCAATTGTGACTAGTTTTTTTTTTGGTAGAATTTTATGGTTTTCTGTATATAATATGTCACCTGTAAGTAGAGACAGTTTTACTCCTTCCTTTTTTATTTAGATGTCTTTTTTTTCTGTTTCTTATCTAACAGCTCTGGCTAGAGCTTCCAATACTAACTACAAACTGCTTTAAAAAAATAAAGTCTATAAAAACCAACCAACCTATATGAAAATCCTTGCAATAACCTGTAATACCCTGCACGATCATCCGGGTTTGATTTCCGGGTTGGGAAGATCCCCTGGAAAAGAAAATGGCAATCCACTCCAGTATTCTTGCCTGGAGAATCCCATGGACAGAGGAGCCTGGCAGGCTATAGTCCACGGGGTCACAAGAGCTGGACACGACTTAGCGACCAAACCACCACTGATCATCCTTATAGCCCCTTAGCTTTTTTTTCATCATGTGACATGATTGCGCGACTACACTTTCTTTTTTTCAGATAACCTCTTGGCTTGTTCTTATTTCTTTCAACTGCTGCTTGAGAGGGTTGGTGACTTCTTCCTTTAATACCCTAACCAAAATTGGAAACCCTTCACCTTTCACTTACTCTCTATCCCTTTTTATGCTCTGTTTTTTCTCATGGCACTTACACCCTTCAAATATTTTTATTATAGTTTTTCTGCAGAAGAAGGCAAGAATTATTTTTGTTTTGGTTCACTAGCAAATAGTATCTAGACAGCACTTGGCACCTGGTAGGCACTGAATACATTTTTCGTGGAATAAATGAATCTCGTGTTGTTATAATTGATGTACTTGTCTCTGTTTCACTTGCCTGTAAGCTTGATAGGCAAGTGCTGCAACTCCTCAGTCTGTTTCTTCAGGGTTTAGCACACATGGTTGCATATATTTGTTTGATTTATAAAAAAATGCTTCTCATTTTACAGAAGTATAATCATAACAAAATAACACTGGAAATTTTTCGCTTATGTTTACAAGTATGTTTTTAGTTGCCATGGATACTTCATAATTGTACATATCATTTTGTTGAGTTAACTTTCAAAATTCTTATGAAACTATGTAGGAATTAATACAATCAATAGCAGCAAAAAATTCTCTAGGGCTGATCTTTAGTCCTCAACTGTTTATTATTATCAGAATTTAAGTTTTTTGCAATGTGTCTTTATTACAGGTAAGGTTTCAATTAATAGTTTAGGAAGGCTTTAATTCAGTAACTTGCAAATATAACATGTTATGAAAAATGCATGAAAATTGGCATTTAAACAGCCCGTATATTTCTGTTGTGAAAAGATTCACTTTTAAGTAGTGCAAACTGCCCTAGTGCATTTATATTTTTTCTTGGTACTTGTTTTTATTACAAATATACTTTTATTTGGAAAAACTCAAATCCATCACTTTATAAAGTAAATGTATCCCCTTTGGCCCTGCCAATTGCCATTTCGAAAATCGTTCTTAAAAATGTTTGCTCTGTATCCTTTCAAACCTTTTTATTTGCATATGACTAGGTGCTTCCCAGGTGACTCAGTGGTAAAGAATCTACTTTCCAATGCAGGGGACCTAAGAGATGTGTGTTCAATCCCTGGGTCAGGAAGATCCCCTGGAAGAGAAAATGGCAACTCGCTCCAGTATTCTTGCCTGGAAAATTCCATGGACAGAGGAGCCTGGTGGACTACAGTCCATTGGGTCACAAAGAGTGGGACATGACTGAGCATGAATGCACATATATAAATAAATGTATATATATGGTTGGCCCTCCGTATACATGGGTTCCACATCAGTGGATTCAACCAGCCTTGGACTGAAAATATTTAGGAAAAAGAAATTCCAAAAAGTACGAGAAAGCA
This sequence comes from Bos indicus, assembly GCF_029378745.1. Taxonomy (NCBI): domain Eukaryota; kingdom Metazoa; phylum Chordata; class Mammalia; order Artiodactyla; family Bovidae; genus Bos; species Bos indicus. Next base: position 36,727,225 of record NC_091761.1, read on the forward strand.
GAACTTGAATTTGTTGAACTGGCAACTATTTACATAGCATTTACATTGTATTTACTACTATTTACATAGCATTTACTTTGTGTTAGGTATTATAAATAATCTGGAGAGGATTTAAAAGTATACTGGAGGATGTACATAGATTAGCAAATACTGTGCCATTTTATATCAAGGACTTGAGCCTTTTCAGATTTTAGTATCCTTGTGGGTCCTGGAACCAGTTCCCTGTAGATACAAAAGGACAAGTGCATACGTAAAAACTAAAATTAAAAAAATTTAATGTCTAAGTTATCCTAAGATAAGTAGTTTATCTCTTTGAACTTGTGTCACAGAGATCTGCTACTGCTATTGCTAAGTTACTTCAGTCGTGTCTGACTCTGTGCGACCCCATAGACCGCAGCCCACCAGGCAAGAACACTGGAGTGGGTTGCCATTTCCTTCTCCAATGCATGAAACTGAAAAGTGAAAGTGAAGTCCCTCAGTCATGTCCGACTCTTAGCAACCCCATGGACTGCAGCCTACCAGGCTCCTCTGCCTATGGGATTTTCCAGGCAAGAGTACTGGAGTGGGATGCCATCACCTTCTCTGCACAGAGATCTAAAATGTCAATAAACGTCAATAAATAAAGTGTCTTCTTTGTAAAATTGCACAGTGATGTTTAATTTTTTAATAATTTTTTGACAGTTTATCTTTAATTATAATTAACAGTCAGTTCAGTTCAGTTCAGTCGCTCGGTCGTGTCCGACTCTTTGCGACCCCATGAATTGCAGCACGCCAGGCCTCCTTGTCCATCACCAACTCCCGGAGTTCACTCAGACTCACGTCCATCACGTCGGTGATGCCATCCAGCCATCTCATCTTCTGTCGTCCCCTTCTCCTCCTGCCCCCAATCCCTCCCAGCATCAGAGTCTTTTCCAATGAGTCAACTCTTTGCATGAGGTGGCCAAAGTACTGGAGTTTCAGCTTCAGCATCATTCCTTCCAAAGAAATCCCAGGGCTGATCTCCTTCAGAATGGACTGGTTGGATCTCCTTGCAGTCCAAGGGACTCTCAAGAGTCTTCTCCAACACCACAGTTCAAAAGCATCAGTTCTTCGGCACTCAGTCTTCTTCACAGTCCAACTCTCACATCCATAGAGGACCACAGGAAAAACCATAGCCTTGACTAGACGGACCTTTGTTGGCAAAGTAATGTCTCTGCTTTTGAATATGCTATCTAGGTTGGTCATAACTTTCCTTCCAAGGAGTAAGCGTCTTTTAATTTCATGGCTGCAGTCACTATCTGCAGTGATTTTGGAGCCCAAAAAAGTAAAGTCTGACACTGTTTACACTGTTTCCCCATCTATTTGCCACGAAGTGATGGGACCAGATGCCATGATCTTCGTTTTCTGAATGTTGAGCTTTAAGCCAACTTTTTCACTCTCCTCTTTGACCTTCATCAAGAGGCTTTTTAGTTCCTCTTCACTTTCTGCCATAAGGGTGGTGTCATCTGCATATCTGAGGTTATTGATATTTCTCCCAGCAGTCTTGATTCCAGCTTGTGTTTCTTCCAGCCCAGCATTTCTCATGATGTACTCTGCATATAAGTTGAATAAGCAGGGTGACAATATACAGCCTTGATGTACTCCTTTTCCTATTTGTGGGTTATACAAATTTAAATATTTTCTGCTGTAGAGTGTATTATGAATCTACAAAGAGGGTAAATTATGTTCAGAATTTCCTGAACTTATATGACTAATATTTTCATGAGGCTTGTAATTCTTTCAAAGCACATGTCATTTTACTGGTTCTCTATTAAAAGTATTTGTAGCTGTGGTCAGTCTTCTTATGTTACTTGTAAGGAAATTGAGACTCAGGTAGTAGGAAATTGAAACCATACCCTTTGTTTCTTAATTCTTGTCCCATGTTGCTCCTGTTGCTTTGAATTTAATCTTCATTTAATACTTTTTCCTGAATTCAAATATAAAAGTTAGAGACTGGAATTTTTTATAAGGAAAATATGTTTTGTATATTGATACTATGATAAGGTAACATTGGTATGTCTTTAGGTTTTTCTTTATGTCAGTATTGCTATGTCTTGGTAGGCAATTCTTTGCAAGGTGAGGAAAAGTTAGGATTCAGTCAAGTTTCTCTTTGAAGTGTACAGGCTTCCCTGGTAGCCCAGCTGGTAAAGAATCTTCCTGCAATGCAGGAAACCCTGGTTCGATTCCTGGATTGGAAAGATCCACTGGAGAAGGGATAGGCTACCCACTCCAGTGTTCTTGGGCTTCCCTGGTGACTCAGCTGGTAAAGAATCCGCCTGCAATGTGTGAGACCTGGGTTTGATCCCTGGATTGGGAAGATCCTCTGGAGAAGGGAAAGAGGCTACCCACTCCAGTATTCTGGCCTGGACAATTCCATGGACTGTATAGTCCCTGGGATTGCAAAGACATACAACTGAGCAACTTTCACTAATGCAGTTTACTGCAGAAAAGAAAATATTTAACTTTGTGTAATCCACTCTTTTTCATTATTAGAGACAAAAGGAATTATGAAAAATTACACAGCTTTCCTTATGTCACTTAAGTCCTCTGATATAAATGAACTACTAGTTCCTTTCTCATGTTGAATAATTCTTTCAATTACTTTTAAGTTACTTTGAAAGTAGTATGGAGTTTGGATGTGTCTAGTAAATTTCTTAGCTACTTCTTTTGCCTTAGTCTTCATCATTCAAGTTACCAGTTCTAATTATTGTGTGTATAGGAAGAGTCTAGTCAGTCTTGGTTAATTCTAGGTATGTTTTAAAATAGAGATAATGTTGAATCTTGTCACCTTAATTGGTCATACTTTGGCCATTCCCTGAACTAAGTTCCTTCCCTTTTTCTATGGATATATTCTTGGTTAACCCAATCTCTTTATCAGGAAACAGAAATTTCTTTTTTTTTCGCTGTTAAAGATGTTTCTGTGAGAACTCTCTGTGTCTGATTATTTCCTTAAGATGAAGTAGAATTATTGGATCAAAGAGTGTATACATTAAATTTTATTAGTTTGGCAGATTTCCATACAGAAAAGTTGTGCCAATGTCTATTTTCATTAACTGTGTGAGAGTATGCATTTTCCCACCCTTTTAATCCTTACGAATCTGATAAAGAGAAAACTGTATATTATTTAGATTAATGTTTATTAGAACATTAGATGTAAATCATCATCAGTTTTCTTTGGTATTTATGTTTTCTTTGCAATTACCTGCCTGTATATTTTGTCCACTATTCTTTTAAGTGGATGTCCTATTTTATTTATTCATGAGAATAAAAATTTTACCACATATGTTGCAAATATATTTCTCACAGTTTGTTGTTTACAAACTGTTGTTTAACCTTGTATAAATAACTATCAATTTAATTGTATATATTGTTCTTATATGAGATTTTCATTTTGTAAGTACTAAGATCTTTTTTCCCTGTATATTTTATAGCTTTGATATTAAAATATAAGCTGACTTACTATAGCTAAGAGAACAAAACTGCTAAGTAAGAGAAAACTTTATTTATTTTACATATAATAGGCCAGAGGGGAGTGATTGAGGAATGGCTTTTTTATCCCAACCACATAAATTCTATATGAGAGTCCAAAGTGACTGTACTATTTGTTGCTTTGCTTTCTCCCAGCATCACGAAGGGAGAAAGAAGTGGAAAGTAAGCCTGTTTTAAGAATATAACTTGGAAGTTGCACAAAGCACTTTGTTCATATCAGGTTGTCCAGAACTTAGTTGCAGGCTACGAGAGAGCTTTGGAAGATGAAACTGACAACTGACCGTGAAGTGTCCAGGTAAAATGTGGGTTTTTGTGTAGTGTTGGGGAATAGAGTTCTGTCACTTGGCTAAAAAGGAGAGATGGATATAGAGGGGATAAAAAGTAGTTTGTGACACAGGTACCATGCTTACTTAGCTGGAGGTCATTATTTGTGCCAAAGTGATTCTGCTGATATTTTTAAATGTTTCCTTTTTAGTCCTATTTGGAAATCTGGAGTTGTGTGTTATGGATTCAATTTAATTTTTCTCTTAAATTTCTGGTCAGTTGTCCCAACACTGTTTATGGAACATTTATCCTTTCTTTTCACTAATTTGAAATACCACTTAAAAAATATATACTAGTTTTTTTCACAGGGTTGTTTTTGTATTCTTTGTTTTTTTCCAACTTATTTCTTCTGTGGTACCTCACTTTTAATTGCCAGTTTTTTAAGTTTTGGTATTTCTTAGGGTTAACCTCTCATCCTTGCTCATTTATTTCAGAATTCTGTTAATGATATTTTTCGGGTATATTGTGACTGTATTTGTCAAGTTCCAGAAAATAACGCTTTGTGTTTTGATTGGGATTAGATTAAATTCACAAATTTTAATTCATTATGTTGTTTTATTTCATTTTATAATTTATAGAGACAGAATTTTTCATTATTTTCCTGAGACTAGAGAGTAGTCATTCGTTCTTGTTTCCTGACATACATCTTTTTCATTAATCTTTCATATACTGTGTTTATTTCATGCCTTTTAATGACAGAATTTTTGTTCATCTCCCTTTTTCTCAGGACAGATTTATATAGACCTATTATTAAGAATATGCAGGTAGATTCTTGATTTCCATCCCTGTTTACTTGATACTGTCTTATATCCAGAAGGGTTTGATAATATAGCTTTATTCAATCATTTAGTTCCTCATTCTGTAGCCTAAGAGGATTAAGGAGGACCTTTGACTTTGTTGATTTTTTTTTTCCTTTGAAACCATTACTTTAGCATCTAGCCTCATACCTTTGAAAAAATGCCTGACGAGTCCCCAGTTCTGTTTTCATTTCCACTTTAGAGTGCCCATTTGGTAAGGAGATATTTGAAATTTTAGCCTGCTACCTTAGAGCTCTCTACCTGGTGAGACTTTATCAATCCATGCTCCCATCCCTACCAAGTGCAGCCTCTGTCATTGTTATTCTAGAGCTCTGAAAAAACTCCAGGGAGATTGGTATCTACCTCTCCTATAGTATCCTCCTTATATATTGCCAACTTGACAAATTCTCCCTCTAACCACACCCCATAATCAGAGCAAGCCTTAACTACTCTTTGGAATCTAGGTCAGAGGTAAACTGTGAGGACTGGCTCTATTCATTCTCTTTCAGCTGTGCTTCTGCAGTAATGAATGCTTTTGATCAATGGCAAAATAAGCATATCCCAATGTGGACAGGCCTTTTACTGTGAGTGACTCTCTTCTGTCTTCATTTCCTTTTCCTAATTTGATCCTTTATTTTCTTGGTTCTGGTTATAAATACAATGATTCAGGTTAAAACCTTCTCAGTGAAGAGCTTATCTTGAGAGTCAGAACTGAAACACCATTATTTATTGTTTGCTCTCCTGTTGGTTCTTCCATACTTGCTCAAAAAAAAAAAAAGCTTTTAAAATCACTATCTGATTCCGTTTTTATATTCTCTATATATTTTTTATTCTGTTTTTATAGTGTAGTAGAAATTTTGGAAATAGTACATGTTTGCGTATTGCAAAGCATCACAAAATAAAGTGCCAAGGTGCCTATGGTTCCATAAGGTATCTAGCACATATTATATAAGATAATCTTGATGGTTTATATCTAGTAAGATAGTCACACTATCCTATTTTTGGTTCTGCATAACCATTTTCTTTTTATATTTCCCTTCATTTGCTCCTGTCATGTGATCAAGAGAAGTACTTCCAGTTGTTTAGGTTTGGAGCACACTGGTGTTTAAGTCCTCTGTGATCTGCCACTTTACTGTCTGTATAATTTTGGTAAAATCATTTAATCTCTCTCTTCACTTCAATTTCCTTTCCTGCAGTGATACTTGCTTTATGTACTTCATTAATATGTTAAGAAATATGAAAATACGTGTAAATTATTTTCATAAGTTGCAAAATTTCATTCCAGTAGACAAGATTAGAGCAAGGACACCAAAAAAAATTCCAGGAGATAGTTTTGGAGTTCTATCAGAAGACTGTTTACTACTTATATCTTTTCTATAGTTAAACCAGAGCATTAAACCCTTCAATAAATATAAAGTTTCACTAACCTTTTTGTGATGTATATTCTTTATAGAGCTTATCTAGTGATGATGTAAGGCAAAAACCAAGAGTAATACATAATGTGAGAAAGCAACAGTGTCCAGTCCTCTGTGTGTGATATCAACATAAATGCTTTAATATTGTCGAAATGAGTTTTGTCTGAATGTATGACTTCTAATTTACTAAGGCTCAGATTGATAGAAAGTTAACATAAAAATAGATGGGAAAAAAGCACTCTAATCTGCTTAGCTCATGTGTTCATGGTTTGTGTTAACCATCTTAAGCTATGCTTCCTTTTAATCATTATAAACTGAGACTCAGTGAATAATAAGATAAAACTTATAATTGAAAGGAAAAGTAAGATTAAAATATAATGAAAGAAGAAACAAAAAGGCTTCTGAAAAATTAAAACAATGAAGCAGCAAAAAAGGAAATAAACCAAAAGTAAGATAAAATATTTTAAATGCATAGAATAAAAATAAAGTGCTTATAGAGTCTCATAAGTATTAGACACAGAAGTTGACATTTTATTCATTCTGCTATTACTGAATTGTAGTTGCCAATCACCACTCTGGCTGAGTCAACAGAAAACTGATTTGACCCATGAAATGTTAGTCAGCAAGAACTGAATTCAGTGACATAAAAACTTTTTTCAACATCTGTAACACGATAAACAAATGTCAGTTCAGTTCAGTCACTCAGTCATGTCCAACTCTCCGACTCCATAAACAAACATAGCTAGAGGTAATTGCCCACCAGTACTGAATCTTAATCTAAATTACTGACCAAGGTACAGAATTCCCTTATGCAAATGACCCCATTATATTTGCCCAGTTTCATGAAAGTCATGGATCTGACATTGTTCACAATTAGGTATGATAAATTGACCGTGCTTTTAAATTACATATAGTTTTTAAAATTACTTTTCTAAGAGCTGTGGTGGTGGTTTAGTTGCTAAGTCATGTCCAACTCTTGCTACCTCAAGGACTGTAGACTTGGAATCCCAGACTCCTCTGTCCATAGGATTTCCCAGGCAAGAATACTGGAGTGGGTTGCCATTTCCTTCTCCAGGGGAACTTCCCAACTCAGGAATTGAACCTAGGTCTCCTGCACTGCAGACAGATTCTTTACTGATTGAGCTATGAGGGAATCCTATATGTTAAAATTCCTTGTATTCTTTAGTGTTTTGAATTAGAGTTCCATATGTAGCTTCTGCCTAAGCAAATTTTTGTCTCTTTATATGTAGTTTCAGACTGCAGAAAAGTTGCAAGAATAAGAATTCTGGAGAATACCCAACATAGCCTTGATCCTTTTCCTAAATTCACCTACTTTTTTTGTTGTTGTTCTGAATCATTTGAGTGGTGACCCTTTAACCCTAATGCTTCAGTGTTTAATCCTTAAGAATAAGGATAAAGTTATAATCTCCTGTGCATATTTCTGTTTTATGGAGGGAATATTGTCCTTAGTATTTTTTTTTTTTTTGCTTCCATTCTACACAGAATCCATTCTAGGATCAAGCTTTGAAATTGACTGTCATTTCTCTTTGGTTTCCTTTAAGCTGTAAGTTCTCTACAGGTTTCTTTAACCCTGATATGTTTGAAGAAAATATTCCCCCCACCATCCCCCACCCCACCACTTTCTTTCCAATTGAGTGCTACTGATTTAGGATTGGCTGATGGCTCCTCATGGTTAGATTCAAGTTACACATTCCAGGTCAGAACACTACAGAATACTTGCATTGTTAGTGACCACCTTTATGTTCCGTTCATTGCAGTTAACTCATTGGACTTCCTTTCTGCTTTGCCCTAGTTGTACTGCACACAATCAGGATGTCATGTAAGTGTGCTCTTAAAAGAACACATGGCGTTATGGGGATGGATGTTGGTAATAGTTGCACAACAGTGTGAATATATTTAATGCCATTGAACTGTACAATGGTAAATTTTATGTTTATTTTGACACAATAAAAAAGAGGAAAAAAGAATATATGGTAGACATAGCTTTTATATTTTTGTGAAGCCAATCAAGAACTAGTTGCCTAGAATATAGTCTTATACATATAATACATCCTTAAAAAATACTTAGTATAGATATTTGATAGTTACTAGCATCATGATTTAAATTAGTAGATACGGTACAGGAACAAATTTTATTCCATATGTGACTTGCTTTTCTTGTGATGGTATACTGTTTTGTTTACTGTATACAGATGTTATACTGATGTTTACCAACTGTCTTGCCCTTTGCAATTTGAAATTTTAGTTTTCAGCATTAAGATGTTTTTGGTATTCCTGTGTCAGGACAAAAAGCAAAAAAATAATAAAAATTGTTTGTTTAATACATTGCTATACTTTATAAAGAAGTTATCCATCTCTTAATGTCCCTCTGTGATCAAAATGTATATGAAATATGCTATCCTCAAATCATTAGTTATGTACCTTTTAACTTGACTTATCAGAGTCACCCCGATAAGTGGCACCCCACTCCAGTACTCTTGCCTGGAAAATCCCATGGACAGAGGAGCCTGGAAGGCTGCAGTCCATGGGGTTGCTGAGGGTTGGGCACGACTGAGCGACTTCACTTTCACTTTTCACTTTCATGCATTGGAGAAGGAAATAGCAACCCACTCCAGTGTTCTTGCCTGGAGAATCCCAGGGACGGGGGAGCCTGGTGGGCTGCTGTCTATGGGATTGCACAGAGTCGGACACTACTGAAGTGACTTAGCAGCAGTAGCAGCAGCAGCTTGACTTATAATAGTTACATAGAATTTTTTCTATTAAGATTGCTCCTATATTGCGGTATTAACAGTTAGTAGAAGCAGCTACATAGTCTCGAAATATAAGAAATCTAAACTAGATTATTACTATTGTTATTGAATCAAAATTAGTTTATGAAGTGTGAATTCCCACATAAATATTTAAAAATTATTTTAAAGAACTTTTGTTGTTTACCTTTAAGGAAGTTGTAGATCCAAAGGATTCGCCTACTGCCTGTGAGGTATGACGGAAGTAGGATTAAGAGTATAGCACCTGAGGATCAATATCACTCCAAATAATTTCCTGAATCTTTTTTTACTTATTTATTTTGTTATTTGACTGTGGTGGGTCTTCATTGCTGCATGCAGGCTTTCTTCGTTCGCAGTGAGTGGGGGCTATTCTCTAGTTGTGGCGCACAGGCTTCTCATTCCAGTGGCTTCTCTTGTTTATGGAGCACGGGCTCCAGGCATGTAAGTCAATAGTTGCAGCATGGAGGCTCAGTAGTTGTGGCTCACAGGCATAGTAGTTTTGTGGCATGTAGTCGCACAGAGTCGGACACGACTGAAGTGACTTAGCAGCAGCAGCAGCAGCAGCAGCACCAGTATCCTCCCGGACCAGGGATTGAACCTTTGTCCTCTGCATTGCAGGGTGAGCTTTCAACCACTGGACCACCAGAGAAGCCCTGATTTCCTGAATCTTAAGCTAGAACAGGCATAGATATGTCCCATAATGGTTGCTTTGGTTCTGTCATCTGTTGCAGAGATTTTGAGACTGTGTCTGTTCAAGGGCTGGATGCATTTCATTTATTGAACATCTATTATGGATTATTCATTGGGAAAACAAAGATGCACAAAACACATTCTCTGCCCTCAAAGAGTGGGAAGGAATCATTAACAAATACCCACTTGAAAGACCAGGCTTCCCAGGGGGTGCTAGTTGTCCACCTGCCAGTTCGGGAAACAGAAGAAACACAGGTTTGACCCCTGGGGTAGGAAACGTCAACCTACTCTAGTACTCTTGCCTAGAGTATCCCATGGACAGAGGAGCCTGGCAGGTTAGAGTCTGTAGGGTTGCAAAGAGTCAAACAGGACTGAAGCAACTTAACTAGCACACAATTGAAAAATCAGGTGATTACTGTAAGATTAGACTCCAGAGATCATAGCAATGAGGTATATATGTTCTAGTTCTGTTAAGTGTAGGGCCTTTACAAAAAATGAATTTTTATTTTATTTTGTTCTCAATTTTTATTTTAATAAATTCTAGCTATTTTCAATAGAACCGTTATACTGTCATTTTGAAGTTTAGAATTTGGAAGACCTAAGAGGGTTTTCATAGATCTCCTTTAAATTGTCTCAGTTAGGTAATAAAATCAAAGCATTTATCATTCAAATATTGGTATTCAGAATCCATATCACTTTCATTACTATATCCTTGAAAGAGGTACGTTTTCTAGAATAGAAGTAACTTAAAAGTTGCTAATAGAAGCAAAATGTATCTGTATAAATTTAAACTGCGGTTTCAGAGATTTGTTTTCTATTACTATATAATATGATTGTCTGTTTTCCAGGGTAGAGAAATTAAAGTAGAATGGTTTATAAATAGACATAATTAAATGTGTTTTTAAGAGAACATCTATCTAAAAAGACCCTGTTTTGAATCTTTCTATTTATTACTTCAGTGCTATCCAGTTACTGTATTTTCACTGGGAATTGTATTACTTATTTCTAATAATCTGAATGTGATACATTCTCCACAATCAAGATTAAATCTTTTTCACTTTTCTCAAGTTCTTAACCCCTTTATAGTTCCTTGCAATGTTTTTTAAAACTTAAATGTTTTTAAACATTGCAAACATACAGACTATAAAATGATACAATGAAAATGTATATACTGTACATACTATCTTATTTTAATAAAAGCCAGCCTTTTACCTCATATACTTCAGCTTATTATTTTAAATGAATAAAAACAGATACATTTGAAACCTTTTATAATGGGAAACCCAATTTCATTTTCTTTCTTCCCTCTCTCTGCAGAAGAGAGATTTATGTTGATCACTCCTATGAAAGTGTCTGTACATTTTTGTACCACACATGACTTCCCAGGTGGCTCAGACGGTACAGCGTCTGCCTGCAATGCGGGACCAGGGTTCAATCCCTGGGTTGGGAAGATCTCCTGGAGAAGGAAATGGCAACCCACTCCAGTATTCTTGCCTGGAGAATCCCATGGACTGATAAGCCTAGTAGGCTACAGTCCATGGGGTCACAAAGAGTTGGACACGACTGAATCACTTCACTTCACTTCACTTCTTCATGTGTATAATATGCAGTATTATTGGCATGTTTTAAAACCTCATGTAGCATTATACTGTATAGCAATTTCCAATCTGCTTTTTTCACTACTTTTAAAAAATAATTTATCCATTTTTATTCATGTATTGTAAATCATCATAATTGCTGAACAGTATTTCATTGTATGACTATAATACAATTATCTGTTCACCTAATACTGGATAGGTAGAGTGTTTATAATTTTTCACTGTAAATGTCACAAGGAACATTCTTGTACTTGTCTCCTTAAGCATAGCTTTGTGAGTACTGATAGGTATGTATCTAGGACTGGATTTGCACCTTGAAATGATTAGCTATTGACAAATTACTCTCTCTTTGGTGGTCGTACAATTAGCCTTCCACAGACTACAGACAGGTCTATATTGTGATTTGGGACATTTATGACCTCATGACTGCTAGTGGATCACACCTGCCCACCCCTCAAGTTGTCCCCTTCACTGTTCCCAAGTGACCCCAAGCTCCCAGTTCCTGCACATGGGGGACAGGGTCTGGGGCTGCTGTTCTGGCAGTAGGTGCTTGGCTTTTTAAAACATCATCATGCAGGGAAGTTGCTGTGACAAAACGCATGCAAATTTCCATTTCTTTTGGTTCTGAATGAATTTGATATGCAGACTTAATTTTTTTTTTTTGCCAATCTGACTGGTTATTAATGATGGGATTGTTATTTTAAATTCTCAGATTTTCATAGGTTTATGAGTCATCTAGTTTTTTTTGTGAATTGCTTATTCATTTTTTTCAAAATTAAATCTGTTTCTTACTGTACGTATATCCTAAATGTTTTGGAGATGTCTTCTTTCATTTGGCACCTTGTCCTTTCACTTTGATTTAAGTGTCTTTGTTGTGTAGAAGCTTAAAAATTAATTAATTTTCAAAGTTTTGTTATTTTATGATTAAAAAATTTCCCTGTTGTTTCATTGCTCAGTGAGAACCCCAAACTTAGTGCCTTTAATCAACAAGAGTTGTTTTATTATGTCTTCTGATTCCTGTGTGTTAGAAATTCAGACAGACTATACGGCAAGGTCGTTGTGTTTCTGCTGCATGTGCCTCAGATGGAGTGACTGGTAGTCTGGGATGGCTTGACTGCTGAGGGCTAGAGATAAAGTTTATTGGCGTCTTCTGGTAGTTACTAGTTGTTGACTGGGACTTCATCTTGGTTACCAGCCAGAAATCCTACACACTTAACTTATTTCATTGAGTAGGAATTACAGTATTAGGTAAAAGTGGTAACAGCAAACATTTAGCTCCACCCCCCCCCATTTTCCTTTATTGGTAATGCTTCTTTATTTTACTTATCATTTGTGACTATTAATGTATTGTCATCTTAAAGAGATTGTCTGCTGTTACACTGAGTTGGATGAGAGTTTTTAATCACAGTTTACAGTTAAGTTTTATTGAATCCTTTTTTTTTTGCATTTTTGAGAAGATATTATAATTTTCTCTTTTTAATTCATTAATACTGTGCCTATAATTAATAGCTTTTGAAAAACAGATTCATCATTTTATTCTGAGTGAAATCTACTGAATCATGATTTGTTAATAGTATTTTAATATTTTGTTTGACTTGATTTACTAGTTTATTTAGAATTTTGCAACTAAAATTGGTTTGGTTTTGCTTTCAAAATTAAACTGGCTTCATAAAGTGAATCATTTCCTCATTTTCATGATAAATAATATATTTTGCAGTAGTTGTTGTTTAGTCACTAAATCATGTCTGACTCTTGTGACTCCACAGACCATAGGCCACCAGGCTCCTTTGTCAATAGGATTTCAAAAGTAAGAATACTGGAGTTGGTTGCCATTTCCTTCTCCAGGGGATCTTCCCAACTGAGGGACGCAGGCGAATTCTTTACCACCGAGCCACCAGAGAAGCCCCTAAATAATATACGCTTAAAACAAGGCAGGAAAAGAAGGAAAAGGAACAAAAAACATAGGACTAACAGAAAACAACTAGCAAGACGTTGGATTTAAATCCAGCCTTATCAATAATTATATTCAGTGTAAATGACCTCAATATTCTAATTTAGAGGAAGAGATTTTCAGATTGAATAAAAATGTAAGGCCCAACTCTATGCTGTTAAAGAGAAAACTTTTTGTAAATATAAATAGGTGGATTTAAAGTAAAATGGTATAAAATGTATACTCTACAAATCCTAATTAAAAGAAAACTGGATTGACCATATTAATTTCAAGAAAAGTAGATATTAAAACAAGGAATGTAAGCAAAGTTGACAAATTAATAATAAAGGGTTGCTTTCATCAAGGATTATCAAGACATAAAAATCCTAAAAATTATGTGTGCCTAAAAAGTAACAACTAAAATGAACAACTTTATCTCAGTAAGTCTGAAATTTTATATAAAATGTATAATTTCCTGGCAAAATTGTTTCATGCATGCTTGTGTGCTAAGTCAAGTCACTTCAGTCCTGTCTGCCTGTTTGAGACCCTGTGGACTGTAGCCCTCCAGGCTCCTCTGTCCAGGGGATTCTCTAGGCAAGAGTGCTGGAGTGGGTTGCCATTTCCTACTATAGGGGATCTTTAAACCTGCTGTTCTTAGACCTCCTGCATTGTTGGCAAGCTAGTTCTTTACCACTAGCACCACCTTCACTGTGGGGGGTCTTTGTTGATTCAGCAGGTTTTCTATAGTTGAGGTGAATGGGGGCTACTCTTTGTTGCAGCGTATGGACTTCTCATTGCTGCTTCTCTTGTTGTTGAGCACAGGCTCTGTAAGTGTGGGCTTCAGTAGTTGCACCACACAGGCTCAGTAGTTGTGGCTTGTGGGCCCTAGAGCACAGGCTCAGTGGTTGTGGTGTATGGGCTCAGTAACTCTGTGGCATGGAATCTTCCCTGACCAAGGATCAAACCCATGTCTGCTGCATTGACAGGCAGATTCTTATCCACTGTACCACCAGGGCAGTCCTGTTTCAGGATTTTTAAAGACCTCAATAAATGCATAATCAAGAAAGAAACAGTATTAACAATTAAAATTACCTTCCCCTAAAATAAGAAAAAATAAATCAGTCATTAGGGAACTATACTGTATGGGCTTCCCTGGTAGCTCTGTGGTAAAGGATCTGCCTGCCAATGCAGGAAACATGGGTTCATTCCCTGGGTTGATCTTCTGAAGAAGGAAATGGCAACCCACTCCGACATTCTTGCCAGGGAAATCCTATGGATAGAGGAGCCTGGTGGGGTACAGTCCATGTCGTCACAAGAGTTGGACGCAACTTAGCAACTAAAACAACAAAACAACAACAATTGTATTTTATATAAAATTTCTCACTTTGAAGCTACTACTTTTTTGTATTTGGGTTTCTGTTGTTGCTGAAGAATAGTATGTCATTATTTCTTCTGAGGTAATTTGTGTTTTTCTTCTTGACATCTTTTATGATACGCTATTTATCCTAATGCTTTGTGATTTTATCTAGATGTGGATATATTTTTATTTATCCTATTTGAAACACAAAATATATTTTCAATCTAGAAACTTATATTTCCTCAACTGTAAGAAACACTTGGTGATTAGATCTTCAAATACTGTTTTTTTAAAGAACAAGCATTTCCTTCATTTCTTTCCTATGGCTCTCTCCTATTTAGTTATATGTCTGAGCCTCTTAATATCACCTACAGGTGTCTTAACTTAATAAAAAAAAGGTTTATTTAGATGAAACTCATATACCATATAATTCACTCTTTCAAATACACATACAATTCAGTGGTTTTCCATATATTCACAGAGTTGTATACCCATCACCATTGTGTAATTTTATTATTTTATTTAATTTATTGGTTGTGCCACGTGGCATGCAAAATCTTAGTTCCCCAACCAGAGATTGAACCTGGGCCGTGGCAGTGAAAGGGCCGAATCCTAACTACTAGACAGCCAGGGAACAACTCCCTTAGAGTGTTTTCACCATGCCATGAAGAAATCTCATTTAAACCAGCAGTCACTCCCTATTCCTTCAGCCCCTGCTGCTGCTGCTGCTAAGTCGCTTCAGTCGTGTCCGACTCTGTGCGACCCCATAGACGGCAGCCCACCAGGCTCCCCCGTCCCTGGGATTCTCCAGGCAAGAACAGTGGAGTGGGTTGCCATTTCCTTCTCCAGTGCATGAAAATGAAAAGTGAAAGTGAAGTCGCTCAGTCGTGTCTGACTCATAGCGACCCCATGGACTGCAGCCTTCCAAGCTCCTCCATCCATGGGATTTTCCAGGCAAGAGTACTGGAGTGGGGTGCCATTGCCTTCTCCGCCTTCAGCCCCTAGTAACCAGTAATTCACTTTTTTAAGAGAATTATTTATTTGACTGCACTAGGTCTTAGTTGCACCATGCAGGATTTTAGTTGCAACATGTGGGATCTATTTCCCTGACCAGGGATCTAACCTGGGCCTCCCATACATTGAGATTCCAGATTCTTAGCTACTGAATCACCAGGGAAGTCCCTGTAATTTACCTTTTATCTCCATTGATTTCCCTGTTTTGAACATATGAATGGAATCTTATGACACATGGTCTTTGTGACTAGTTTTCTTCATGTAATAAAGTGTTTTCTGTGTTTACCATATATCCCTACTTCCTTTCACTTTTATTGCCAAATAATCTTTCACTCTAGGGATATACCATATTTTGCTTATCCATTTATCACTGATTGACTTTTGAATAATTTTAAATACTGAAGAATTATGAATAATGCTGATATGAACATGCATGTATAAAATCTACACATGTAGATTTTTGTGTGGACATGTACTTTCAGTTTTTTTGGGTATACATCTAGGAATGGAATTGCT
Organism: Bos indicus; assembly: GCF_029378745.1. Classification (NCBI taxonomy): domain Eukaryota; kingdom Metazoa; phylum Chordata; class Mammalia; order Artiodactyla; family Bovidae; genus Bos; species Bos indicus. Next base: position 36,743,162 of record NC_091761.1, read on the forward strand.
GGGTGACATGGTAACTTTATGGTTAATTTACAGAGGAATTGCCGAATATTTTCCAAAGTGGCTACAATATTTTGTGATCCAACTAGCAATATTTAAAGTTTTCAGCTTTTTTGTGTCTCCATCAACACTTGCTATTTTCTGTATTTTTCATTATGGCCAGTTCTGCTGCTGCTGCTGCTAAGTCGCTTCAGTCGTGTCCGACTCTGTTGGACCCCATAGACAGCAGCCCACCAGGCTCTGCCATCCCTGGGATTCTCCAGGCAAGAACACTGGAGTGGATTGCCATTTCCTTCTCCAGTGCCCTTCTAGTGCATGTGAAATAGTATCTCATTATGGTTTTGATTTGCATTTCCCTGATAGCTAATGATATTGAGCATTTTTTCTTGCTCACTGGTCATTTTTATATCTTCTTTGAATAAATGTCTATACAAATATTTTCCCCATTTTAAAATTGTATCAGTTATTTTTAATTATTGAATTTTAAGAATTTTAAAATGTATATTTTGGATACAATTCCCTCATTAGATATATGATTTCCAAGTATTTTCTCACATTACATTAGTGCCTTTTTACTTTCTTATCCTTTGAAGCACAAAATTTTCCATTTAGTTGGAGTTCAGTTTGTCTTTCCTTTGATTGCTTGTGCTTTTGACTGATTGTTTTTGCTTTTGCTGTCATATATAAGAAACTGTTGCGTAATCCAAGGTGGAAAAAATTTACACCTATATTTTCTTCAAAGAGTTGAATAATTGTACCTCTTGTGTTTGGGTCATAGATCTATTTTGAGTTAATTTTTATGTAATTTTTATGTATGGTGTGATATCAGTTCACTTCAGTTGCTCAGTCATGTCCGACTCTTTGTGACCTCATGGACTGCAGAACGCCAGGCCTCCTTGTCCATCGCCAACTCCCAGAGTTTACTCAAACTCGTGTCCATTGAGTCGGTGATGCCATCCAACTATCTGATCCTCTGTCGTCCCCTTCTCCTCCTTCCTTCAATCTTTCCCAGCATCAGGGTCTTTCCCAATGAGTCAGTTCTTCACATCAGGTGGTCAAAGTATTGGAGTTTTAGCTTCAACATCAGTCCTTCCAGTGAATATTCAGGACTGATTTCCTTTAGGACGGACTGGTTGGCTCTCCTTGCAGTCCAAGGGGCTCTCAAGAGTCTTCTCCAACACCACAGTTCAAAAGCATCAATTCTACACTCAGCTTTCGTTATAGTCCAACTCTCACATCCATACATGACTAATGGAAAAACCATAGCTTTGACTGGACGGACCTTTGTTGACAAAGTAATGTCTCTGCTTTTTAATATGCTGTCTAGGTTGGTCATAGCTTTTCTTCTAAGGAGCAAGCGTCTTTTAATTTCATGGCTGCAATCACCATCTGCGTGATTTTGGAGCCTCCCAAAATAAAGCCTGTCACTGTTTCCACTGTTTCCCCATCTATTTGCCATGAAGTGATTGGACCAGATGCCATGATCTTAGCCCTCTGAATGTTGAGCTTTAAGCCAACTTTTTCGGTCTTCTCTTTCACTTTCATCAAGAGGCTCTTTAGTTCTTTACTTTCTATCATAAGACTGGTGTCATCTGCATATCTGAGATTATTGATATTTCTCCTGGCAGTCTTGATTCCAGCTTGTGCTTTATCGAGTCCAATGTTTCTCATAATGTACTCTGCATATAAATAAGCAGGGTGACAATATACAGCCTTGACATACTCCCTTCCCTATTTGGAACCAGTCTGTTGTTCCATGTCTATTTCTAAGTGTTGCTTCCTGACCTGCGTACAGATTTCTCAAGAGACAGGTCAGGTGGTCTGGTATTCCTGTCTCTTTAAGAATTTTCCACAGTTTGTTGTGGTCCACACAGTCAAAGGCTTTGGTGTAGTCAATAAAGCAGAAATAGATATTTTTCTGGAAGTCTCTTGCTTTTTCAATGATCCAATGGATGTTGGCAATTTGATCTCTGGTTCCTCTGCCTTTTCTAAATCCAGCGTGAAAATCTGGAAGTTCATGGTTCACATACTGTTGAAGCCTTGCTTGGAGAGTTTTGAGCATTACTTTACTAGCATGTAAAATGAGTGCAATTGTGTGGTAGTTTGAGCATTCTTTGGTATTGCCTTTCTTTGGGATTGGAATGAAAACTGACCCCACTGCTGAGATTTCCAAATTTGCTGGCATATTGAGTGCAGCACTTTCACAGCATCATCTTTTAGGATTTGAAATAGCTCAACTGGAATTCCATCACCTCCACTAGCTTTGTTCGTAGTGATGCTTCCTAAGGCCCACTTGACTTCACATTCCAGAATGTCTGGCTCTAGTTTGGTGATCACACGATCATGATTATCTGGGTTTTGAACATCTTTTTTGTATAGTTCTTCTGTATATTCTTGCCACCTCATCTTAATATCTTCTGCTTCTGTTTTGTCCATACCATTTCTGTAGTTTATTGTGCCCATCTTTGCATGAAATGTTCCCTTGGTATCTCTAATTTTCTTGAAGAGATCTCCAGACTTCCCCATTCTATTATTTTCGTTGCATTTTCTTTGCATTGATCACTGAGGAAAGCTTTCTTATCACGCCTTGCTATTCTTTGGAACTTTGCATTCAAATGGGTATATCTTTCCTTTTCTCCTTTGCCTATAGCTCCTCTTGTTTTCTCAGCCATTTGTAAGGCCTCCTGAGACATCCATTTTGCCTTTTTGCATTTCTTTTTCTTGGTAATGGTTTTGATCCCTGCCTCCTGTGCAATGTCACGAACCTCTGTCTATAGTTCTTCAGGCACTCTATCAGATCTAATCCCTTGAATCTATTTGTCAGTTCCACTGTATAATCGTAAGGTATTTGATTTAGATCATACTTGAATATTCTAGTGGTTTTCCCTACTTTCTTCAATTTAAGTCTCTATTTTGCAGTAAGGAGTTCATGATCTGAGTCCGGTCTTGTTTTTGCTGACTGTATAGAGCTTCTCCATCTTTGGCTGCAAAGAATATAATCAGTCTGATTTCAGTGTTGACCACCTGGTGATGTGCATGTGTAGAGTCTTCTCTTGTATTGTTGGTAGCGGGTATTTGCTATGACCAGTGCGTTCTCTTGGCAAAACTCTATTATCCTTTGCCCTACTTCATTCTGTTCTCCAAGGCCAAATTTGCCTCTTACTCCAGGTATCTCTTGACTTTGTACTTTTGCATGCCAGTCCCCTGTAATGAAAAGGACATCTTTTATGGGTGTTAATTCTAGAAGGTCTCGTATGTCTTCATAGAACCGTTCAACATCAGGCTCATCAGCATTGCTGGTCGGGGCATAGACTTGGATTTCTGTGATATTGAATGGTTGCCTTGGAAACGAACAGAGATCATTCTGTCGTTTTTGAGATTGCATCCAAGTACTGCATTTCAGACTCTCTTATTGACTATGGTGGCTACTCCATTTCTTCTAAGGGATTCCTGCCCACAGTAGTAGATATAACGGTGTGACTAGGGGATTCAACTTTAGTCTTTTGCATTGGATTATGCAGTTACTCACCAGTTTTTGTTGGAAAAAACATTCTTTCCACCATTGAATTGTTTTGGTACTGATGTCAGATATCAGTTGTCATAAAATTAAAGATTTTTTTCTTGATTCTCAATTTCATTGATCTAAATATACAGAATTACGGCAATACCACACTGCTTTGGTGTAGATCTGTAGTAAGTTTTGAAAGCAAAAAGTGTGAATCTTCTGTTTTTTTCAAGATTGTTTTAGCAACTCTGGGTCTCTTACTATCAGATTTCTTGCATCAGATTCTCCTTTCATGTCTTACTTCTGTGCGGTCTTGTTAACCTTTCAGGTTTTTTTTGTTTGTTTGTTTTAATCTGAAATTACTTTCTTGAGATCTACTTAAAACATTCTTTAGCCAAATTCAGTCTACTCCTTATTCCTCTCTCCCATCCAGTCCTTTTTTTCCCCCCAGTTTTTTAGTAAGATCTTTCCCATAACTTTTTTCTTTTACAATATTTCTTTTTCTCTTCCAGCTAGTTGGTAAGTAACCCTCTTGTCCCAGTACTCTGTTAATCTCTGGAAAAGAAAATTCTTGGAAACACAATCCTTATTCTTAAGTTGCTTTTGATAAATAATATAAAAGGTAGGTAAGTCAGACTTAACCCATGGTAAATTCTCTTTCATAAAGTAGAATCACATTTTTGCTTTTGGTAATATGTTTTGGTATAACTTTTGGTAAATTTGAAAGTAATAATCAGTTTAAAAGAAAGTGCTTATATTAAAAGAAACATAAATGATAAAAGCAAGCAAACATTGTCTATATGGAAAAACTGGATATAAAGCAATAGCAAAAAGGAAAATTAAACTGTAAAAAGTGACAAAAAATAACTATACATGTTAACAAATGTGTTATTTACTTCCTTTTTATTTGGTTTTCACTCCTTCATTGGTCCATAATAAATGTATTGAGTATAATTGTTGATGTTTTTTGTTTTAATTTATTTATGTTTGGCCATGCTGGTTCTTCGTTTTTGCTCAGGCTTTCTCTAGTTGCAGTGAGCAGGGACTTCTCTCTGTTGTGGTGCACGGTCTTCTTATTGAGGTGGCTTCTTTCGTTGTGGCGTTCAGGCTCTAGATATCTGGGCTTCAGTAGTTGCAGCACATGGGCTCAGTAGTTGTGGCTCGTGAACTCTACTTCACAGGCTGAGAAGTTGTGGCACGCAGGCTTATTTGCTTCAAGACGTGGGATCTTCCTGGACCAGGGATTTATACTGTGTCTCTTGCATTGCCCAGTAGACTCTCTACCACTGAGCCACTAGGGAAACCCTGTTTCTCTGCCCCCCGCCCCCCAAAACAACAGCGAATTCTCCTATTTTCCAGTACCAACTGGGTCTCCAGGAATTTATTTTATACACAAACTATTCATAAGTGCAGATTCCACAGATTGAGGTCTCTATCCCATAAGACTGCCCTCACTTTCAATGCCAGCTAGAAATGACATTCTTAGAGATAGACTAAATGTTTATTTGTTATTATACCACAAACATCTATTATATTTTAGATGTTGTTTAGTTGCTAAGTCATGTCCAACTCTTTTTGAAACCCCATGGACTGTATGTAGCCCAACAGACTCCTCTATCCATGGAATTTCCCAGGCAAGAATACTGGAGTGGGTTCCCATTTCCTTCTCCAGGGGATCTTTCATACCCAGGGATTGAACCCATGTCCCCTGCATTGGCAAGTGAGTTCTTTACCACTGACTCACCAGAGAAGACCGTATATTAGACCTAACCATTGCTTATATGGAACTTGAATTCTAGTGAAAGGATACATACTAAAAAAAAAATTCCTAACAATATGAGATAAGTTAGTCTTATCTCTTGGACTTGTATGTACCACATCTTACTGGATATTAAGATTACCCTACTCATCTAGGCTGCAAGGAGTGCTGGGAGTTGGAACTGGGGTTGAAGGTAGATGACAGAATTAGAAAAGGGTTTCTGGAAGAAGTTGCTTTTTACTTGACAAAGGGAAAGAAGACAGAGAGACAAAGAGTAAGAAATGTCCTGCTGGTATAAATGACAGAAAAGGGGTAATTTAAAGTGGTGTCACTGTCCATGGGGTCACAGAATCCCACGGGACTGAGGACACACACACAGACACACACACATAATCACCATCCCCTTAGGGTGGCATATAGGGGAGATTTTCAAATAGAGTATTATTCTACTTTGTTTTTGTTTTAAATCTCTCGTCCTTTTCTATGCAGTGAAATTTTCTTTAAAATGCTGGAATGAAATTGCCCATTTTCTAAAGTGAAGTTGACTTCTAAGTAAGCACATTTTAAGTTTTAAACCAAAGAGCCAGTACCTTTATCCTCCAAATAACTGGTTATTGCACCTCAGAGAAAGATGAGACAGATAAAATACTCAACTTAGTTTAACAGATGTGTATTGAAAACCTATATGTGTATTAGACACTATATAATGCCTATTATTTTATTATGGAACATTTTTTATATCTATATGTATTCACCTGGCTTCTTTGAAATAAGGTAGATAACCAAAAAATTATCTCCCAGAGGAATTAATTGCTTTAAATGATGACATTTTTAATTACATACGTTTTAAAAATATTATGACATTAAAGCAAATAGACACATGAAATTATGTTTAAATGTTGAATCAAAAATACATTTTTATCATGAGAATTTTAAATATTTTTATTTTTAAAACTTTTAAATAATCCAGCTGTTTAAAAGAGCAGGCATTGTATTTGCATCTTATTATACTATTTCTGCTTTATATTAGAAAACTTGCTAATGAAGTATATAATCACAGAAGTTTAGCATTGTCTGTTTTGTGTCTTTACTGAAGCTTCTTTGCCCATTTTGTTTAGGTATATTATAGGAATAGGAAGACCGCAGTCTACATATTTTGTGCATGCATATGTGTTAAATTGCTTCAGTCGTGTCCAACTCTTTGCAACCCCATGGACTTTAGCCCACCAGAATCCTCTGTCCATGGGATTCTCCAGGCAAGAATACTAGAGTGGGTTGCCATGCCCTCCTCCAGGAGATCTTCCTGACCCAGGGATTGATCCGCCTCTGTTATGTCTCCTACATTGGCATTTGGGTTGTTACCACTAGCATCACCTGGGAAGTCTGCCGATGGTTAGTCTTTGAATTGCTCTAAAAACAGTCATCATTTCGTACTGAATAGCTAACCTCATAATTGTTAGAAACTAAAGGCAGCTATATATTTGAAATATATATTACAGTTTTATGTTTGTTTAATTCACTAGCAGTTTTAAGAACAAGAATCTATTTTTCATTTAAACCATATTTTTAAATTGTTTTGAGGACAAAGCTGAATGGTATTAATATGTAATAATCATGTATCACTGATAATATTACAAATATATGTTAGAGATATACGACACCAATTACTTGTTATGAGTTATGATGATGTATATTTAATTATTACTTGATAAATGTTGCCTGGCATTCCAAATATTGTTAGGGAGTAGGTATAGAAACCCTAATGTAAGGAAAAAAGAGGAAATCACATAATAAAATTTATTTAGTATGATGGTAGTCAATTAAAGTTATATTTAATAAAACTTAGATATTGAGGGCTAAAGAGCCTTTTGATGAAGGTGAAAAGAGGAGAGTGAAAAAGCTGGCTTAAACTCAACATTTACAAAACTAAGATTATGGTATCTGGTCCCATTACTTCATGGCAAATAGATGGGGAAACAATGGAAATAGTAACAGACTTTATTTTCTTGGGCTCCAAAATCACTGCAGATGGTGACTGTAGCAATAAAAATAAAAGACACTTGCTCCTTGGAAGAAAAGCTATGACAAACCTAAACACATTAAAAAGTAGAGACATCACTTTGCCGACAAAGGTCCATAAAGTCAAAGTCATCTATGGTTTTTCCATTAGTCATGTATGGATGTGAGAGTTGGACCATAAAGAAGGCTGAGGGCCAAAGAATTGATGCTTTTGAACTGTGGTGTTGGAGAAGACTCTTGAGAGTCCCTTGACCTGCAAGGAAATCAATCCTAAAGGAAATCAGTCTTGAGTATTCATTAGAAGGACTGATGCTGCATTGAAGCTTCTATACTTTGGCCACCTGATGTGAAGAACTGACTCATTGGAAAAGACCCTAATGCTAGGAAAGATTGAAGGCAGGAGGAGAAGGGGACGACGAGGATGAGATGGTTGAATGGCATCACGACTCAATGGACATGAATTTGAACAAGCTCCAGGAGATGGTGAAGGACAAGGAAGCCTGCTGTGCTGTAGTCCATGGGATCACAAAGAGTCGGACATGATTGAGTGACTGAACAACAGCAACAAAAATATTCAAGTGATGATCTTAGCAACTTTGCATAATCTTGTCCTCTTCTTCTAGCAAATTCAGTGTTTGCTTAAAATTCCAGCTCCTAAGATTCACAATCAGGTAACTCAAAAGTGTTGTTTTCACCATCCTTTTTATTATGCATTCTAACTGGTGACTGAATCTGGTTAACTAGTTTAATGGTCAGTAAGATACTTATTCCTTCCTATTCATAATGCTGTCCTCAGTGCTCAGTCATGTCCGACTCTTTGTGACTTCACAGAGTAGCCCACCAGACTCCTCTGTCCTTGGAAGTTTCAGACAAGAATACTGGGGTGGGTTGCCATTTTCTACTCCAGAGGATCTTCCTGACCCAGGGATCAAACCTGAGTCTCCTGAATTGGCAGATGAATTATTTACTGCTATGCCACCTGGGAAGCCCTTTCTGTTCCTAGAACTTTAAAGAACAATGTTACCTACTCAGAACAGAGTTATATAGGGTTGGCATGTTCTTGAATGTTGCTGGATAAATCAAACTAACATTGCCTTTTTTTTTTTTTTTTACATTTTTCTTTTTTTTTATTTTTATTTTATTTTTAAACTTTACAAATTGTATTAGTTTTGCCAAATATCAAAATGAATCCACCACAGGTATACATGTGTTCCCCATCCTGAACCCTCCTCCCTCCTCCCTCCCCATACCATCCCTCTGGGTCGTCCCAGTGCACTAGCCCCAAGCATCCAGTATCGTGCATCGAACCTGGACTGGCAACTCGTTTCATACATGATATTATGTATGTTTCAATGCCATTCTCCCAAATCTTCCCACCCTCTCCCTCTGCCACAGAGTCCATAAGACTGTTCTATACATCAGTGTCTCTTTTGCTGTCTCGTACACAGGGTTATTGTTAGCATCTTTCTAAATTCCATATATATGCGTTATTAACATTGCCTTTAAAGCTCCAGGACAGCTTTTATTTTTTTAAGCTTTTAAGTCTGCATAAGAACTCAGTGAACATGGAAGTTTTATGTGCTTTTACTTTTCAAACTCTATTTTGTTACTTTCTTTTGAACTCTTGCAAACTGTTTTATGCTAAGTATGCTAAGTCACTTCAGTCGTGTCCGACTCTGTGCGACCCCATAGACAGCAGCCCACCAGGCTCCCCCATCCCTGGGATTCTCCAGGCAAGAACAGTGGAGTGGGTTGCCATTTCCTTCTCCAATGCATGAAAGTGAAAAGTGAAAGTGAAGTTGTTCAGTCATGTCCGACCCTCAGCGACCCCATGGACTGCAGCCTTCCAGGCTCCTCCATCTATGGGATTTTCCAGGCAAGAGTACTGGAGTGGGGTGCCATTGCCTTCTCTGTGCAAACTATTTTAATATCCACCTTATTTTCTGATTGTTTAACAGTTGCCAGGTTTTATGAATGTTAAAACAATATGCTTCCTTATGGATATCAACTGTTCATTAACTACATAGTAGTACATTTGATGTTGAGGAGGAAGAGAATTTGCAAGCAGTTAAAGGACTTAGTTTTGACATTGATGTATGTTATACAGTAGATCCTTACAATATCAAGATGTGTTTTCTGCTACCAAGTGTTAATAGTTTTAATCTGCAATCTTCATTTTCACAAATTATATTCTTTTATGTTTTGTCACTCATTTTAAAAACTGATAACAGTTCACAATCTTTAAAATTTCATTATGAACACAACAGTGTTCATAGTGTGAACTCCACAACAGAGATGATAAAGAAACCAATTAAAGACTGGGCAAAAGATTTTAATGTTTCTCTAAAGAATGTATACAATGGCAGTAGGCACTTGAAAAGGTGTACAACATCAGGAAATGCAAATCAAAACACAATGAGATAATACTTCATATCTACTAAGAGAACTATAAAAAGACTAAAACAATGAAAGATAAGTGTTGGCGAGGTTGGAGTGTATGGAAGTCTCATATACTGTTTGTGGGAATGTAAAATGGTGCAGCTACTTTGGAAAATAGTTTTTCAATTTGTAAGTTAAACAGAGAGCTACCATATGACCAACTTATATTTCTAGGTATACATCTAAGAGAACTGAAAATTTATATCCACATGAAAACTTGTACATGAATATTCATAGTGTTATTTATAATAGCCCCAAGGTGGAAACAACCAAAATGTTTATTAACTGATGAATGGATAAATAAAGTGTGCATATAATGGGATATTATTCAGCCATACAAGGTAATGAAGTACTGACATAAGTCACAATATGGATGAGCTGTGAAAACATCATGCTAAATGAAAGAAGACAGACGGGAAACGTCACACATTATATGATTCCACTTGTATGAGATGTCCAGAATGGGCAAATTCATAGAGACAGATAATAATAGATTAGTGGTTACCAGAGGCTGGGAGGGAGAGTGGAGAAGAAAATGGGTGATGACTACTTCATTGGTATGGTGTCTTTTATTCAAGAATTAAATAATGGTGATGGGTGTACAACATTGTACTAAATGTTGTACTCAGGAATATACTAAAACCTGAATTTTATAGTTTAAAATGGCAAATTTTGTTGTTACATAAATTTTATCTGTCCAAAAAATTCATTGTGGTTTCTAAAATTTTAATATTTGGGAAAAGAAAAACATGAAGAATACCACTCTGTATAGTTCATCTCTTATTAAACTTATGTGTAACATAGTTGAACCATATTGCTTTAGGTGCATAAATGCTCTTCTAGTATGATGCCAAAGGCCAGTCTCTGAGGGAAGTAAAAAGAAACTGCCCTTCAGGGACTTCTCTGGTGGTACAGTAGATAGGGATCCACCTGCCTATGCAGGGGACCTGGGTTTGATTCTTGGTCTGAAATGATTCCACATGCTGCAGAGCAACTAAAATCTATGTGCCACAACAAGTGTGAGCCCACAGTCGAGTCAGCGACATGTAGCTACTAAACCCCTGTGCCACAACTATGGAAGCCCATGTACCCTGGAGTTCTCACACCACAAATTCTGAGCCCAACTGCCGAGAGCCTGTGCTCTGCAACAAGAGAAGGCACCACAATGAGAAGCCCACACACCACAGTGAAGAGTAGACCCTGCTCTTCACTGCAACTAGAGAAAGCTAGCACTCAGCAACGAAGACCCAGCACAACCAAAAGTAAATAAATGCATAAATAATTTTAAAAAAGAAATAGTCTTTGAAAACTCATTATTTTGCTTATTGCTGGAATATTTTTGACTGCTCAATAGAATGACTTTCCTCAGGTCACAGTTAAAAAAAGAGCTGTGCTTTCTTTAAGATAATTTCTTTTCACTTTATGAGTACTGTGAATAATATATACATACAAACAAAAGTTGTTTATGACAGTCATTTTATCTTTGCATTGGTTACCGGGGGAGTGAAAGACATATGTTTGGTCCTTCAGTAACAGAGAGTACAGGGCTTTATGGCTTGCAGTTTTGAAACTGACCTTTTGGCCCAGTCTTACTTTTCTCATTCTCAAGTTCTTATTTTTATTATGGATATTATGTACCTAATTAGTATATTACTTCATATTTTAGACTAGGTCACAATATGAAAATATACAGAGATAAAGGATGCTGTGATTAGAAGGAAGAAAGCCTGAAATGCAAATGTGTTTGAGCAACTTATCTACATTAATTTACGCTAATATATAATTAGTAATTGTCTTTATAACTTTCAAATTAACTTTTTTAAGGAGGCAAGGGAAAATGGACAAACTCCAGGAGATGGTGGGGGACAGGAAGACGGGGCATGCTGCTGTCCATGGGTCGTGAAGAGTCGAACATAGCTTGGTGACTGAACAAAAACAACAATTAATAGGCAGAAAGAATGGGACTTTGGAAATGATAAACATTTGTATAATTGATTGATAATATGAGGTGCTTTCAGTTTTGAATAGAGTGATAAGTAATGAATAGAGTGGTGCTGGAAATCCAAAAATGGAGATGGGTCAATACAGAGGAGGGAAAAGGGAAAGTATAGTGGAGATATTTTTTGAAATTGCTGGCTTTACTTTTTGTTTATTATTGATCCTACTTAAGCCTCAGTGTGCATAATCAAATAGCTGTGTATGGCATTATCTCTATCCTGTGCAGCCGCACATGTTTAGTTTAGAAGGACATTGCTGTCACATCATAAAATGTGTCAACATTGCTTTCATATTTTTAACCTTACAGCCTCTATTACAAATAATATTGCTTCCAAATAAGTTTTAATTTAATTATATGTAGTGTCTTCCCCTGTGATTTTAATATAGTTGCCATAGAATTATTAAATTAGTTCATATGTCTTTGCATTTCCAGCAGCATGGTCAGATTTATACATTTACTAGGTGCTTAGTAATCATTGATTTTGCTTTTGTAATTTTCCCTATCAGCATTTTATACTTCCCTAAATCCTTCTCATCAGCATATCGACTTACTGTAGTATTCCTCTATTTTAATACAAAACCTTTCAAGATCCCACATCCCCCTCAAGCGACAGTGCTGTTTCTCTACAATTTTTAGTAGCAAACTCCTTCAAAGTGTTGTTCATACATGCTGCATCCTCATATATCATATGCAATACATGCTCATTGCACTTTCTATCACTACCACCATCACCAAACTTTTTCCTACCCTAGTGTTCTCCATCTCATCCATGTTGTTACTATTAAATGCTTTTAAGTGGCTTTTTTCCCCCATCAAGTACATAGCAATAATTGCATCTGAGCCTTATACCTCTCTTTCATCTGTGTACCTCAAAAAATTTTATAAGCACAATTAAGTAAAAGTTACAACATCCCTATGAAGTTGATAATTATGGTATGGCAAACTGAAGTACTAAGAGATTGCCTAAATTATCTTATGTATGTATGCCAAAATCCTAAAAGTAGACCAGGGTAATGTAACATTTTGTTGACACCATTAAACCATATTTCTTTTTAATGATGAAATCATTTTAAGAGTTCTCAGAAAAAATGAAATAGTAGTAATGGTTACTTAATATCCCTAAGTATTCATAGCGACGTTCTTTTAATAGAGAAGAGTAAAATGTATGTTATCTGAAATTTATTTATTTATTAGTGATGGCAACTTTGGTGGTTTGTATCTAATATTTTTTTTGATTGTTGTTAAATTGCTTAATTGGTGCACTATAGCCTTAATTGGAATTGGATATTTAAAGGTTTGGAATGGAATAATTCATTTAAGTCTTTTAGCTATAGTACATGAAACCTTTATAGAGCTATGTTTGTGTTTTTCTTGCCTGCTGGCTTGCTCAAGTGAGGTGGTTTTTTCCAAGGCAATTTTATCACTGGAAAATTTTGATTTGGCATTTGTTGACAAGACTAAGACGGATTCTAATTTTGATAAAAACTAAAATTTCCCCATAATTTTAAATAATGTATTTTACTTTAGTTAATAGTAATCCTTCAAAAACTTTACCTCTCTGTTGCTAAAATTTGAGTTGAATTCCCTAAGAAAAAGAACTTAGAGAAATAAAAATAGAGCCAAAACAGCATATGCTGCTGCTGCTGCTAAGTCACTTCAGTCGTGTCCGACTCTGTGCGACCCCATGGACTGCAGCCTACCAGGCTCCTCTGTCCATGCGATTTTCCAGGCAAGAGTTCTGGAGTGGGGTGTCATCGCCTTCTCCAAAAACAGCATATAATTTTTCTTAAATGAAGCCCTTCATTATATTACTTCACCCAAGTGACTAGTTCATTTTTGGATATTGTGTATATACTAGCCTCAAAAATATTTCAACACCTGTTGACAGTGACAGTGACTTTCTTCCTCTACTGGGTGCCCATTTATGGCCCTAAAGCAGAAACCCATGAACTAGGGAGTAAAGATTTTGAGAAGTACTAATTAGTGTTGAAACAATAGGGTGGTAAACTTTAGAAAAAGATCCAGCTTTATATATGCTTAAAAAAATTCACCAAATCTAATAGCCAATTGAACTTTGTTTCATGGATTTTATTATCAGCAAGTTTATGAAGTTGCTATTTGAGCTCTGCTGCTGCTGCTGCTGCTGCTAAGTCGCTTCAGTCGTGTCCAACTCTATGCGACTCCATAGACGGCAGCCCACCAGGCTCCCCCGTCTTCTGGAGTGTGTTGCCATTTCCATCTCCAGTATTTGAGCACTAGCTAAACTTTATTGTAATAAGGCTTATGCTGTTTAAAAATTTTGTGAGTTAACCTATGAGAATTATACGTTTTAGAGAATTCTCAGTCACACAGAACATTAAGGACAAGTGTTGCACGTGAAGGATAGGATATATTTTGAAGGAGTGACAGCTTTTGTAGTAAGGATAGTAAAATTATTTCTTTTATTTTAGTAATTAATGGAAGTTAATTATTTTTTTGATCACACCATGCAGCATACAAGATCTTAGTTCCTTGACAAGGGATTGAACCCAGGCCCCCTACATTAGGAGCATAGAATCTTAACCACTGGGCAGCCAAGGAAGCTCCATAAATGTAATTTTATTTCATAAGAAATGTAAAATCATTGATAATACAAGAAGTGCTTTTTAATTTGATTTATTTTATATTTATTTTTATTGAAGCATCGTTGATGTATAATATTGTGATAGTTTCTGGTATACAGCAAAGTATCCATATATATTCTTTTTCAGATTGTCTTCCTTTATAGATTATTACAAGATATTGAATATAGTGCCCTGTGTTATATGGCAGGACCTTGTTATTTGTCTGTTTTATGTATAGTAGTGTGTATCTGTTAATCCCAAATTCCTAAAATATCCATGTCCCATCTTTCCCAATCCCCTGGAATAGGAAATGGCAACCCACTCAAGTATTCTTTCCTGGAGAATTCCAAGGATAGAGGAACCTGGAAGGCTACTGTCCATAGGGTCACAAAGAGTTGGACACAACTGAAACGACTTAGCACATTGCACACAGCACAACCATAAGTTTGTTTTGAGTCTATTTCTGTTCCATAAATTCATTTGCATCATTTTTTTTTTAGATTCAACATAGAAGTGATATGATATATTATTTGTCTTTCTCTGTCTGTCTCATTTCACTTACTGTGATAATCTCTAGGTCCATCCATGTTGCTGCAAACGGCATTATTTCTTTCTTTTTATGGCTGAGTAATATTTCATTGTGTGTGTGTGTACCACAACTTTATCTATTCATCTGTCCATTAGGTTGCTAATATGTCTTGATCATTGTAAATAATGCTGCTATGAACGTGGGGGTACTGTACCTTTTCAAAGTATGGTTTTCTCCAAGAAGTGCTTTTTAAAATGCCATCTGTTCATGTTTGATTTTACCTAAAGTAGTATTTGTTTAGCTGAAGAGAGAAGTAGTATGGGAAAGAGTGACAAAAAGTTAGAACCGTGGTGAATCATCTCTTTAAAACCTTAAAGAGATGTACAACATACTTTGTTTTTGCTTTTGGTTTTCTTTAATAATTAAAGCAGAGGGGAAGCTCACTTTGTTTTAGGTTTTGATATGACAAAGTTTGGTGGAAAATGAGAAACTGGGACTTCCCTGGTGGTCCAGTGGCTATGGCTCCATGCTCCCAATTCGGGGGCCTGGTTTTGATCCCTGGTAGGGGAGCTGGATCCCACATGCCACAGGTAGGAGTTCGTGAGGCTCAACTAAGACCTGGCACAGCCAAATAAATAAAAATTCAAAATTATTAAAATGAGAACTCTCATTGGCTGTATTTCCAGACTTTGCTCTTGGGAGGCTATAGTGTTATCACTTTTGAACTTCCTGGTATCTTCAGATAGTGGGCTTCTGGTTATTTCTAACAGCAGGTATTGAATTACAGTCATCCCTTGGTGTCTAGGAGGGACTGGATTAATGTACATGGATTAATGTGCAGTGGCAGAAATCATTGGAACCCCGGCCTTCACAGCTTCTCTGAACATTAAGGGAAGATGGACATCTAATATTTTACTGAATATCCTGTTTACACTTACAGGTGAAACTGAGGACAGAAAGCATTCACTGAATTTGTTGTTGTTACTGCTTAGTCACTAAGTCATGTCTGACTCTTTTTTGACCCCATGGTGATGGACTGAAGCTCAGCAAGCTCCTCTGTCCATGGGATTTTCTAGGCAAGAATAGTGGAATGAATTGCCACTTCCTTCTGCAGGGCATCTTCCCACCCCAGGGACTGAACCTACATTCCAGGCAGATTCTTTCCCACTGGAACAACCAATAGGAAAGCCTATTCAGTGAATATTATGCTCCAAAACACTGCTTGAAATTGGTCCTATCTGTTCAAGCTGGTTTCTTTCTTTCCTTTCTCTGCCTTTGGTATCTTCCCCCCACTACATCAGGAAAACAACTTTTAGCCAGACACCACCATAGTCACTGTTTGTACAGATCAGGAAATGATTTCTACCACTTCAGAGCTTTGTTGCTTTTCAAGTATTAAGTTGATTGGTGTTTTCATAATTTGACAAAACTACTTGACAAAACTTCTATTCATGTTATATAAAATCTTCTATTTATATGTCCACTCTAGATTAGACAGCAGACTTCTTTCATGCATACCATATTACGTGGGTCTTTTTGTTAAAGCTTGCTCATATTTTTTTCTTAAAACATAATAAGACAGGGAAAATAATTGTTGTCAAAAGAAGTTCCCAGGATCAGGACTATTAAAATTATTAATAAAATGAATTTCTTTTTTTCTAAATTTGGTTGAAGTTTTAGTCATAACAGTGCATGAATAAATGAAGTAAACCACTTCTACCCAGCTGATTTAGATTTAAATTTAAAGAGATTTAAAACTCAGCTCCCCAATACCCAAGACTATTTCCTCTTACAGGCAATATGATTCATCAAGAATTCTACAATAAAATAGACCTTCTTTTCCACTCAACATAAACTTGAAAGTTATTTGAAGATAATTTGCCTCCAAATTTGGAGCAGTGTGCCTGAATGGAACATATCCTATCCAACATGGTTGAGGGTTATGTCTGAAAAAAGAAAAAGAAAGAAATAAATTTTCAAATATTTTAGAAGGATCATTTACACTTTGATCTTAGTATAGTTTCAGAAATGCCTAGTTGTGCTGTTTAATATGATAGTAGCTACATGTCAATATTTAAATTTAAATTAATATTTAAAAGTCACTAACCATATCACGAGTACTCAGGCACATTTGGCTATGGGCTAGGTATTGGACAGTGCAGATATTAAACTTTTTCATTTTGCATTGTTTCATTGGACAGCTTCGTATAGAATAGAGTTGTCCCATGATATCAGTGGGGAACTGATTCCAGGACTTGTTATGGATATCATAATCCATGGAGGCTCAAGTCCCTTATATAAAGTGGCATAGTACACTCAGGTCTCCCTTATCTGTAGGATGTGGAGACCACATCCCATGGATATTGATACTGTGTTCCACTAGTGGTAGATCACATTTTTACCAGTTTTCTCAGATTATAGATCTCTGTTATTTACAATATCATTTCCCTCCAAAGTATTGCTTATCAAAGTATGTGATTTTTTTCCTACCAAATAATTTCCCCAAGTAATAGAAAAGAACAATAATGCACAGGATTTGAAAGAGCTAGATGATGATAGAAGTGTGTTTAGATTGTTATAAAGTTTGTTATTAACCTTAGAAACATATGCCAAATTCTGCACAGTTGTGATCCTCTAAAAAATGAATGACAGACACAGACTTTCCACGCTACAATCCAAGTTTACAACACTGAAATGGCCTACAAGTAGCCTATGGTTTATGAGATTACTTTTCATTTATATATTTTAGAGGTAATTTTTATTATATAACTACACCTTGCATAGAATACAGAGAAAACATTAAATTGATTTATAAATGAATGATTAAATATTTTAATGACTAATACTTTAAATGAAGGCGCTAGTAGTAAAGATGGACTTCTGGTGGCTAGATGGTAAAGTCTCTGCCTGCACTGCAGGAGACCCGAATTCAATCCCTGAGTTGGGAAGATCCCCTAGAAAAAGAAATGGCAACTCACTACAGTATTTTTGCTTGGAGAATTCCATGGACAGAGGAGCTTGGTGGTCTACAGTCCAGGGAGTCACAGAGTTGGACACGATTGAGCAACTAACACAGTTGCAAAGAACCCACCTGTCAATGCCGGAGACATAAGAGACATAGGTTTGATCCTTGGGTCAGAAAGATCCCCTGGAGGAGGGCATGGCAACCCACTCCAATATTCTTGCCTTGCAGAATCCCTTGGACAGAGAACCCTGGTGGGCTACAGTCCATGGGGTCGCCCAGAGTTGGACATAACAGAAGCGACAGCACGCACGCGCACGCAGCATATACTTCTGTGTTCAGATTGAATAGGATGAGAAAATGTCAGATTTTTAAATTCATTTATTCCTTTGAATTTTTTCATTAAGTTCAGTTGCTCAGTCCTGTCCGACTCTTTGCGACCCCATGAATTTCAGCACACCAGGCCTCCCTGTCTATCACCAACTCCTGGAGTTCACTGAGACTCACGTCCATCAAGTCAGAGATGCCATCCAGCCATCTCATCCTCCGCCGTCCCCTTCTCCTTCTGCCCCCAATCCCTCCCAGCATCAAAGTCTTTTCCAATGAGTCAACTCTTCGCATGAGGTGGCCAAAGTACTGGAGTTTCAATTTTAGCATCATTTCTTCCAAAGAACACCCAGGACTGATCTCCTTTAGAATAGACTGGTTGCATCTCCTTGCAGTCCAAGGGACTCTCAAGAGTCTTCTCCAACACCACAGTTCAAAAGCATCGTTCTTCGGCGCTCAGCTTTCTTCACAGTCCAACTCTCACATCCATACACGACCACTGGAAAAACCATAGCCTTGACTAGACGGACCTTTGTTGGCAAAGTAATGTCTCTGCTTTTGAATATGCTATCTAGGTTGGTCATAACTTTCCTTCCAAGGAGTAAGCGTCTTTTAATTTCATGGCTGCAGTCACCATCTGCAGTGATTTTGGAGCCCTGCAAAAAATAAAGTCTGATACTGTTTCCACTGTTTCCCCATCCTCTTCCCATGAAGTGATGGGACCATGATCTTCGTTTTCTGAATGTTGAGCTTTAAGCCAACTTTTTCACTCTTCTCTTTCACTTTCGTCAAGAGGCTTTTTAGTTCCTCTACACTTTCTGCCGTAAGGGTTAGTTGCTGCTGCTGCTGCTAAGTCACTTCAGTCGTGTCTGACCCTTAGCGACCCCATGGACTGCAGCCTACCAGGCTCCTCCGTCCATGGGATTTTCCAGGCAAGAGTATTGGAGTGGGGTGTCATTGCCTTCTCCATAAGGGTTACTTAGGTATGGATAAATATCCTAACTTTGTGTATATTGAAACTTAATGTAGGGTTATCAAGTGAAGGTAAAGCTAAAATTAGTTACAGAAGGAAAGACTTTTTCCATTTGGGGGCAGAGAAAGAAGAAAAATAGTTTCATCCTAATTAATGGAAACATTTGATTGTAACTTAAGATTCTTTTCCCACACTTTAACATTATTAGGTGTTTTCTGAGGGTAAATGTAGTTGAGATTTTCTCTGTGTGTATTTACTAAAATGGTGGCTTGTAGGGGAAAAGTACATAACCAATACATTAGTTGAATTATGTTTTCATAAAATGTATTACCACTTTTTTATAATATGTCTAATTTGAATATATTTCCTAGTGTTAAGATGATTTTTTAAAAATTACCTTTTCCTTGATTATAAAAGCCACCAGGGTTTTTATTAGAAGCTTTGTCTGGCTTTATCCTTTAGTGTCGTTTTAATTTCAAATGTTTTTTCCTCATGTATTTGCAAATACCTGGTAAGTTATGTGTAAAAATTGCTACCATGATGAAAGAATGTCTCTGCTAGGTTTTTATACTTTGAGGATTAGGACTTTAAATCAAGTAGCATTTTACACCATAGATTTAGTCTTAATTATCTTGTTTTTTTCCAAAAAAATAAAATGAAACATTTATCTTTTTATTCAACTACTTATATTATTTGAATGTAACTATTTAAAAATATTTAATATCTTTTTTCATTTAAGAGTTTTGTATAAAGTATAATTGGTTCTTTCATAAGACTTTTTGTATTGACTCTTTACCATCGCAAGCTTGTTTTTTTGGTATTGATTGAAGTTGAGAGCATAAAGGAGTTCCCTGAAGGCAGGTTTTTGGATTCAGAGAGTAAAGTAATCCATCTATATGCTTCTGATCTGATTTGATATGGTGGGAGCATGGGTAGTTCAGAGAGAATTAATTTCCTGTCTTATATTCTCTTATCCATCCATGCATAATTTAAAACTAACATGTTCTCCACCTTGATAATCTTTCCTCTTTTGCCTTCAGTGTATTTTTCATTTCTCTATTTCTTGAACTTAAAAAATAACAAAACACAAGACATTTTCACCTCTCTTGCTTCCCAGGAACCTTACTTATGCATGCTTAGTTGCTCAGTCATGTCCAACTCTTTGCAACCCCATGGACTGCAGCCCACCAGGCTCCTCTGTCCATGGAGATTCTCAGGCAAGAATACTGGAGTGGATTGCCATGCCCTTCCCAACCCAGGGATTGAACCCAGGTCTCGAACCCAGGTCTCTTGCTCTGCAGGCAGATTCTTTACCATCTCAGCCACCAGGGAAGCCCAAGAATACTGGTGGGTAGCCTATCCCTTCTCCAGGAGATCTTCCTGATCCAGGAATCAAACAGAGTCTCCTGCATTGTAGGTGGATTCTTTACCAGATGAGCTACCAGGAAGCTCAAACCCTATTTGTAGGTATTCCCCAAATTCTGCTTAATGGTCTGTCTTTACTTTATATTCATTTCCTTGGTGAACTCACCCACTCTCTTGGCTTGAGTTGTACTTTTTTATATGACTCTTTTTATTTTTTTTACAGTATAAGATTTATTTATTTTTTTAAATTTTTTAGTTTTTTTTAAATTTTATTTTATTTTTAAACTTTACAAATTGTATTAGTTTTGCCAAATATCAAAATGAATCCATCACAGGTATACATGTGTTCCCCATCCTGAACCCTCCTCCCTCCTCCCTCCCCATACCATCCCTCTGGGTCGTCCCAGTGCACCAGCCCCAAGCATCCAGTATCGTGCATCAAACCTGGACTGGTGACTCGTTCCATATATGATATTATACGTATTTCAATGCCATTCTCCCAAATCATCCCACCCTCTCCCTCTCCCACAGAGTCCAAAAGACTGTTCTATACATCAGTGTCTCTTTTGCTGTCTCGTATACAGGGTTATTGTTACCATCTTTCTAAATTCCATATATATGCGTTAGTATACTGTATTGGTGTTTTTCTTTCTGGCTTACTTCACTCTGTATAATAGGCTCCAGTTTCTATTCTATGTCACAATTTCTACCTGTTGTTGAGAAATGTCTCTATTTGAATAGCCTTTGGTAACATTGGGTTTATTTATTGTCCAACATGAAAGTCACTCTACTCTACCACTGCAGGTTTCTTTCATTGTATCCCCGATAATCTTTCATTCTCTGATGTCCTTGTTCCTGTACTTAGTTTAGCGTGAAGTCCTCTTATTTCTCCATGCAAGATGTTGCTTGGGTTTCCCATTCTGTCTGTACTCATCTTCACTGTCCAGACTGTCATTATATCACACCTGTAACTCATTGTACTCACTTTCCCACCACTCCCTGCTTTGTCCACTTTTTTTTTTTTTTTGAACTTCCCAAATTCTCCCTGCAGTGATTTTTAAAAATGCATATGAAAGTTGTTATGGCATATTTTTCTTAAATAGAAATTGTAAGCATTTTTATTTATATGTCCCTCTGGGCATAGTGCTAGATGCAGTAAGAAATCAATAAGTAATTGTTCAGTCATTCATTCAGCAGCTCTTTCTTGAGTAGTTGTTGGGTTCCAGCTATTACACTAGTGCTCCAGTGATCTTCTC
The DNA here is from genome assembly GCF_029378745.1 of Bos indicus. NCBI lineage: Eukaryota > Metazoa > Chordata > Mammalia > Artiodactyla > Bovidae > Bos > Bos indicus. The sequence goes on from NC_091761.1 coordinate 36,764,895, forward strand.
TTACAGAGCTAGCAGCTGAAAAACAGTCTCTGGTGGTAAGAGAAGGCTTCTCTGAGGAACTGACATTTTTATCACACTGAATGAAGTAAGAAAGCCAGTCCTGTAAAGATACAGGGAACAATTGCTCCAGGCTGAGAGAACAGCAAATGTCAAGGCTCTGAAGAGGGACAGGTTTGGTATATTTTGGGAATATCAAAAAGGTCATGGTGACTGGGACATAGTAAGGAGAGAGTGACAGAAGCTGTAGTCAGGAAGCCAGGTGACAGAGAGACTAATAGGCCATGGTAGGTATTACAGATTATATGCTAATTGATGGAAAAGCCATTGGACAGTTTTGAGTAAGGGAGTGATGTGAGCTGATACATTTGTCGCTGAGTTAAGGACAGTAGACTAGAATCGTGATATAGGAGAGCAATATCTTGAACTAGTGAGGTAAACAGCAGTAACAAGGACAGAATGGGGAAGAATGGTTGGCAGGATGGATTGGGTGGGAGGTTTGGATAAAAAGAGGAACCAAGGGAAACTCAGTTCTGTGTGCCTGGGCAAGTCATGCATCCTCTCCAACGTCTGTTTTCCTGAGTGTATAATGAGAAATACCTCTTTCCCACTTTGAAGGAATTCTTATGAGAGAATGAAATAATAATGAAAGCTAATTATGAATCTTAAAACACCATTAATGTTGTATTACTTTTAAACACTAAACGTTTAAAAGCTCACCTTAAATTGCTTCCTTGGTAGCTCAGCTGGTAAAGAATCCGCTTGCAGTACTGGAGAGGCCAGTTCAATTCCTGGATCAGGAAGACTCCTGGAGAAGGGATAGGCTATCAATTCCAGTATTCTTAAGCTTCCCTGGTAACTTATCTGGTAAATAATCTGCCTGCAATGCAGAGTTTCTCCTGTTGATTGATAATAAGGAGTAGATCATGTTTTGGGCATAGACTGAGCAGCTGATTTAATCATAGAAAAAAAAGGATACCTATCTGTCATTTGTTTTATAGTATATTTAAGACTGATTCTCTTCTTAGTAAATATTTGAAAACAAATAAAACTAACCTGAGTGACCTATTGTTTATTTACTAATATGTTTACTCTGGAGTGTTGTTGATTATAAATGAAACATAATTTGCCATGCAATAAGAAATAATGACCTATAGATAAACTCTAGGTGTTTTATGCTTATTTGTGTCATGCCAATTGTACTTTTCCTGATAATTTTAGAATACCTTATGGCATCATGACAGACAAATATTCTAAACAAAGTTTTTAGTTTTTGAAACTACTTACTCAAGTATGATTCAGCTGAATGTATTTCTGTTTTCCTATTACAGGTTTCTCAACAGTGATGTCACAAGATTGACCACATTGATCACAGTAAGACTAAAATGATAATTAAGCTTTTAAAGATGTTTTGTTTTCTCTGAGAATGAGAATTAAGTTAGAAAATATTTATAATTTTTAATTGTTACTCTTTCTTTCTACAGCCAATTGAATATTAACATTTAATGATTCATATCTCACACTGTATAGTTTATTTAAATAGTTCTTTAAATGATTTTAAACACTTTAAATGAAAATTATCCTTAATTTATAACTGAAATTATATGCCCAATTATATATACATATTTCAGTGTGAATCATAATTACAACCTGAATCATCATTTTTAGTTTTGTTTTTATAAAATATGGTACAAAATATTTGAGGTGACTCCACATTAGGAAAAAGATTATAACAATAAAATTACTTGGGACTGCAATCACATATTACGAAGGACTGTGAAAACAGCATTCTTGAAAGGATTCTTAGACTTCTTTTTTAAAATTTTCATTGATGTATAAAGAGTCTTCCAAATATGGAGAGTTGTTCAAAAGGATAGTTTTCTTAAGAAATGGATACTTTTCCTCTTTAATTTTAAAATGTCAATTTCTACTGTGTATAAGGAAATATGCTATATAAAGAAAAACTTTAAGGTTTTGATCTATATTATTAGAAAATTCTAACTAGTAAAATCTGAATTGCAGTAATGAAATTTTACAGCATTTTTGAAAATGCCTTTTAAATAACAGGAAAAAATTGAGTATATTATTTATTCAGTGAGTCTGCTTCTTTAATCCTATTTTAACTGTTCATTAGAAGAAGTAATTATCAGAAATGTTAATCTGTATATATATAATCTTTATGTTTTAACATTTTTTTTGAAAACTGGTTCATTTGTTACATTTAACATTTTTCAGAGTCCAGAAAGGGCTTTTATTGTATTTTTAAAGGCTTTATCATCATCGTTGAGTCTACAGATTTTTATGGCATGTTCATTCATTTTCCTAAGGGAGCATTTTAAATATCTCTGATTTGCAGCTCTTTGCTTGTTTGTTTTTTCTTAATCAGAACTTTATGGCCCTAACTAATGGTTTACAGCAAAATATTAACATATTTCTGTAGCATCCTTCTGTTTTGCATCTAGTGTTTTACAATCAGGAAGTTAAAATTAACATCGTATGAAAAAGGTATTTTTTTTAATTAAAAAATGCTGACCCTCAGTACATTTTTAGAGTAATATTAAGAGAACATTTATTTATTTATTTATTTTTTATTTTTTTGCTGCCCTCCCACCGACTCGGTGCTCCCGGGCTCCGGGTCCGGGATTCTGGGACGCGGGGTTCGTCGGGGCGCCCCGGCTACCCCGCGCTCCCTCCTGCGCCGCCCTCCCGCGCGCGGCCCCTCTCCCGGGGCGCCTCACTCGTAGCGCGCGGCCGTCAGAGGCTCGGGGCACGCGGAGGCGGCGGCCTGGTGGGCCCCGGGGCGGCGGGCGGGGGCGCTGCTGTGGACCGGGGCACTGATGCGGGCGCCGCCAAGAGAACATTTAATTACAACTGTTTGAATTCAAGAATTTCAGAAAGAGAGGTAGTGTTCAGATTTAACATTATTAGATGTTAAATAAGTTAAAAACTTAAGTATTCATATGAGAGTTTCATAAGTACCTGATAACAGAAACCCTTTCTCATAATGTCAAGGTTGTGAAGCTTTCTCTAGCCCCTTAAGTCAAGAAAAGTGGGTAGATTTCAACACTGACTCAGGCTGAAAGTATTGAGAGAGTAGTTCAAGTGTTCACCATGGGACTGGAATAAAATGAGATGGGGGAAGGCTGATATATTCAAAGAAAATGGAGAGATTAAAGGACTCGTCAGGGTAGATAAGATTGTGGTTGAAATGGGGATATTATAGATTTTTTCAGAGCTGAAGCTGTACTAAGTATTTATATATTATATAATATACATCTTATATATATAATTTTTTCTTCAGAAATTTTCAGAACTCAGGAGAATTTCTGTTTTTAAGCTCTATGTTATTGGATTCAGCAAAAAGTTTATTCAGGTTTTTCCATAACATCTTTGGCCAACCCAGTATATTCCACTGAAATGTCATTATCTTCTAAATGATCTATCTCTTCTTCCTGGCCATCAGTAATTCTACTGAAGCCTATACATATGTGGTCCTCAGTTTAATTTTATTAAAGCATTGCTCTAACTCTTTTGTTTCTCTACTTGAAGATATTTAGTGACTTTCTGTTTCTTGTATGATCAAATCCAGACTATCTAACTTGGTATTCAAGACCCCTCCTAAGTTTGGCTGTAACATATTTCCCAAATATCTTATTATTCAAGAAGAAGACCCACTACATTCCACACAATGTGGACTACATACTCCACCCTGAATATACATTTTGTCTCCATACTTACATTCATGTCATCCCCTTTTCCTGGAATATGCTTTTTCTTTTTCAGGCTTATATTGCTCTTGATGAAATCAAACCTCCTCTTGAATGTCCTGTACACATGTAATCATCTCTCTGAGGCTTTCCCTAATCATCCTAATTGAAAATAACTCTCTCTCCTTAGTTGTTTGGTAATACTGAATTTTTATTATTCTGATGTAACTGATAACATATATTCCCCTGTATTTTGCATATTTTAATATGTATTTAATAAATGCATATTTTAATATGTCTTTTCTAATTGTATCCAGGAAAATGTTTTGTTAGTACCCACAAAGAACTAAATTAGTATCTTTGTGTGTGTGTGTACTCAGTCATGTCTGACACTTTGTGACCGCCCCCCCCTCCCCCGCAAGGACTGTAGACTGCCAGGCTCTTCCATCCATGGGATTTCCCAGGCAAGAGCACTGGAGTGGTTTGCCATTTCCTTCTGCATGGACTCTTCCCAACCCAGAGATCGAACCTGTGTGTGCTTTATCTCCTGCGGTGGCAGGCAGATTCTTTACCACTGAACCACCTGGGAAGCCAGAGTATCTTTCAGTTTGATTCAGTTCAGTCGCTCAGTCGTGTCCAACTCTTTGTAACCCTATCATAGACTGCAGCACGCCAGGCCTCCCTGTCCATCACCAACTCCCAGAGTTTACTCAAACTCATCGCCATTGAGTTGGTGATGCTGTGCAAGCATCTCATCCTCTGTCGTCCCCTTCTCCTCCTGCCTTCATTCTTTCCCAGCATCAGGGTCTTTCCCAGTGAGTCAGTTCTTTGCATCAGATGGCCAAAGTATGGGAACTTCAGCATCAGTTCTTCCAATGAATATTCAAGACTGATTTCCTTTAGGATGGACTGGTTGGATCTCCTTGCTGTCCAAGGGACTCTCAAGAGTCTTCTCCAACACCACAGTTCAAAAGCATCAATTCTTCGGTGCTCAGCTTTCTTTATAGTCCAACTCTCACATCCACACATGACTATTGGAAAAACCATAGCTTTGACCTTTGTTGGTAAAGTGATATCTCTGCTTTTTAATATGCTGTCTAGGTTGGTCATAGCTTTTCTTCCAAGGAGCAAGTGTCTTTTAATTTTATGGCTGCAGTGAACTTCCAGATGTTCAAGCTGGATTTTAAAAAGGCAGAAGAACCAGAGATTAAATTGCCAACATCCATCAGATCATTGAAAAAAGATTATCTTTAGTTTTCTCACATTAAAACTGAAACAAGGATATGAATACATGAATGTCCAAAATTGAGCCATAGGAAGCAGGCTAGATAGGAAAGAGACTAACTTTTAGAACCAGAGCAAGTACTGATGTCACTGCATGTATACTGTGTATATGACCTTTAGCAAGTCAGCCTCTTTGTGCCTCTGTATTTTCACAAAATGATTTATGCATATATGTAAAAGGATTTTTATAAATATTAGTTACCTTTCTTCCCTCTTATGTAACTTTTTGGTTTGCTCTTTTATTGATATGAGAAGGGGCATTTCCTTCTCCAGGGGATCTTCCCGACCCAGGAATGGAACCTGGGTCTCCTGCATTGCAGGCAGACGCTTTACCGTCTGAGCCACCAGGGAAGCCCTTATGAAGAATAGGGATATATTCAAATTTACCTTACTTCCACACTATGATCTTTTCGTCTATTCATTTTAATATATGGATTTTTACTTTCTATCTTATATATAGAAATGATAACTTTGCTGACTCACATAAGATCCAGGAAAGAAACTGATTAGATCTGTTGATATTATGTGATTTTTTTTGGGAATTGGGGGAAGGGAGTCAGACCTCATTAGAATACCAACATCTTAAAAGACCAGAATTAACTTTAGAACAGTTTAGGTTGTGCTAAATTCCGCTTATGTAACAAATGACAAAACCAACATTCAAGAGTTTGAAGGTAGGTGGCTTGCATAATGGTTAAGAGGAACTGGGTTAGAAAAACCTTTACATTTGTGCTGTGATATTTAATATAGCCGTTTTGCTCTTGAGTCACTTATCCAGTTTGTTTTTTTTTCTGTTTAAAGTGGAATAATGTTTAATGGAATGTTGTGAATACTAAATGAAAAAATGCTTACTACAGAAGCACAAAACCCAGACCAAAGTGGTAAATTCTTTTGACCCCTTACAGTCATCATCATCTGTAAAGTTACTTGCTGAAAGTCACGTACTGCGAGATCTTGATCAAAACCTGGTTTTTATTTTCTTTTTTTTTTTTAATTTTATTTTTAAACTTTACATAATTGTATTAGTTTTGCCAAATATCAAAATGAATCCGCCACAGGTATACATGTGTTCCCCATCCTGAACCCTCCTCCCTCCTCCCTCCCCATGTTTTTCTTTATTCTAACTTTTACTTCTGTTTTGTGATCACTCTACTTGATTAAAAATCTCTATATAGCATTTCTAAGAGATACAATAAACTAACTGATGGACTTTTTTCTTCCCAAATCTCCCCAAATCCTGTATCTTCTCTAAGAGTATTCACGCAGTTTCATTTACATGCAGTTTTGTTTATACGTAGTTTTATTAATACAATGGTTATATTTTATTTTAAATATTCTTATTTAACATTTTAACTCATATTTAATAACCTGTTACAAAGCAACTTTTATAATAATTAAAGTAGCTTTTTCTGTTTTTATTGAAATTTCTTTTTCCTGTTGGTAATTTTACTGTGAATGTTATTTAAACTTCATAGAGATTAATCTCTACCAATAGAAATATTTAACTTAAAAATTGAAATTTAGAAGAAATTACTATATAATTTTATAGTATACACACTACTAGAAATATTGGTGTTAAATAGTAAATGTCAGTTATGTACCTACCTCAGATAATATATTGGATAAGGCAATGGCACCTCACTCCAGTACTCTTGCCTGGAAAATCCCATGGGCGGAGGAACCTGGTAGGCTGCAGTCCATGGGGTCGCTAAGAGTCGGACACGACTGAGCGACTTCACTTTCACTTTTCACTTTCATGCATTGGAGAAGGAAATGGCAACCCATTCCAGTGTTCTTGCCTGGAGAATCCCAGGGACGGGGGAGCCTGGTGGGCTGCCGTCTATGGGGTCGCACAGAGTCGGACACGACTGAAGTGACTTAACAGCAGCAGCAAATAATATATATCCAAGTCCGGCAATGATGGACTGTTGTACCCTAACGTTGGTTTTCCTCATCTACTAATCTTTTCCCAGCCTATTACTACCTGGAATGAAACTATCACTTTCAGTCTCACAGCTAAATGTGGTCATGTGACTAAGTTTTAACTAGAGATACATAAGAAGTAGGACTGTGTGTAGTTTGCATGGAAAGTAGCCTTAAAGGAAGAGGGGTATGTGTTCTTTTCCCCCTTTCCTCTATGCTTGCTGATATGTGGATCTGATAAGTGAACAATGAGGGAAAACCACAAATTCAGAATGGGCAAAGCAGTAAGATTGAAAGTCCCTGATAACTTCAGAAAGTCACCTTGCGCACTCTGACTTGCTTATACCCTTGACTTGAATGGGATAAACTTCTATCTTATAAGCCACTCAGTTTTGGGCTGTCACTCATAGCCAAAATTTACCTTGATTTACATCAAGATAATATAACAGAGTTTACACCATTGTTTTAATGTCTTTGATTTATTTATATTTCATTTGTTTCCCTTGAACTCTGTTGTCACTTTTTTTTTATATAAATTTATTTATTTTATTTGGAGGCTAATTACTTTACAATATTGTAGTGGTTTTGCCATACATTGACATGAATGCACCACAGGTGTACATGTGTTCCCCATCCTGAACCCCCCTCCCACCTCCCTTCCATCCCATCCCTGTGGGTCATCCCAGTGCACCAGCCCCGAGCACCCTATCTCATGCATCGAACCTGGACTGGCGATTCTTATATATGATAATATACATGTTTCAATGCCATTCTCCCAAATCATTCCACCCTCTCCCTCTCCCACAGAGTCCAAAAGACTGTTTTATACATCTGTGTCTCTTTTGCTGTCTCGCATATAGGGTTATCATCATCATCTTTCTAAATTCCATATATATGCATTAGTAGGGACAGGGGAGCCTGGTGGGCTGCTGTCTGTGGGGTTGCACAGAGTCGGACATGACTGAAGTGACACAGCAGCAGCAGCATACTGTATTGGTGTTTTTCTTTCTGACTTACTTCACTCTGTATAATAGGCTCTAGTTTCATCCACCTCATTAGACTGATTCAAATGCATTGTTTTTAATAGCTGAGTAATATTCCATTGTGTATATGTACCACAGCTTTCTTATCCATTCGTCTGCCAATGGACATCTGGGTTGCTTCCATGTCTCGGCTATTATAAACAGTGCTGTGATGAACACTGGGGTACACATGTCTTTTTCAATTCTGGTTTCCTCAGTGTGTATGCCCAGTAGTGGGATTGCTGGGTCATATGGCAGTTCTATTTGCAGTTTTTTAAGGAGTCTCCACACTGTTCTCCATAGTGGCTGTACTAGTTTGCATTCCCAGTGTAAGAGGGTTCCCTTTTCTCCACACCCTCTCTAGCATTTATTGCTTATAGACTTTAGGATAGCAGCCGTTCTGACTGGCGTGAATGGTACCTCATTGTGGTTTTGACTTGCCTTTCTCTGATAATGAGTGATGTTTAGCATCTTTTCATGTGTATGTCTAGCCATCTGTATGTCTTCTTTGGAGAAATATCTGTTTAGTTCTTTGGGCCATTTTTTGATTGGGTCGTTTATTTTTCTGGAATTGAGCTGCAGGAGTTGCTTGTATATTTTTGAGATTAATTCTTTGTCTGGTGCTTCGTTTACTATTATTTTCTCCCATTCTGATGTTGTCACTTTTTGATGGCTTGAATTTTAGAAGAAGAATAGAATGATTCACTCTCTTTGTCTCGGAAAGGAGACTAGGGAAATCTTTAAAAAGACTAGGGAAATCTTTAAATATTTAAAGAAAAACTAGACATCTAGGCTAGTTTTGAGGTATGAGTTACAAGAGAATACAGAAAGAGAAAATAAGCATATAGATTGAAAATAACATGTATTCAGGGACATTCAACCATTTTAGTTCATTATTGTTGAAATGTAAAATTTGAGGAAGTTATGAGCCTAGAAGTCAGATCTTATAGGAGTTTACAAACCAAAAAGTTTGTTAAGTGCGGAGTACCTAATGAAGTTTCTTCTAATGTTAATAAGTTTAGTATTACTCATGGTTTTTCCCATTAAATATTTTTAAAATAAATATATTTTTATACAAAGCGTTTAGGAAGGAAGAACAAAACTATTTATTCACTCCTTAAGATACTAGATGATCTCTATTTGAGCCTTTGACAAATATAGAAGGCATAGTATTACATTTACAGGTAATTAACTGAGAGTCAGAAGGGTAAAGTGTCTTTCCCAGTGTGCTAGTTAAGTCATTATTTGGAAATTACAAACATCAAACATTTAAGAACAAGTCTGCTATGTATTATATGACTTTTATTTTTCTTCTTTTCTAATACCAAAAAGAGTTATAGCCAAATTTAAAATATCTTTAATAAAATATAATAAGTGATTGAGCCAGAATTTATGGAAATAAAGAATTTCCATATTTTATGACAATGAATACATCTAAAACATTAAATTTAAAAATCTACCATCTTAAAATCATGAACTGTCTTAAACATTTTGTTTTCTAGAGTCTGAATTGTGAACATGTCTTCAAAGTTAGTATATAGCAGCCATTTAAATTACTTTATACAGATCAATTTTCTATTGCTATTGTGTATTTGAGTAAAAGAAACCTCCATTCACTCCTATTGCATCTCACCAAAAAGTTGCAGTTTTAACATTAGAGGAGCTAATAGTATGCATGGTGTTCTTAGTATGAGTACCTGTAGATAGAAGTGATACCCTGTTGCAGAGACCCTACTGAACTTCTTTCAACAAGTGAAAATGTACAATGTTACATACTCATTTGAATTAAAGATGGAAAGTAAAAGTGAAAAGTTGCTCAGTTGTGTCCAACTCTGGAAGCCCATGGACTACACAGTCCATGGAATTCTCTAGAGATCCCCTTTCCCTTCTCCAGGGGATCTTCCCAACCCAGGGATCGAACCCAGGTCTCCCACATTGCAGGCAGATTCTTTACCAGCTGAGCTATCAGGGAAGCCCTGAATCCTTGGATTAAAGATTACTTCTTATGTAAAAATTCTAAATGAGCTACTATTTAATGCTGCTAAGTCACTTCAGTCGTGTCCGACTCTGTGCGACCCCATAGACGGTAGCCCACCAGGCTCCACCGTCCCTGGGATTCTCCAGGCAGGAACACTGGAGTGGGTTGCCATTTCCTTCCCCAATGCATGAAAGTGAAAAGTGAAAGTGAAGTCGCTCAGTCATGTCCGACCCTCAGCGACCCCATGGACTACAGCCTTCCAGGCTCCTCTGTCCATGGGATTTTCCAGGCAAGAGTACTGGAGTGGTGTGCCATTGCCTTCTCCAACTATTTAATAGATCTTCCTAAAAATAAAAGATACAGTAACCTTAATATATGCATGAGAGAATATAAAAGAAAAATAATTTTCTAATTTGGTTTGGTATTTTTAATTGTAATCAGCAAAGAGTCTAGCACCTAGACTACTAGGTAAATATTTTCTGAATTAAAAATGACTTGAAAGTTAATCTGATTAACACATTATTCTTTTCCTTTCACACCTTCTAGAATACCAGTGCACAGATCTTCTGTGAGATATACGTTTGTTGAAATGTTTGTCATGGAGTAGATAAAATACAAATAGAGTCTACAGAAACTGATTCAGAGATGAGCAGAAGTGTGTTACAGACTGAGTTATGGGATTATGATATTCGACTCTTTCATTCTTTTTCTACTAATACACGAAGGAAAAACTGAAGAGGAGAAAAGATTTTGATATAAATGGAAATAGAAAAATTCTTATATATTGCATCCAGTTATTGTTGTTCAGTCTCCCAGTTGTGTCCGACTTTTGCCAACTCCATGAACTGCTGCACACCAGGCCTCCCTGTCCCTCACCATCTCCCAGAGTTTGCCTAAGTTCATGTTCATTGTTTCGGTGATGTCATCCAGCCATCTCATCCTCTGATGTCCTCTTCTCCTTCTGCCCTCAATCTTTCCCAGCATCAGGGACTTTTCCAATGAGTCATCTGTTCACATCAGATGACCAAAATACTGGAGCTCAAGCTTTAGCATCAGACCTTCCAGTGAATATTCAGGATTGATCTCCCTTAAAATTGACTGGTTGATCTTGCTGTCCAGGGGACTCTGAACAGTCTTCTCCAGCACCACAGTGTGAAGGCATCAATTCTTTGGTGTTCTCCCTTCTTTACAGGTCTCACAGCCATACGTGAGCACTGGGAAAACCATTCTTGACTATATGGACCTTTGTCAGCAGAGTAATGTCTGTGCTTTTCTATACACAGTCAAGGTTGGTCATTGTTTTTCTGCCAAGAAGCAATCATCTGATTTCATGGCTGCAATCACCATCCAGTGGTTTTAGAGCCCAAAAGAAGAAATCTGTCACTGCTTCTACCTTTTCCCCTTGTATTTGCCATGCAATAATGGGGCCAGATGCCATGATCTTAGTTTTTTTTTAATATTTAGTCTTAAGATGGCTCTTTCACTTTCCTCCTTCACCCTCATCAAGAGGCTCTGTAGTTCCTCTTTGCTTTCTGCCATTAGAGTGGTATCATCCACATGTTTGAGGTTGTTGATGTTTCTCCTGCCTATCTTGATTCCAGCTTGTAACTCATCCAGACTGGCATTTCTTATGATGTGCGCAGCATGTAGGTTAAACAAACATGGTGACAGCAGACAGCCCTATTGTACTCCTTTCTCAGTCTTTAACCAGTCAGTTGTTCCATACAGGGGACTGTTGCTTCTTTACCCACATACAGGTTTCTCAGGAGACCTGATGGTCTGGTATTCCCATCTCTCTAAGAGCTTTCCACAGTTTGTCATGATCCACACAGTTAAAAGCTTTAGCATAGTCAATGAAACAGAGCTAGATGTGTTTCTGAAATTCCCTTGCTTTCTCTATAATCCACCAAATGCTGGCAACTGGATCTCTAGTTCCTCTTCCTTTTCTAAACTCAGCTTGGACATCTAGAAGTTCTTGGTTCACATAATGCTGAATCAGCCTAGCATGCAAGATTTTAAGCATGACCTTACTAGTATGGGAGATGAGTGCAATTATCTGATGGTTAACACATTCTTTAGTACTACCCTTCTTGGGAATCGGGATGAGGATTTGAGAATTGACCTTTTCCAGTCCTGTGGCCCTTCTGGGTCTTCCAGATTTGCTGACATAATGAATGCAAAACCTTGATGGCATCATCCTTTAGGGATCTGAATAGCTATGTTGGAATTTCATTCCATCCACTAGCTTTATTAACAGCAGTGCTTCTTAAGGCCCACTTCACACTCCAGAATGTCTGTCTCTGGGTGACAAACCATACCGTTGTAGTAATCCAGTTCATTAAGATATTTTTTATACAGTTCTTCTGTGTATTCTTTCCATCTCATCTTGATCTCTTCAGCATTTACTAGGTCTCTACCATTTTTATCCTTTATTGTGCCCGTCTTTGGGTGGAATGCTCCCTTGATGTTTCCAATTTTCCTGAAGAGATCTCTAATCTTTCTCCCTTTGTTGTTTTCTTCTATTATTAAGCACTATTCATTGAAGAAGGCCTTCTTATCTCTGCTAGATATTCTTTGGAACTCTGTGTTTAATTGGATATATGTTTCCCTCCCTGTCTTGCTTTTCACTTCTCTTTGTTCTTCCGCTATTTGTAAAGCCTCCTCAGATAACCACTTTGGCTTCTTTTCTTTTTCTTGGGGATGGTTTTGTTTGCTGCCTCCTGTACAATATGGACCTCTGTCCATAGTTCTTCAGGCACACTGTTAACTAGATCTAGGCCCTTGAATCTCTTCATTGCCTCTACTGTGAATTCATACATGATATGATTTAAGTCATACCTGGCTGGCCTAGTGTTTTTCCCAGTTTTCTTTAGGTTAAGCCTGAATTTTGTTTTGAGAAGCTGATGATCTGAGCCACAGTCAGCTCCAGGTCTTTTTTGTTGTTGTTGTTGGCTGTATACAGCTTCTCCATCTTTGGCTACAAAGGATATAATCAATTTGATTTTGGTATTGACCATTTGGCAATGTCCATATGCAAAGTCGTCTCTCATGTTGTTGAAAAAAGGGTATTTGCTAAGACTAGCGCATCCTCTTGGCAGAATTCAGTTAGTTTTTGCCCTGCTTCATTTTGTTCTCCAAGGCCAAACTTGCCTGTTATTCCAGGTATATCTTGACTTCATACTTTGCATTCCAATCTCCAATGATGAATAGAACACCTTTTTTTTAGGTGTTAGTTCTAGAAGATCTTCTAGGTCTTCGTAGAACTGATCAACTTCAGCTTCTTTAGCATAGGTGGTAGGGGCATAGACTTAGATTACTGTGATGTTGAATGGCTTGCATTGGAAATGAACTGAAATCATTCTGTCATATTTGAGTTTGCACCCAAATACTGTATTTCGGACTCTTTTGTTGATTATGAGGGCTATTCTGTTTCTTCTATGGTATTCTTGCCCACAATAGTAGATATAATGGTCATTTGAATTAAATTCATTCATTCCATTTTAGTTCACGAATTCCTAGGATGTTGATGTTTATTCTGATAATCTCCTGCTTGACCACGTCCAGTTTTCCGTGATTCATGGACCTAACATTCCAAGTTCCTGTACAATACTGTTCTTTGCAGCATCAGATTTTACTTTCATCACCAGACCCATCCACAACTGAGCATTGTATCTGCTTTGGTCTAGCTGCTTCGTTCATTCTGGGCTATGGTAATTCTCCTCTGCTCTTCCCCAGCAGCATATTAGACACCTTCAGACCTGGGGGACTCATCTTTTGGTTTCATCTTTTTGGCCTTTTATACAGTTTGTGAGGTTCTCATTGCAAGTATACTGGGGTGGTTTGCCATTCCATCCTCCAGAGGATCACGATTTGTCAGAACTCCCTGCTATGACCCGTCCATCTTGGGTGACCCTACACGGCAAGGCTCATAGCTTCATTGAGTTATGCAAGCCCCTTCACCTTGACAAGGCAGTGATCCTTGAAGCGGGTATTACATCATAAGGGTACCTAAAATTAGCATGTCATAGATGTTAAAATAAGTCTAACTAATAGAAGTATTCCTGATGCTTTCCTTATGTGAGTATCTTTAAAAAGCATTACATCAATAAGTATAAGTGAACTTTGCCACATGCAAAGTATGCCATTTATTTTTATGCTGCTTGGAATCTTATTATCTGATTTTCTTTCTTAGAAGAAAACTCCTCACCTTTTGTTCATAAAATTGATAAATTTCTCTTTATTGTCTTTGCCAATGAATATTCATGTCTTTTTTTACTCAAGTTTGTATCATATTTTCAATCTTATGGAAAAAAAATTATAGAAAGCTTAAACACTTGGCACTAAACTCACATGTCAGAGCTGCCCTCATATGTTACCTCCTCCATAAAACCTCTGCAGTTGGAATTAATCTCCCCATCATTTCTGCCTGTATAGTGTTTGTTATTTCTATTATAGCATTGTTCTTCAACATGGGAGTCCTTGGACCTGAGTACATAAATATGTTCTGTCTGTGGGAGAGAGAGTGTGTGCTACAAGAATTTATAAATTTCAACCCTTTATTAGGGTTGAAAGAAGAAATATTCTTGGATCATCTAGGATGCTTACCTTATAAGCAGTTACTTCATTAGACTTTCAGGGCTATGAATGTGTTAAGTCAGTTTAATGAGAAAAGGATAAAAATAGATTTGATAGGTACAGATGGTTTATTTTTACCAACTTAGGGCCAGTTGACATCAAAATGGACTAAATTATAGCTTTGCAGCGTTTTAGTAGAAAGAAATGGTGGGAATATTAAATTGTTGATGGAACACTAATATGTGTTATAAGTATGCATATGTGTGTGTGTGTATGTTCATTCACTCAGTCATGTCTGACTCTGCAATCCTACTGGACTGTAGCCTGCCAGGCTCCTCTGTCCATGGAATTTCCCAAGCAAGAATACTGAAGTGGGTTGCTGTTTCCTCCTCCAGGGAGTACTGACCCAGGGATCAAAGCCATGTCTCCTGTGTCTCCTGCATTGGCAGGCAGATTCTCTGCCACTGAGTCACCTATAAGATATGCATGCCAAACTCAAATGTAACTAGAAAATAATGGGCAAAAAGCAGTCAGCTGCATATTTATGTTCAGTACAGTGATTTTTTTTTTTTGAGCAAAAATATCATATTGATAGCAAGCAATTTGTAATCTGTTATTTTTCTGGCTTTTATGTACATAGTTTGTAAATTTGTTTTGATACTATTTTTACTCTAGTAAGACCTGAAAGCAAGAAGAGTTTATCCTTATCCATAATTTTGCTTTTTCAGGTATTTCAATAATGTAATCATGTGTCTATTAACACCTGTCCACAACACATTTTTTCTTTCTTTATAAGGATTTATATATACCCAAGATTCAGAAACATTCTTATAGAGCCTTTATCTGCCCTTGAGATGAGTTGTGTGTTTGGCTCTTTCACCTGTTTGATTGTAAAATTCTTACAGTAAAGTCATAAATTATGTTAAATTCATTGTTTTTGTAAAGATTTTTTTATGTGGATCGTTTTTTAAAGTCTTTATTGAATTTGTTACAATATCACTACTTTGTTTTTGTGTTCTGGATTTTGGGCCATGGGGCATGTAAGACTTTAGCTACCAGACCAAGGATTGAACCCACACCCCCTGCATTGGAAGATGAAGTCTTAACCGCTGGACCACAGGGAAGTCTCTGTTTTATTCATTCTTGCCAGGTGGTGCTAGTGGTAAAGATCCCACCTGCCAATCCTAGAGACATAAGAGATGTGGGTTTGATCCCTGGGTCAGATAGATCCCCTGGAGGAGGGCATGGCAGTCCACTCCAGTATTCATGCCTGGAGAATCCCATGGACAGAGGAGTCTGGTGGGCTACAGTCAGTAGGGTCACACAGAGTCAGATACGACTGAAGCAACTTAGCAACGCATGCACGCGTCAATTACAATGCCTTCATTCTTGCAGTCCCATTAGAGTTGATTACAATGCCTTGTCCCCAGTAGAGGCACAACAGACATTTATGCAGAAAACTGGCCTCTGCAGATGTGCCTCTTAGTCTTGATAATCTGTTCAGTTAAACTAGAATAGATAAATATGTAGAAAACAATATAGGAAAAATACACTTTAACAGTTTGAAAATTCATACACGTTAACAAATTCCTCTTTTAAATTAAATATCCGATAGAATTTTGGTCACTTATAGTGTTGTATGAATCACTTTAATTTGATAGTCAAAGGATCTGTAGGGTAATAGCAGAATAAAGGTTTCATGGCAGTCTAGAACTGAATGTGGAGATGTAACCAGAGTGCTTCAGGTAGCAGGACAGTGCATCATTGCAAAATATAGTTTTTTATAGTTAGGGCAGCTTAGGAATATTGGTTTCCTAGGTGAGAGGAGACAAAAGAGAGGGAAATAGAGAAGGATATGGGAAGGTACTAAAGACAGTGCCTCGCTCCTTTTTTGTAATGGCCTGAAGCCGCAGTGCCTCGGGAACATTCCCTTT
The DNA here is from genome assembly GCF_029378745.1 of Bos indicus. Classification (NCBI taxonomy): domain Eukaryota; kingdom Metazoa; phylum Chordata; class Mammalia; order Artiodactyla; family Bovidae; genus Bos; species Bos indicus. Next base: position 36,781,315 of record NC_091761.1, read on the forward strand.
AGCTAAATTTAAATCTTCTAGAATAATACAGCAAGTATATTTTATACTTTCCCAATTCTTTTATGGTAGATTTTTATATAGTGTTGACATGGCATAGAGTTTAGTTGTCTTGTTAACTTCTTCAGGGTATTCCTATTTCCTGTTTAAACTGAATCACCTATTTCTAAATTTCAAAGCCATTCAAAGTTAGCCTTGTTCTATCCATGTAACTTCATTTTCCTCTACTTTTCCAACACAGTTTGTTTCCTAGTCAGAACAATCCTATAGCCACAACATACAATGATGATTTTGTCTACATGTCTTTTCCTGTACATCATTTCCTTTCTTGAAGTGTTGTTACCTTTCTTTCTCAAATGCCAATTCATTCTTCAAGTGGTCTTATCATCTTTTATGACAACTGTGACCTTCACTGAGCTTCCTTTCCTGTCAACATTTGATGTTTATTTCTTGCTCACAGATCTTTTTTTTTTTAATTTTAGAGCCCCTATTTCCAGTTCTGGGTGTGACATTGATGCCTAGCCATCCCACTGACGCTAATTCAGGATGTCTAAAGTTGACTCGTTCTCTTCCAATTCCCCAGAAACTTTCCCCTCTCTGTATGTTCCCTGTGTTGGTCAGTGATATCAACATCTAGTCAGCCACCAAAGCTTGTTAGTTACCTTCTTCAGAAGTGCTCTTCTAATCTGACATCAAATTCTGAACATTCTCTGTGTGCAGTATAATAATAAGATGTTTATCTAATGTTTATGGAGTTCTTGGTCTGTGCTAGGTACTAATCCAAGCATGTGACCTGTGATACCTCATTTAACCTCCCTAGTATCCTTATTTATCATTCGTATTTTTTATATAGGAAAACATAAATTTGTTAGCAAAAGTACCCATGAAGCTGTCCATCCAAATTAAAAATAAAAAAATCTGAATATGACTGGCCCTAATTTACAAGAAATAGTAAGGACAGAGGGACATACTAAATGACACCAGGGGTATAAAGTCAGGAAAGTCCAAACTGAGAAACTCGAAAAGACAAAAGATGTATTTTCTTCAATTGAAAATATTAATGGAAAAAATGCCTGGCATGGAGATTTATGGTAGGAACAGTTACAGATTCAAAGGAACTAAAAAGGAATATCAGCTAGTTCTAATGTACAGATCATATTTGAGTCCAGATCCAAACAAACACTTTAAAAATATTGTAAGACAAAGAAATGTCTACATTGATTCAATATTTATTAAGTATTGTTGTTAGAAATTATCTTAGATATGATAGTGGTGTTGGGCTCTTTGTTCATTTAGTACAAGTCTGTGACAAATATAAGCATCTTTGTCATAGGATGCGCTTGAGAAAAAAAGTGTATTCACAAAACACCTTATTTTTTCTTTTTTACTTGGCACCTTGGATAAAAGAGAATTTGCTAAAGGGACTGACAAAGCATTTAGTGCAATAGCCATTATTATAAATAAAATATAATTTCTTGATTTTGCTAACCATAATTCTCCTACAAAAAAAAAGATCACAATTGTGTCATACTTTTTCAGTATTCAGTGTTTGTTTCACAGAGATATGGTAAGTTCAGGGGAATAAAAACTAACATTTCTAGAACCTCTGTAAAAGTGATAATGATTATGATAGTGGTGGTGGTGAGAGTCAATATATAAGTGCTTAATTATGTACAAGGTACCCTTTTTTGAGTTTATTGTTTTAACTTATTTAATCTTCCTAACTTCATGAGGGGAGGTATCCTCATTTTACATTTGCAAAAACTGAGTCACAGAGGTGGTAAGCAAGTTGCCCAGGGTCAGGTGTTTATTAATCAGTGAAATTCAGGGTTCAAATCCAGGCAGTTTGACATGGAGCCTATGTCTTTACTATACTACACTGCCTCTCTCTTTGCACTGGTGCTAGGTTCTGTTAATATTTATTTCATTTATTTGGGTATATCTTAATTTCTTCTTCTTTTCCAAAGTATAGTTTTGCCAGGTATATAATCCTTGGTTAGCAGTTGTTTTCATTCTAGCACTTTAGATATGTCATTCCACTGCCTCTGGCCTCCATGCTTTCTGGTAAGAAATAGGATGTTAATTTTTTTGAGGACTTCTTGTACATGAAAATTCCTTCTTTCTTGATGCTTTCAAGATTCTGTCTTTGTCACTCAGCAGTTTAACTGTAATGTATCTGGCATGATTCTCTTTGAGTTTCTCCTACATGGAGTATATTAAGCTCGTTAGATATGTAGATTCTCATTTTGTTCACATTTCATTTTCTGTGTTTCCTTTTGTTCCTTGTCCATGGCTTCTTTTAGTGATTTTTAATATATTTAAGACAGGGAATTTGTTGCTGGTAGACCTCCTCTACAAGAAATGATAAAGGTAGTTCTTTAGGCTGAAATAAAAGGACATTAGACAGTAACTAGAAGCCATGAAGAAATAAAGAACTCCTGTGAAGATTACTGCATAAATGGATGAAGACACAGTACTTCAAAGGAAAGACTAGGCCAGTGTAACTGGAGTATAGAGAACAAAGATTATGGTTTGAAATTAACAACCAGAAGATATAGGACACAGTAGAATAAGATAAGAATTTTTTCCTTTACCTTAAGGTCAATGAGATATGTCTGACTACCAAATTTAAGAAAGATTTAAGAAATTATAAGCTTCAAATCCTGTGTCCTGAAATTGTTTTTTATTATTTCAGCAGATGATAACTCGATGCCTGCTATATTTGAGGGATATGATTTTATCCTTTCTAAATGCAGTCATGGTTATATCAATTTTGTTGCCTCTGTTTGTGACCTGTTGCTTCTCAGTAAACTGGTGAACCCACAGTGTTCAGCAGTGACTATTAGAAACATATCTTTGATCTGAAGTGAAGTGTAAGTCACTTGGTTATGTCCGACTCTTTGTGACCCCATGGACTGTAGCCTGCCAGGCTCCTCTGTCCATGGAATTCTCCAGGCAAGAATACTGAAGTGGGTAGCCATTCCCTTCTCCAGGGATTGAACCCAGGTATCCTACATTGCAGGCTGATTTTTTACTGTCTGAGCTAACAGGGAAGCTCCAAGTTTGTTTGTTTTGTTTTGTTTTGTTTTGTTTTGGTTGCACTGCATGCCGCATGGAACTTTCCTGAAAAGGAGGATTAGGGATCAAACCTATAACCCCTGGCAGTGGATGCATGGAGTCTTAGCCACTGGATGACCAGGGAATCTATTCTTAAGATTTCTTTCACTTTTCAATTCCTGCCCTCTAAGGGAGAATTAATAATGAATGCTAACTATGTGTCCGAAAGTTTCAAAGTATCATTATATCTTGAACTTACTGATGTTAAATGAGTGCTGCAAGTTGATCTAATTAGTTATGGTTGTAACTGGAATTCAGGTTTGTATTTCTCTAAATAAAGACAGTAATGTTTCTACTATAATTTATTCAAAGAATATAAAACTAATTTGTGTTCAAGAGACCTGAGTATATATATTCAGGAATAAAGTGCATAATGCTCAATAAATATTTGCTAGCTGACTGAATGACAGAAGCAGAATTATGGGAGAAAAGAATTCTAGAATTACCTGGTATGTGTCGAGGTGATTTTCTGAGAACATTCTTCAAACAAATCATAGACTGCCTTTCTCTCTTTTACTTAATTGTCTTTATTTTAGTGTACTTCAGTTATAATATTGATACTCAGTAAGGAAAGAGACATCATGTATGCTGTCAAATGGAAAGCTGCTTGTTCTCAAAAATTTTGATAAAATAATTCCTAGGTAGGGATTGTGAGTCTTTCGTTGGTCACCCTGTATATTATGTGCTTCAAATTCAGTCACTCAAAGTAATGTCCCTGGTTTTTCATATGCTGTCTAGGTTTGTCTAGGTTTGTCATAGCTTTTCTGCCAAGGAGCAAGCATCTTTTAATTTTATGGCTGCAGTCACCATCTGAAGTGATTTCGGAGCCCAGGAAAATAAAGACTGTCACTGTTTCCATTGTTTCCCTATTTGCATGAGGAAACAATTTTTTTTTTTTTTTTTTTACCATTGAGCCATGAAGGGAAGCCCCAGAAGTTCTCTGAACCCCTTCAATTAAAGTTTTTTTTTTTTTTTTTTGTCAATTTTATTTATCCTTTCAAAGAACCAGCTTTTGGTTTTGTTGATTTTTGCTATGGTCTCTTTTGTTTCTTTTGCATTTATTTCTGCTCTAATTTTTAAGATTTCTTTCCTTCTACTAACCCTGGGATTCTTCATTTCTTCCTTTTCTAGTTGCTTTAGGTGTAGAGTTAGGTTATTTATGTGACTTTTTTCTTGTTTCTTGAGGTGTGCCTGTATTGCTATGAACTTTCCCCTTAGGACTGCTTTTACCGTGTCCCACAGGTTTTGGGTTGTTGTGTTTTCATTTTCATTCGTTTCTATGCAAATTTTGATTTCTTTTTTGATTTCTTCGTGATTTGTTGGTTATTCAGCAGTGTGTTGTTCAGCCTCCATATGTTGGAATTTTTAATAGTTTTTCTCCTGTAATTGAGATCTAATCTTACTGCATTGTGGTCAAAAAAGATGCTTGGAATGATTTCTATTTTTTTGAATTTACCAAGACTAGCTTTATGGCCCAGGATGTGATCTGTCCTGGAGAAGGTTCCATGTGCGCTTGAGAAAAAGGTGAAATTCATTGTTTTGGGATGAAATGTCCTATAGCTATCAATTAGGTCTAACTGGTCTATTGTATCATTGAAAGACATTACTTTGCCAACAAAGATCTGTATAGTTAAAGCTATGGTTTTTCCAGTACTCATATATGGATGTGAGAGTTGGATTACAAAGAAAGATGAGCGCCAAAGAATTGATGCTTTTGAACTGTGATGTTGGAAAAGACTCTTGAGAGTCTCTTGGACAGCAAGGAGATCAAACCAGTCCATCCTAAATGAAATCAATCCCGAATATTCACTGGAAGGACTGATGCTAAAGCTGAAGCTCCAATACTTTGGCCACCTGATATGAAGAGCCAACTCATTGGAAAAGATCCTGATGCTGGAAAAGATTGAAGGCAAGAGGAGAAGGGGACAACAGAGGACGAGATGGTTGGATGGCATCACCGACTCAATGGACATGAGTTTGAACAAGTTCCGGGAGATGTGAAGGACAGGGAGGCCTGGCTTGCTGCAATCCATGGAGCTGCTGTTGGACATGACCAAGCAACCGAACAACCACAATACAGGGCACTGGATTTGATAAACATCTTACAATAAACTTTGCTCCCAAGTTCTTCTATCTTCAAATAGATGTTTTTCTTGGACTTCAATAAACAGAAAGTTGGGAGCATTCGTGGGTTCGAGGGCATAGCCCTGTGCCCACTGACAAGTTCTATGACCTTGGGCCAGTTGATTAAGCTTTGTGTGCCTCAGTTTCCTCACCAGTAAAACAAAAGCTCCCTCGAAGGGTTGTTAGGAGCATGAAATGAGTTAGTATTTGTCCAGTGCTCAGCTGGCACTCTGATAAACATTATTTAAGTGTGTGTTTAATAAATAAATAAGCTGGGTTCACTGAAAAAAAAAAAAATTCAGTCACTCATTCATTTGTCCATTCAACATTTGTGGAGCACTGACTTATATTGTGCCATCTAGCTATTGGGGATACTACAGTCAGTGAGACAAAACTCCTTCTCTCATTAGGTTTATTTGACAGTAGAGAGCAGAAGAAATAAGGAACATATTTTCAAATATTGATAAGATCTCCAAAGGAAGGGGAAAAGTAAGGAAAATGTGATAGAGTACATGATAGGCAGGATGGACTTGAGAACAAAATGCATATAAAAGTTTGGGAAGGCCTCTGTGAGGAGGCAGTGCTTGTGCTGCGAGGTGACTCACTTTAAGGAGCCAGCTACATGAAGATCTGAGGAAGTGGAAATCACAGTGCCAATGAGGCTGGTACACTGTGAGCGAGGCATACTGAGGTAGACAGATGTCATTGAAAGTAGGTGGAACTCTTTCTAATATGAAGAGAAGCCATTTTCTAATGGTTGATTTTATTTACCCTCATCCCTTGTTTAATTTGAAAATGTGCAACATTCAGTTTCCTATTGGAAGCTTTTAAGGAGGAAGCCATGTCTATTACATTGGTGACATTAAAGCATTATAAATTCTTTGTGTTTTGTATGAATTTATGTTTTTGGAGACATTCTTCTGTCTCATTCCTAAATGATATAACATTATTATTGTAGTTAAGAAGTTTCTGTTACCTTAAGAATTCTTGAATATGAATTACTCTTTGAATTACTTAGCAAGGTTATAAACAAAATATACTGTCCTTCTTCTCTTCTTTGAGAGCTTATTTATCTAGTGGAGAACCATACACACAAACCAGTCATTTTATATGTGGTAAATGTCACAATAGAGGTATATGTATAATATTTTTTGAATATAGAAAGGTGGTATTATACCTGGGGGTGGGAAAGTCATCAAAAATATTCATTCTACGAAGATTTTCATCCTGCTTTTTGAAACATAGTAGGAGGTATCAATCCAGAGAAGGCAATGGCACCCCACTCCAGTACTCTTGCCTGGAAAATCCCATGGACAGAGGGGCCTGGTGGGCTGCAGTCCATGGGGTCGCTAGGAGTCGGACATGACTGAGCGACTTCACTTTATTTTTTCACTTTCATGCATTGGAGAAGGAAATGGCAACCCACTCCAGTGTTCTTGCCTGAAGAATCCCAGGGACGGGGGAGCCTGGTGGGCTGCCGTCTCTGGGGTCACACAGAGTTGGACATGACTGAAGAGACTTAGCAGCAGCAGTAGCAGGAGGTATCAATCACTATTTGAACAGAGATGCTTATGCTGCAAAAAAAGAGAAAGAAAAATCTTTACAAAGATTTTATGACTTCCAGCAATATAGCAAAATAAATAAGTGGTATCTAACTTATACACTGGAAAGTAAAATTTCTCTTCTAAATGGAGGATGAATAAGCATTCTGGTGCTCTTTGTTACTGCTGCCTTTTCCCTCTTCTGTTTTCTCTAAGTTGTTATCTCCTGTTTTTGTAAGCGTACGTGTGGTGGGAAGATAAAATGCTAAAAGTTTTAAAGGAAGACTTCATAGAAAGTTTGATTTGTTTATTTTTTGAAGGGTGTGTCATTTTAAAAAGGTAATTGATTTATTTCTGTGCTGGTGATAGCATCTTCTGAGGTTCTCAGCTGAGAGCTTAGATCTTTCAGTAGTGAAAGCAGGCATTCTTTTCTTCTTCGTGATCGTACGATGGCAACTTTTGGTTTTTCATCATTTACTGTGATATCAGCTGTGGATTTCCAGAATACCCTTCTCATACTGAGAATGTTCCCTTATATTACTAGTTTTCTGAGTGGTTTTTTGATCACGGAAGTTTGGTGGATTTTTTCAAACTTTTATCTGTGTTGGTTGAGATACTCATGTGATACCCTCCACTCTTCATTTTAATGTGGTATGTTACATTGATTGATTTTCTTATATTGAACCACTTTTTTATCTTTTAAAAAATACTTTAACTTATTTATTTGGCTGCTCTGGGTCTTAGTTGTAGCATGTAAGATCTTTTTGTTGTGGCATGTGAACTTCTCAGTTATGGCATGTGAAATCTAGTTCCCTGACCAGGGATTGAACCCCGGCCAAGTGCATTGAGAGTGCAAAGTTTTAGCCACTGGACTGCCAGGAAAATCCCCATCTATTTATTCCTAAAACTTACTTGCGAAATGCTGGACCGGAAGAAACACAGGCTGGAATCAAGATTGCCGGGAGAAATATCAATAACCTCAGATATGCAGATGACACCACCCTTATGGCAGAAAGTGAAGAGGAACTAAAAAGCCTCCTGATGAAAGTGAAAGTGGAGAGTGAAAAAGTTGGCTTAAAGCTCAACATTCAGAAAATGAAGATCATGGCATGTGGTCCCACCACTTCATGGGAAATAGATGGGGAAACAGTAGAAACAGTGTCAGACTTTATTTTTTGGGGCTCCAAAATCACTGCAGATGGTGACTGCAGCCATGAAATTAAAAGACACTTACTCCTTGGAAGGAAAGTTATGACCAACCTAGATAGCATATTCAAAGCAGAGACATTACTTTGCCAACAAAGGTTCGTCTAGTCAAGGCTATGGTTTTTCCAGTGGTCGTGTATGGATGTGAGAGTTGGACTGTGAAGAAGGCTGAGCGCCAAAGAATTGATGCTTTTGAACTTTGTTTGTTGGAGAAGACTCTTGAGAGTCCCTTGGACTGCAAGGGGATCCAACCAGTCCATTCTGAAGGAGATCAGCCCTGGGATTTCTTTGGAAGGAATGATGCTGAAGCCGAAACTGCAGTACTTTGGCCACCTCATGCGAAGAGTTGACTCATTGGAAAAGACTCTGATGCTGGGAGGGGTTGGGGGCAGGAGGAGAAGGGGACGACAGAGGATGAGATGGCTGGATGGCATCACTGACTCGATGGACGTGAGTCTGAGTGAACTCCAGGAGTTGGTGATGGACAGGGAGGCCTGGCGTGCTGCGATTCATGGGGTCGCAAAGAGTCAGACACGACTGAGCAACTGAACTGAACTACTCAAGTAAGCCTTTTCTCCCATTCCCAAATTGAACAAGATACCACCATGCTCCATCTAGAATGGAAAACTTCGACCACTCATATTATTTCATGTAGTTTCTATTTATAATTTATTTGCTTACATACTTTTTCATATTGTTAAAATGTTTTAAACCTTTTTTATAATAATGTATAATCTTATGAATCTCTTTAGAAAACAAAATCTGTAATCAGTTTTTGTATAATATATAATAAGTTTATTTTCAGTAAAAACTATGTTAGTTAAGTACATCAATAAATATAATATCCCCATTTAAATTTAATATTTGATAATTTTTAATATATAAAGGTAATTTTCTTCTACTTTATAAGGGATACAATTTCAATTTATTTAATTATATAAGACAGACTTTATCAACTTTTAAACCAGGCATCTGGTTTAAATCAAGATTGCTGGGAGAAATATCAATAACCTTAGATATGCAAATGATACCACCCTTATAGCAGAAAGTGAAGAAGAACTAAAGAGCCTCTTGATGAAAGTGAAAGAGGAGAGTGAAAAAGTTGGCTTAAAGCTCAGCATTCAGAAAACTAAGATCATGGCATCCGGTCCGATCACTTCATGGCAAATAGTTGGGGAAACAGTGGCTGACTGTTTTTCTGGGCTCCAAAATCACTGCAGATGGTGATTGCAGCCATGACATTAAAAGATGCTTACTCCTTGGAAGGAAAGTTATGACCAACCTAGACAGCATATTAAAAAGCAGAGACATTACTTTGTCAACAAAGGTCCATCTAATTAAGGCTATGGTTTTTCCAGTGGTCATGTATGGATGTGAGTGTTGGACTATAAAGAAAACTGAGCACCGAAGAATTGGTGCTTTTGAATTTTGTTTGTTGGAGAAGACTCCCGAGAGTCCCTTGGACTGCAAGGAGATCCAACCAGTCCATCCATCCTAAAGATCAGTCCTGGGTGTTCATTGGCAGGACTGATGTTGAAGCTGCAACTCCAATACTTTGGCCACCTGATGCGAAAAGCTGACTCATTGGGAAAGACCTTGATGATGGGAAAGATTGAGGGCAGGAAGAGAAGGGGACGACAGAGGATGAGATGGTTTAATGGCATCACTGATGCAATGGACATGAGTTTGAGTAAGCTCTGGGAGTTGGCGTGCTGCAGTCCATGGGATCACAGAGTCGGACATGACTGAGCAACTAAACTGAACTGATACATATATATATATATATATATATATATATATGGGCTTCCCAGGTGCTGCTGCTGCTGCTGCTGCTGCTAAGTTGCTTCAGTTGTGTCCAACTCTGTGCGACCCCATAGACGGCAGCCCACCAGGCTCCCCTGTCCTTGGGATTCCCCAGGTGCTGCTAGTAGTAAAGAATCTGTCTGCCAGTGCAGGTAGATGCAAGAGACTCGGGTTTGATCTTGAGTCAAGAAGATCCCCTGGAGTAGGAGATGGTGACCCACGCCAGTATTTGCTGAAAAATTCTCATGGACAGAGGAGCTTGGTGGGCTATGGCCCATGGAATCACAAAGAGCCAGACATTACTGAGCAATTGTGCTCTAGCGTGTGCGTACGCGCGCACACACTTACACACACACACATATATACACCACATTTTCTTTATCCATTCATCCTCCAGTGGACACTTAAGTTGCTTCCATGTCCTCATTATTGTGATATCATCATTTTAAAATGACCGTTTATTTGGTTTATTAAGCATACGTTTAAATGTAACAGTATCACAGCAATTTAAAAACTTCAAAATTACTTTCATTTGCTAATGTTTGTACTTCTTACAGTATCAACAAATACACTGGTTTAGTTTTATAATTTTTGTCCTAATTCAGAAAAATATAATTTCAATCAGTTTGGTTTTTCATTTAAAGAGAATTATCATTACAGTTTTTTCTCTTTACATTGGTTTTTGCAATAATAAAGACATCTTGAGGTGCTGTATAAGAACTTTGAAGAGATGAATACAACTGTGATTCAATGAAGATCTTCTTGGGGTGATTTGGCTGACATCGTTTTGTGTCCTCATTGGCTTTCATTTCTCTGTTAATGCAGCTCATGCTTCTATAACAACTTAAAAAAATGTAAAATAACATGGAAATCTTCATGGCAACCATGCCAGTTTTCAGGTGTCATACACGGATTGAATATCATTAGTGTTCATGTTATATACATTTAAGGTTCTCAGCCTATTCCTTATTGCTTTCTGAGAAAGTTATTATCTCTATTATTTAAAATAGATTTACAAGCTCACTATTTCCTTACTTAAAAATATAAACACTATGAAACAATTTATGAAACTTCTTGAGAACTTTTAACTTACCAATATTGAATTATAAGCTCTTTGTGGACAAAACTGTCTTCTTCGCATTTGTCTGTTTGGTGTTGAAACTTAAGTTCTCTAACCTGTTTCAAAAATCCAGGTATTTGTTGGATTAAGTAGGTTTCTAAACGTGTAAGTATAGTTATTTACTCATATTCAGCATATCTGTATATAATGTTACTCAAACTGTGATATAGATACTTTCTATTAATTTTTTATAAAAAGCACTATTTGAAGAGGGATAAATAAATGAGGACTTGGGGACCAAACTAATTATCAGATCTCTATAGTAGCAGTAACTCATTTAGATCATTGCCTCACAGATATCATCAGCATTGGTTAAAGAATCTATTGGACAATTGCAGTAATTCCAGACCACTTTTTAATGTGGATTTCACTTGGAGAGGTGGGAAAAGAGTTGATTTTATTTTAGTTAAATGTTAATAATTCAAAGAGGATATTTATATCTTTGAAGAAAGCTGAATTCATTATTATCTGAAGTTGTACTTGCCCTTTTACAAGAAACACTATTTCTAATCTATTTTGTCGATTTTAAGTATTGTATTGTGATCATTTTTGTATACTGAATATTGGACTTACTAGGCAAACTGGAGAAGGTAAATTATTAGCAATTATACTCTTCAAATAAAATAAAAGTATATTTTAAGAAGAAAGAAGTCTTCTTGAAGATTAAAAAATCTGTGAGTGCATAGAAATTTTTTTTCCAAAGAATAAAAATTTACCACACTGTAACATGTGTAGCACCTGCGAATTTAATTATATCTCTAGTTGAATATAATCTTATGCGAAGAGTTGACTCATTGGGGAAGACTCTGATGCTGGGAGGGATTGGGGGCGGGAGGAGAAGGGGATGACAGAGGATGAGATGGCTGGATGGCATCACTGACTCGATGGACGTGAGTCTGGGTGAACTCCGGGAGTTGGTGATGGACAAGGAGGCCTGGCATACTGTGATTCATGGGGTCGCAAGGAGTCGGACACGACTGAGCAACTGAACTGAACAGAACTGAATCTTAATAATATTAAGTACTGAGAAATTAATACTAATAAGCTCTGATATGCTATTTTAATTATTATAAGCATGCCTAATGGAAGAAAGGAATAAGGCTTTACTAGAAGTTGACTTTTCCCTTTTGTATGTTTGTTAAATTTAAGTACTGTTTCTGAAATAAATTAAAATTATAACAATATAAAATTATTTTAGAGTACAAATTATTTCAGAATATGATTTTAGTTGTAATTTAATGTTTAGAAAAAATGTTTTGTTTTACACATACCTTTAGAAGCACACTTTATAAATATTCCATTTTTAATCATGACATTGGAATAAATATGAATTTTTTTCTTGTAATTATGAGTATTGTATGAAAATTAGTATGAAATATGAATAAAATTTTGATGAGAATATAGCTTCTCTTTTTAAAGAAACTTTTTAATAATATTTTCACCTTTACCCAAAGTTTATATCCCATTACATTTTAAAAATTACACTTCAGGGTTCATCTCCCCTTTGAAATGACATTAGCTAATGATTTTCTTTGTATGTGGATTAGTCTATCAAAAGGCAATTTTTATATTATTTTACATACCTTCCTTTTATCTCACCAATGAAATTATAATAAGCTTAAACACGGACACTGTTCTCTTTGGTTTTCCCTTGTGTGCGTGTTCTGTTGCATCCAACTCTTTGTGACCCTGTGGACTGTAGCCGTCCAGGCTCCTCTGTCCGTGGAATTTTCCTGACAAAAATACTGAAGTGGATTGCCATTTCCTTCTCCAGGGGATCTTCCTGACACAGGGATCAAACCCACGTCTCCTACATTGGCAGGCAGATTCTTTACCACTTAGCCACCTATGGAAGCCCTTTGGTGAATTTCCCTTAGTTCCTAGTAAAAAGGGTTTAATAAGTTAGCTAACACACAGTGTAGGATCAAAATGCAAGGTTAGTTCTGTAATTGCTACTTTTCCCTTTATTTTAGGGCACTTATGTTTTGGTTGTATCTGTAGGTGAAAATAATCATTTTAATTATTTTTGGATGAAATACTTTGTATTTCTCAACTTTTCATATGTACAAAAATGTTAAATCTTCAGCCAGGATTAAGACTATTTCAAAAGACTGCCTGTACAGCTTCAATTTTGTTCAGACTTTAATATGATTTGTTATATATAAAACTGAAAAGAATTTTAAAGTCTTTGATAGTCAATACTCTCATTTTAGAAAACCAAATATTTGCCAGCCAATTTATAGCAGACAGTCCAGCATAAGGAAACTAATTCCTAATGCAGTTTTTTTTCTTCTGAAAATCAGATGATTTTATTTCTTTTTAATATATTATTTTTCATATTATTTTATAAAGATGACCATATTTCTTATCTATTTCTGTTAATAGTATCACCATTTCCCACATCAGTCTGTGAACCCTATTGTCATTCTGCATTACTGTCCTTCCTCTGGCTCTAGATAACCAGACTTAAAACTGGCTGTGTTCTAGCTTCAGTATTTTTGCCTTTGTTGTCCTGTCATTTCCACCACCACCCTAATCAGGTGTGTTTAGATTACTCTCTTAGTTTACTTACCAGCTTCTCTGTCTCCAGGGTCATGTCTCCTCTTCTAGTCATTAAGCATCGTCATATCAACATATTAACATATTTGAAATCATTATTTCTTTTTCCATGTCCTTGTTTATACTATTCCCACTTTTGTGAAGATTCTTTTTCTACCTCTGCTTATATTTTCAAATGTTGCATATCCTTTAAGACCCAACACAAATAGCATTTCCTTTTCAGTGCTAGCACCCACCTAAAAGGAGTGCCGCTTGAAAATCTAGGGTAGTATCTGTAGGGTTAGTGTCTATACTCATTTAATGACTAGACTTAAGGTATCCTATTATCATAGAGTGCTAGAGCAGGAAGAGTCTTTAGACATGGCTCATTCTAGTCACCTCACTTTGCAGGTGAGTAAGTGGTTTTTCTAGATAAATGACTAAGTACTTGGAAGGCTCAGAGCAAAGATGTAATTAGACTTGTCTCTTAATCTTTAATCCAGAATTTCTTCTTCTATAACATACTTACTTCCTCTCACCGTAAAATACCTTGTCTTTTTATATGGTTTTTCAGGAGTGTATTCATTATTTCCTCTACTTGAGGCCGAGAATCTTGTTTTAAACTTTTTTATACTCCCCTCATGCGAAGAGCTGACTCATTGGAAAAGACTCTGATGCTGGGAGGGATTGGGGGCAGGAGGAGAAGGGGACGACAGGATGAGATGGCTGGATGGCATCACTGACTCGATGGACGTGAGTTTGAGTGAACTCCGGGAGTTGGTGATGGACAGGGAGGCCTGGTGTGCTGCAATTCATGGGGTCTCAAAGAGTCGGACATGACTGAGCGACTGAACTGAACTGAACTGATACTCCTCTTAATGTTTTGCACAGAGTAGGTCTTAATTAATTGTTTTGTAGAGAATTGCTTTTGCTTTCAGATAAAAGCAGTATTTTGAGAAAGGTTATGATTTCCACTTTTATGAATATTAATGGAATTATACTTCTTTTGTTTAAAAGAAACAGAAGAATTTTTTAATAGTTTTTAACAATTTGCATCTATTTCCACCAAACAAAAATAGTAGAAAATAACAAAATGTAATTGAAAATTTTTCTTTCATTGCTAAATAATTGGGTTTCACTTGTTTACAGTGTTAAGAACACAGATCTGAGTGCAAAACTAGAAACTTTATCAACAATTGTTCATTGCTTTAATGTTTCCCATTTTTAAGAAATGTTTTATATGAAATAATTTTATAGCAGAGTATATTAAATGAAAAAATGATATAGTTCTGTTGTCTTACTTATTAAGCCATTACTGAAAACTACTTAATACAGTCTTTTCACATTTTAAAATTTTATGAATATATCTGATTTAAAGCAAGTAAGTAAAGCAACAAAAATTATAGCAAATATATACACTTTAAAATTCCTTTACAACTCTGCATGAATAAAAATGGTACATTATAGGCCAGTTTAAATACCTATCAGGTGAATAAAGCATGGGCTTCATGCTTATAGTTGAGGATATATATATCATCTGCATTAGATATATTACTAGAGGTGATGTCAAGGTGAAAGCAGGCTTGCAGAATGGTTGGAAATCATTGATATTCTGACTTGGAGGCTGTAAATGGCTCAGTGGCAGATGGAGTCTTTGTCAAGGAAGAAAAATGGCAGCTTTGGAGTATCATAGATGTTTTGCTAGCAGCTCAGCACACAGTCTGTGACCTTCTAGTATTCAGGAGTCTTTCTTATTCCTCTCATAAATTGTCTTCAGCTTTTATTCACGGAACATAGATAAACAGTACTTATTTTAGTACAAATCGAGGTGTTTCATTATAGAGAAATATAAATATGTTTTATTATCTGATTCTTAAATTAAGCTTTTAAGGGAACATGCATTTTTTTGGAATCAGAAATCTTTCTCATTTAGTTTGCAAGAGTAAAAACAATAGAGTTTAATTTAAAAAGTGTATTTTTAGAATTACAGAATATTAAAGCTAGAAAATATGTTAAAAGTCCTAGACAAACTTTCTCATTTTAAAGGCACTGAGTCTCATAGACTGTGATTCAACCAAGGTCACTAAATTAGTCCATGAAAAATGTTAGGTGACTCTTAAATTATGACTTGTTACATATATAAAATAGCTTTAGTTATGAAGGTAAAAGAAACTAGTCTTTTTGAATAAAACTTAGAATAACACAGAATACACCTACTTATTCATGACAGCTGCATAATGAGCATATATAATTTTTCAGACTTTTATTTACTATTCAACTGCACATATTTTTATTGGAAGGAATTCAGGTTTTTCATTTTAATCACCATCAGATTGCTGTACAGAAAAAATTTTGTTGAATGAGGAGTTTATACCTGGGTCAAATATATATTTTGTGTTGACTTATTTGTATATTTTTAAAAGCCCTTTCTTTTGGAAGTAGCGTTTCATATTAAAATATTTGAGGGTTTTATAGATGTTATACTGAGATGTTTTGAAGTATTGTTGCATGTATTAGTGAGAAATCCAGTTTTTAGGGGAATATAGGTCCCCATGAGAGTATACTACCATGGGGCGTTTATTCAGTTGAACAGCTGACTTATATTGAAGAGTAATAAGTCATGGCTAAAATTAAAAATGGGAAGCGCCACACAACTTAAAACTTACTAAAGCATTCGACAGTTGTTAAAGTTATAGAAAGGAATCTCTGTACATTGTGGAAGAAAACTACCCTTTGTTCTGGAATGTCAAGGTTACTGTATTCAATACTTCAATTTGTAGTCTTCCTCAGTCCAGTGTCTAAAAAAGTAGAGTTAAAGAGAAATTTAACGGTTATTCAAAGTAGTGTCCATGCATTTTCTAAAGGTAAAATTACCCAATATTCCAATTATTTTTGATGAGGAGAAAAATTTGAAATATTGTAGCTGAAAGCTTTCAAAATCTCAAAGTAATTTTTTCTTTTGTTTTCTCTTTTGAAGGATAAAACCAGCTCAGTTCAATTCAGTTCCGTCCCTCAGTCGTATCTGACTCTTTGCGACCCCATGAACGGCAGCACACCAGGCCGCCCTGTCCATCACCAACTCCTGGAGTTTACCCAAACTCATGTCCATTGAGTCAGTGATGCCATCCAACCATCTCATCCTCTGTTATCCCCTTCTCGCGCCTTCAATCTTTTCCAACATCAGGGTCTTTTCAAATGAGTCAGCTCTTTGCATTAAGTGGCCAAAATATTGGAGTTTTCAGCTTCAACATCAGTTCTTCCAATGAACACCCAGGACTGATCTCCTTTAGGATGAACTGGTTGGATCTCTTTGCAGTCCAAGGGACTCTCAAGAGTCTTCTCCAACACCACATTTCAAAAGCATCAATTCTTCAGTGCTCAGCTTTCTTTATAGTCCAACTCTCACATCCATACATGACTATTGGAAAAACCATAGCCTTGACTAGATGGACCTTTGTTGGCAAAGTAATGTCTCTGCTTTTTAATATGCTGTCTAGATTGGTCATAACTTTGCTTCCAAGGAGTAAGCATCTTTTAATTTCATGGCTGCAGTTACCATCTGCTGTGATTTTGGAGCCCCCCAAAATAAAATCAGCCACTGTGTCCACTGTTTCTCCATCTATTTCCCATGAAGTGATGGGACGAGATGCCATGATTTTAGCTGTCTGAATGTTGAGCTTTAAGCCAATGTTTTCACTCTCCTCTTTCACTTTCATCAAGAGGCTCTTTAGTTCTTCTTCACTTTCTGCCATCTGCTACTGCTACTGCTAAGTCACTACAGTCGTTTCCAACTCTGTGTGACCCCGTAGACGGAAGCCCACCAGGCTCCACCATCCCTGGGATTCTCCAGGCAAGAACACTGGATTGTGTTGCCATTTCCTTCTCCAGTGCGTCAAAGTGAAAAGTGAAAGTGAATTTGCTCAGTCATGTCCGACTCTTAGCGACCCCATGGACTGCAGCCTACCAGGCTCCTCCGTCCATGGGATTTTCCAGGCAAGAGTACTGGAGTGGAGTGCCACTGCCTTCTCCAATCTGCATATCTGAGGTTACTGATATTTCTCCTGGCAATCTTGATTCCAGCTTGTGCTTCCTCCAACTCAGTGTTTCTCATGATGTATTCTGCATGTAGGTTAAATAAGCAGGGTGACAATATACAGCCTTGATGTACTCCTTTTCCTATTTGGAACCAGTCTGTTGTTCCATGTCCAGTTCTAACTGTTGCTTCCTGACCTGCATACAGATTTCTCAAGAAGCAGGTCAGGTTGTCTGGTATTCCCATCTCTTTCAGAATTTTCCACAGTTTATTGTGATCCACACAGTCAAAGGCTTTGGCATAATCAATAAAGGAGAAATAGATGTTTTTCTGGAACTCTCTTGATTTTTCGATGATCCAGTGGATGTTGGCAATTTGATCTCTGGTTCCTCTGCCTTTTCTAAATCGAGCTTGAACATCTGGAATTTCACAGTTCATGTATTGCTGAAGCCTGGCTTGGAGAATTTTGAGCATTACTTTACTAGCGTGTTAGATGAGTGCAATTATGTGGTAGTTCGAACATTCTTTGGCATTGCCTTTCTTAGGGATTGGAATGAAAACTGACCTTTTCCAGTCCTGTGACCACTGCTGAGTTTTCCAAATTTGCTGGCATATTGAGTGCAGCACTTTAACAGCATCATCTTTCAGGATTTGAAATAGCTCAACTGGAATTCCATCACCTCCACTAGCTTTGTTCGTAGTGATGCTTTCTAAGGCAATATTTTCTAAGATATTCTAAGATATAATATTCTAAAATATTAGAAATATTTTCTAATTTCACATCCAGGATGTCTGGCTCTAGGTGAGTGATCACACCATCGTGATTATCTTGGTCATGAACATCTTTTTTGTATAGTTCTTCTGTGTATTCTTGCCACCTCTTGTTAATATCTTCTGCTTCTGTTAGGTCCATACCATTTCTGTCCTTTATCGAGCCCATCTTTGCATGAAATGTTCCCTTGCATGAAATGTTCTCTAATTTTCTTGAAGAGATCTCTAGTCTTTCCCATTCTGTTGTTTTCCTCTATTTCTTTGCATTGAACGCTGAGGAAGGCTTTCTTATCTCTCCTTGCTATTCTTTGGAACTCTGCATTCAAATGCATATATCTTTCCTTTTCTCCTTTGCTTTTTGCTTCTTTTCTTTTCACAGCTCCTCAGACAGGCCTCCTCAGATGGTCATTTTGCTTTTTGCCATTTCTTTTTCTTGGGGATGGTCTTAATGTACAATGTCACGAACCTCCATCCATAGTTTATCAGGCACTCTGTCTATCAGATCTAGTTTATTAACAGATAGAACGTGGGTGTAAAAATAGTAACCATAATGTCATAAAAGAGAATACTATTCCTATAATGGAATGGTTAAGAGGTAGCTATTTCACATATTATCTACTTTAATATGAAGTAAATACACTCAGATAGAGGTAACATGATGGTTACTAAAGCATTCAGTAACTAAGGAGTGCCTAGTACGTGCAAGTGCTAGGGATAAGGCAGTGAACAAAACTCTACACACATGGGGCTTACAGTTTATGAGTGAAAGAGATTAATAGTTAATAAACTAATATTTACTGTGTTAGATGGCAATCAACACTGTAAAAAAAAATCAAGCGTATTGCATTGTGAGTTGTGGGTTTGGTATTTACTATAGGGTCGTTATTATAGCATAGCCCTTCTAAGATTACAGTTTGAGTTCTTAAGAAAGTTAAGAAGTGAGTCATGCATATATCTGCGTGATGATTATTCCAAAGAAAACAGCAAATGCCAAGACAATGAGGCAGGTTGTACTTGGCATATTCCAGTAACAATAAGGAAACCAGTGTGGTTGGAGTGGTGTGAGTGATGAAAGGGAGTAATAAATGAAGCTAGAGATTTCACATATATCTACTTTTAAGAATTGTCTTTTTAAAAAGAAAATACTGAAAAAAATTATGCTGTAAGTTTAACCAAAACTCATGTTGCTAAACCAGCGATCCCCAGAGTAGTTTTGGTTGAGTGAATATTGCTTAATAAAAAGATTCCATGGTCAAGTAACGCAAAACCTAGGGTTAATGTTAAAGGTTAAAGGTTTTGCTTGTGCTTGTGTTTAGGCACATCTTTTAATGTGCTAAGTTGTTTTGAGAATCTCCAGCCTTTCTGTCCCTTCCTTTAAAGAATTTCTTAAGGGGCTAGTGTTTTTCAGTGCTTTGGTAAATGCTGTATTATACAGTCCTACTGATTATCTGGCTTCCCTGGTAGCTCTGCTGGTAAATAATCTGCCTGCAATGCAGGAGACCCTGGTTTGAGTCCCGAGTTGGGAAGATTCCCTGGAGAAGTGATAGGCTACCCACTCTAGTATTCTTGCCTAGAGAATCCCCGGGGAAAGAGGAGGCTGGCAGGCTACATCCATGGCGTTGCAAAGAGTTGGACATGACTGAGCGACTAAGCACAGCACAGCACTGATTAATTGTTGGTTACTAAAAGGATTTTCCACAATTGCTGTTTCATAATCTCTATGCTTTAAGCCAGCATTTCTCTTTGCCTGCTTTTTCAGTAAAAGTACTTCTTTTTTGTTTTCTTAAATAGTTCTTAAATCCATCCTGTTTTCTCTATTCATGATGCCTAAATTCTTATATAGGTTTGCATCATGCGTCACCTGGGCTGTCACAGTAGAATCCTTTTCTAGCATCCCATTGTTGTTTTTTGTCAGTCACTCTGCTGCTGCTGCTGCTGCTAAGTCACTTCAGTTGTGTCCGACTCTGTGTGACCCCATAGACGGCAGCCCCCCAGGCTCCCCCATCCCTGGGATTCTCCAGGCAAGAACACTGGAGTGGGTTGCCATTTCCTTCTCCAATGCATGAAAGTGAAAAGTGAAAGTGAAGTCACTCAGTTGTGTCCAACTCTTTGAGACCCCATGGACTGTAGCCTACGAGGCTCCTCCATCCATGGGAGTTTCCAGGCAAGAGTACTGCAGAACCAAAAATAAATAAATAGTTTTTGTTGTTTTTGTTAAAAACTATATTCTACTCTTGGAGATTGTGAAACATGATGCAGATTTGTATCAGGCAGAGTCCAACCAGAGAAAGAGGACCAGTATGGTAGATAGAAAGTAGATGGATTTACTGCAAGGAGTTGGTTAATGCCGTTATGGAGGCTGGCCAGACAAGCCTGATATGGGAAGGAAGGGCAGGCTGTCAGGGAGGGCAGGCTGAAGCTCCCTGGCCTGGGGCACAGCTCTAGGCCATAGGCAGCACTTCAGTAACTCAGTCCTGTCCAACTCTTTACGACCCCGTGGACTGCAGCACACCAGGCTCCTCTGTCCTCCACTATTTCCTGTAGTTCGCTCAGTTTCATGTCCATTAAGTCGGTGATGCTATCTAACCATCTCATCCTCTGCTGCCTCCTTTTCCTTTTGCTTCCAGTCTTTCCCAGCATCTGAGTCTTTTCTAATGAGTCAGCTCTTGGCATCAGGGGGCCAAATTGTTGGAGCTTCAGCTTCAGCATCAGTCCTTCCAATGAATATTCAGGACTGATTTCTTTTAGGATTGATGGATTTGATCTTGCTGTCCAAGGGACTCTCAAGAGTCTCCTCCAGCACCACAATTCAAAAGTATCAATTCTTCAGCACTCAGCCTTCTTTTTTTTTTTTTTTATTAGAGATATGGTATATTTACAGAAAATTCCATCTGGAGTGATAAGTGAAATTCTTCCCAGTTTCTCTTAAATCAACATTTGTTAAGTACCTAATCTGTGTAGATTTGTGACAATAGCTATTCTTTTTTTTTTTTTTTTTCCTAATTTTATTTTATTTTTAAACTTCACATGATTGTATTAGTTTTGACAAATATCAAAATGAATCCGCCACAGGTATACATGTGTTCCCCATCCTGAACCCTCCTCCCTCCCCATACCATCCCTCTGGGTCGTCCCAGTGCACTAGCCCCAAGCATCCAGTATCGTGCATCGAACCTGGACTGGCAACTCGTTTCTTACATGATATTTTACATGTTTCAATGCCATTCTCCCAAATCTTCCCACCCTCTCCCTCTCCCACAGAGTCCATAAGACTGATCTATACATCAGTGTCTCTTTTGCTGTCTCGTACACCGGGTTATTGTTACCATCTTTCTAAATTCCATATATATGCGTAAGTATACTGTATTTATGTTTTTCCTTCTGGCTTACTTCACTCTGTATAATAGGCTCCAGTTTCATCCACCTCATTAGAACTGATTCAAATGTATTCTTTTTAATGGCTGAGTAATACTCCATTGTGTATAAGTACCACTGCTTTCTTATCCATTCATCTGCTGATGGACATCTAGGTTGCTTCCATGTCCTGGCTATTATAAACAGTGCTGCGATGAACATTGGGGTACACGTGTCTCTTTCCCTTCTGGTTTCCTCAGTGTATATGCCCAGCAGTGGGATTGCTGGATCATAAGGCAGTTCTATTTCCAGTTTTTTAAGGAATCTCCACACTGTTCTCCATAGTGGCTATACTAGTTTGCATTCCCACCAACAGTGTAAGAGGGTTCCCTTTTCTCCACACCCTCTCCAGCATTTATTATTTGTAGACTTTTGGATGGCAGCCATTCTGACTGGTGTGAAATGGTACCTCATAGTGGTTTTGATTTGCATTTCTCTGTTATGAGTGATGTTGAGCATCTTTTCATGTGTTTGTTAGCCATCTGTATGTCTTCTTTGGAGAAATGTCTATTTAGTTCTTTGGCCCATTTTTTGATTGGGTCGTTTATTTTTCTGGAGTTGAGCTGTAGGAGTTCCTTGTATATTTTTGAGATTAGTTGTTTGTCGGTTGTTTCATTTGCTATTATTTTCTCCCATTCTGAAGGCTGTCTTTTCACCTTGCTGATAGTTTCCTTTGATGTGCAGATCGCTTTGGCTATTCGAGGTTTTTTGTATTTCCATATAAATTGTGAAATTATTTGTTCTAGCTCTGTGAAGAATACTGTTGGTAGCTTGATAGGGATTGCGTTGAATCTATAAATTGCTTTGGGTAGTATACTCATTTTCACTATATTGATTCTTCCAATCCATGAACATGGTATATTTCTCCATCTATTAGTGTCCTCTTTGATTTCTTTCACCAGTGTTTTATAGTTTTCTATATATAGGTCTTTAGTTTCTTTAGGTAGATATATTCCTAAGTATTTTATTCTTTCCGTTGCAATGGTGAATGGAATTGTTTCCTTAATTTCTCTTTCTGTTTTCTCATTATTAGTGTATAGGAATGCAAGGGATTTCTGTGTGTTGATTTTATATCCTGCAACTTTACTATAGTCATTGATTATTTCTAGTAATTTTCTGGAAGAATGGAACTGGAGGAATCAACCTACCTGACTTCAGGCTCTACTACAAAGCCACAGTTATCAAGACAGTATGGTACTGGCACAAAGACAGAAATATTGATCAATGGAATAAAATAGAAAGCCCAGAGATAAATCCACGCACATATGGACACCTTATCTTTGACAAAGGAGGCAAGAATATACAATGGATTAAAGACAATCTCTTTAACAAGTGGTGCTGGGAAATCTGGTCAACCACTTGTAAAAGAATGAAACTAGACCACTTTCTAACACCATACACAAAAATAAACTCAAAATGGATTAAAGATCTCAACGTAAGACCAGAAACTATAAAACTCCTAGAGGAGAACATAGGCAAAACACTCTCCGACATACATCACAGCAGGATCCTCTATGACCCACCTCCCAGAATATTGGAAATAAAAGCAAAAATAAACAAATGGGACCTAATTAACCTCAGCCTTCTTTTTTATCCAGCTCTCAACATCCATACATGACTACTGGAAAAACCGTATCTTTGACTATATGGACTTATAGTCATTTTGTTGGCAAAATGATGTTTCTGCTTCTTAATATGCTGCCTAGGTTTATCATAGCTTTCCTTCCCAGGAACAAGCGTCTTTTAAGTTCATGGCTGCAGTCACTGTCTCAGTGATTTTGGAGCCCAAGAAAGGAAAATCTGTCACTTTTTCCGCTTTTTCCTCTTCTGTTTGCCATGAAGTGGTGGGACCAGATGCCATGATCTTAGTTTTTTGAATGCTGACCTTCAAGCCAGCTTTTTCACTCTTCTCTTTCCCTTCATCTAGAGGCTTTTTAGTTGCTCTTCACTTTCTGCCATTAAAGTGGTATCATCTGCATATCTGAGGCACTCTATCAGATCTAATCCCTTGAATCTGTTCATCACCTCAGCTGTATAAAGGATTTTATTTAGGTCATACCTGAATGGCCTAGTGGCTTTCCCAGCTTTCTTCAGTTTAAGCCTGAAGTTTGCAATCAGAAGTTCATGATCTGAGCCACAGTCAGCTGCAGGTCTTATTTTTACTGAATGTATGTGTGTTAGTTGCTTAGTTGTGTCCGACTCTTTGTGACCCCACAGACTGCAGCCCTCCAGGCTCCTCTTTCCATGGATTTCTCCAGTCAAGAATACTGGAGTGAGTAGCCATTCCCTTCTCCAAGAGATCTTCCTGACCAAGGAATCGAACCCTGGTCTTCTGCTTTGCAGATGAATTCTTTACTGTCTGAGCTGCCAAGGAAGCCAGTCAGTTCCAGGTCTTATTTTTACTGACTCTATAGAGTTTCTCTATCTTTGGCTGCAAAGAACATAATCAATCTAATTTTGGTATTGACCGTGTGGTGATGTTCATGTGTAGAGTCATCTCTTGGGTTGTTGAAAAAGGGTGTTTGCTATACCAGAGTGTTCTCTTGACAAAACTGTCTTAGCCTTTGCCCTGCTTCATTTTGTACTCCAAGGCCAAACTTGACTATTATTCTGTGCATCTTTTGACTTCTTCCTTTGGCATTCCAATCCCCTGTGATGAAAAGGACATATCTTTTTGGTATTAGTTCTAGAAGGCATTGCAGGTCTTCATATAACTGGTCCATTTCAGCTTCTTTGGCAATTAGTAGTTGAGGCATAGACTTGAATTACTGAGATGTTGAATGGTTTGCCTTAGAAACCAACTGAGATCATTCTTTGGTTTTTGACATTGTTTCCAAGTATTGCATTTCAGACTTTTTTGTTGACTATGGGGGTATTCCATTTCTTCTAAGGGATTTTTGCCCACAGTAGAACATATAATAGTCATCTGAATTAAATTCATCCATTCTCCTCGATTGTAGTTCACTGATTCCTAAAATGTCAATGTTTACTCTTGCCATCTCCTGCTTGGCCACGTCCAGTTTACATTGATTCATGGATCTAGTGTTTCAGGTTCCTATGCAGTACAGTTCTTTACAGCTTCACATTAGTACAGAATAAAATTTAATCTCATTTATAGGGCATGTGAAATCTTCCACAATCTGTCTCCTGTCTAAATTTTGCATAAATTTCCCATACTTAGTATGTGCCAACTTTGAAACCATTTATACTTTGTTAAAGCAGGTAGTGTGTGTATAGCCGTTTTGCTTTTGTTCAGTGCTATCATTTCTTCCTGGCACAGCCTTCCCTCTGTGAGTAGTCATTCTTAAAAGTTTAGAACAGAGATACTGTTCTTCAAGAATACTTTCAAGCTTTTCCTGGCTAATTGAGGTACACCTATGTACAATTCTGTCAAAGCACTTAAAGCAATTAAGTAAAACTCCACTCTCTATATCCTGTACCTTTATCTATATCTTAAGTGCTTCATAATTTAAATGGGTAACTCTACTAAGTAGTTGAATACTTTCTGATAAACAGATCTATCGGTTTTCTTCTTTTGCAGTTCAAAGTCTGGAATAATTATAGATATAAATGTGCAACTTTTAGAAGAAAACATAAGGGAAAATCTGTAAGTTCTACCTTGGTGAAGAATTCTTACACATGACACAAAAAGGACAGCCCTTAAAAATTAGTTAATTGGACTTTACAAAAATTAAAACTGTTTAGTTTGCAAAATACCTGTTATGACAATGAAAAAATAAGACATATACTAAGAGAAAATACTGAAAAATCACATATCTGACAAAGGACTCCCATCTAGGTTATATAAAAACCCTCAAAACTCAACAATAAAAATGCCAGCAGTCTAATTAGAAAACTGGGCCAAAGACCTGAAGGAACATTTCACCAAAGAGGGTAACTAGATGTCAAATGAGAATATGAAAAGATATTCAACATCATTACCCATCGGAGAAATGCAAAATCGAAGTATCATTAGTCACTTATCAGATCAGCTAAAATAAAGATTAGTGACAATGTCAACCATCGGCAAGAATATGGAGAAATTGAGCTCTTATTCATTGTCAGGGGAAGTGTAAAATGGTACAACCACTCTGGAAAAATATTTGGCAGTATCTCTGAAACAAAAATAAAAACCTACATATATACTTAATACATGACCTAGCAACTGCACTCCAGAGCATTTATCCCAGAAAAATGACTGTATGTGGTTGTTCATAGAAGCTTTATTTATAATAGCCCAAGTTGGAAACTGTCAAAATGTCCTGTACAGTTTGGTGTGTCCAAACCATGGAATACTACTGAGCAATTAAAAAAAATCAACTGTTGATACACAAATCCTAAAGGACATTAAGCTCAGTGAAAAAAAGTCAATCTCAGAAGGCCACTCAATAATTCCATTTATGTAAGACAAAGTTCTAGAGATTGAGAACAAATTTGTGGTATTTGTGGTAACGTGGGGTTATGGATGGTGGGTGCGACTGTAAAGGAGTAGCATGAGAAAGATGTTTGTGGTGATGGAGTAGGTTTATACCTTGATTGCAGTGCTGGTTTCATGAATTTACACCTGGAATAAGATGAGTTAGAACTATACATACACTGTAGTTAGTTTCTTGGTTTCAATATTGACAATTTAATTATGTAAGTTGTAACCATTAGTAGGACCTGAGTGATGAGTATATGGGTTCTCACTGTACTATTTTGGCAACTTTCTGTAAATATATAGTTATTTCAAATTAATAGTTAAAAAATTATCTTTTTTTCTTCTACTCTTCCACCCATCTCTGAGAAAGAAACTGTTTGCCTTGCACCCCTCTGTTCACTGCAGCATTACTTACAACAGCCAAGACATAGAAGCAGCCTAATGTCCACTGAGGAATGAATGAAGAAGGAAAATATGTTATATATTTATAAAATGGAGTATTTTTCAGCCAAAAGAAGGAAATCTTGTCCTTTGCAGCAATGTGGATGGTTTAAGGGTATTATGCTAAATGAAATAAGACAGAAAAAGACAAATACTCTATGATCTCACTTATATATGGCATCTGAAAAAACAAAAACAAAAGTCCAAACTCATAGATACAATACAAAGAACAGATTAGTGGTTGCCAGAGGTGGGAGGTGGGTAAAACTGTTGAGGGTTGTAAAAAAAGTACAGGCTTCCAGTTATAAAGTAAGTCAATCCTGTTAAAAAATAAACACAGAAAAAATGTTTGCTTCTTTACTATGCCTAAGACTTTATTCATGCTTTTTTATTTTTATCCTCTTCTGTGTCATCCAGAGACTTGTTTCACTGACCATTCATAAGACATAGCCATCTTCTCCTTTCTTGATTGATTGATTTCAGATTGTCCTATCTCAAATAAAATGATAAATAGAACTAAACAAACCAAGAAAACCTTTACGTCATTCAAGTGATTGTACATTAAAGATATATATCCGTGTTAACATGTGTAGCTCTAGTTTATTTATTTTAACTGCTGTTTTGTTGTTCAGTCGCTCAGTCATGTCTGACTCTTTGTGACCCCATGGACTGCAGCATGCCAGGCTTCCCTGTCCTTCGCTGTCTCCCAGAGTTTGCTCAAACTCGTGTCCTTTGAATTGATGATGCCATGCAACTATCTCATCCTCTGTTGCCCTCTTCTCCTCTTGCGCTCAGTCTTTCCCAGCATCAGGGTCTTTTCCAATGAGTTGGCTCTTCACTATACATTTCATTATAAAAACACACCACGATCTTCTGTATTGTAGAATTTCACTACACAAATGATATTGTAGTTTATACTTTTGTATATGGCTTGCTATGCCTATGTATGAGAATTTTTCTGGGTTATATATCTGAAAGTGGAATTGCCATGGCATGGACTATCTACGGCTTTGATATTATGAAGTATTGCTTAATATTTTTCTACAGTGGTTATGAGTTAACACTGTAAGTACATAATAAGTGGATAAGAGATTTCCTTGTCTACATTTTCCCCAGCCTTTGGATTTTCCTTAAGTTTTGCCTTCCCATTCCATCTATGTATACATCTATGTAGAATCTACTTTGAAGTCCAATAGATTTACATCTCTAGTATAATTTTTTTCTTTCTTGCTCTTTGATCAATCAAGGAGTAAGAAAAGAACTGATTCATCTTATCTTTCATATTCGTATTCCATTTTCCATATCTCCATATTTCTGACTCTACTGCCACAATATTAGTTCAGACCCTTATTCTTGCCTAAACTATTTCAACAGACTGAATATTCTAATATCCATCTTGGAAATCTCTTTCTGTTGCAACTCATCCTACTTAAAACTGCTAGGTCAGTATTTCTAATGGAAGTAGTTTACTACTTTGGCAGTGTTGAATAAATTTAACACTTAAAGTGACATTCATAGTTGTTTCTAATAAGGTCCTAGAGTAACTTTTCAGCCACATCTCCTACTATTTTCTATATATGCCTTATATAGTAGCCAGACTAGATTATTCACTTATTATTGATTAATTCATCAAACCATAGATATTAAAAGCTTTTGTAATGCTATGTTGTTGTTGTTTGGTTGCTAAGTTGTGCTAGACTCTTTTTCAACCCCAGGGACTATAGCCCATCAGCCTCCTCTGTCCGTGGGATTTCCCAGGCAAGAATACTGGAGTGGGTTGCCATGTCTTTCTCCATGGTATCCCCTGGATCAGGAATTGAACGTGTGTCTTCTGCATTGGCAGGCAGATTCTTTACCACTGAGCTGCCAGAGAAGCCCTTCCCTACACTTAGGATGCTTTTTTCCCGTAGTTCCTCCACCTAGCCATCTTTTCCTTTCAAAAATCCTACATGCTTTTCAAGGCCTACTTAAGATGTTAGATTTCTACGAAGTTTTTCTAGTATCCTCAGTTAATTTTACTCCTATAGTACTATATCGCTTTTATGGCACATACTGTATTTCATGTATTTGTCTTAGGTTTCCATTGTGAATAAGTACTTTGTCCATTCATCTGTATTATCCTTATAGCACTTAACATACTGTCCTGTATAAGGTAGGCAAACAATTAACTGAAATAATTTAATTGAAGATAACATATTAGTTAAATCCAAGTTCACCATTTAGACTGTTCGGGAAAAGATCAGTTTTCCTCATTAAAAAATGCTAAATTTTGTAATTTTATCTAGTATTCTTACTTTAAAACAGTATAGAATAAACTGGGTTTCTATATAGTGATCTTTACAGCTTGCCTTGATGAATAGTAAAGTTTATTTGTGATTAACTTAATTGTTGTTCAGCTCACTTTTAGACCCTTAAGTAATTCTCTTAAATCAGTTTTTCAAACTGTACTCTGAGTAATGTGTAAGTTGATTCTGTTGAGATGTCCTGCTTACTGCTGGGTGCTTCCTCTGCCCCAAGGAAAGTGAAAGTCACTCAGTCATGTCTTTGAGACCTCATGGACTGTACAGTCCCTGGAGTTCTCCAGGCCAGAATACTGGAGTGGGTAGCCTTTCCTTTCTCCAGGGGATCTTCCCAACCCAGGGATTGAACCCAGGTCTTCCATGTTGTGGGTGGATTCTTTCGCAGCTGAGCCACAAGGGAAGCCCAAGAATACTGCAGTGGGTAGCCTATCCCTTATTCAGTGGATCTTCCCAACCCAGGGATCGAACTGGGGTCTCCTGCATTGCAGGCAGATTCTTTACCAACTGAGACATCAGGGAATCCCAAGAAGAAGCTCTTTATTTATTTATTTCTTTACTATACAGGGCTTCTTCAGGATCTTATTTAAGAAAGGATTTTTTTGCATAAGGAGTATTACTCAGCCATTAAAAAGAATACATTTGAATCAGTTCTAATGAGATGGATGAAACTGGAACCTATTATACAGAGTGAAGTAAGCCAGAAAGAAAAACACCAATATAGTATACTAACGCATATATATGGAATTTAGAAAGATGGTAACAATAACCTTGTGTACGAGACAGCAAAAGAGACACTGATGTATAGATCAGTCTTATGGACTCTGTGGGAGAGGGAGAGGGTGGGGAGATTTGGGAGAATAGCATTGAAACATGTATAATATCATGTATGAGATGAGTCGCCAGTCCAGGTTTGATGCACGGTACTGGATGCTTGGGGCTGGTGCACTGGGACGACCCAGAGGGAGGGTATGGGGAGGGAGGAGGGAGGAGGGTTCAGGATGGGGAACACAGGTATACCTGTGATGGATTCATTTCGATATTTGGCAAAACTAATACAATCATGTAAAGTTTAAAAATAAAATAAAATTTAAATTAAAAAAAAATAAAATAAAAATATTGCTAAAAAAAAAGTATTTTAAAATAATTGCTAAGACTGTATAATACTTCAGTTTTTATCCGTTTATTTAATGTTTTCCAAGATCTTGCAAAATATATGATTCCTGCCCACTTATTATTTTGTATTGCTACAAATTAAAAATCTGTAGTCCATGTGAATATGAAACTTCAAATAATTAAGCAAATAGTAGGAAAATGGGGTTTGTACATGACAAATAGTATATTTTCTAAATATTTTGAATTTTAATATGGATTTTTTATTATTAGAATATCAGAAGTTATTGGAATTGATGTACAAATTGCTAGGTAGGCTAAAGAATTTTCTAGATCATGGCTTCTTAAATTTTAATGTTCATAAGATTCTGATTCAGTAGGTCTGGACTAGTGCTTGCGATTATTTCTAACAAGTGGTTTCTATGTTGCTGGTCTGTGGACCACAGTTGGAGTTGCAATGAGCTTGATAACTTTCCAAAGCCTATCACCACATTTTATTAGGATTACATCCTTTGCCTTAGTGAAATAGATTTTCAGTATTGCTATGGACATTTATTTAACTGTTTCTCTACATTCTGATTTATACTTCGCCATTTTTAATAGAAATTTGTTTTTTTTTTTTTTAGGGAAATACTTTGTGTGTGGATTATTGATTGCTCTGTGACTATGTAGTTCTTTGTATAAAATTATCCTTCAGTATTTTTAAGATGGTTAGCCTTGAGAATTATTGGACTGTCAATGGCAACTTTCAGCAGTTTAATAGGGAATATGTGTGGTTTACTTTTTTAGTAGAACTATTATACTTAAACTAACTTTTGTTATTTTGCAGGATATTGTTTGAGGTTAGATATGGTTATTATAAAAATTAAAATGGAAATAATTTTGTTTGGCTAAAGTATGTTTTAGCTGGTATAAGTGCTGCTTTAAATTAAAAACTATTATTGTCATGAATTAGTAGCAGTTATATACCACAACAGGTTAGGCTGTTAATTTTATCTGTAGTAAATATGAATTGAAAACCTAATTTCTATAAGTGAACAAACAACAGGAGAGATAGTCATTTAGTTGAATAGCTTGTACTCCAAAAGCTATGAATGGGACATTAATGCTTTTCTTAAGACATATACTATCAAAATATTTTCATAGTTTTTGGGCTTTTATAGAAAATGTTAGTAACTAAATCATAAATTTAAATTCTAAATTTTAAAGAAAATTCCAGAATTACATATTTTTGATGAATGGAGATTGGTAATTAACTTTGTAGACTAGAACAGGAGAACCTTTTTGGGGGAAGGTTACAATTTTTGTCTAAATACATGGTTATTATATTAATCTTCTATTATTTCACTTAAGAATTGTCAGTAGTAGGAACAACTGGAAAAACTACATTATTACCAAAGTGACTTTAAAATATATTATTATTTTCTTATTTCTTATTAAATAAGCACTAATATTGCTGTAAAAGTTTTTATATGGAATGTATGTAAATGATAAAAGTTTTCTTCAGACCTGCTTCAATAATTTTGTATAGAAATAAACCTCCTTTGTTTTTTCTGGTAGCATCCATTGATTTCTGCTCCCCACCAAAGATACGTTAACAGTGCTGATGGAAGCAGAACACTTGGAATTTACATTAAAATTAAATGTGATGAATAAAAAGCAATATGGTATAATATTATAGTCTTCATTTTGCTTTACCAAAGTTCCAAAATCTAAAGGACAGAAATACTGACAAGGTCAAGAAAAATGAAAGCAAGAACAAATGATGCAAAAAGAAAATGACACTGAGGTCTTGGTTTAATACATATGTATTCCAGGTTGATGGTTGATTTCATTAGCAAATCTCATTGTTATGCAATGTCTGTTCTTCTGCAGCAAAATGAATATTGTATTTTTACAGGCTCTGTGTGTATCTATTATGTTACAATAAATGAAAAATATATATATATACACACCTATTTTTTTTTATACCCTTTCCAGTTTACTCTTTTCAGTTTGTCCTTTAGGAAAAGAAAGAAAATTGAATTATATTCTTCCTTTTGTTGTCAAATTTATTCAAAGCGTTTCAGTTTATAATATAGATATATTTCCACTTTTGTTCCCTGAAATAAACAGTTGTGAGGCAGTTAATAATGTAACCATTTAAATTATCCTATAACTTTTTAAATGAATATATCTTGATTGATTTAAGCTGATAATTAATTATGATGTTAACCATATGCTCTCTAACATATTTTTAATGTTAGGATGGGTTTTTTTTATCGCAAAAAAAATACTAAGCAAGTTGTACATATTTTGCCAAATGTACATACTGCTACCTTTTCCAATATCAAAAAGTATATGTTTAGATTTCTATAGTTAGAATTAAATTTTCATAAAATAGGAAATTCAGAAATAACAGATTTCAGTGACTCCACCTAGGAAGAGTTCATTTAATCAGGGAAGAGACTGCATGACTCTTATGCAGTTGTGTATATGAGTTCAAATATGGATCAAACTGTACTGAACACAACTCATTTAATTTTAGTCATTTTGAGGTTTGACAATGATTTATAAAATCTATTTGGTTTTTAGTAGTGTTCTCAAAAGTTGTCACAACTAAGAATCCATTGTCAAGCTTGAAAATAGAAAAGCCAAAGTTTTGATGTAACATAAGTTGATTGTATATCATTTAGAAATTGCCTATATAGTAAAAATTGACTGGCTCATTTGATGCAATCCTAATAAATACCTTCTTTATGTTACACAAGCATGAGCTGTTACAGATACGTACAGGAGTTTTCAATGTATCAACCTAAGTTAATTTTTACTTAGAGTATTTGCATTTTATTGTTCACAATGGGTAATATAAAACAAGAAATTTTAAAATCTAGTAAGGGCGATCCCTAAAATAATTGGAGAGTAATATAGAGCTAAATCTTGTGAAGAAAGAAGGTTTTCTGGGGTCAGATAGTGAAGCTCTGTGAGAGGGCGTCCTGAAAGTAATGCGATCTAAGCTGATAGTGTGGTAAGGAAGCAGTGGGAAACAGCATAAACAAGCTGGTAGATAAGAGCACATACCCTTGGCATCTTTGGAAGACAGAGAAGAGACCAATCCAAAAGTAATGGAATATATTTGCTCCTACTTATTTACCCCAGTGCTTTTTGTATCCTTGTTAAATTTTAATAGTATTCAGTCCAGATATACTGTATATTGAGGTGCTACCATTGCAGAACTTGTTCAATTTTGTATAATAAAATGGGAAATATGAAATTGCTCTTATATTAATTTTAGTCTTCCCCCACCAATAATAGACAAAGTAAATGCTGTAAAATTATACAAAGATTCACACTCTATAATAAATTGTTATAAATTTCTCAGACTAACTGAGAAAATAGGAACCTAGAAGCTCTAAGTCAGATTTCTGTACCACAGTTACAAATACCAAACTGAGGAGGAATAAAAATCGTCAGAGACTGCGGCCCAGGCTGTTGAATTGATCAGGATCATAGAAGGTCACTAAAGAGAAAGCAAGGAACTGCTTTAAATTAAAAAGAGATCCCTAAGTGTCTAGACCTTTCTACCAGGGTCTTCTCTTTGATCGAGAACCACCATCATCAAGCATGTCCATTTTATGTACTCATCCAGCAGATAAATCTGAATTTAGAAAATGAAATATGAATTTGAAATATGAAAACAGACTGTGAATTTAACAAAAGATCTTGGGGATTGTTAGTGTTTTTTTAGAGATTCTACCTAGATAAATAGCAGAAACTTTCCTGTTAAGATGGCACATTTTCTGGGTAACTTTTCATCGTGTTATGATTTTAGCTTGCCCTGAAGAAAGGTTGAAAGGAGTGTCATATGAAATTTGTTCAATTTCTGTAAAGATGCTCTTGAGAAAATTATTGTTTTGTCCAGTGTTGCATCACTGAAAAGTATGAAGACGTTTCTCTTGATTCTAAGTACTAGGAAAAGCCTTGGTGCTTATTTGTAAAGTGAAGTTTTTACACAGTGAGAGTTTTATAATTTGATCTTATTTCCTGCTTCACTTGGATTGCTAGGAAGCTCAGAGCTGAGCTACCCACATCTGAAGGTTGTGCAAGACCTTATGACAGGCATTTGTGTGTTCTAGCTTTACTTTGTGTTTCATCCTTCTTGCTTCCCTTTATTCATATTAATTTGTTTTTTGAAAGCATTCTGTTTTATTCATCATATGTCTTTAAGTCATCTTAGTTTAGAATAGATAGGATATAAATAATTATGGAAAGCTTCTTTATTGCTGGTAGAATGTAAGCAAGTAGAAGTAGGAGCTCTTGTCCCCTTCCCTGTCTTTCATTTTCATTTTGCGTGGATTTTTTAAGTCATGGAAGACTAATCTCTGTGGTTTCTTAGACCTTCCAGGGGCAAGGGCATCCTTTCTGAAGATTTTTCTCTGTGCAGAGCTACCAGGTGTAGCTCTTTGTGTCAAGTGTACTCTACAAAGAGTGCCTGACTGAAAGAACAAGTAGGGTTGAAATGTATCTAGAGGAGCGAAAGGTTTCCTTTTCCCACATTAGTTCGGAGGGGGTCTTTTTCTAACACAAAGGGTATCATGTTTGCCCTGGTTTCTGTCCTTGGCCTTTCAACTGAATTATAAACTGTTAACACCAAAATTTCCTGACATTTGATAAAAGCTGCGTTGAATGAAACAAAATTTCAAATTTATTTTCTTTACTTCAGTATTTTAATTTCCTTATCTTTTAAATTTGACCCATTCAGTTCAGTTCAGTCGCTCAGTCGTGTCCAATTCTTTGCAACCCCATGAATCGCAGCACGCCAGGCCTCCCTGTCCATCACCAACTCCCGGAGTTCACTCAGACTCACGTCCATCGAGTCAGTGATGCCATCCAGCCATCTCATCCTCTGTCATCCCCTTCTCCTCCTGCCCTCAATCTTTCCCAGCATCAGGGTCTTTTCAAATGAGTCAGCTTTTCGTATCAGGTGGCCAGAGTATTGGAGTTTCAGCTTCAACATCAGTCCTGCCAATGAACACCCAGGACTGATCTCCTTTAGGATGGACTGGTTGGATTTCCTTGCAGTCCAAGGGACTCTCAAGAGTCTTCTCCAACATCACACTTCAAAAGCATCAATTCTTCAGCGCTCAGTTTTCTTTATAGTCCAACTCTCACATCCATACATGACCACTGGAAAAACCATGATGAGAAACTAAAATAGTCATGGGTCTTTATAATAGTTGAAATAATAAGTTTCTAATTTAAAATTTTGTTTTGTTTCCATATATGAATTACATAGTCAAAGCTCCTATTTAGTAAGAATTATTAATATATCTCAAATTATTTATGAAGGAAATAGGGCTATGTTTTACATTCCAGGTAGTTAACAGGATATTTGAATTATTTAATTGGACCAGGAAATTCAGCTGAAACTTTTAACTTCTTAGTTGTAATTTTTTGAAAATTTGGTGTTTGTTTCATGCTTCATCATAGTAAAGATGGTGGTTAGCAACTTGTTGTTTAGTATTAGTTTAGCACTGTTTAGCATTAATGTTGTTCAGTATTAAATATGTACTCCTTTCAAATGATATATATTAAATATTTGTAATGTGACCTATTCTCATATTTTGTATTATTAGTTTAGTTTTATCTTCTTGGGTGTTCTTTTTGTTGTCATTGATTTTGTTATCACTTTGTTTTGTTTTCTGTTCGTCAATACATTAAAGTTTTATTTTGCAAATATAATAAATATACACCTGATTTAAGTTATATAATTTAATACTGTGATTATATTACTGTGAAGCGGTTGTTAAGGGCTCTTTGCGTTAAAATTAAAAGATACTGTGTTAATAGGACACGGAGGGCGTTTGAACAAAGTATTTTAAACATAAATGTAGATTAAAAAAAAAAAAACCTCTCCATATTCTTAAATTAGTGAATTGGTTTATCATTTTGATGGATTGTGTTTGTTTTATACCCTTAGTTAATTTAAGTCAGTCTTCATTTAACTACACTAGAAATTTCAGAGAGTGAAAAAGTAATTTGGGGGGAAAAACTAAGTAAGGACAGAGAAACAAATTTCAAGCTCACCACATATATTTTTAAATACTTACAGATAATATTTTAGATTTTGTTTTCTTTTTAAAATGTGAGTTTTAAGTGATGCAAGAAATAGCTTCAAGTTATGTAAAGTTTCAATTCATATATTGAGATTTTTTCCTTGGACTGCTACATGAATTACAGTTTTACTTTGCAAGAGCTTGTCTTAAATTATAACTCAGAAACTTTATCTTTTTTGTTGAAAGAGTTGAAACTTAAAAACTTACTCCTTATTTAGCAGGTTTTTAAACACTTAATCCTAGGTTTTTTGTTTTTTTGTTTTTTTAAAGAGAAAACCTTGTTAGCTAGCGTTGCCTTGTTTTTAAATTTACCTGCCAAGCAGTAATTTTTAAAACCTGCTTAAACAGGTTTGTTTATCAAGGATTCCTTATTATAACTCTGTGCCTTCGCATGTCAGGAATAAACCCTCCTTTAAAAAAAAGGAAGATAGAACTCTTTATGTCTTGACACTAATTAAAATTAAGAAAAGAAAAATTATTTGAGACATCAACCTCACCTGGCTTAGTTTTGTCACGTGAGCTTTCACGTTTACTGGTGATCTAAGTGCTCCACCTGCCTTTCAGTTTGTTTACCAGGAAATCAAGATGTGTAAACTGCAGGAAGTACTATTTGACCCTCTCCGACAGTATCTCATTACAATAATTGCTAATCTCTGAATAAGACAGCCATGTTTTGTGAGTAACTGAGAGAGAGAGGTTGTGTTAGGTAGATTTTAGGTGTTTCAACAAATAAAGCATTGTAAATGCTTGCTTGGATTATGTTTTCATGATAGCTTTAGATAAAAGACATATGGTGACCTTTGGGGTCAGCAAAGCTAGGACACAATAGTAGGTATTCTTTCATGCCTTTTAACTGAAAAATATCACGGCTTGTTGTTTTGGAGTGCTGTCACTGCTCTGAATCGAAAGGATAATGGCTACTTCCTGATTAAATCCACTCTCCACAGTAAGCTGTTAATGTTATACTGTATGTCTTTTTCTCCTGTAAATGCAATAGTGTTTGGTGCTTTCTTTACTTTTTATCATTGTCTTTCAGTAGATATATCTGTTGTAAATATATCCTGAAGTTGAAGTTTATAATTAGAGTAGAAAGTACTGTTTTAAGTTTGGATTTTTTTTTTTTTTTTAATGAAAAAGTATTTTTGTTTGGTATTAAATCCAGTCTTCTCATATACTTATTGTAGATTTTGGATAAAGAATTTCGCTTTTAAAAAAGATATTGAAGTGATAAATTATATTAAGCTGTCACTTTCTTGGCACTCGAAGCAAAATTTAAAAAACAACTTATGTAGTAAGTCAGATTCATTTGTTTAGGGAATATTTGGATAAACTAATTTATTTTTACTTAATATATTTCATAAATCTATTTAAATATATTGTCACAACTATTGATAATTGTTTTAATGATTAAGTTAAATTATTTTAAAATTAATTATGAGATCCTTGTGATGTAAAAACAATATTAAGTACTCAGAATATAAGAAGGGGAATAATGAGCTGCTTAGTTTTAATCCTAAAGCTGGCAGTCACTCCATCTGTGTTCTTGGGACAATTATTTAAACTGCTTACCTCAGTTTTCTTGTCTACTGTTCATATGTGTGCTAAGTAAAATGTGTTTTTTTTTTCCTTTATGGTAGTACAAACTGTAAAGAAAATGATTATCCATAAGATTTTATAAAACAGACAACTGACTCTGAGTATATAGTAGGAAAATAGTACACAAGGAAATATAGAAAAATTATTTCTATTGTAAAATAATGGAAAATAAACTTTAAAATAAATACCAAGTTATTATCTTTTTAATTTCAACAAAACTGTAATTTTTGCTAAATCCATAATATAACATTACCAGAGGATTCTACACATTGTTGGATACATGGCTGAAATGAGAAATGGAGAGCCTGGAGGTGATTTAGTAAAGAGTCACAAATACACTTAATTTATTTATCTTTTTCTCTCAAGTCTTATTTCTGGAAATGAGATTATTCAGAGTAGAGGGAAGAAAGTATGTATACATTATAGGCCTATAAGTATATAGTTCATCTAAATAGTAAGATGTTTTATTTTTAAACTTTAGTATTAAGTATCCTGATTATATAAAAAATACTATGAAATTGTTAAACATTGAAGGCTACTATTGAAGATGGTCATAGAACCTAACATTCAGAACTAGTTTTAAAATATTCTGAGATAATGTGATTAAGTTTTGTTGAGAGAATTAAGGTACCTTCTTTTGCAAAATGCATATCACAGATATTTTAAGTAACCTGGTGATTTATGTTATTGGTGCATTCTAAGGAAATTCTAAAGATTATATTTATTGACTATTCTAGCTTAGTCAAGTTATTGAAGTAGGACTTATGGGAGGGCATCTACTTTAATTTGTAATAACAACTAATAGATGTCACTTATTGAACGCATAATATGTGCAAACTACTGGACTAATTTTTGGTAGGAAAGGCAAACTTTTACCTTTACCCTCTTAGAGTTCTGTTTTGCTGGGCCTGAGAATTAAATTGGTATAAGATAGATCAACAGGAGGAAAAAGCATACATATTTATAATACAAATTTTATGTGAGATGAGAGTCTGCAAAAGGAATGAAGACCAAGGAAATGGTGAAATATTCTGGTTTTATGTTAAGTTGAACAAAGAAAGGCATTTATGGGAAAGTAACTATGTGGGGAGACTAAAGGAAGATAAGAATTATTTTAACAAGGTCTGTTTGTTGAGAATTCTCTCAGTCTCAACTTTTTATCCTTGATGGTGAGAGTGTTACTTTCCTTCTGGTATAGGAAGGACATCTTTCATATAGTACTTTGATTTCCTGCTTTTAAGAAAAAGAAAGAAGGTCAGAGTGTTTTTCTGTATTTGCTAGTTTTTCAAGTGCCTTAACTCAAAACAGTCAAAATGCCAGAGCAGTGCATTCTGAAGAAGCGTATTCTGAATTCTATTATCAAATTATTTTACAGTCAAGAAAATTGCATGAGGTATAGATAACCATCATTATCCCCATTTTTACTGATAAGGAAACAGTTTTAGAGAATTGAAATGATTTCATCAATGTCTTTTAGCTAATAAGTGCCAGAGCAAGACCAGAAAATCTAACAGAATCCATAAAGAACTCAGTCTTCAGTGTCATGCCTTTAAGCATTGGGTTTATATTTCACACATAATAAAGGTGCTAAAGACTTTTATTTAGATAAGTTTTTTTCATCAGTTTATCAAATGTTAGAATCCTTACTGTCAAACACTATAAGGAAATTCTCTGATAGTAATGGAAAACAAAATAAATCTCTAGTTTCAAGAAACTTACAGTTTAGTTGATTTGAAGGGGCAAAAATATAACAGGCTATTACAATACAATGCGATAACTGATATAATAGGGATAAATTCAAGATACTAAAGGTGACATAAAGAAATATCTAATGTTTCCTTTTATTTATATATTTAATATATATTTTGGGGTGCTGTTCTAGGGATATAAATGTAAATAAAACTTGCAAAGGTCTGTGCTCTTGGGGAACGTGTATTGGAGGTGGAATCAACAGTAAGCATAATAAATAAGTATATAGCATGTTTGAACGTGACAAGTGTTACGGAGGAAAGAAAAAGTAGGTAAGAGAAAGGGTAAGAATGCTGTGGTGTGATGGGTAGGTTGATTTTTGAGCAAAGATCAAGGAAGTTAATTATGCAGATATCTTAAGAGCCTTCCAAGTAGAGGGCTCAAGGCAAAAGCATGCCTGGTGTGTTCAGAGTAATGAACAAAGCCCAGTGTGACTGAAGTAGACTGAGCTAGAAACCAGAGTAGGCGGATATGACAGAGATAATTGCGGCTTTACAGAGCGCCATAGGCACTTTAAAGAGCCATTGCAGGGCTTTCAGTAAATCTGGCTTATATTTTTAAAGGATCACTCCAGTTGCTATGTTGAGAGTGGACTATAGGGAGGCACTGACCACCAGCTAGAAGGCTTTTACAGTAATCTGATTGAAAGTAGTGGCTTAGATAAGGCTGGTAGTAGTTAAATTCTGGATGCTTTTAAGGTACACCGAGAAGTGTACCTTATTTGATGGATTGTTTGTGGGATATGAGGAAAAGAGAAGGCAAGATGACTCCAAGATTTTTTGCTGAGCCTCTAGAAGGATGGTGTTGCCATCAGTTGTGAGATGGGGATGGTTTTCATAAGGAGCAAGTTTGTGATGTAGTGGAAGATCAGGAGTTTGGTTTTAGACATGGTAGATATTATGTGTTTAATAGATACATGCCATTGGAGATTGTGGAAAGATTTTCCTGAGGAGTTATCATCTAAATTGAGGCTAAAGAATGAATTGATGGTGATTTATGATGAACATGAGAGCATTGTTTATACACTTAAATGAATTTTGGCTTTTTCTACTTTACATATTTACAAACTGGAGTAACATCTAAACATCTAAAGAGTAGTAACATTTAAAAGTAACAAATTGTTTATTTTAGCAAAATTATTCTAAGTAGTTAAGTTTTCGGAATATTTCAGTAGCTGCTATATCCAGGAGTTGCACTGGGTGCTTTTACATATATTGATTCTCACCGTTGTGCTGTAAGGTAAATTGTATTTCCATTTTACATTTGGAGAAACTGAGTCTGAAGGAGATTGACACATTAATATTAGGTGATGCATCTGGATTCAAATGTAGGTCTTTAGATTATATTTCCCATGCTTCTTATTTTTAAGTTAAAAATAGGTATCCTTTGCAAATTTTTAAACATTTGATTAAGGTCTCAAGGAGTTGTCTTGAAAGCATGAACTATTCTGTATTGTAGCATAATGATACCCTTGAGACATAGGGTTTGTAGATTCTTGGTCATGGAGTCAAATCAGTTGTTGGTCTTTTTTGAATTCTTATACAGCTTTCAGTACGCTATTACAGGTACTGTCTCCATTCCTAGCCCATATTCCCATGTGCAGTGCTTAATATGTGCTTAGAAATTTATAGCTGCTATCATCATCATCATCTTTATCCCTCTTCCTAGTATGCTGTGACCTTGGGAATCCCAAGCCTGTATGATCATTTGTAAATTATAAAACCTCAGAGATTAAGGGTACGTTGTTGTGTTGTTCAGTTGTGTCCGACTCTTTGCAGCACCATGGACTGCAGCATGCCGGGCTTCACTGTCCTTCACTATCTCCCAGAGTTTGCTCAAACTCATATCCATTGAGTCAGTGATGCCATCCAACCATCTCATCCTCTGTCATCCGCTTCTCCTCCTGCCTGCAATCTTTTCCAGTTTCAGGGTCTTTTCTAATGAGTCGGCTTTTCACATCAGGTGGCCAAAGTATTGGAGCTATTGGGTATTGGAGTAAAGGATATGAGGACTATGATTAATGAAGAATGAGTTTTAACGTATGTATTTGTCTGATGGAAACCATCTTTGTTTCCTTCTCTTTATTGACTTTTCTGGGGAATTGAATTTGATAAATAGCTGTTATTTCTGACTGGAAAAGCAGTATTCTCTGACATGCCAATGAGTATTTTCACTGTAAAAGTGAACATCAGCTGTTCTACTTTGATAGTGAATAGAAATATAATTGTTCATTGAAACAGATTCACTTAAGCTAATGATACCATAATTTAAAAATGTAAACCTTTTGCCTTTAGATCAAAATATAGGCTATTTCTTAAATTTTATGTGAGCTAACACTGTTTACATTTACAATTCATTTTTAAAGACGTACTTAAGAGCAAATCATTCAGATATTCTACAGGAAAGAAACATTTTAGCAAACATGTACATATTTTTAAAAAGTACCAATTAAGAAAAGAAAACCCTGCTGTGGATTAAAATAGCCTGTAAGTCTCAAAGGTCACTTTAAACATATACTAAGGACGTAGGTAGAAAATTCACCTAGCCTTTGTATGTTCTGTAAATATGTAATTTTATTCTAAGTGTGCTATGTATTTCTCCAGGTTTTATGCTACTTTCCAAAGGAGTACCATATATATTCATTCTTCCTATTCCTTTCTCTAAAGTCTTCCTTCTCTTTCATCATTATACCTCAAATTCTGGCATCACCGACTCAATGGACATGACTTTGGGTGGACTCCGGGAGTTGGTGATGGACAGGGAGGCCTGGTGTGCTGCGGTTCATGGGGTCACAAAGAGTCCGACACAACTGAGCGACTGAACTGAACTGAGGATCACTGTATTCATTAAATGAGATTTTTAAGTAAACAAAATCTTGGTTGGCCCCCAAACACCTTTTTTGTTATTACTAAGTTATCTGTATAACTTAATATTTTATTTACTTCTGTTCAGGACTAAATATATATATCCTGTACATTTCTACTTAGACATAAATGTATTTGTATAGATATTAGATGTATATTCCTCACCTTTTTAATCTTATTTTTTGTTTTGGATAGTATCTTTAATTTATTTGGGGAAAAAGAAAAATGATTGGTCAAATAGAAATAGAATATTCTGTTAAAAGTATCCTGCTGATCCTCTATGACCCACCTCCCAGAGTAATGGAAATAAAAGCAAAAATAAACAAATGGGCCCTAATTAAACTTAAAAGCTTTTGCACAACGAAGGAAACTATAAGCAAGGTGAAAAGACAGCCTTCAGAATGGAAGAAAATAATAGCAAATGAAGCAACTGACAAAGAATTAATATCAAAAATATACAGGCAGCTTCTGCAGCTCAATTCCAGAAAAATAAATGACCCAATCAAAAAATGGGCCAAAGAACTAAACAGACATTTCTCCAAAGAAGACATACAGGTGACTAACAAACATGAAAATATACTCAGCATCACTCAGTGTCAGAGAAATGCAAATCAAAACCACAATGAGGTACCATCTCACACCGGTCAGAATGGCTATCAAAAAGTCAACAAACAATAAATGCTGGAGAAGGTACAGAGAAAAAGCAACCCTTTTACACTGTTGGTGGGAATGCAAAGTAGTACAGCCACTGTGGAGAACCGCGTGGAGATTCCTTAAAAAAACTGGAAATAGAACTGCCATATGACCCAGCAATCCCACTGCTGGGCATACACACGAAGGAAACCAGAATTGATAGAGACACGTGTACCCCAAAGTTCATCACAGCACTGTTTACAATAGCCAGGACTTGGAAGCAACCTAGATGTCCATCAGCAGATGAATGGATAAGAAAGCTGTGGTACATATACACAATGGAATATTACTCAGCTATTAAAAACAATGCATTTGAATCAGTTCTAATGAGGTTGATGAAACTGGAGCGTATTATACAGAGCGAAAGAAGTCAGAAAGAAAAACACTGATACAGTGTATTAACACATATATATGGAATTAAGAAAGATGGTAACGATGACCCTAAATGCGAGACAGCAAAAGAGACACAGGTGTAAAGAACAGACTTTTGGACTCTGTGGGAGAAGGCAAGGGCGGGATGATTTGAGAGAATAGCATTGAAACATGTATATTATCATATGTGAAATAGATCCCCAGTCCAGGTTCGATGCATGAGACAGGGTACTCAGGGCTGGTGCACTGGGATGACCCTGAGGGATGTGATGGGGAGGGAGGTGGGAGAGGGGTTCAGGATGGGGAACACATGTACACCCATGGCTGATTCATGTGAATGTATGTCAAAAACCACCACAATATTATAAAGTAATTAGCCTCCAATTAAAATAAATAAACTAAAAGTATCCTGCTTCCTATTTTTAGTAGTTATAAAACTAAGACTATTACATCCTTGATTAATTGTAATGCTCAGAGAATGAATATTTGGATTATATTTTCCTTGGAATGCTTTCCTCTTAACAATTGTTATTGAAATTCTTGCATAATGTATATGTGCAAGTGTAAAATTGAGATATTTTTTGATGATTTGAAGATAACAGGGGGATTTTGGGTTCTGATTTGACAATTTCAGCTACTCCTAATCTCATTGGGGAAAATAAAGTACAGGCATTAAATAGGAGTCTTGATAATTTGAGCAACTACTCTTGTTTTGTAAACAGCATAATCAAATATTAAATGTGTAATAAATTTTAAAACACCAGAGATTGTTTTAAAAAGCAGGATGAAATTAATTGCTAAATGAGTGCTATAAACAAATAAAATATACTATGAGTTGGTAATTAGAAAAGATGATAGAATGACCAGAGAAGGCACCTTTAAGGAAAAGGGCCCTAAGCTTCAGACATTGAAGAAGGACTTTAAACATTAATTGTGAAAACATTTTTATTGTGATATAGTTTATACACTGTGCAGTTCACCCATGTAATGTGTCCAATCCAATAGTTTTGAGTAAATTACATTATTACTTTTTTAAGTGGTGGTAAAAAAGATACCATAAAGTTGCAGTTTTAATCCCTTTTATGTCTATAATTTGTTGTCATTAATTACATTCAAAATGTTGTGCAAACATCAGCACTGTCTATTTTTAACACTTTTTCATAGCTCTAAACAGAAACTATGTAACTGTTGA
Organism: Bos indicus; assembly: GCF_029378745.1. NCBI lineage: Eukaryota > Metazoa > Chordata > Mammalia > Artiodactyla > Bovidae > Bos > Bos indicus. The sequence continues at coordinate 36,825,811 of NC_091761.1, forward strand.
ACACTAACTCTCCATCCCCCTACTCACTCCCCCCATAAAGTTCAATCTACTTTCTCTCTTGATGATTTGCCTATTATACGTACTTCATATAGGTGAAATCACATATTTTTCCTATTGTGTCACGGGTTTTTTCACTCATTATAATGTTTTCAAGGTCTGTACATGTTATAACATGTGTCAGGACTCCATTGCTCTTTAATACTCAGTCTCATTATTTATGTAAATAACTAATAGTATATATATAATACACATATCATATATATGTTGTCTGTTCATCTTTTGATTTTTAAGTCTCTTTGAATTTTTTCTTTTTTGGTATATATGTGCCTTGGAGAAGAATTGCTAGTTCATGTGGTAAATTTTATGTTTAGCTTTTTGAACAATTGGCAAACTGTTTTCCATAGCAATTGCCTTATCAAGCATTAGTTTTCTTTTATTATACTGTAGATATACACTATGTAAAAAGTTAGGCTGAATGAATATTGTCTTCAGCAAATACCATATACTTTTTTAAAAAGGAAGAAGGACAAAAAGAAAGCCATGTGTTATGCATGAGAAAATGTGTATGTTTTATATAAAGTCCTAACCCATAAAGTGAATTTAATAAAATAATTAAACCTTGCAGTTGTATGTTATCCCAACATTGTTATAATATTTTAAAAACATGGTCACCATATTTCTATTTCTCAGTCCAAAGACATCTGCTATAAGTAGATAGGTACAGCTATTCCTATGAGTAATTAGTGCAATTTAATTTATTTCTGCCCAATTTTAAGATACTTATTTTTTAGTTGCCCTTTTTTGCATTATAAAGTAAATTCACCCTTAATTATATCTAACTGGAAGGTATTCCAAATGTATGCTATTTAGAGTTTTGCCAAGAGAATGCACTTATAGCAAACACCCTCTTCCAACAACACAAGAGAAGAGTCTACACATGGACATCACCAGATGGTCAATACCGAAATCAGATCGATTACACTCTTTGCAGCCAAAGATGGAGAAGCTGTGTACAGTTAGCAAAAACAAGACCAGAGCTAACTGTGGCTCAGATCATGAACTCCTTATTGCCAAATGCAGAATTAAATTGAAGAAAGTAGGGAGAACTACTAGACCATTGAGGTATGAACTAAATCAAATCCCTTACAAATACACAATGGAAGTGACAAATAGATTCAATGGATTAGATCTGATAGAGTGCCTGATGAACTATGGATGGAGGTTTGTGACATTGTACAGGAAACAGGGATCAAAACCATCCCCAAGAAAAAGAAATGCAAAAAGGCAAAATGGTTGTCCAAGGAGGCCTTACACATAGCTGAGAAAAGACGAGAAGTGCAAGGCAAAGGAAATAGGAAAAATATACCCATTTGAATGCAGAGTTCTAAAGAATAGCAAGGAGAGATAAGAAAGCCTTCGTCAGTAATCAGTGCAAAGAAATAGAGGAAAACAATAGAATGAGAAAGACTAGAGATCTCTTCAAGAAAATTAGAGATACGAAGGGAACATTTCATGTAAAGATGGGCACAATAAAGGACAGCAATGGTATGGACCTAACAGAAGCAGAAGATATTAAGAAGAGGTGGCAAGAATACACAAAAGAACTATACAAAAAAGATCTTCATGACCCAGATAACCATGATGGTGTGATCAGTCACCTTGAGCCAGACATCCTGGAATGTGAAGTCAAATGGGCTTTAGAAAACATCACTACAAATAAAGCTAGTGGAGGTGATAGAATTCCAGTTGAGCTATGTCAAATCCTAAAAGATGATGCTGTGAAAGTGCTGCACTCAATGTGCCAGCAAATTTGGAAAACTCAGCAGTGATTACAGGACTGGATAAGTTCAGTTTTCATTTCAGTTCCAAAGAAAGGCAATGCCAAAGAATGTTCAAACTATCACACAATTGCACAATTGAGTGCAATTTGAGCAAAGTAGTGCTCAAAATTCTCCAACTCAGGCCTCAACAGTACGTAAACTGTGAAATTCCAGATGTTCAGTCTGGATTTAGAAAAGGCAGAGGAACCAGAGATCAAATTGCTAACATCTGCTGGATCATCGAAAAAGCAAGGGACTGCTTCATTGACTGTGCAAAACCCTTTGTGTTGATCACAACAAAATGTGGAAAATTCTGAAAGAGATGGAAATACCAGACCACCTGACCTGCCTCTTGAGATGCAGGTCAAGAAGCAACAGTTAGAACTGGACCTGGAACAACAGACTGGTTCCAAATTGGGAAAGGAGTACGTCAAGGCTGTATATTGTCACCCTGCTTATTTAACTTATATGCAGAGTACATCATGCGAAATGATGGGCTGGATGAAGCACAAGCTGGAATCAAGATTGCCAGGAGAAATATCAGTAACCTCAGATATGCACATGACACCACCCTTATGGCAGAAAGTGAAGAAGAAATAGTCTCTTGATGAAAGTGAAAGAGGAAAGGGAAAAAGTTGGCTTAAAATTCAACATTGAGAAAACTAAGATCATGGCATCCAGTCCTATCACTTCATGGCAAGTAGATGGGGAAACAGTGGAAACAGTGAGAGACTTAATTTTGGGGGGCTCCAAAATCACTGCAGATGGTGACTGCAGCCAGGAAGTTTAAAGATGCTTGCTCCTTGGAAGAAAAGCTATGACCAACCTAGATAGCATATTAAAAAGCAGAGACATTACTTTGCCGACAAAGGTCCAAAGTTATGTATGGATATGAGAGTTGAACTATAAAGAAAGCTGAGTGCTGAAAAATTGATGCTTTTGAGCTGTAGCATTGGAGAAGACTCTTGAGAGTCCCCTGGTCTGCAAGGAAATCAAACCAGTCAATCCTAAAGGAAATCAGTCCTGAATATTTATTGGAAGGAATGATGCTGAAGCTGAAACTCCAGTACTTTGGCCACCTGATGCAAAGAACTGACTTGGTAGAAAATACCCTGATGCTGGAAAGATTGAAGGCAAGAGAAGAAGGGGACTGCAGAGGATGAGATGGTTGGATGACATCACCGACTCGATGATCATGAGTTTGAGTAAGCTCCGGGAGTTGGTGATGGGCAGGGATGCCTGGTGTCATGCAGTTCATGGAACTGCAAAGAGTTGGACACAGCAGAGTGACTGAACTGACTGACTGACTGATGGTATTTAGTCCTTTTTATTTGTTTACTTCGTATAGGCTATCGTTTCATATTTTATAAGTCTTAGACAAAAGACTAGAGTTATTTCAGTTGACATTTAAAAAAAATGACTCTTAAAAGTATAGTTTCTGAAATTCAGTTAGAGTTACTAAGGTAACATTTACGTATCTTTTCATAGTTCAATGAGAGACCACTAAGCCAAAAGATTATGGCACAGACTTGATGAGATCATATGACCCAGGAAATGGGAAGCAATGCTGAGATAGGGAAGCTTTTTGACCTAATTACAGATTTCCCTAGGAATGATATGTAACAACCACAAGGGGACATACAATAGTGAACTACAGTTGTGGACTCAATATGGAAATAGTAATAGCAGATACAATTGGTCATCCTGATAAGAATATTGTTTAGGATATAAGAAAGTTAGTTTTTCATCAGAGGGTGTACATGTAAATATTTGATGCATAGGGAGTTTGAAACAATTTTAAGAATATTGACACAAGATAGATCATGGAATAATTTTATTTCCTTTGTTCAAACCTCTGAGGCAAATTCCTTAATATTGATTTGAGCTTAGTGAGTCTTTACACACCTAAGTAGGAAGCAAGAACAAGGTTGTAGAATGTCTAAATTATCAACAAAAGCTACACTTAGGGAGGAACCTTTAGGAAATAATTTTACACTTAGTTAAAACTCAAAATACAATAATAGTCTGTTGGTACAGAATTGTAGTAGACTTAAAACTTTGAATACTATACTGAAAATTCATTAGATAAACTATTTTAAATTTTTCTTAATGTGACATTATTGAGCTACTAAGAAAGTAAAGAATTTAAAGGGATCTAAAACTATGTGAAATAGAAAATTTATGGAGGGGTATTAGAAGATATAACCATCAAATCAGAGAAATGAGGACAAATGCAAAGTTGATTGTTAGTGACAGCACTTAGAGTAGAATCAGGTGGGTTCAAAATCCGGATCATGACTAACAATTACACGTCTGTCCCTCTTATGGGTCCTTAATAATTGTTGTTGACTTTGGAGTGATAGATTAAAGGAAATGTAGCCCTTATTGGTCATTTTTCTTCTTTAGAAACTGAAATAAACAGTTTAGGTACTTATTAACAAAAGAAGTTGCTGCTGCTGCTGCTGCTGCTAAGTCGCTTCAGTCATGTCCAATTCTGTGCGACCCCATGGACGGCAGCCCACCAGGCTCCACTGTCCCTGGGATTCTCCATGCAAGAACACCGGAGTGGGTTGCCATTTCCGTCTCCAATGCATGAAAGTGAAAAGTGAAAGTGAAGTCACTCAGTTGTGTCCGACTCTTAGCGACCCCATGGACTGTAGCCCACCAGGCTCCCCCAGCCATGGGATTTTCCAGGCAAGAGTACTGGAGTGGGGTGCCATTGCCTTCTCTGATTAACAAAAGTTATTCTACATAAAAAATTTATAAGTAGTAAGGAGAGACTTTTTAAATCTTCAGTTTCTCATTATTTTAAACTGATTGGCAATTAGTGATAGATATTAATGCAGAATTCCTCATTTGTAAAACTGAAATAATAATGCCGGATCTCCCTACTTCAAGATTTGTCCTTAAGGTAAAAATTAGAATATATGTGCATACTTTTTTGGGTCAGTTATCAAGTTCTATATACGTTTCAATGATTATTATACATTTTCATTCAAAGCGTTTTGTTAAAGTCTTACATTCCAGGTTTTAAGGTTGTAAAGATGATAAGCCGTAGGCCCTGCTTCTCAACGATCTCACAGTGTGGTAAGAAGTGGTATATCAAAACAGAAAATTGCTGTATAGTACAGTGCTTTAATTAGGGACTATATGAGAGCAACTAGAAAGAAGTACCTAAGACTTGCTCACTGAATTAGAATGGTTCCCCATAGTTGGTAACATATGAGATGAGACCTAGAATATGTATAGGAGTTTAACAGGGAATAAAGGAAGAACATTTGAGGGAAGTGAACACCAAGTACCAAATACCATGTGCCACGGATGCTTGGGAAACCATAGAGTACTGGGGAAATGGTGAGAAGTTTAGTTATTAATACTTAGTGTATGAGAAGAGAGTAAGATCAAAAATAAAGTCCCAGGCCTCATTAAGAAGAGCTTTTTTATGTCAGAGGACCTGGGATTTTATCATATATTTCATATGGAGATAATGAAAGATTTTTAAGTGGGAATGTGGCAGGATCAGATTTTTATATTAAAAGATTACCATTAAAATAAATAGGATTGAAGAAGCAGAGGAACCTCTTAGAAGGCTCTTGCAGTATTTTCAATAAGAACTGATTTAGTATTATACTAAGATGATGGTGGGAATAAAGAGAAAATATTTAGGAATTAATAAGCAGAAAATAATAAATATAATTTGTGGTTTAGAATCTCAGGCTTAGTTATCTCTATAAAATCCCTCTACTATAAAAATCTGGGAATTCCCTGGTGGCTCAGATGGTAAAGCATCTGCCTACAATGCGGAAGACCCCGGTTCAATCCCTGGGTTGGGAAGATCCCCTGAAGAAGGAAATGGCAACCCACTCCAGTACTCTTGCCTGGAAAATCCCATGGACGTAGGAGCCTTGTCAGCTACAGTCCATGGGGCCGCAAAGAGTCAGACACGACTGAGCGACTTCACTTTCATTCTGTACTTTCTTTCTTTTCATTATAAAAATCTAGCTAGTCACGTGACTACTGGAATTAAGTTGTGGAGCAAGTCTGGTAACTTATGAATTTATATGTTGGATAAACCTGTTGGTTCCTAAACTGAATGAATGTAACTTTAGGAATTTTAGTTAAAAAAAATTCCTTCTGTATCTATATCTATACATCTATAGAGAGGGGGAGAGAGAGGGGACAGTGAGGAGAAGAAGTGAGATAGAGGGGAGAGAGGGAGAGATGCAAAGTTAACTAAATGGTTGCGTACCTGAATTTGATTGTGAAACGTGAAAGGTCATACTAGGGACATTTCTATATTTAGTCTTGAATACAGAGGCTACAATGAGAACACTGATTTTAAAGATTTTGATAAAGAATATATTAAGTCATAAGAGCATTTTATGAACATGATATCCAAATGCTTTTTTAATATATCATCTTTATGGATGTATAGTTTGTATATCATACAATTCACCCATTTAAAATATGTAATTCTGTTTTAAGTATATTCACAGCATTGTCCACCATTATCAGAGTCAGCTAAAACATTTTCATCATCCCCCAAAAGAAACCCAGTACCTATTAACAGTCACCTCCCATTGTTCCTCAGCATTCCCAACCCAAGGCAACTGTGAATCTACTTTCTGTCTTAATGGATTTACCTTTCCAGGACATTTCATATAAGTGGAATCACACAATATGTGGTCCTTTATAACTGGTTTCTTTCACTTAGTATAACATCTTCAAGCTTCTCCCATGTTGTAGCACATATCAATACTTCATTCTCCAGTCCCATCACTTCATGGCAAATAGATGGGGAAACAATGCAAACAGTGATAGACTTTATCTTCTTAAATACCAAAATCACTGCAGATGGTGACTGCACCCATGAAATTAAAAGACACTGGCTCCTTGGAAGAAAAGCTATGACCAACCTAGACAGCATATTAAAAAGCAGAGACATTACTTTGCCAACAAAGGTCTGTCTAGTCAAAGCTATGGTTTTTCCAGTAGTCATATATGAATGTGAGCGTTGAACCATAAAGAAGGCTGAGCACTGATGCTTTTGAGCTGCGGTGTTGGAGAAGACTCTTGAGAGTCCCTTGGACTGCAAGGAGATCCAACCAGTGCATCCTAAAGGAAATCAGTCCTGAATATTCATTGGAAGGCCTGATGCTGAAGCTGAAACTCTAATACTTTGGCCACCTGATGCGAAGAACTGACTCCTTAGAAAGACCCTGATGCTGGGAAAGATTGAGAGCAGGAGAAGAAGGGGACTGCAGAGGATGAGGTGGTTGGATGGCAGCATCAACTCAATGGACATGAATTTGAGCAACCTCCAGGTGTTGGTGATGGACAGGGGAGCCTGGTGTGCTGCAGTCCATGGGGTTGCAAAGAGTCGGACATGACTGAGCAACTGAACTGAATATTTCATTGCATACATATACCATATTTTATTTACCAGTTTATAGTCATTTGGATTATTTCCACATTTTGTACAAGGTTTTGTGTGGACATAATATTTTAATTTCTCTGGTGTGTATAATTAGGAAAAAAATTGCTGGGTCATCTGGTAACTCCCAAACATTCTAAACTTTTGAACATTTGAAGTGGAATATTCAGATGAGCATTTAACGTGCAGACAGTTTTGTAGTTTAAATAGGTATATATGGTTCTATCGTTGTACTACATTTATTTTAGTAATCAGTGAGTTATTGGTGTGTGTGTGTGTGTGTGTGTGTGTGTGCGTGTGTGTATGTGTGTGTGTTAGTCACTCAGTCATGTCCAACTCTTTTCAACCCAATGGATGGTAGCCCACCAAGCTACCCTGTCCATGGAATTCTTCAAGTAAGAATACTGTAGTGGGTTGCATTGCCCTTTCCAGGGGATCTTTCTGACCCAGGAATTGAACCTGTATCTCCTCTGTCTCCTGCATTGTAGTCAGATTCTTTACCCACTGAGCCATGGGGGAAGCCCAAGCTATTTATAAAGGAGATACTTAAAAATTTTTTTATGACTTTAATGTTTATTTTTAGAATGATCTTATTAATTGAGTTGGTAATTTGTTTTACTTTGTAGAAATACTCAAGAAATTGGCTTATACTTGTATTTATTTTATCATTATGTTTAACAGCTAAATGACATTTTCATATTTTTTTTACAGGTCATGTTTGGGATATATATTTGGTGTTGTTTAGTTGCTAAGTTGTGTCTGATTCTTTTGTGACCTCATGGACTGTAACCTGCCATGCCCCTCTGTCTATAGGACTTCCCAGGCAGGAATACTGCAGTAAGTTGCCATTTCCTTCTCCAGAGGATCATCCCAACCCAAGGATCCACCCTGCATCTCCTGATTGGCAGGTGGATTCTTTACCACTGAGCCACCTGGGAAACCCAGGATGGGCTCAGAGCCTTGTATTATGAATAAATAGTTAAATTCTCTCTGAGCAATATTATGAAGGATCTTGAATCTTCCAAATGAAAAATTAGGAGTATTATTATGTTAATATATTGGCCTGTCAGTATATTAAGAAATAGACAAATTGTATGCAGTTCAGAATAATAAAAAATTAAGAGGAAAATAGAAAGATTATATTTGGAAAGTTGTTAGTGCCTAATCTGACTAAGTTTTGTAGCTAAGAGAATGGTGTAGGGAATTATTGTAATGATTTGTGAACTTTTACAGATCATCAAAGTCATAAAGGAGAAAACTTAATCTTTAAATTACCTAATAAAAAGAGTTATAGTCTAAAGAAAATTTTTTAAATAATTAAAATTTTAAAATTATGCATTATCTTCTCAGGAAAAAGCAGTTTACTATTTTGCTTATCTAAAAACAAACCTGAAAATGTCACTGTTACCTAAAAAAACTTGATAGTATTATTTAAAACTACAGTAATGAGAACATTCTTTTGAGAGGCAGATTGACAGGGGATACTCTAGTATACTTCTTTGCCATCTATTCAGGTTTACCTGTGAAAGAAATCTGCTTGAAAATGAAAATGCTCTTGACATTTTAAACTTATTTTTATTCACATTGAATTTATGAAAGAGTATTGACTTTTAATGAGCTGTTCTCCCACTCTTATATATTTAGTTTGAAGAAAATAAAGATATTTGCCTCTGAATTTTAGCTAAACACTTAAGAACAAAATACCAAGCAGGAAGTGTGCTAAGCATTCTCTTTACAATAGCTCTTTGAAGTAAGTGTAATTAATCCATTTTACTGATTCAGAAACTAAGACTCAACAGATGTACTGGCTATGTGTTGATTAAATAGTGAATTCATAAAGCAAATAGAGAGTAGTAAAAAGTCTGTGTAATTAACAGCTTCCTGGGTAAAAGCTAAAGCGCTCTGTACTTCAAAGATGGGAAGTTGTAGCCTAGGATTAGTCAGATATAGCTTTATACAGCTTTATAGATAAAGTGATTCTTGGGCCTGTATTTGAAGGAATGTAGTATTTAGATTGTTGGAAGAGAAAACAGTATGTAAATAACATAAGATGAGCAAAGAAGACAACACAACATTTGTTACAAAGTTTTCTGCCCATCTCAGTTGCAAGTAACAGTAACCCACACAAACGCAATTAAAAGGATACCTATTTGGAAGGCTACAGACAAATCTCAGGGAATACAGCACAATCAAAAAGACAGTCTAAGGAATAAGACCTGAGATTGGCCACACTCTTATCTACCCTCTCTCAGGACCACTCGGCAATCTGTACATCTATTCTTTCAACATTGTTTCCAACCCATGTTTCTTTAGCTTGTATATCTTTAGGGGCACAGCCTTTATGACCTACCACTCAACAATAACCTCCCTTCCTTCTATTAGTTAAGACATATGTCAGGGAGAGTCTGATTAGATCATAGCATCTTTCAGAGGCATCTAACACATAGATTTCCAGTCAGCCATTATCTCCTTGGTTCATATCTGGTTCAGACAGCCTTGACCACAGGAGTGGGGTCATAGACTGTTGAGCATCAGGATGACCGCAATAGCAAGAAATCCTGTCTGGTAATTAGATGGTCTGTGTAGAGCAAGCATGAGGGAAACACAGGGAAATCTGAATGGGGCATGGACCTCCTACTTCCTGGGTGGGGATGAGGAGTGGAAAACTGTCATCATATAAAAATTACTTGAAGGCAAAGATGTTTTTCTTCCTGATTATTTAGTCTATCAGTGATGTTATCTCTCTCCAAAATCTTAAGCTTCCCCACTCTCTCCCTGCCCACCACTCTCATAACCCTAGCTCTTCTTTCCCACTACTTCTTCATTAATCTGATCATAAAGATGGGGAGGAATTGGACAAAAGTCTTCCACTATCTTGAGGTTAAGAGAAGACAGCAATGCATGTCCTATTGTCTAACACAGGTTGAAGACATAGACATTTTATATGGTAAGTGAGAATGTAGATTTAAAATTTTTTCTTCCATATTTTTAAAGTATTTTCTGAAGTTAGTAAAGGTAGCACTTATATTCTTATTTACTAGAGTAAAATTTGCAGTCATTTAGATTTGGATTAAATTATGGTGAGAATAGTGTGAAATGAAAATCTTAAAATGAAAATTATTAGATGGTGAACTCTTACAAGGGAAAGATTATGACTTACTCACTTTTATATTCTAGCAACTACACCATTCGGAGAAGGCAATGGCAACCCACTCCAGTTCTCTTGCCTGGCAAATCCCATGGACGGAGGAGCCTGGTAGGCAGCAGTCCAGGGGTCGCTAGGAGTCGGACACGACTGAGTGACTTCGCTTTCACTTTTTACTTTCATGCATTAGAGAAGGAAATGGCAACCCACTCCAGTGTTCTTGCCTGGAGAATCCCAGGGATGGGGTAGCCTGGTGGGCTGCTGTCTATGGGGTTGCACAGAGTCGGACACGACTGAAGCGACTTAGCAGCAGCAGCAGCAACTACACCATTATACAACTTTGAAGTAGATGATCAATAGTAGTTGTTAAATGAATTAGCAGTAGACGAGTTATAAGAGGCAGCGAATGATGAATCCTTCATGTAAAATAATTTTTCCTTGAAATTTTATTAGGATTCTCGAATTTCTCATTGTCTTTAACATCAATAGTATTAATTTTTATTTTTTTATTTTTTTAATAGTATTAATTTTTAATGTATTTCTTCTTTGATTAAAATTTATATGTAGTTTTGAATACTCATCTCTTTCCCCTACTTTACTGCAATATGAGATACTACCACGTGGTCTCTGTAGATATTAAAATTTACAAGTATAGATGAAACATAAATATAATCCCTGGAGAATAATTAAACATATATAAATATATGGGCTTCCCTGATGGCTCAGCGGGTAAATAATCCTCCTGCAATGCAGGAGACATAGGAGATGTGGGTTCTATCCCTGGATTGGGATGATCCACTGGAGAAGGAAAAGGCAACCCTCTCCTGTATTCTTGCCTGGGAAATCCCATGAACAGAGGAGCCTTGTAGGCTACAGTTCATGGGGTCACAAGGAGTCGGATATGACTGAGCACATGATACATCCTGTATATAATAAAACAATTATAAATCTGTACTTAGAATTGGACTCTAGGCTGGCAGTTTATTTACAGGAGCATTTTACTTTTTCATACTAAATGTTTTTATATTTCCTTGAAGATGAGAAAATGTGTAGCTTTTAATATAGCTTTACCTAATCGTTAACAAAAGAAAGAATACATGTGGTATCTTTCCACTGCATATCTAACTTATTTTCCTTTATGACTGTTTGCTCATCTACATATGTGGCCCTCAACAGACCACTTCATTTCCTGAGTTTATACCATCTTTCAATACTTGGTATCACTGTGACAGTCACATAGCTCAATTTCTTGTAAGTAAGAATCTGTTTAACTTAGCTTTGATTAGATTTCTGCCTTTGGTTCAACCTATTAGACTGTGAAACCTTGAGATAGACTACTTAACCTAATTAACTGCTTTGTTACATACCAAACACCTAGCGTCCTTCGTGGTTTAATACGTACTGTCTGTAAAGGTTGAACATAGGATGTTTTCATAAATGGTTAAACTTTATATAATTGATGTCATGTCACATAGCATCTGGGTAAAAGAACTTTGATCTATTTTTAATTAGCTGAGTATGCAGAGTAGAAGACTGGTATTTAGGTGACATCCCAAGGGCCTGGTAATACAATGACCCATATTTCTTTGTCATCGACTGGTAAAGTAAGAATATACATTCCTAGGTCCTAAAGGAATTCTAAGAATTTTGTATAACTACTCTCACTTTAATGGGCTGTTTACCAAAAGCAGGGATTCTGCTAGTGTAGAAGTACACATACAAGCATGTGCTGTAGTGTATATATAGTGATAATCATCCCCATATAGCAGCTAGTATGACTAGGGATTATAAAATCCTTCTGTGCTTGCCTATAAAAGCCCTACTTTACTGGGAAGCCAAATAGATCAATGTTTTTCAAGCTTCTTTGACAATGACCCAGAGTATTTCATTTTTATAACCTTGTGTGTGGATTTCATGACCCTCTAGATGGGTTATTACCCACAGTTTTGAAAATAGGAGCTGGGACTAAAGAATTCAGTAAATAGAAATGACTGAATTTTAGGATTGGCAGCCAGTGTTTCCTATGTATTATTTATCTTTTCTTCTCCCACTGGGGTAGTGGGTTCTTCTGAAATTCTGATATAAGGTCTGTTATAAAGAGTAGTGATTCACCAAGTCTTTAGCATCTTTTCCAACTCTTGAAAGACCCTACCTGTACAGAGCATCATCATTATCAGTGGAGGGGCAAAGGCAAACCCACGCAAAGAAACCCTGTATCTACTCCTATTCTTTGAAGCCACTTTTTTTTTTTTTTCCTGCTAAATACTGTCTGTCCAACTAAACACATTGAGAACTTTTAGCAGGTATATGTGTATGTCCTCTTCTGCTAATAATAACTGAATCTACAAATGTTGCAGACAGTACAATACTCTTGTGAATTGTGTTAGGGATATTTTAATGGAGACATTTAAGAAGTAATAATAAGATGTAACAAGAGAGTTATTTGAGTTTACCTTCTAAGTGAATAGTTCAAGCTTTCAAGTGAATAGTTTATGAATAGCTCAGCTCCATTTTTAAGTAATCTCAGTGATTTTAATGATATTTCCAGTATTTTGGTAATATGCTCTCTAAAGAAACCATGATAGCATAATAATAGTTTTAATTTCTTCATGGAGGTAACTGCTGACCCAGATAACTCCTTGCCTACCAACCTTCCTATAGAAAACTGTAATTAGGTAACATCTGCCCTAAAGCTGCCAACTCATGCTTTAAAAGTTTTAACATCTGTAGTTAAATATGAAGTAGGCTACTCAATATGAAGTAGGCTACCTTACTAACCTAGATTTCAGTGTCTGAGGGAAGAGTATCATTTAGACAAGTGCTGTACAACAGGAGTTTCTATAATGAAAATGTGCTGTCTGCTGACCACTTGAAATAACTAGTGTGACTTAAATTTTATTTAGTTTTAATTAATATAATATTAGTTATCTGCGTGTGGTTGGCTGAATGAGTGAGTGAGTGAAAATTTCTCAGTTGTGTCCAACTCTTTGTGACCCAATGGACTGTAGCCCACCAGGATATTCTGTCCATGGAATTCTTCAGGCAAGAATACAGGAGTGAGTTGCTATTTCTTTCTCTAGGGGACCTTCCCGACCCAGGGATCAAACCTGGGTCTCCTGCATTGTAGGCAGATTCTTTACCATCTGAGCCACCAGGGAAGCCCTCAGTTTATGTGTGTGTGTGTATACACTGTATTGTAATCAGATTCAAGACCTTATAGACAATTGTATGCCATTATTAGATACACAATTTTAAGAGCCATCCCAGTCACAAAGGCACTAAAATTTTTATATGTCTGCTGCTGCTGCTGCTGCTAAGTCGCTTCAGTCATGTCCGACTCTGTGCGACCCCATAGACGGAAGCCCACCAGGCTCCCCTGTCCCTGGGATTTTCCAGGCGGATGTACCTAATTATTTTGCTTTTAAGACTCAGAAGTATCTGGCCATTACCAGTGCTCAAATTAATAAATTTCAATTTAAATATATTTGAATCTTCATTTGTCAACCAGTTATTCTGAGTAAGGAAGGGATAAATTGTTTTCTGTACATTTTTAGTCATTTTTTAAAACAATTTATAAAGCCTGCAAGGAACATGCACTTTTGCCTTGAATAGGATACAATAGAAACTTGAAGCCAGACTTCTCAAATAGGCTTTTCCTTAACTACACAAGCTAGAAGAGCTTGTAGCTCTGGTCTATATAGCTAGTGACTTCCACACTATTGTAGGACTCCCTATTTTCTACATTTTGCCTTAGACATTTAAAACCCAGAAAAGGGGGAGACATTTTAAAAAGAATTTTCCATTTCCCTTGAAACAAACTTAACCTGTGAAAATTTATCTTACACCTATCAGTTCAGTTCAGTCGCTCAGTTGTGTCCGACTCTTTGCGACCCCATGAATCGCGGCACACCAGGCCTCCCTGTCCGTCACCAACTCCCGGAGTTTACCCAGACTCACATCCATCGAGTTGGTGATGCCATCCGGCCATCTCATCCTCTGTCGTCCCCTTCTCCTCCTGCCCCCAATCCCTCCCAGCATCAGAGTCTTTTCCAATGAGTCAACTCTTCGCATGAGGTGGCCAAAGTACTAGAGTTTCAGCTTTAGCATCATTCCTTCCAAAGAAATCCCAGGGCTGATCTCCTTCAGAATGGACTGGTTGCATCTCCTTGCAGTCCAAGGGACTCTAAAGAGTAAAAATCCCTTAAATTCAGTTAGAATTAATCCACAATTTAGAATGGTTTCTAGTGATTCTAAGTACCTATGTTCTTCTAAAGTTTTCATTTCTGTGAAGGAGCACCAGATAATTCAAGTATGATTATTGTGATTGACTAATGGCTACTATATTGGACTGTGGTAATATAGTAGCCACTGCTGCTGCTGCTAAGCCGCTTCAGTCGTGTCTGACTCTGTGCGACCCCATAGACAGCAGCCCACCAGGCTTCTCTGTCCCTGGGATTCTCCAGGCAAGAATACTCGAGTGGGTTGCCATTTCCTTCTCTGATGCATGAAAGTGAAAAGTGAAAGTGAAGTTTCTCAGTCGTGTCTGACTCTTAGCGACCCCATGGACTGCAGCCTACCAGGCTCCTCCGTCCTTGGGATTTTCCAGGCAAGAGTACATTAGCACAATGGAGTACTACTCAGCCATTAAAAAGAATACATTTGAATCAGTTCTGGTGAGGTGGATGAAACTGGAGCCTATTATACAGAGTGAAGTAAGCCAGAAGGAAAAACACCAATACAGTATACTAATACATATATATGGGATTTAGAAAGATGGTAACAATAACCCTGTGTACGAGACAGCAAAAGAGACAGTGATGTATAGAACAGTCTTATGGACTCTGTGGGAGAGGGAGAGGGTGGGAAGATTTGAGAGAATGGCATTGAAACATGTAAAGTATCATGTATGAAATGAGGTGCCAGTCCAGGTTCGATGCACGATACTGGATGCTTGGGGCTAGTGCACTGGGACGACCCAGAGGGATGGTTTGGGGAGGGAGGAGGGTTCGGGATGGGGAACACATGTATACCTGTGGTGCATTCATTTTGATATTTGGCAAAACTAATACAATTATGTAAAGTTTAAAAATTAAATAAAATTTAAAAAAATAAAATAAAAAATAAAAACCTAAAAAAAAAAAAAGTACATTAGCTAACAGCTACTATATTGGACTGTGCAGATTTAGACATTGCTTTGAGACATTGCTCTTTGGTTTATCAGAATTGCTTGTCTAGTTAAATGATGTCCATAAAAATTGGAATGAAATGTAAAGACTTGATTTTTTAAATCGAGTTAAAGATATAACCACATACAGAAGAACTATTTAAGGTGATTTTAGATATTATAATTTGACTGTATATCCCTAGTGGACCAAAATTACTGTGGTTTCAGTGGCCATATTCTTATATTAGTTTTGATATTGTTATTCTGAGGCTATTGCTTATATGTCATAAATTAAATGAGTTGCATGCTCAAAGTGTGTTGCATGCTCACAGTGTCAAGGACTGAGATTTTGGATACAAGAACCAAAGATTTTACATGAAAAGCATGAGATGCCGATGTAGAAATTGTTAAGGTACAATAAAATCTTATAGTCCTAAGTTTAAATTGAAAGTATTAACAAAGTATTCTTTGTTGTAAAAGAATAAAATACAATTAAAACATTTTTCTATCTTCCAGGCCTGTAACTTAACTTCATATACTCACAAGAACTGAAATCTTTGTTGAGGCTTACACTCTTCCATTTTCACTCCCCGTAGTTATGTACATATTCTTGATCTCTTATAATGTCTGATCCCTTATTTTTTTTTAATCTTTTGACCCTCTTTACCCATTTCTTTCACCCCTCCACACCCATTACCTCTGGAAACCACCAGTCTATGTCTGTATCTATGAACTTGGTTTTGTTTTGTTTTTGAGATTTCACATGTAAGAGAGACAATATAGTATTTGTCTTTCTTTGACTAATTTCACTTAGCCTAATGCCCTCAAGGTTTATACATGGTGTTACAAATGTCCAGATTTCATTTTCCTTATGGCCAAATAGCATTCCATTATATATTTATATATTACAATATTTCTTTATACATTCATCTTTCAATGGACACTTTCCCATATCTTGGTTATTTTAAATAGTACCACAATAAACATGGGAGTTCATATGTCTTTTCAAGTTAGTGTTTCCATTTTCTTAGGATAAGCACCCAGAAATAGGATTGCTAGATCATACGGTACTTTTATTCTTAAGTTTTTGAGGAGCTTCCATAGTGTTTTCCATAGTGATTGCTCCAATTTACGTTACAACCAGCAGTCCATATCCTTGTCAACACTTATTATTTCTTGCCTTTTTGATAATAGCCATTTAAACAGATATAATTTAGTATCTCATTGTAGTTTTAATTTGCATTTCCCTGATGATTAATGATGTTGAGCATCTTTTCATCTAACTGTTGGCCATCTGTGTCTTTGGAAAAATGTTTGTTTAGATCTTATGCCCACTTTTTAATTGGACTTTTTTTTATTGAATTCTGAGTTCTTTATATAATGTGAATTTTAGCTCCTCATCAGATATATGATTTGCAAATATTTTCTCCCATTTAGTATATTGCTATTTTATTTTGTTGAAGGTTTCCATTGTTGTACAGGAGGGCAGTTAGTTTGAGGTAATCCGGCCTGTTTTGGCTTTTGTTCCTTTTGCTTTTGGTATCAGATTTAAAATTCATCAAGGCTAGTGTCAAGGAGGTTACTGCCTCTGTTTTCTTCTAGAGATTTATGGTTTCAGATTTTACATTCAAGTCTTTAATCCATTTTGGGTAAATTTTTGTGCATGGTATAATGTGATAGTCCACTGCATATGGCTGTCTAGTTTTCCCAACACCATACTTTGAAGAGTGTCTTTTCCCCATTTTATATTCTTGGCTCCATTGTCATAAATTCATCGACCGCAGGGTCTATGGTTTTATTACTAGGTCAGTTCTGTTCCATTGGTCAGTGTGTCTATTTTTTTTTTTTTTGCCAATACCATGTTGTTTTAATTACTATAGCTTTGTAATAAAGTTTGAAATCAAGTAGCATGATGCCTCCAGTTTTTTTATTCTTTCTCAAGACTGCTCGTGGCTATTCAGAGTCTTTTGTGTTACATTTTACAGTTGTTTCTTCTATTTCTGTGAAAAATACTGTAGAAATTTTGGTAGAGGTTATATTTAATCTGTAGCTTGCTTTGGTTAGTATGGACATTTTAACAATATTAATTCTTCCAATCCATGAGCACAGAATATTTTCTCATTTTTTTGTGTGTGTTTTTTAATTTCTTTCTGTAATGTCTTATAGTTTTAGTGTACTCATTTCCTTAGTTAAATGTATTCATAGGTATTTTATGCTTTTTGATACACTTGTATATGGAATGCTTCCTTAAATTTCTTTTTTCGATAGTTTGTTATCAGTTTATAGAAACACAATAGATTTTTGTATATTAATCATATCCTGCAACTTCACTGAATTGATTTATTAGTTCTAACAGTTTTTTAAAAAATATTTATCTATTGATTGATTTTTGACTCTCCTGGGTCTTCATTGCTGTGCAAGGGCTTTCTCTAGTTCAGGTGTGAGGGTTTCTTATTGTGGTGGCTTTTCTTGTTGTTGAGCACGGGCTCTTGGCACTCTAGCTTCAGTTGTTGAGGCTTGTGGGGTCCAGAACACGGTCTCAATTGCCACTTGGCGTATGGGATCTTCCTGGACCAGGGATGGAACTGGTGTCTCTTGCATTGCATGGCAGATTCTTAACCACTGGACCACCAGGGAATCCCTTGTTTGTTTTTAATGGAATCTTTAGGTTTTTCTCATGTAGTATTGCATCATCTGCAAATACTAACAGTTTTATATCTTCTTTTCCAATTTGGATTCCTTTTACTTTTTTCCTTATCTCATTGCTGTGGCAAGGACTGACAATACACTGTGGTAAATAAAAGTGGTTAGACTGGGCATCTTTATGTTCTTGAACATAGAAAACGCTTTCAGCTTTTCACCATTGAGTATGATATTAGCTGTGGGCTTGTTAATATGGTCTTTGTTATGTTCTTTCTATACCCATTTTGATGAATTTTTTATCGTAAATGGATGCTGAATTTTGTCAAATGCTTTTTCTGCATTAATTGATATGATCATATGACTTTTATCTTTCATTCTGTTACTGTGCTGTATCACATAGACTGATTTTCTGATATTCAGCCAGCCTTGCATTCCTGGAATAAATGCCATTTGCTCATGGTGTATGATTCTTCTTTTAAATTCATTTTGCTGATATTTTGTTCAGGATTTTCGTATATGTGTTCATTAGAGTTACTGGTTTATAATTTGTTTTTCTTGTGGTGATCCTTGTCTGCTTTTGGTTTCAAGGTAATGCTGGCCTTGGAAAATGAATTTACAAGAGTTCCTTCTTCTATGGTTTGGAAGAGTTGGAGAAGGTTTGATGTTAATTCTTCTTTGAATGTTTTGTAGAATTCACCAGTAAAGCTGTCTGGTACTGGACTTCTGCTTTTTGGATGGGTTTTGATTGATGACTCATTCAGTCTCCTTGCTAGTAATTAGTCTGTACAGATTTTCTGTTTTATCATAATCCAATCTGGGAAGGTTGCATGTTTATAGGAACTTATTCATTTCTTCTAGACTGTTGTTCAATTTGTTGTTTCATTCTTGTAGTAATCTTTTAGTCCCTTGTATTTCTATGGTATTAGTTGTAGTGTCTCTTTCATTTCTATCGTATTTGTTTGAATCTTCTCCTTTTTTTTTTTTCTTCGTTAGTCTAGCTAAAGATTTGTTTATCTTTTTTTTGGGCCACATGCACAGCTTGTGAGGTCTTAGTTCTTTGACCAGGGATTCAACCCTGGCACCCTGCAGTGGAAATACAGAGTCCTAAGCACTGGTGGCATGCTGCAATTCATGGGGTCACAAAGAGTCAGACACGACTGAGTGACTGAACTGAACTGAACTGAAGCACTGGGCTACCAAGGAATTCCCATTCTGTGTATCTTCTTTAAAGAAACAACTTTTTGATTCATCTTTCCTCTTCTCTATTTACTATTTCATTTATTTCTACTCTAATCTTTTCTCCTTCCTTCTACTAACTTTGGGCTTTGTTTGTTCTTCTTTTTCTGGTTCCATCAGGTATAAAATTCGGTTGTTTATTTGAGACTGGTTTATTGAAGCAGGCATTTATTACTGTGAATTTCTCTTTTAGAACCAGTTTTGCTGCATTCCATAAATTTTGGTATGTTATATTTTCATTTTCCTTTGTCTCAGGATATTTTTTTATTTCTCTTTTGATGCATTGGTTGGTCAGTAGTGTATTTTTTGATCTCATATTTGTGAATTTTCAAATTTTCCTGGTGTTTTCTAGTTTCATACCATCATGGCTAGAAAAGTTGTACAATATGATTTCAGTCTTCCTAAATTTATTAAGACTTATTTTGTCATCTAATATATGATCTATCTTAGAGAATGTTGCATGTGCATTTATTAAGCATATGTATACTGTTGCTTTTGGATGAATATTCTATAAATATTTGTTAACCCACCTGGTTTAATGTGTCATTTAAGGGCTGTGTTTCCTTATTACTTTTCTGTGTCAATGATATATCCAATGATACAAGTGATATTAAAATCCTTTACTAGACTGGGACACCTTCCTGAAGATACTGGTGCTCTGGACCATAGCAAAGGGAAAGTCCAAAGATGGAAACTGCGTCCTTGGTTAGTGTTCCAGCTCTCTCCTAAATGCATGTGTTAAATTGGATGCCTGCCCTTCAGGCTGAGTTTTTATTTTTATTAACCTATTTTTTAAATAACTTATTTAATTCTTTATTTTTGGTTGCACTGCATCTTCGTTGGTGCACACAGGCTTTCTCTAGGCGTGGCAAGCGAGGGCTGCTCTTTGTTGCAGTACGTGGGCTTCTCATTGCAGCAGCTTCTCTTGTTGCAGAGCACAGGCTCTAACTGCATGGGCTTCATTAGTTGCAGCATGCAGGCTCTAGGGTCAGGGGCTTCAGGAGTTGTGGCATTCAAGCTCAGTAGTCATAGCTCAGAAGCCCCTAGAGCATGTGGGCTCAGAAGTAGTGGAACACAGGCTCAGTTGCTGCATGGCATATGGAATCCTCCTGGACCAGGAATTTAACCCATGTCCCCTGCATTGGCAAGTAGATTCTTAACTCCTGTACCACTAGGGAAGTTCTGAGTTTTTAATATAAGCAGGAAAGCCTCCTTCATTTTTTAAGTCTGGAATGTCTCTTAGCTGGGCCCTGGGGTTCAAGCACATGACCTCTTTGAGAGGGCTTTCCCAGATCTCTATAGTCTTGTGGGTCTCAAGATAGGAACACCAATGGTTTTCAAAGTTTGATTTTTTTTTTCTTAGGGATTAATCTCTCAAGTGTGTGGGATGCCCACTGTGGGCTTCAAAACCTCAGCTGCTCAAGAAGAAACTCCAGGTTTTGAGTTCCTTCTCCATTATGGGTTGTTGCACCACTAGTGGGGTTTATGGTGGGATTGCATCCCAGCCTCTTGCACCCACTTTGATATGGTTTTCTTGTGTACCCATTGTGTAGTCATCATTCACCCAGGCCATGGGGCTTATTTGACAGGAA
The DNA here is from genome assembly GCF_029378745.1 of Bos indicus. Lineage (NCBI taxonomy): Eukaryota > Metazoa > Chordata > Mammalia > Artiodactyla > Bovidae > Bos > Bos indicus. The sequence goes on from NC_091761.1 coordinate 36,846,845, forward strand.
ATTCTTGAATATAAAGCTGTAGACTTACTGTGTCTGAGGGAGGAGGTGAGTTTGGGATTTTCTTATGTCACCATTTTGAACTGAGACTTCTGTTTAACATTTTGAAAAGATTTATAATCTCTTGCAATAACAAGCCTGTAAAAATCTCTTTAAAAAATTTAACTGTCATTAATACTGTGAAGTGAAGTCGCTCAGTCGTGTCCGACTCTTTGTGACCCCATGGACAGTAGCCAACCAAGCTCCTCCGTCCATGGGATTTTCCAGGCAAGAATACTGGAGTGGGTTGCCATTTCCTTCTCCAGGGGATCTTCCCAACCCAGGGATCGAACCCCTGTCACCCGCATTGTAAGCAGACGCTTTACTGTCTGAGCCACCAGGGAAGGCCAATTAATACTAGCACACTGTAGATCATTCAAGTGGTTAAAAAAATGTATAGAGAAAAAGAATTCTCCCATCCTAGATTACAATTCCCTAGTCACTTTCAGTTCAGGTCAATCATTCAGTTGTGTCAGACTCTTTGCAACCCCATGGACTGCAGCACACCAGGCTTCTCATCCTTCACCAACTCCCGGAACTTGCTCAAATTCATGTACATCGAGTCCATGATGCATACAACCATTTCTTCCTCTGTCATCCCCTTCTCCTCCTGCGCTCAATCTTTGCCAGCATCAGGGTCTTTTCAAATGAGTCAGTTCTTCACATCAGGTGGCCAAAATATTGGAGCTTCAACTTTAGCATCAATCCTTCCAATGAATATTCCAGACTGATTTCCTTTAGGATGGACTATTTTGCTCTCCCTGCTCTCCAAGGGACTCTCAAGAGTCTTCTCCAACACCACAATTCAAAAGCACCAATTCTTTGGTGCTCAGCTTTCTTTATGGTTAAACTCTCACATCTATGCATGACTACTGGAAAAACCATAGCTTTGACTAGATGGACATTTATCAGTAAAGTAATATCTCTGCTTTTTAATATGCTGTCTAGATTTGTTATAGCTTTTCATCCAAAGAGCAAGCGTCTTTTAATTTCATGGCTGAAGTCACCATCTGCAGTGATTTTGGAGCCCAAGAAAATAAAGTCTGTCACTGTTTGCATTGTTTCCCCATCTATGTGCATGGAGTGATGAGACTGGATGCCATTATCTGTTTTCTGAATATTGAGTTCTAAGCCAGCTTTTTCACTCTCTTCTTTCACTTTCATCAAGAGGCTTTTCAGTTCCTCTTTGCTTTCTGCCGTAAGGGTGATGTCATATGCGCATCTGAGGTTATTGATATTTCTCCCTGAAATCTTGATTCCTGCATGTGCTTCATGCAGCCTGGCATTTCGCACAATGTACTCTGCGTATAAGTTAAATAAGCAAGGTAAGAATATATATCCTTGATGTACTTCTTTCCCATTTGGAACCAGTCTGTTGTTCCATGTCCAGTTCTAACTGTTGCTTCTTGACCTGCATACAGATTTCTCAGGAGGGAAGTAAGGTGGTAAGCAAGGGAAGTAAGGTATTCCCCTCTCTTTAAGAATTCTCCACAGTTTGTTGTGATCCACAAAGTCAAAGGCTTTAGCATAGTCAGTGAAGCAGAAGTAGGTGTTTTTTTGGAATTCTCTTGCTTTTTGGATGATCTAATGGATGTTGGCAATTTGATCTCCTGTTCCTCTGCCTTTTCTAAATTCAGTTTGAACATCTGGAAGTTCTCGGTTCACTTACTGTTGAAGCCTAGCTTAGAGAATTTGACCATTACTTTACTAGCGTGTGAGATAAATGCAATTGTGCAGTAGTTTGAACATTCTTTGGCATTGCCTTTCTTTGGGATTGGACTTTTCTAGTCCTGTGGCCACTGCTGAGTTTTCCAAATTTGCTGGCTTATTGAGTGTAGTGCTTTAACAACATCATCTTTTAGAATTTGAAATAACTTAGCTGAAATTCCATCACCTCCACTAGCTATGTTTGTAGTGATGCTTCCTAAGACCCACTTGACTTCGCCCCCAGAATGTCTGGTTCTAGGTGAGTTATCTGTTTCATTAAGATCCTTCTGTATATAGTTCTTCTGTGTATTCTTGACATCTCTTCTTAATATACCTTCTGCTTCTGTTAGGTCCATACCGTTTCTGTCCTTTATCGAGCCCATCTTTGCATGAAATGTCCCCTTGGTATCTCTTAACTTTCTTGAAGAGATCTCTAGTCTTTCCCATTGTATTGTTTGTCTCTATTTCTTTGCATTGATCAATGAGGAAGGCTTTCTTATATCTTCTTGCTAGGCTTTGGAACTCTGCATTTAAAGGGATATATCTTTTCTTTTCTCCTTTGCCTTTTGTTTCTCTTCTTTCCTCAGCTCTTTGTAAGCCCTCTTTCGACAACTATTTTGCCTTTTTGCATTTCTTCTTCTTTGGGGTGGTCTTGATCCCTGCCTCCTGCACAGTGTCACAAACCTCCATCCACAGTTCTTCAGGCACTCTATATCAGATCTAATCCTTTGAATCTATTTGTCACTTCCACTGTTTAATCGTAAGGGTTTTGATTTAGGTCATAACTGAATATTCTAGTGGTTTTCTCTACTTTGTTCAAATTTAAGTGTATTTTGCAGTAAGGAGTTCATGGTCTGAGTCTGGTCTTGTTTTTGCTGCCTATATAGAACTTCTCCATCTTCGGCTGCAAGGAATATAATCAATCTGATTTCGGTATTGACCATCTGGTGATGTCCATGTGTAGAGTCATCTGTTGTGTTGCTGGAAGAGGGTGTTTGCTATGACCAGCACATTCTCTTGGTGAAAAATCTGTTAGCCTTTGCCCTGCTTCATTTTGTACTCCAAGGCCAAACTTGCCTGTTAGTCCCCTTACTTAGAAGGAAGCACAGTTACCAGTTTCTTATATGTTTTTTCAGAAATATTCTGAGCATGCATTCATAAAAATATACCCCCCCCCTTTTTTTTAAGTGACGGAAGTTTACTTGTTAAAATTGAAATTAGATAGTTGAGGAAATTATGAGTGCACTTGATGTTCCAAATCTTCTCTAAATCCCCAAGCAGTTGATCCCTGGGGTATTTTGTGGGCCAATAAGCCAAAGATGAGAAGGTTCCAGAATTTTATTTCCATTTGTTTGTGTGTTGTTGATTGACCTTCCTTCCTTCAGAAAATTTCATTTACCTGTATTTTTTGGTTCTTTTTGTCTTTATTTTTAATTGGAGGATAATTGCTTTACAATGTTGTATTAGTTTCTGCTGTACAACAACATGAATCAGCTTAGTCCTTTTTCTTTGTCTCACAAGATCTTGCTATTTCTAGTCTTCCCCACTTTACTTTTTTCATTTAGCAAATTAGCTAGTGTAAATCTACTTCATTATTTTGTAACAGTTGCATGGTATCCTCTTAGAGGGATGTACCATAATGTATCAGTTTCTTACCAATAGAATTTTTTATTTTTAAAAGTCTTTGCAGTTAGTATGTTTAACATTCTTTACATGTATCTTTATCTACATATGTGATATGGTTAAATTTAAGACTTTTGAACAGGAGAGTGATAATAGTTAATAAACAGAATTAGGGTGACCAAGACAAAAATACTTTTACTTGATTTTCATAAACTATTTCCCTTTTGTTCTTTAATCAGGGTTGTTTTCCCTGTTAGATTAACTATGCTTCTTCCCCACTGAAAGGGAGTTTTTACTCTAGTTTATCAGTCATGTAGTACTTGGGATCTTTCTTTCCTTGGCCTCTGAGTTTTTGTAGATATTTTGCATTGAGTTACTTGATTCCCATTTTTTACCCTTCTTTATTGTCTCAATCTGTTATTCATCTGCCTCAGTTACTATACAGAAATGTCTTAGAAATTTCAGGCAATTGTAATTGTGTTTCTTAATTAAGCTAAGATTTAGGCCATTTTGCTTGTTCCTTGGGGTCCCTTGCATTTGTAGGTGAAAGGATCAATTAATCAGACATTGTCTCTTTTTATTTGTTTTTATTCTTCTAACATTTTTATCCTTTTTAGAAATCTCCAATCTCATCAATGTTTAAATTCACAGACTCTACCTAAAGTTTAGTTGATCTGTATATGTTAAAAGTGACTCAAATATTCCTTTAATATTCTTTTATATCTAATATCTTAGATTAGCCTCTTTCTCTAGGATATCTCATTGCAAAGGAATACTTAATCCTTTGGGTGGAAAAGAATACCCTTTGAATAGATATTTACTGAGCAGTGTGAAAATCAGTGCTTTACTCTTGGATGATTTTCTCATCATCAATTCTCTTGAGGTGTAAGTAAGGTAAGAGTTAATTTCTAAAGGTTTAATAGTAATCTGTAATTTAGAATGACAGATATTCAAAGATAGAAGTAAGGCAAGTGGTAGAGAGGCTAGGGGAAATGAGAAACTAAATTGTTAAATATTTTAATGCAATGTGAAGTTGATAAAACGCTGGTAAGACTTGAGGGCTAGTCTAATTCAAAGCCATTGTTTTTCTGATAAGGAAAATATTATTTAGAGGTATCGTCAGAGACTTCTTCCAACTCACAGGCTGCACCCAGAGCACCTGATTGCCCCCCTACTTTTGTTTGGGGGTGTACTTGCTTGACTGTTTACAATAGTAGTTAAAATGTGCCAGACAACAAAGGAAATTTTTTCAGTTATTAATGCCATAGCCTTTAAAAAATTTTGATTGGTGGAAAATTGCTTTACCATATTATGTTAGTTTCTGCCATACAGCAATACATATCAGTCATAATTATATATGTATTCCTTCCCTCTTGAGTCTTCTTCCCAGCACCCCATCCTTCCCTTCTAGGTCATCACAAAGCACCAGGCTGGGCTCTCTGTGTCATATAGCAATTTCCTACTAAGTATCTGTTTTATACATGTGTATATGTCAGTGCTACTTTCTCAATTTATCTCACCCTTACCTTCCCCCACTGTGTTCATAAGTCCATTCTCTGCTATGTTAATGAGTACCATTTTTCTGGATTCCATATATATGTGTTAATACCAGATATTTGTCCTTCTCTTTCCAGCAAAGGGAATTGATCCCTTTTATATATTCATGTTTTAAAGCACAATATATTATACTCAATGACTTGAAATAACTATTTCTGAAAATCTAGGTAAATAGAATCATTTTCTTTCAGATACATTCAGAAAATACTTTTGTTTGTTGTCAAATAAGGTATTTCTGTGTCATCTATTTCTCTACAGCTTTTTACAGAAAAAAATTTTTGTTTGTTGCTTTTTTTTCTACTTAATATTTTGAAATATTGTTTATCCAAATGTTCAGTTTCCTGGAAGTTATTTTTTACACATTTATACAAAAGCCTTTGTCAGAACTTTGAGAAAAGAATTGATATATAGCAGCACTGCTGTTAGTGATCCTGCTGAAGCAAAAGCAGTAGCACAGTGTCTCCTGATATCTTCTTAACTGTTGTTTTTCGTGTGTGGTTAATTGTGAAGAAAAGGGAGGATTCACCAAATCTACTTTTGTGCTTTGAACTCCCATAGAGAACTTTTGGTATTGCTGGTAAAAATAAAGACACTCTAGGAAAACTCCTTGTAGGAGAAATGTTTGTTTATATGTCTACTTTCTGAGTCTTCAGTCTCTTCTACAGCCATACTGTTAAAGGCTTCATGCAGGTGAAGCACAGGGCAGCTGATCATGTTTACATTTGGTAGCCAACTTGTCTTGCCCTTCCCTATTTGCACCTGTTCAGGTTTACACCTAGCAGCTGTCAGTGTTCATAAGCTCTGTGATTACACAAAAAAGAACATTTGATCAGTATTATCACTGATCAGTGAATTCTTTTGGCATTCATAAAATAGTACAGGGAAGAAATTGTGGAAATTCTGATTTTTTTTCTGTTCTCAGGATTGTTACAGTAAATATCATCTCAGTAAAATACAGTAAATTCAGTTATCTAGTGTGAATAAACATTGTGATATGTTAATTGTGTATTATTCATGCTCAGTTTTAAACAATTAGGACAAAATGTAAAATAATAAACTCTGGTGAGTAAAGTGAAAGTTGCTCAATTGTGCCTGCCTCTTTGCAACCCAGTGGACTATTCTCCGGCCATGGAATTCTCCAGGCCAGAGTACTGGGGCGGGTGGCCATTCCTTTCTCCAGGTGATCTTCCCCAATCCAAGGACTGAACCCAGGTCTCCCGCATTGCAGGTGGATACTTTACTGTCTGAGCCACCTCTGGAAGTATGCTGATAAAGATGGGCTGAATATAATTTTATCATTTATTCTAGTGGTGATAAATCAGCTTGAACTATCTTATATAAAAAACTACTACTTAACAAAAAGTTTGGTTGATTGAATTCCAAGTAATACAGTTTTTGATACTTTAGATCAGAATTTCTCAACCTTAGCACTACTAACGTTTTGGGCCAGGTAATTACCTCTGTGTGGGAATGTCCTGTGAATTATCCCATGTTTAGCAGAAATAGTGGAAACAGTGGCAGACTTTATTTCTGGGGGCTCCAAAATCACTACAGATGGTTACTGCAGCCATGAAATTAAAAGACACTTACTCCTTGGAAGAAGAGCTATGACCAATCTAGACAGCACATTAAAAAGCAGAGACATTACTTTGCCAACAAAGGTCTGTCTTGTCAAGGCTATGGTTTTTCCAGTAGTCATGTATGGATGTGAGAGTTGGACTGTAAAGAAAGCTGAGCGCCGAAGAATTGATGCTTTTGAACTGTGGTGTCGGAAAAGACCTTTGAGAGTCCCTTGGACAATAAGGAGATCCAACCAGTCAATCCTAAAGGAAATCAGTCCTGAATACTCATTGGAAGGACTGATGCTGAAGCTGAAACTCCAATCCTTTGGCCACCTGACGTGAAGAACTGACTCATTTGAAAAGGCCTTGATTCTGGGAAAAGTTGAAGGTGGAGGAGAAGGGGATGACAGAGGATGAGATGGTTGGATGGCATCACCAACTCAATGCACATGAGTTTGAGTAAACTCTGGGAGTTGGTGATGGACAGGTAGGCCGGAGTGCTGCAGTCCCTGGGGTCGCAAAGAGTTGGACACAACTGAGCAACTGAACTGAGTAACTGACTGAGCAGCATCCCTGCCTAAACTCTTTTCTATGTGATATCAGTAGCACTCTTGATTATGACGACCAAAAATGTCTCTTAAGCGTTGTCAAATGTTTCCTAATAGATGAGGGGTATCACAGTGTCACCCCTGCCTGGGAACTACTGTTTTAGACTATGGGAAAGAGCTCTGATGGATCTAATCATTTAGAATCGTTTCATCATCTTCTGGGCATTTTTTGTTTTTCTCTGTTCACTTCAACATTTTTTTTTTTTTTTTACTATAGTGTTATGTGTTGATTTTCAGTTGTAGTAACTTTTACCCTACCTGGTTAACTTTGTTATACATTGGAAGATATCCTCTGATAAATGGCCTTAAACTAAAAGACATACCTGCTGATTGATATTCTCCCATAGGTGAGTGTATTGTGGTGGAGGTCATGTTAATACAGTCTGTTATTATGTCTGGGCTGTTTTTGGCCACAAAGGATTGCTTGGATAGTGTTAGTTTAGAACCTGAGATGAAGGTACTTTTCTTAACACAGAGAGTCAGAATGAGAGGTCATTATAGTAGTGTAAGGATCAGATCCAGATGCTCTGGCCACAGCTGAAATCTGGAAATGGATGGTTCTTGGATACCATTTTTATTTTTATTTTTTTTAAATTTTATTTTATTTTTAATCTTTACATAATTGTATTAGTTTTGCCAAATATCAAAATGAATCCGCCACAGGTATACTTAATGAACATATTTTTCTAAGATGGTTTGAATAAATGGATTTCTACCAAGTTTTATGTAGTAGCTTTAATAATGAATAATAACTCGTGATCAAAGGGTGAATTTTTTCAACTGAAAATTGATGTTAATTTTTAACTATATTTGTACTTCAGCTTATTTTGAAAGTTTAAAACACCTTACCATTTGTCTATACAGTTATGCAATTGTGAGGCATTTATCTTAAATTTTTATCATAATGTATCTGGCTAAATGTAAAACATGCCATCTATTTATAATAATATAAATTCATGTGACTCAGAAATATTTACTGGAAATGAATAATCTAAAAATATCTTTTACCGCCACACATACCCATAGATAATTATATGCACATTCACTTATTAAAAACAATTGTTGACAATTATTGAAAGCTAAGTATTCAGAACTTTGCATTCATTATCTTTTAATCCTCCCAACTACACCTTCATACTGCTCATGAAGGAATAGAAAAGTTCATTGAAGTCACATAATCTGTACAGTGTCACAGCCGATGAGGTTCAAATACAGTTTTTAAACCCAGATAACATCTGTTATCAAATATCTTACTGATACAATGTAATCTCTATCTTCATTCCTTCTAGGTTTAAGTTCACTCTCTTCAATCCCAATGCATATATATATATATATATATATATATATATATATTTAAATACTTGCTATATGCCAGACTTTGCTTTGTTTTCTTTACTTTTTATTTTGAAATTATTTGACTTAAAAAACAGTTAAAAAACAGAGTGTTCATCTGTATTTCTTACCAAGCTTTCCCTAATTTTATTAATTTAAATAACTAGAGTACAATTATTAAAATGATAAAATTAGAAAATTTATATTGGTACAATACTATTAATCATAAACTACATGTCTTATATGAATTTTACCAGTTTTTCTATTAATGTCCTTTTCTGTTTTAAAATTCAATCTGAAAAAAAAAAAAAGTCTGATCCCACATTACATTTAATTGTTTATCTCCTTAGTCTTCAACCTATGGCATTTTCTCAGTCTTTCATTTTCTTTCATGACCTTGATACTTGATGCTTCTGCTGCTAAGTCGCTTCAGTTGTGTTCTACTCTGTGCAACCCCATAGATGGCAGCCCACCAGGCTCCCCCGTCCCTGGAATTCTCCACGCAAGAACAATGGAGTGGGTTGCCATTTCTTCCTCCAATGCATGAAAGTGAAAAGAGAAAGTGAAGTTGCTCAGTCGTGTCCGACTTGTAGTGACCCCCTCGACTGCAGCCTACCAAGTTCCTCTGTCCATGGATTTTCCAGGCAAGAGTACTGGACTGGGGTGCCATTGCCTTCTCCCTGATACCTGATGAATACTAGTCAATAACGTATATGGTCTCTCAATTTGGGTTTGTCTGATGTTTTCTTATGATTCAACAGAAGTTATATGTTTGGGGCAAGAATACCACAGAGGTGATAAGGACATCAGAGCATACATGATATTGATATGTTTAATTTTTGGTGATTTAGTTTCTTTTTTTTTTTTTTTATATTTTATTTTTAAACTTTATATGATTGTATTAGTTTTGCCAAATATCAAAATGAATCCATCACAGGTATACATGTGTTCCCCATCCTGAACCCTCCTCCCTCCTCCCTCCCCTGACCATCCCTCTGGGTCGTCCCAGTGCACTAGCCCCAAGCATCCAGTATCGTGCATCGAACCTGGACTGGCATCTCATTTCTTATATGATATTTTACATGTTTCAATGCCATTCTCCCAAATCTTCCCATCCTCTCCCTCTCCCACAGAGTCCATAAGACTGTTCTATACATCAGTGTCTCTTTTGCTGTCTCGTACACAGGGTTATTGTTATCATCTTTCTAAATTCCATGTATATGCGTTAGTATACTGTATTGGTGTTTTTCCTTCTGGCTTACTTCATTCACTCTGTATAATAGGCTCCGGTTTGATCCACCTCATTAGAACTGATTCAGATGAATTCTTTTTAATGGCTGAGTAATACTCCATTGTGTATATGTACCATAGCTTTCTTATCCATTCATCTGCTGATGGACATCTAGGTTGCTTCCATGTCCTGGCTATTATAAACAGTGCTGCGATGAACATTGGGGTACACGTGTCTCTTTCCCTTCTGGTTTCCTCAGTGTGTATGCCCAGCAGTGGGATTGCTGGATCATAAGGCGGTTCTATTTCCAGTTTTTTAAGGAATCTCCACACTGTTCTCCATAGTGGCTATACTAGTTTGCATTCCCACCAACAGTGTAAGAGGGTTCCCTTTTCTCCACACCCTCTCCAGCATTTATTATTTGTAGACTTTTGGATCGCAGCCATTCTGACTGGTGTGAAGTGGTACCTCATAGTGGTCTTGATTTGCATTTCTCTGATAATGAGTGATGTTGAGCATCTTTTCTGTGAAGTTACTATTTTGCTGTTTTTTAGTTAGTAACTATCTCAAGGAGATACTTTTTGAGTTTATGCAAATATCTTGTTTCTCTTCAGACTTATCTACTGTTTTTAGCATCCTTTGGTGCACATGTATTGTAAACTTTCTTCTTTGAGCTGTTCTTAAAATTAGCAGGCCAATTATTGTTTTTTGGATTATTCAGTATTACAGAGATATTGCCTTCCTCCTCTTTAACTTCCAAGTTGATGGCTAGGATTATTTCCAGTTTTGCTTGTGCTCAGCAGAGGACAATAGTAAATAAAACCTGAATTCAATAATATTTAACTTAAAAAGGAAAACTTGAAAAGCCAGTCCTTGTTAATTCAAGCATATAACTTAAAATCCTCTCTAGAGTAACAAAGGCTGGAGTGGATTTGTTAAATTTCTTTAAAATGAAAAGAAAGATATCTATAAGATAAACATGGAATAGTTGACCAAATTTTGGGTTACTGAAACTAAGAAATACCTATTAAAACATGAGAAAAAAAACTTTTACCCTAAGCCAGTAAGAGTACTTTACATATGAGAAGAATACTCAGCCACCTAGGAGATCATACTGGCTAGAAGTATATATCTAAAATTAAAACACTTGAAATAAAATAATACATGAATAATGTATATAATAGAACTTTTAAGGCAAATAGCTGCATAAGCATGTTTTTTAAAAAAGAGATAAATTTTTCAGGTTTTCCTGTTGACTCAGTGGTAAAAGAATCTGCATGTCAGTGTAGGAGACCCAGGTTTGATCCATGGGTCAGTAAGATCCCCTGGAGGAGGAAATGGCAACGCACTCCAGTATTCTTGCCTGGAGGATCCCATGGACTGAGGACCTTGGCGAGCTATGGTCCATAGGGTAACAAGGAGTTGGGCACAACTGAGCAATTGAGCACAAAAACTTTTCCCACTTGAATGAACAGGAATAAAAGAGAAACTTGAACTTTTACTGAAACTGAAAAAGGGCCCCCAGCCTGATACTACTAGCTCTAGTTCTACTCTTTTGTACAACCAGATTTCAATTTTATTTTTGAACAGTGTTATGAAAAAGAAACTATTTGTGCTTTAATTCTATAGAATAGAGTCACAAAGGTAGATTGGTAGATTCAAATATTAATATATGTATATTTTTTATTTTATTAAATATTTTCAGGAAGAGTGATCTAAATGAGCAATATGTAAGAGTTTGCTGATTATGCCTTCTGGGTATTCCTTGTTTTAGTCTTGAGTGAAGTTACATCAACAGAAAGATATATGCCCAGAGCTCATAAGCTATTATCCTATGACAAGTAATGACTTTTATTCATTGAGTTCTTATATGCCAGGTACTCAGCTAAAATGCTTATCTATTTTATGTCCCAAATTACTTTTGCAGTGGAGTACAAAGGCAATTTTAAAAACAAATCCTTTCATTATTTTTTTAAAATAATACATTTACAAACTTAGTTAAAAAATGAATGAGTCACAAGAATGAAATGTACAGCATGGGGAATATAGACAATAACACTGTAATATCTTTGTATGATGACAGGTGGTAACTAGACTTACCGTGGTGTGATCATTTGGTAATATATAGAAATATTGAATCACTATGTCACATACCTAGAATTCACATAGTGTTGTAGGTCAATTATACACCAATTAAAAATTTCAAAACATCATTGAGAAGCCTCCATAATACATTTAAATAGAACATTTTAGAATTATCTGAGACAATAGATTACCAGGTATAACTTTTTAAAATAGCCTTTTCCAGTAAACTCTATATTTTTATATTTTTAAAATAAATGTCTTTTTTAATATACTTAGTAAAATGAGACTTGTTGGTGAAGATAGTTTGTAGAGGAAGTTATCAGCCATGTACCTTGCTGTTAAACAGCCATATGTCTCAAAACTTATTAGTAACTGATGCCCTGAAACTTGCCTTTTAAGCATTAGTTCCATGTAGCCATCAGAACCAACTATGCCTTTCCATACTGAATGGTGATAAAGAGAAAAAAAAAATTCTTTATGAGCCTACTAGTTATCAGTCAGTTCAGTTCAGTCGCTCAGTCGTGTCCGACTCTTTGCAAACCCATGAACTGCAGCATGAAAGGCCTCCCTGTCTATCACCAACTCCCAGAGTTTACTCAAACTCATGTCCATTGAGTCAGTGATACCATGCAACCATGTCATCTTCTGTCGTCCCCTTCTCCTCCTGCCTTCAACCTTTCCCAGCATCAGGGTCTTTTCAAATGAGTCAGTTCTTCACATCAGGTGGCCAAAGTATTGGGAGTTTCAGCTTCAGCATCAGTCCTTCCAATAATATTCAGGACTGATTTCCTTTAGGATTGACTGGTTGGGCCTCCTTGCAGTCCAAGGGACTCTCAAGTCTTCTCCAACACCACAATTCAAAAGCATCAGTTCTTTGGCACTCAGCTTTCTTTATAGTCCAACTCTCACATCCATACATGCCTACTGGAAAAACCATAGCTTTGACCAGATGGACCTTTGATGGCAAAGTAACGTCTCTGCTTTTTAATGTGCTGTCTAGATTGGTCATAGCTTTTCTTCCAAGGAGTAAGCGTCTTTTAATTTCATGGCTGCAGTCACCATCTGCAGTGATTTTGGAGCCCCCCAAAATAAAGTCTGCCACTGTTTCCATTGTTTCTCCATCTATTTGCCATGAAGTGATGGGACCAGATGCCATGATCTTAGTTTTCTGAATGTTGAGTTTTAAGCCAACTTTTTTACTCTCCTCTTTCACTTTCATCAAAGGCTCTTAAGTTCTTCGCTTTCTGCCTAAGGGTGGTGTCATCTGCATATCTGAGGTTATTGATATTTCTCCCAGCAATCTTGATTCCAGCTTGTGCTTCATCCAGTCCAGCATTTCTCATGATGTATTCTGCATATAAGTTAAATAAACAGGGTGAAAATATACAGCTTTGACATACTCCTTTCCTGATTTGGAACTAGTCTATTGTTCCATGTCCAGTTCTAACTGTTGCTTCTTGACCTGCATACAGATTTCTCAGCAGACAGATCAGGTGGTCTGGTATTCCCATCTCTTTCAGAATTTTCCACAGTTTGTTGTGATCTACATAGTCAAAGGCTTTGGCATAGTCAATGAAGCAGAAGCAGATGTTTTTCTGGAACTCTCTTGCTTTTTCTATGATCAAACAGATGTTGGCAATTTGATCTCTGGTTCTTCTGCCTTTTCTAAATATAGCTTGAACATCTGGAAGTTCACAGTTCATGTACTGTTGAAACCTGGCTTGGAGAATTTTGAGCATTACTTTGCTAGTGTGTGAGATGAGTGCAATTGTGCAGTAGTTTGAGCATTCTTTGGCATTGCCTTCTTTGGGACTGAAATGAAAACTGACCTTATCCAGTCCTGTGATCACTGCTGAGTTTTCCATTTGCTGGCATATTGAATGCAGCACTTTCACAGCATCATCTTTTAGGTACTCACTCCACTAGCCTTGTTCATAGTGATACCTACTAGTTATGGCAGTACCATCTTCTATGGAGGTGGTTGACAGCAATGTCAGAATATGAAGAGAAGTTTTTGAATTGTGTATGACTGGAAAACTTATCGAAATTGCCCTACTAATGATGCTGTTGTGTCAACCTGAGATTTCTTTTGCCCTATGCATCTATCTAAAAAAAATCATATACATACCATATGGATTCAATAATTTAAAGATTAATTTTGCATTATTTTAATTGACCAGTGTTTTATTTTACCTTTCTAAATTTAAGTATACTTGATTTGCAGTGTTGTGTTAATTTCTGCTATACAGCAAAGTGATTCAGTTATACATGTATATTTCTTTTTCATGTTCTTTTCCTTTATGGTTTATTATAGGATATTGAATATAGTTCTTTATGCTTTGCAGTAGGACCTTGTTGTTTTTCCATTACACATCTATATATAGATGTATAATATATATGTATATATGTAATAGTTTGCATTATGTATATGTATGTGTATTTATATAATAGTTGTATCTCCCAATCACAAACTTCCAACTCATCCTTCCCACTCACCCCCAACCCTTGGCAACCACAAGAATGTTCTTTATGTCTGTAGGTCTGTTTGTGTTTTGTAGATTTGTTCATGTATGTCATATTTTAGATTCTGCATATTGGTGATATCACCTGATATTTTTCTTTCTCTGATTTGCTTCACTTAGTATGATAATCTCTAGGTCCATCCATGTTTCTGCAAATGGAATTATTTCATTCTTTTTATGGCTGGGTTTTATTCCATTGTGTGGAAGACTTTAATCACCTGTTGATAGACATTTAGGTTGTTTCCATGTCTTGCCTGTTGGTTTTGTGCTAGTATGAACATAGTGGTGCTTATATCTTTTCAAAGTATAGTTTTGTCTGGATATACATCCAGGAGTGGGATTGCTGGAATCATATGGCAACTCTATTTTCAGTTGTATGAATAACCTCCGTACTATTTTCCATAGTTCAGTTCAGTTCAGTCGCTCAGTCGTGTCCGACTCTTTGCGACCCCATGAATCGCAGCACATCAGGCCTCCCTGTCCATCACCAACTCCTGGAGTTCACCCAGACTCACGTCCATTGAGTCAGTGATGCCATCCAGCCATCTCATCCTCTGTCGTCCCCTTCTCCTCCTGCCCCCAATCCCTCCCAGCATCACAGTCTTTTCCAATGAGTCAACTCTTTGCATGAGGTGGCCAAAGTACTGCAGTTTCAGCCTTAGCATCAGTCCTTCCAAAGAAATCCCAGGGCTGATCTCCTTCAGAATGGACTGGTTGGATCTCCTTGCAGTCCAAGGGACTCTCAAGAGCCTTCTCCAACACCACAGTTCAAAAGCATCAATTCTTCGGCGCTCAGCCTTCTTCACAGTCCAACTCTCACATCCATACATGACCACAGAACAACCATAGCCTTGACTAGATGAACCTTTGTTGGCAAAGTAATGTCTCTGCTTTTGAATATGCTATCTAGGTTGGTCATAACTTTCCTTCCAAGGAGTAAGCATCTTTTAATTTCATGGCTGCAGTCACCATGTGCAGTGATTTTGGAGCCCAGAAAAATAAAGTCTGACACTGTTTCCATTGTTTGCCCATCTATTTCCCATGAAGTGATGGGACCGGATGCCATGATCTTCGTTTTCTGAATGTTGAGCTTTAAGCCAACTTTTTCACTCTCCTCTTTCACTTTCATCAAGAGGCTTTTGAGTTCCTCTTCACTTTCTGCCATAAGGGTGGTGTCATCTGCATATCTGAGGTTATTGATATTTCTCCCGGCAATCTTGATTCCAGCTTGTGTTTCTTCCAGTCCAGCGTTTCTCTTGATGTACTCTGCATATAAGTTAAATAAGGAGGGTGACAGTATACAGCCTTGATGTACTCCTTTTCCTATTTGGAACCAGTCTTTTGTTCTATGTCCAGTTCTAACTGTTGCTTCCTGACCTGCATACAAATTTCTCAAGAGACAGGTCAGGTGGTCTGGTATTCCCATCTCTTTCAGAATTTTCCATAGAGGTTGCACTAATTTACATTTCCACCAGTAATACTGTAAAGTTCCCTTTTATCCACATACTCTCTAGCATTTGTTATTTGCAGACTTTTAATGATGGCCATTCTGACTGGTGTGAGGTAGTACTTAATTGTAGTTTTGATATGCATCTCTCTAATAATTAGCAATGATGAGCATCTTTTCATATGTTGATTGGACAATAGTTTTAAATGAAATCAAATTCTTTTTCTTAGAAAATATGTAGTAATTATGTGAATTGCCTATAGAAGTCCATACAAAAATCTTTCTATGGTTAAATTATTTAAATAATAAAAGTTTACTCATGGTTGATATGTGAATAGTATTTTTTTTGTCTCTTCCTATATATGTGTACTCATTTAAACAACTGTGAACTTCATAGTTTCCTTGCTTAATTGTGATATTAGTATATACAGAGTATTAAAATGACCATAACCTATTCTAGATTTAAAAAAATTTTAAGATATAACTGACATATAACATTATATTAGTTTCAGGTGTACATATAATGATTCAATATTTGTATTAGTGTGAAATGAACACCATGGTAAGTTCAGTTAATATCCTTATCACACAGTTATAAGTATTTTTCCATGTGATGAGAACTTTTAAGATCTGTTTTCTTGCTGTTGTTCAGTCGCCCAAGTTGTGGCCAGTGCTTTTCGACCCCATGAACTGTAGCACTCCCCTTCCCTGTGCCTTACCATCTCCTGGAGTTTGCCCAAGTTCATTTCCATTGCATTGATGATGCCATCCAGCCATGTCATCCACTGATCCCCTCTTCTCCTTCTGCCCTCAATTTTTCCCAGCATCAGGGACTTTTCAATGAGTCAGCTGTTTGCATCTGGTGACCAAAATACTGGAGCTTTAGCTTCAGCATCAGTCCTTCCAATGAGTATTCAGAGTTGATTTCCCTAAGATTGACTGGTTTGACCTCTTTGCTGTCCAGGGGACTTTCAGGTGTCTTCTCCAACACCACAGTTCAAAGGCATTAATTCTTTGGCATTCTGCCCTCTTTATGGTCCAGCTCTCACAACCGTACGTGACCACTGGGAAGACCATAAACTTGACTATATGGACCTTTGTTGGTGGAGTGATGTCTCTGCTTTTCAACACACTGTCTAGGTTTGTCATAGCTTTCCTGCTGAGAAGCAGTCGCCTTCTGATTTCATGGCTGCCCATGCCATCCACAGTGATTTTAGAGCGCAAGAAGAGGAAATCTGTCATTGCTTCCACCTTTTCCCTTTCTGTTTGCCATCAAATAATGGGATCAGATGCCATGATCTACGTTTTTTTAAAATTGAGTTTTAAGCCAGCTCTTTCCCTTTCCTCCTTCACTCTCATCAAGAGGCTCTTTAGTTCCTCTTTGCTTTCTGCTATTAGAGTGGTATCATCTACATATCTGAGGTTGTTTCTCCTCTATTTTCTTAGTAACTTTCAAATGTACAATAAAATATTATTAAGAGTAGTCACTATGCAGTCCATTACATCCTATCACATATTTGTTTTATAAGTTCTTAACTTTTGACTCCTTCATTCATTTCCATTCTAGATTTTAATATCAACATGAACTATTATAATAAGATCTATGTAAATAGTACCCAGATCAGCTAAGCAAGTTAATAAAAATGCTTATAAGTCAAGTCATTATAAATGGATCATATTAAAGCCATTTGGAGACCATAGTTCAAACTAGACTCTAGGATAAACTATAAAATGTATTTGTGTTTTTGGGAGGACTCACTGGGGATTACCTGATCAGATTCATGGATGCTTAAGACCTAGAAGTATGTTGCTATTTGGGTTTAGAATACAGGGTTACATTTCACTATAATTTGGTTGTATTTTCTTGGTTCATTAAGATAAAAGGAGTATTATGCTGTAAGTGAAAAAATGATGAGGTGATTTAAGAAGAATGAAAAGTTAATATGCTTATTTTCCTAAGATTATGGCAACACATAGTTGTATGAAGTTACTGTATTCAAATGACTTATTTTTTTATATAAGAATACTCTACAAGTTTTTTAGATTTGTTATGCTTAGTATTAAGCTTACCTTATAAACTGGAATTTTAATTCACATTGTTTTTATTTACTCTATATTTTCTCTTTCTGAAGAACATGTATTTCTAAACTTATTTTCGTATTTTAAAAAAGTATTCCTAGAAGTTTGACTTATTTTAAATATATTTAATTCTTTTGCATAATCCTACTATTTAACACTGAAAATTAACATTTGCCCTCTTCCCATAGACATGGAGTCTGGAGAACGGTTACCATCCTCTACAGCCTCCTCTGCTACACCGACTTCATCCTCGATCCCTTCTGTGGCTTCATCAGTTTCAAAAGGCGGCCTTTCCACGGGAGCTGCTTCACTTAGCTCTACAATCAACCCATGTGGTGAATACTCTTTATTAACTCTAGCGTGCCATCCTTTTACTAGTTTGCATTCAGAGTGTTTTCTTGAACTTTGAATAAAATGTTCTCTTTACCTCCTTTGGCCTGTTGAACAATTGCTAGGTTAAACTTCTAGTCTCTGTTTTTTCTGGATTTTATCAGCACACTGGAGTAGCACTGCTTATTCCATGTTTTCATAATTTTTAGAAGCTCTTTTTAAGAATTTCATTATAATATCTTACTGGGACCATTTTAATTAATAAATTAATACATGAAAAATCTTTTAAAACAATAGGCTCATGAGAGAGTACAGAAATACAAAAGAAACCTGGATGGTAAGATTAGGCCTCAGTGCCATGGACCTCTTTGTCCTAAATTTGCTTCCAGTATTTTAAATGACCTTCACCAAACCTCAACTACCCTAATTCATAAGATACATACTAAAATGTATCATTTATTTGATGAAAAGTATTTTTAAAGTTTTAAATATTTTGAAAAATATTTAAAGATATTTGACAAGTTTTTTATAAACATGAGCAAAAGTTATATTGCTAAAGGAACTGTATTTCAGAATGAAAATGGCCTCAATTTTAGTTTTATGTAAAAGGTATTTTTTACCCTTCAAAATCACTTTGTGCCCAAACACATTTGGATATTTAGTAGAATACATTCTCTTTTTTCTTTTTTAACCTAAAGTTGATCAACTCTTTCCTTTATCATTAGGAAGATTTTTAATCTTATATATATAATTATCTTATAGATTATTTCATGTGTATAAGCATTAGAGCTTAATAATGTTTCACTTTTTCAAAATTAGTTTATAATTTTGGGTGAATAAAATACATCAATATGGAATGTTTGCTGACAGAATACCTTCGCAAATTGTCAAATATATATTTGTTGAATTATCTGATTTTTTCCAGTCTGTGGTATGACAAGGATTTTGTTTCATCATTTTATCAGAACAATTTTCTAACATCTTCTTAGTAATTGTAAAGTAACTAAAAGAATATACCATTACATTGAAAGCATAAATGAATAAAATTCCTGTTCTCATGCACCCTGTACAATCTAGGTTATTTAGCAACTTCCACATTTCCCTTGTGTATAAAATGATGGCTATATGTAAAATAATGAATGCCTTTGATATGCTGTGTTCAAAAATAGTGATACCACAATTGGCATTTTACCTTAAGTTTCTTTGTCTAAATGATAACACACAGCTGTATTTTTGTAATTATTCTTTCATGTTTTTGTATAACTCTTCTCCTTTCCTTTGTTGTCAACTCCTTTCATTGTGTTCTTCCAATCTGCTATCTTACTTTGTATTTACTTGTGAATTAATATTTAAAATATATAATGTTTCTAGGGAAATGTCCTTTTTTCAGTGTTGAAATTTTCAGTCCTTGAGTGCAGAGCTTGAGTTTTCTGGACACTTTGCTATTAGCTATTTCTCATGTAGCTTTCTGAATTAGTGGCATTTGAATTGCTTACAATTCTGAGTAGTCACACATTGAATGCTGGTTTTTGGTAATGGTAGTTGGGAGTTGCAGAAAGGCAGAGTATGCTTAGTTATTGAATAACATTAGAAATTTCCTCATCTATAAAGGATGAGGAAATTTATCATTTATTTGCCAGTAGTTTTTATGTGCAGATGCTCTCATTGAAAGAAACTGTAATTTATTTCTGTGTTTATTCTGGGATATATCACTTATTAATCAACACAGTATAATTTTAGTACCTATGGCAGGAGTTTTTTTCACTTTCTAAGAAAAAATTTTTTTTCTATTTTTAACTTTCACAGTGTTGTGGTTTATGTGTAAAGTAGAGCCTTATAATGTATGGAAAATGCTCGGTTGTCCTACCTAATTCAGTTTATCAAATTTTCCTGTCTTCTCTTATCTGTTTGTTATTTTTGGCCTATTCAGTGTCTGATAATTCTCTCCTTTTAAAAGTAAAAGTATAAAGTGATAATGGACCTGCCTTCTTTATCTTAAACAATTTGAATTTCCTCCATTTTCTTGATGTATAGAGACAACAAAACAGAATTTTCATTTTTAAAATATCAATACCTCACCAGTTCTTTAATGGTCCCTTTGAGGACATTGTTGTTTTAAATGGTTATTTTAATTGGCTTTTCTCTGTCATCTTCATTAATGATATGTCTATAGGAATTCCTGTTAGTTACAAAGAATTTAATTTTAACCTGCTTTCAAAGTTTGAATAATCAACTAATTTCTTTTAAATCAACATCTTGTCAGGGTCTGGGATTATACATACCTATAAGTTAGCCTATTACTATTATGATGCTGGCAGAAGACTTGAGACTCCTTGGTCAGAGATCTTATGACTATGGCATAGCAAATAGTCACGTTGGCGTTGATTCCCCAGGTATCCCAAGTCCCACAGGGCAACACTGAGAGACTTAGTTGAATTTTACACATTTAGTGGATTTGTGTCACAGCTAAGGAATGGTTAGTTTAGCAACCTGCTGCTTTTGTCGTAAATAAAAGCACACACACTCTTTGTCTGGAAGGAAATGTCACCTCATCCATCAAGATTGCTTACTGCAGTCCTGAGAAACTGTCCAGTTTTAAACAGTGGTCAAGACCTTACATTCTTGGCATGCCCAGCAACAACATGCAGGGACCATGAAGGACTGTCTCTCACAACACACCTTTAATTTTATTGCAGTAACTTGGATAGAAAATTACACTGCAACAAAGATTGATTAATCTAAGGCTATCTGCATATAGGGGTCTTATTGGTCATATCAGAAGTTATATTTCAGTGATTAAACTATGCTATAGATCAGTGGATTTCAATCCATTTTTTGAGTTAGAACTCTTCAAACAAAGACTTGTAAAATATTGAATATATAAAACACGAAGCTGTTTAAACTTCACGCGTTAAAGCTGGAGTATGCCTGCTTTTAAAGTTAGTGACTGAGTTACACATGTATCTGAATTGCAGGCCTACCTCTTTAGAAGTGTGCCAAATCATGGTATAGTGAGGAAACTGCAAATTGATCAGTAAGGCCTCAGTGTAGGGTATGTGTCAGTGAATAGTAATGTTAACAATGATTAACATCAGATCAGATCAGATCAGTCGCTCAGTCGTGTCCGACTCTTTGAGACCCCGTGAATCGCAGCACGCCAGGCTTCCCTATCCATCACCAACTCCCGGAGTTCACTGAGACTCACATCCATCGAGTCGGTGATGCCATCCAGCCATCTCATCCTCTTTCGTCCCCTTCTCCTCTTGCCCCCAATCCCTCCCAGCATCAGAGTCTTTCCAATGAGTCAACTCTTCACATGAGGTGGCCAAAGTACTGCAGTTTCAGCTTCAGCATCATTCCTTCCAAAGAAATCCCAGGGCTAATCTCCTTCAGAATGGACTGGTTGGATCTCCTTGCAGTCCAAGGGACTCTCAAGAGCCTTCTCCAACACCACAGTTCAAAAGCATCAATTCTTTGGTACTCAGCTTTCTTTACAGTCCAACTCTCACATCCATACATGACCACAGGAAAAAGCATAGCCTTGACTAGACGAACCTTTGTTGGCAAAGTAATGTCTCTGCTTTTGAATATGCTATCTAGGTTGGTCATAACTTTCCTTCCAAGGAGTAAGTGTCTTTTAATTTCATGGCTACAGTCACCATGTGCAGTGATTTTGGAGCCCAGAAAAATAAAGTCTGACACTGTTTCCACTGTTTCCCCATCTATTTCCCATGAAGTGATGGGACCAGATGCCATGATCTTCGTTTTCTGAATGTTGAGCTTTAAGCCAACTTTTTCACTCTCCACTTTCACTTTCATCAAGAGGCTTTTTAGTTCCTCTTCACTTTCTGCCATAAGGGTGGTGTCATCTGCATATCTGAGATTATTGGTATTTCTCCTGGCAATCTTGATTCCAGCTTGTGTTTCTTCCAGTCCAGCGTTTCTCTTGATGTACTCTGCATATAAGTTAAATAAGGAGGGTGACAGTATACAGCCTTGATGTACTCCTTTTCCTATTTGGAACCAGTCTGTTGTTCCATGTCCAGTTCTAACTGTTGCTTCTTGACCTGCATACAGATTTCTCAAGAGGCAGATCAGGTGGTCTGGTATTCCCATCTCTTTCAGAATTTTCCACAGTTTATTGTGATCCACACAGGCAAAGGCTTTGGCATAGTCAATAAAGCAGAAATAGATGCTTTTCTGGAACTCTCTTGCTTTGTCAATGATCCAGCAGATGTTGGCAATTTGATCTCTGGTTCCTCTGCCTTTTCTAAAACCAACTTGAACATCAGGAAGTTCACAGTTCACATATTTTGAAGCCTGGCTTGGAGAATTTTGAGCATTACTTTACTAGCGTGTGAGATGAGTGCAATTGTGTGGTAGTTTGAGCATTCTTTGGCATTGCCTTTCTTTGGGATTGGAATGAAAACTGACCTTTTCCAGTCCTGTGGCCACTGCTGAGTTTTCCAAATTTGCTGGCATATTGAGTGCAGCACTTTCACAGCATCATCTTTCAGAATTTGGAATAGCTCAACTGGAATTCTATCACCTCCACCAGCTTTGTTCGTAGTGATACTTTCTAAGGCCCACTTGACTTCATATTCCAGGATGTCTGGCTCTAGGTCAGTGATCACACCATCGTGATTATCTGGGTCGTGAAGCTCTTTTTTGTACAGTTCTTCTGTGTATTCTTGCCATCTCTTCTTAATATCTTCTGCTTCTTTTAGGTCCATACCATTTCTGTCCTTTATCGAGTCCATCTTTGCATGAAATGTTCCTTTGGTATCTCTGATTTTCTTGAAGAGATCTCTAGTCATTCCCATTCTGTTGTTTTCCTCTATTTCTTTGCATTGATCGCTGAAGAAGGCTTTCTTATCTCTTCTTAACAGCAATTAACTATGAGCAGGAACACAGGTCAAATAAATATACTAGTCTTTAGGTAATAGTTATGAGGTGGGCAGTACCATCACAGACCTGCTCCTAATTTTATTAAATATATCCTCTCCTCTGACCTATGGGAGTTTCATGCTCAATGTCTGTATCATGGCTGTTAGAAGGCTGATCCACCTACGGTACTGTTTTCCAGGAAGGAAGAGGATGGAGTAGAAGAGGGGAAAAGTTATATGTCTGATTACTTCAACTTCTTTTAAAGAGCTTTCCCCAAAACCCATCCAGAGATTTCCACTTAACATCTCTTTTGTCAGAATTATATGAATGGTAATCTCAGCTTCCCAGAAGACTAGGAAAATTAGTTCTTAGCTGAGCATATTGCCATCCTGAAGAAAACAGAGGGCATTAGTAAGGAATAGGGAGAGAACAGATAGCCACTATCTGCTATGGTTAAGTGGAACAGAGGGACAGGAGGTCAAGCTGGGGAGTAGGTTAAGGTCAGATTATTTAGAACTTCACACACCATGCTTAAGAGTTTAGACAGAAGAATATATTGACTAAAAGCAAAGACTTTGCGATTGAAAGGCCCTGAAATTGAGTCTTGGCTTATCCACTTATTAGCTATGTGAATTTGGATAAATTACTCACCCATTCCTAAACTTCAGTTACCTCAAATAAAAAATAAATATGCTATCCATTTTATAAGGATAGATGAGATCTTAGAGTAGGGGCCTAGTAAACTATAACCTTTATTTTTATTCATAGTTGATTAAGTAGAAGAATTTTAATGCTTTGAAAATGATAGCTCTAGCAGCATATAGAGCATCAGGATGGTCTGAGGCAAAGATCATTAGAAAGTGCTTAATTTATCTGAGTGAGAAATAATAAGGGGCTTCCCTGGTGGCTCAGAGGGTAAAGTGTCTGCCTGCAATGTGGGAGACCCAGGTTCGATTCCTGGGGTGGGAAGATCCCGGAATTATTGGAGTTAGAGAAAGAAACAAGATTCCAGAGATAAACTGTAAGCAGATTGTTACGGGATATAATGACTGGATTTGGGCAAAGTAGTGTTTGAGCAGGGGAGAGTGAAGCCCTGGCATTACTTGGATAACTGGGAGAAGAGTGCAGTCTGTGTGCTGTACAGTACGTTCTCATTCCTTACCTGTTTCATGCATAGCCGTGTATATATGTCAATCCCAGTCTCTCAATTCATCCCACCCCCCTTCTCCTCTTGGTATCTGTACGTTGGCTCTTAACTGCCACAATAATAAATACTTACCAATTCCTTTATAAAAATTACAGAAAGACTTTTCAAGGATGCCAATCCTCCTATACAGTATCATTAATTTATCTCTATTTATTATCATATCCATTAGTATAAAAGTCTGCACTTGGTATCTCCTGTCGTAAAAAGAAATACATATCAAAAACTCTTCCTTCTTTCACCCAAACACTCTTCTGGCTGTGACTCTCTTTTCTGCCTCCCTTTATAACCAAACTTCTCAAAATATATAGCTGTATGTGCTTTCCCCTTTTCCTCATCTTTTATGTGTATGTCAATCCACAGCAATGCCATTTTTCTGTCCTCATCTCACTAAACCCTTGGGAAGAATTGACACAATTGACCAGTCTTTGCTTCTTGAAAACCTTTTTTAGGGAAGAATTTGTATCAAACTGATAGCGTTTCTTCCCTAAAAGTTTGGTAAAATCCACTCTGAAGTCATCTAGGCTTGGAAGATTGATATTTTTTGTTTGGTTTAATGTTGAGTGTGTGTGCTCGGTTGGTCAGTCACGTAGGACTCTTTGCAACTCCATGGACTGTAGCCCGCCAGACCCCTCTGTCCATGTGATTTTTCCAGGCAAGAATATGAGAATGGGTTGCCATGTTCTCTTCTAGGGAATCTTCCCACCCTGAGGATTGAACCTGTCTCCTGCATCTCCTGCATTTGCAGGTATATTCTTTACCACTGAGCTACCTGGAAAGCCCAGTGTTGTTATCGGAAGATATTAAATCAGGAGTTCAACTTTTTTTTTGGCCGAACTGTACAACTTGTGGATTTTTTTTTTTTGGTTCAACCAAGAGTTGAACCCTGACCCTCAGCAGTGAGAGCATAGAGCCCTAACTCCTGGACCACCAGGGAATTTCTAGGAGTTCACCTTTAAAAATAGAAGTATAAAACTATTCAGATTTACCATTTTCTTTGTGGGTGACCTTCGGTAGTTGATGTCTTTCACATTTTGCCCATATCATCTAAGTTGTATTATAAGTGCAGAGTTGTTCCAAATAGTACCTTATCCTTGACTCTGTAGAATTTGTAGTGATATCTTCTCTTTTATTATTGATACTAATGATTTGTGCCTTTTTTCCTTTAGAGCTTTATCAACTTTATCAACCATTTTGACACTAGATTTTGGTTTCATTGATTTTTTTTTCAATATTATTTTTTATGTTTCATTGATTTTTTACCTTTATTATTTCCTTGTTTTCACATGTGTGTGATTTCCTCCTTTTTTCTTCTAATTTCTTAAAGGGAAAACTTAGATTATTTATGTTAGACTTTTCTCATTTTCTCATATATGCACTTAATGCTAAAACTTTCCCTTTCCAACTATAGCTGCATCCCTCAAATTTTGATATATTTTCATTTCATTATCATTCTAGTGAAATTATTTTCTATTTTCCTAAGTGAATTCTTCTTTCACTGATGTTTAAAAGTCAGTAATTTGACATTTACAGTTTTAAAGTGATGTCCATTTTAGTTTTATTGTGGTTAAAAAACGTACTAATGATAATCTGTGCTCTGTGTTTTGGCTTCCCATGCCACTTTTTCAGACTGGCCCTGGTGGGTCTCTTCTGTGCCTGTGAGAATTGTTGGGTCAGCCATGTACTTGGCAGAGATACATCTCTTTCTCTTTGTGGTTTCCTTGCTTGTAAAATTAGCCCGTGATATCCAGCTGCTCTGCCAGCTTTGGACTCTGCTCTCTGACACCTCAGGCTTTCTGCTGTCTAAGCTAATCATGGTGAAGGTATGCACTCAATTAAGAAATACATCAAACTGAACATATCTGCTGTGTGGAGCTTCTTTCTCTACATCTTCTGCTTGCTATTTTGTGGTGCCTGGTACACAGTACTTGTAGTTAGACATTTGGAAAGTTTAAGTTCTGAATTTGAGTCTCATTCTTTCTGTGGTTTGATCATTGCCAGGATTTCCCCTTTAAATTTCCTGATTTCCCGATGTTTTCTTAGCCTGGAGTCTGACCTCTGGCACCTTTAGTTGACAAGCCTGTTGTTTCATTTTCCACTGTTTTCTGTAGTTAAAGCTGTGAAGTTTAGACAGCATTATGGGATCAGAAAGCCACAAAGTCATACTTCTTACCCTTTCTTTTTACCATTTTTTCCAGATTAAAATTTCTCCTAGCTTTTCTCTGCTTTTCAGTATCTTATTTTTGTTGTTTTCAATCAAATTTTTGTAATCATTTTCTGTGGATGATTTATGTGACCACTTTACTATTACTCCCTCATTACCTGAAGTTATCACCCCCAAAATGAATCACTTTCTTTTTCAAAAAAATTAGACTCCTGGGATGGCATATGTGACACAATCTAGCTAATCCAAACATCATATTTCCCATATAATGATGGTTAAGTGATTGGTTAAGCAAGGCAAGTGAGACTAATCAAAGGGAAAGAAATTCCACTGTAGGATTTTTATTGGTACTTGTGAGGAAGTATAACTTTTTGTCCCATAAACCTAAAAGGAAGGGCCTATCTGAGTAAATAGAGCCAAGAGAGGAAAGAGGAATTAAATCCTAGTAAACTTTCAACCAGTCTTCTTTATCTAAAGCATCTTCCAAATGCTTTTATGTTTGTGAATTAATACATTTACCTTTTCACTTAGGCATTTTGAGTTGATTGTTTTGTACTTTTCAATTTGTTAATAACTGATACATTCTCCACCATCTAATCCCAACTTAAAGTCTCAAACATGTTCTCCCTTTGTCTTAGAAGAACTGTACAAGGTCTCAAACGTGTTCTCTTTGTCTTAGAGGAATTACATAAGCTGATTCTCATGGCTTTGTCTCAGGTTAAATATCCTGAAACATTAATTAATTCATAGTGTCTGGGTAATTTCTGTTATCTGTTTTTACACCTAATTTCCTTCAGAGTACTCTTCGTAATTTATAATCCTAGATTTGGTGTTGATTTACTTGTTTGTCCCTTCTACCTTTAAAGGGCAGGGACCACACAGTGTTCTTTTGTCAGTGTGCATCCAGTCAGTGCCAGGCACAAAATATGTGCTTAAGAAACAATTGTTGAAGAAAGAGAGGGAAGGAGAGATGAAATTGCAGAAATAGGATTTGTAAATTACATGATAAATTTACTCTAATGTTTTCTAGGCTATATTATGCTCTACTCAGATCAGGAAGATCCCCTGGAGAAAGAAATGGCAACTCACTCCAGTATTCTTGCCTGCAGAATCCCCATGGACAGAGGAGCCTGGTGGGCTACAGTCCATGGGGTTGCAAACAGTCAGACACAGCTGAGCGACTCAGCAGCAGCAGCAGCATGCTCTACTCTGATGATACCAAATAACTGCAGATTTTAGTTGGAGATGGGCATTATAAGCCTCAGGGTAAAGAATCTAAAAGATGAGTTGACCTTACTGAAGAGGCATTGAATAAATAAAGTTGTTAATTAAAAATTCTTATTTAAAAGATGGAACTTATGTTTACTGTCAGTAGAGAACTGTCAAGAGAATGAGATAGGCCTGTTCTTGAGGGTTTGGGGATTAAGCCAGATTTTCATTTCAGTCTCTGAGTACTTATATGAACTATTATAACAATTTTCTTTTTTAGTTGTCTATATTCTAGACATCTGTAAGTCACAAATAAAGACCCTGGAATGTTCACTATCTAGCTTTTTTTTTCCCCTCTCAGTAGATTTATTTAATGAAGGGTTTGATCACAAGGCACCAGGTATTTTTGAAATATATTTTACATCACTTTTATGGATAGAACTTGGAGTTTTAATTAGAATTTTAGCAGTAAATTAGTAAAGAAAGGCCATACTTTCCAATCAATTAAGTAATTTTAAAAATGAACCCAAGGTTATGGATATAATTGTTTCTTTCCTCTCAAAAAAAGATATATTGGAATCCTAATCCCCTGTTCTTCAGCATGTGACATCTTTGGAAATTGGGTCCTTAAGTGAGTGAGTGAAAGTCGCTCAGTCGTGTCCAACTCTTTGTGACCCCATGGACTGTAGCCCACCAGGCTCTCTCTGTCCATGGGATTCTCTAGGCAAGAATACTGGAGTGGGTTGCTATTCCCTTCTCCAGGAGATCTTCCCCAACCAGAAATTGAACCCAGCTCTCCTGTTTTATCTTCTTTTAGTTTTGCTTCCTTTTGGTCTTTACCCTACTGGGGTCTTTGGGAACTGTGCATATGTGTAACAGCATCTACCATACCTCTTCATTTTAAACACTTAAGGAAAACACTTAAGGAGACCTGAGGCTCTCACAGAGAAATAAATTAGAGCTGCTGTTTCTTTTAGCTTTGCTTTCCCATTCTTTATTATTATTATTATTTTAATTGAGGTATACTTTATTCACAATATTAGTTTCATGTGTACAAAATAATGATCAAAATTTATATAGGTTATATTCTATTTAAAGTTGTTAGAAAATATTGACTATATTCCCAATACAACATACAATTGAATTTTTTTTCTTTTTATTATTATTATTTTTTTTTTTTTTTTACTTTACAATATTGTATTGGTTTTGCCATACATCAACATGCATCCGCCACGGGTGTACACGTGTTCCCCATCCTGAAGCCCCCTCCCACTTCCCTCCCCATACCATCCCTCTGGGTCATCCCAGTGCACCATCCCCAAGCTTCCTGTATCCTGCATCAAACCTGGCGATTCATTTCTTATATGATATTATACATGTTTTAATGCCATTCTCCCAAATCATCCCCCCCCACCCTCTCCCACAGAGTCCAAAAGACTGTTCTATACATCTGTGTCTCTTTTGCTGTCTCACATACAGGGTTGTCGTTACCATCTTTCTAAATTCCATATATATGCGTTAGTATACTGTTTGGTGTTTTTCTTTCTGGCTTACTATTATTATTATTTTTTAATGTAATCTCTCCTTTTATCAACCTTCATCATTTCATACTGTAAGAAAGTAAAATCACTAAAGGCAAATAACCTTATGAATCCGCTGAGCGTGAAGAGAAAAGGCCATGGTATAGATGAATGCATTAGGAGGGAGACGTATAACTCTAGGGGTTTACAGTTGTCAAAAACTCAGGCTTTGTTGTACAATTAGTATCATTATGTGTTACACAATGACTGGGTCCTGACTGCTTGCAGTGACACAAGCATAATAAGCAATCTTTCAAAATCAAGTATAAATATAACAAGAAAAAAAGCAATATTGAAAAATTCAGAAATGTCCAACTATTGCTATTTCTTGAGTGAAACGCTATTGATCAGTAGTTGGGTTCCCCAACAAAATGTGAAAACAAGAGAATTTTAGAAAGCAGCAATTTTAAAGAAATGAAAGCTAGGCAAAATGCATTGCAGTCCTTCATTATATAGTTCATAAGTATGAAAAAAAAAGAATTGTAGGCTGTTAATTAATTCATAATTCTGGAGAATATTTTTCCATGCCATGAATCTGTAACAGTAACTGTTACACAGTCTGTCTCCCTTGCTCTCTTTATGAGAGACCCTTACCACCAAGTCTTCCTTGGATAGTCTCTGTGTCACCATTCACTTCCAGTTGCTTCACAAGCTACTCTTAACCCACCCCTGGAAACTATGTATAAAATTATTTAATGTGTGCTGATGATATGAGCATGTACACATCTAACCTATATATATTTAACCAAGATAGTCCTTTAAACCATGATCATATGAGAAAGTGCCCTTACATCAATACTACAGACAACTGTTTTTCTCACGAACTATGGAATATTCTGGGACAAATTCAGGTCTTCCCAGAAATATGCAAAATTCAGTGCAAAAGAGTAACAGTCAAGTGTTCATTAAGCCAGCAGAACAATCACCTTGTTTTCAAAATATTAACTCCACCTTAGTTTCAAGTGCATCAGTGCCCTAAACCAAAATCACTGGTGTCTTTATTAACGGGGAAGGTTAGACATAGATGTGTACAGAAAGAAGCCCATCTGGAGACATAGGAAATATGCCTGAGGTTTCCAAAGTTAGAGAATAATGAAACATATTCTTCATTAGCATCTTCAGGGCATGGCCTTGCGCACACCTTGCTTTTGGAATTTTGTAGCCTCCAGAACTGAGACAATAAATATCTGTTGTTCTAAGCCACTCAGTTTGTGGGCACTTTGTTATGGCTGCTGTAGCAAATTAATATATGACCTCTATTGAATGCACTACTTTTTTGATGATTAGCTGTACTTTGCTGGTTGTATACTAGAAGCTGATTTTGCAATGCTGTAAAATATACTTCTAGTTTAAAGGACTAGAGACAGGAGTTTAAAGACATGTAGCAATGAAATTGCTATTTTTCATTAATGTAGCAATGAAAGAAATGTGTTTTTCAAGGCTGCTTTTAGTAATTTTTGTTTATTATGGGAAAACTGACTTATTTATTGATGCATAAGTAAAATAAGATTTTAGAATTAAGCTTGTTTTCACATTTTTTATAATTTATTATAAAAATAAAGTACATCTATATTTGAATATAGGAATATATAAATATAGTGTAATTTTAGTGTTTTAATTTGTGAACTTTAAATTCTTTCATTAGATCTAAAAAAAAATACTTTTTTTCCAGAGGAGCAGCTACTCCTGTCTTTTAAGAATAGTTATTTGCCCGGGGACTGATACATCATTGAGTGAACTGAATCAAAAGCTTGTTCACCAGGTTCAGTGTTATATAAAGTAGTAGCTTTTGTTCCCAAGGCTACCTAGACTTTTAATGATTTTTTTTTTCTAATAAAAAGACTGTTTGAAAGGAAATTAGTAACTTTATATTGAATCCTGGCAGATACCAACTTAACCAAGTAGTCAAAGTTAATGTCACCAGTACCACATAGCAACATCATGGACCCAATGAGAAGGAAACATTGGGTACTCTTCCCAATCATGTTTAACCTCTTCTAATCATGAGAAAACATCAGACAAACCCACACTGAGATCCATCTACAAAGTACCTGACTAGTACTCTAATGTATCAAGGTCATGAAAGACAAGACTGAGAAACTGTCACAAATTAGAGAAAATTAAGGAGACACAGTAACTAAATGCAACATGAGATCCTGGATTGGATTTTAGCACAGAAAAGGACACTACTGGAAAAACTGAGATCTGAGTAAATTAATTAATTAATCAGGGTTAATTTCTTGGCTTTGAAAACTAGTTTTTATCATATAAAATGTTAACATAAGGGGAGATTGGGACCCTGTGATATTTTATACAACTCTTGTGAGTCTAAAACAATCTCAAAACACATATTTAAAAATAAAAAGAAAGACTTTACTTCCATACCATGCTTTTTAAATGTTAAAATATAAAGGTTAACTACTGAAAAAGTTGTAAGAATAAAGGAATAAAATGAAAGTTATTGGTGGGGGAATGTCTTGTTACCATTAACTATAAAATTCTTTCTATTTGTTCTTTAATCAAAGTTCAAGTTAGCAGAATTTGTACATTGTGAGTTTCAGAATATTTAAGCATTAATATGTTTAGTAATTTTAATATATGGGCAAATAATTTGAATATTTCTTTAATTTACAATAATTTCACTTTATTGAATTCAGTTATTACTAGTGTTTAATTACTCTTGTAACCTTTATTTGTGCTACCATTTTTGACAATTAAACATATTTTGAAGGTTGCGTACTAGACACTGATTTAGCAATGCTGTAAAATGTGCTAACAGTTTAAAGAACTAGAGATAAGAGAATAGATGTTGCAACAAGTTTGTGTAGCAATAACAAAGACATTTGTAGCACACAAAAAGCAGCATATGTGGAATTCTATCATAATAAATGGTCTCCTTGATTTTTACAAAAAAAGATTAGATGCTTTAAGCATACTTATTCCTTATACTCATTTTGTTTTAATTTGTTATCTAGACATTTCCTGATTGGTAGGAGATTTTGTCCACTCATAGTATAGGTTCAAGACATTAGTATGGTATTTATGTAATTTTGTTCCTGTGGGAGGAAAAGGCCTTATTATATTGTTATGAAAGTTCATTTGATATTAATAAAGGCACTCGGAGTTAAGATGCACTGTTCCTGAGACACTGGCATTTCTGTAACTGCTTTAATCACTTATAGATAGATTGGCTAGTAAAATCTGTAAGGCTGTGCTAAAAACTAGTCAGTTTATTATAATGTAAATAATTTAGGCATTAGAGATGTATTCTCATTATGCAGTAAGCTTACATTTTTACTTATCAGTTAAAATGGAAACAAAAAAAAGTTGCATTCATAATATTGAAACTATGCTTGAATGTTAATATCTGTAAAAAAGAATAATTATGGTTTTCTAAAACTATTTTCATTTTATGATGTAATTTATCAGTTTTCAATTGTGCTCTCTGAGCAAAATTTGAGAGTTAATCATGCCAGGTTTTTATTTCAGAGGATCTTCTGATTATAGGTTTATTAATATTGAAAAATCACTTCTCCAAAAGTAAAGCATTCTAATATTCAAATAATTTTATTTTGCACTCTTAAACTTAATAGAGTCAGTTTGACTTGTGTTGAATTTTCTTTCCTATAGGAAGATGCTCTGTTTTTTTTTTTATTACTACAGAATATGCTTTTTAAAAAATGTAGTTGCAGAGTTCACTTAGCCTTCTCCAGTCTATGATTAGAAATCTTGTGAACAGTCAATCGCATGATGTTTCAAGAGGGTTTGGAGAAGGTTAAGGACATTGTCCTGACAATGAAAAAGTGAAAGTGAAAATCATCCGAATCTTTGTGACCCTATAGACTATACAGTCCATGGAATTCTCCAGGCAGGACACTGGAGTGGATAGGCTTTCCCTTCTCCAGAGGATCTTCCCAACCAAGGGATAGAACCCAGGTCTTCCTCAGTGTCAGCGTATTCTTTATCAGCTGAACCACAAGGGAAGCCCAAGAATACTGGAGTGGATAGCCTATCCCTTCTCCAGAAGATCTTCCCCACCCAGGAATTGAACAGGGGTCTCCTGCATTGCAGGCAGCTACTCTACCAACTGAGTTATGAAACCTGACAGTGAAACCAAGGGTGTAATCTAAACAGCACCCCCAGCTGTATAAGAAGATTAAAGCCACAGCATCCTTCAGTTCAGTTCAGTTCAGTTCAGTTGCTCAGTCCCATCCGACTCTTTGCGAGCCCATGAATCGCAGCACGCCAGGCCTCCCTGTCCATCACCAACTCCCGGAGTTCACTGAGACTCAAATCCATCGAGTCAGTGATGCCATCCAGCCATCTCATCCTCTGTCGTCCCCTTCTCCTCCTGCCCCCAATCCCTCCCAGCATCAGAGTCTTTTCCAATGAGTCAACTCTTCACATGAGGTGGCCAAAGTACTGGAGTTTCAGCTTTAACATCATTCCTTCCAAAGCAATCCCAGGGCTGATCTCCTTCAGAATGGACTGGTTGGATCTCCTTGCAGTCCAAGGGACTCTCAAGAGCCTTCTCCAACACCACAGTTCAAAAGCATCAATTCTTTGGCGCTCATCAGTTCAGTTGCTCAGTCCTGTCTGACTCTTTGCGAGCCCATGAATCGCAGCACGCCAGGCCTCCCTGTCCATCACCAACTCCCAGAGTTCACTGAGACTCAAATCCATCGAGTCAGTGATGCCATCCAACCATCTCATCCTCTGTCATCCCCTTCTCCTCCTGCCCCCAATCCCTCCCAGCATCAGAGTCTTTTCCAATGAGTCAACTCTTCACATGAGGTGGCCAAAGTACTGGACTTTCAGCTTCAGTATCATTCCCTCCAAAGAAATCCCAGGGCTGATTTCCTTCAGAATGGACTGGTTGGATCTCCTTGCAGTCCAAGGGACTTTCAAGTGTCTTCTCCAACACCACAGTTCAAAAGCATCAATTCTTAGGCGTTCAGCTTTCTTCACAGTCCTACTCTCACATCCATACATGACCACTGGAAAAACCATAGCCTTGACTAGATGGACCTTTGTTGGCAAAGTAATGTCTCTGCTTTTGAATATGCTATCTAGGTTGGTCATAACTTTTCTTCCAAGGAGTAAGCGTCTTTTAATTTCATGGCTGCAGTCACCATCTGCAGTGATTTTTGAGCCCCCCAAAATAAAGTCTGACACTGTTTCCACTGTTTCCCCATCTATTTCCCATGAAGTGATGGGACCGGATGCCATGATCTTCGTTTTCTGAATGTTGAGCTTTAAGCCAGCTTTTTCACTCTCCACTTTCACTTTCATCAAGAGGCTTTATAGTTCCTCTTCACTTTCTGCCATAAGGGTGGTGTCATCTGCATAGCTAAGGTTATTCATATGTCTCCCGGCAGTCTTGATTCCAGCTTGTGCTTCTTCCAGCCCAGCGTTTCTCATGATGTACTCTGCATATAAGTTGAATAAGCAGGGTGACAATATACAGCCTTGACGTACTCCTTTTCCTATTTGGAACCAGTCTGTTGTTCCATGTCCATTTCTAACTGTTGCTTCCTGACCTGCATACAGAATTCTCAAGAGGCAGGTCAGGTGGTCTGGTATTCCCATCTCTTTCAGAATTTTCCACAGTTTCTTGTGATGCACACAGTCAAAAGGCTTTGGCATAGTCAATAAAGCAGAAATAGATGTTTTTCTGGAACTCTCTTGCTTTTTCGATGATCCAGCGGATGTTGGCAATTTGATCTCTGGTTTCTCTGCCTTTTCTAAAACTAGCTTAAACATCTGAAAGTTCATGGTTCACGTATTGCTGAAGCCTGGCTTGGAGAATTCGGCGCTCATAGATGTTATTAAATCAGCTTCTAAGTACCCAAAGAGCTTTTAATAACATTGTGAATGCTTTTTATAATTGAAACAGAGGGGAAAACTGAGGTATATTTTTATCACTTAAAGAATGACTCCTGGTTATTCTAGCTTTTTAAAGGAAGAGAGAAACAGAAAATTGAAAACTACCGTTTTTAGAGTTATCCACAGCAAGTATTATAAAGTGTTGTCCCTGAAACTGTTAGCAGTTTGTTTTCTGCAGTGTTTTGTAGAGAGTAAAAATGATTAATGGCTCATTTCTTTATAACCTTATACCCAAGCGATGGTCTGATAAAAGATTGTGAATAATCATGACTGTTCAAAGAGCGTCCAAAACATATCTATCTGGGAAATTCAGGGATGCTTCTTGGAGTACATTTTCTTGAAATTATTATGAAAGGATAGTTAAGATTATAAAAGGCAAAAGAAGTCAAAGCGCATGTTATATAAGCATGGAGGGTCTATATAAATAATGTGTCCAAAAATATAATAATGGAAAACCTTTATTAAGTACTTGTATTTCATATTATGCCAAGTATTGCAGATTATTGAGATGATCAAGATCCAGTTTTTGCTCAAGGTCTAAAATCCTAGTTTAGAATTCATGTGCATAGAAGTGATAGTTAAAACAGTGGAAGTACGTGAAATGACTGAGGAAGAAAGCATAAAAGTGGAAGAAGGAGATAATTGGACAAAAATCTTAAGGAATCTTACTTATATTTACAAAAGAAAATCCAATAAGGCACACAGTAGTACTATTGAAAAATATAGTTAATAAGAATATGAAAATAGTTCCATGACCTGGATCTTAAGGGTGAAAATGGATTTTAATAAGGAAGAGGCAATCATATGCCAGATTTATAGAGTCAGGTTAACAATGAGAAGAGCAGAGATTGTTGAAATCTAGTGGTTAGGAAAACTTAAGGTCCTTTACAGACAAAATGGAAGGGAGACTTAGACTTTGCAAGGTATTAAAGATTCTGAGAACTGAGGAGGAAGTAGACAGACAAGTATGCGAATTTTCTTTCAAGGTTAATGAGGAGTGATGGTGAGATGGAATTGAGAGGGAAGGAGACAGATGGGGTCAAGTGGTAGAAGACTGAGGGCGACCGAAAGGCATGCTGAGAAATATGGAAATGGAAATGCGGAAACCATGGTTAGTGAAATGTAAGAGTTTAAGATCTTGGAGTGGTAGCATTTTGTGTGATAGAATCCAGCATGTGGCCTAAATGAAATCAAGGAGAAATAAAAGGCCAAATGGTAATTTTAAAAAGTTAGGACTTGAGGTTGCCTAAGTGTAAGACAAAAGGAAACTAGTAAGAAGGATCCTTGAAAGTTTAAATGAAAATTCAAAACAATTTCGTAGTCTTTGGAATTAGTCCCATGCATGTGCACCTTCTGTTATTAATGAGTAATAAATCGATTCATTCAGCAGATACCTATTATATATCTTGTCTGTACAAGACATTGTTTTAGGTATTTAGGATCTGTTACTGATTTCTGTATGTGACAATACCAGTTCATAATATTATAATGTTAACTAACTTGTTTAATACATTGTGGTGTGAAAAAGTCTTCAGTTCAGTTTAGTTCAGTCGCTCAGTCGTGTCCGACTCTTTGAGACCCCATGAATTGCAGCATTCCAGGCCTCCCTGTCCATCACCAACTCCCGGAGTTCACCCAAACCCATGTCCATTGAGTCGGTGATGCCATCCAGCCATCTCATCCTCTGTCATCCCCTTCTCCTCCTGCCCCCAGTCCCTCCCAGCATCAGGGTCTTTTCCGATGAGTCAACTCTTTGCATGAGGTGGCCAAAGTATTGGAGTTTCAGCTTTAGCATCAGTCCTTCCAGTGAACAGGACTGATCTCCTTTAGGATGGACTGGTTGGATCTCCTTGCAGTCTAAGGGACTCTCAAGCATCTTCTCCAACACCACAGTTCAAAAGCATCAATTCTTAAGTGCTCAGCTTTCTTCACAGTCCAACTCTCACATCCAGACATGACCACTGTAAAAACCATAGCCTTGACTAGACGGAACTTTGTTGGCAAAGTAATGTCTCTGCTTTTGAATATGCTATCTAGGTTGGTCATAACTTTTCTTCCAAGGAGTAAGCGTCTTTTAATTTCATGGCTGCAGTCACCATCTGCAGTGATTTTGGAGCCCAGAGTCTTACACTACCTAAATTATGTTCAAATCATTGAGTTCATTAAGGCTCGGGATTATGTCTTATTTATCCTGTATGCTAAGTACTAAGCATAGCACCTGTACTTAATATGAAATTAAATATGTTCATGAAATGTCTGAATTACTAGAAACTTTTGAATAAAGATCAGAATAATTCTGAAAGGTTTTTACATGGAATTAGTAGCTGTTTTTATAAAAAGTGTGGAAAAATAGTATTTAAATTATTAATATATATAGAATTGCAAAGCCATTTAATGAGAAAGATATACTTTTTCTTATCACTGACTTCTATATTGCTATATAGGCAAAATTTAGTAAAGATTATTAAATGTAGTGTAAATTATTTCCTTTCAGTGGTATAACTTTATCCATGTATAGCAAAGAAAATCTTTGATGTGAATTCTTAATAATGCATAGTATCACTATAATCAGTATAATGTGGGCCTGATGTTCACTATATACAAAAGTGAACCTTTTCTTATCAACAAGGAATAAATAGGTCCTATAGATTGCATTGTCACGTGAGTACTTTCTATGCTTCAGTTATGTTCACCAGGAGTTTTCTAAAAAGGAATAAGAAAATAGAGTAAGGTAGCCTCTTCGTAATTTTGTCAAGCATAGATATAACTCTGTGTACAAACTACTTTTTTTCCCATTTGAATCTACAGTGAGTAAAGCATGTATTTTGTTGAAATCTTATATTCAGCTCTTTCTAGCTATCACACTTTTTAGAGTTAGAAAAAGAATGATTCATGTTGATGTTTGACAGAAACCAGCACAATTCTGTAAAGCAGTTAACATTCAATTAAAAACTAAATACATTTTTTAAAAAAGAACCTTTTTATTATCAAATTGTGTAAAATTGATTCTTAATTATTGCTGAAGAGTGACAACTGCATTTAGACATTACTCATGTTTTTGGTTCATGAGACGCCAAGGTAATCCTTGCTCATTTATTTCTTCACAGTAAGAAAATGTTCTGACTATCCATCTAAGAATGCCTGCTAACAATTAACTTCTGTTGTAGAAATATTTCTATCCGTTTCTGATCCTTTATAATTTCAATCTGTTCTGAGTTTTTATAATATATTGTATAGTTTTGAGTTTACCTCACAAAACTTTTTGTATTAAATCACTGCTATTAATACATATATACAATTGACAAATATAATTTAAGAATTATTATTTTGTAAAATATAAGTTAAAATGATTCTAAAATCTACAAACTGAATGTTCAGTTTATTTTGTTTATCAAGAAAACTAATATAGAGGAAAATGAAACTGACCACAGTATGCTTATAAATAAGCAGTCGATTAAGGACATGTGATTTCAGAAGCTGAATTGATTAGTGAGAATTGGGAATTTTATAGGCAATCACATGTGAAAATAAATAATGGTTCTTAATGTTATATATAGGCTCATTTTTTTAGAGAAATTAGCTGGGTCTTTGAGAATTCTATTGCCCACCCACGCCACCCCACTCAAAATTTACATAATCTTTGTGATACCATAGCAATACTCTTAAAAATAGTGATACTTGAGTAATTTCCCTTGTTTCTAGTAGCAGACTCTGTTTTGTTTTGACTTAATTTTAGTGCTAATTGCAGTCTAGAATTCTGATTAGATAAAAAGTACCAAATTCACAGATTTTCTGTTTAGGCTTTGATAAACAGAAACTAAGATTGGCTGACTAAGAAAATATTATCCAATTTTGTGTCCTTCCCTGCCCTCCTCCCTCACAGTTTTATTTGTGGGCTTTACTTGTAGAGACTCTTGAGTATCTTCCCTATAAGATCTACTAACTGCTTTCTAGTAGTGGGACCTCAGCCTTCATCAGAACTTTTTACCTTGAAGGCTGATTGATGTAAGATATACTTCATGTAATCATCTATTTAAATCTTACTACTTCAGTGAAAATACAGTGTTATTTCAATGAGGAATTTAGGGCTTATATCAGTCAATGAGAGTACACTCTGATCTCTTTGATGACTTCCTCTTAGTTTTCAGAGAATAAAAAAGCAAAGAGGAGAGATTTTGTTGATAACTAAATGATAATGAAAACTATACTTATTTTTAAGTTGCATTTTTTAAATTTACTTCAAACATATTTTATTCAAACTATATTGCAGTGCGTAGCCAGGTCTGGTATAAACAGGATTATAAGGAAGCCTTATTTTTTGTTTTAACACAGAGCACAATAGTTTCACACAGTAAATTATGGTAGCCTAGAGTGTGAGTTTTTATATTCTGCTTTCATACTGTCAAATCAGGAAACTTAATTATTTCCTGGAAGTAAAAAGATTTCCAAGTATTAACAAATCTTCTGCCAAATCCATACAAAGAATGAAAAATTCATTGTGTTTTTGATTGTTTAACACTGCAACTTTGGGTTATGACACTTAGTACTACATTCTCTTTAGAGTAAATGTAGAGATTGAAAAAAGTCACATTTGAATTGAGTATGAACTTACTGTCACAATGTTTAAAAATGATTTTTATATTGATCACTAGCCTCGAATGCGTTTAGAAACAAATTAGTAGGTTTATTTATTAAACACTTATGCTCTTGGATGTATTGCTTTATCAGGCTAGAAATATAATCCTTTTTGGCATCAGCCCTCCTCACCTAAAGATGTTGGATAGAAACTATAGCTTCAATTCTAGTACATGGAAACTAGGAACTCTTTGTCTAGAGTATGACAATTTGAGTAATGACTTTGTGACAGATTCTAGATTTATTTGATTAATTTTCGACTTTGTATTAATAGGATGTTTTTTTATCTTCCTTCTTATGAGTAGAAATTCCTGATAAAATATTAACGTACATGTATTAGCAGAAAGTTTGCCTCACTTTTGCAGGTAAAACTATATAATTCATGAAAATTACTTACTTAAAGCATCATTCTCAATCTCAAAATTATAAAGTTATGTCATTCATTTGACTTATTTTTAGAGAATATTCGTGTTTCTAGAAACATCTTATTCTGTAGGGTTTGAAGAACAGAAATGCAAAAGAAAAAAGGTATAATAGAAATTTAATAGATAAACTATAAATTTTAACACACTATGAATGCTGAAATCAGATAAATCTCATGTTTTTATAATACAACTTTAAGTGTGTTTTTTTCCCTCCCAGGACATTTATTCAGAGCAGCTGGGGATCAACCGTTTAACCTGTCCACAGTGTCGAGTGCCTTCCCAATGGTCAGCCACCCAGTCTTTGGTCTACATTCAGCCAGCTCAGGGCATTCAGAATTTGGTGGTTTGGGGACACTTGGTACACCCACAGCCTTAGCCGCCCATCCCCAACTAGCGTCTTTTCCAGGTAAACATCTATTACAAACAGTGTTCAAGGAAAGGAAGAAAGCTTGAAAATGTGCAAGCAGTAATTGTTTATTAAACTGAACAAAAAGAATAGTCTTATGCCTGGTATATTAAAGCTCACGTGCAAGAATTAGCTCAGTCCTTTTTACCATGTGCAAAATAATAAAACACACTGTGTGTGCTGTGCGGCAGTGTAATTAGTCATTCAAATGCTAAGCTGAAACAAAAGGCATCTGTTGCAAAAGTGAATAATTAAGCCAAGTTTTTATCATGCTTTTTATTGAAGTAGAAAAGTATGTGTTTTAGAAGTATAAAATTTGATTAATTTTTCTCAGTTTTACTTGGTTTTTTAAAAAAATTATTTAACTTGCAGTGAAAAACTAAAGTCCAGTTCCTATAATGAATAAATACACTTTTATTTTGAGTTCTCATTTCTCTGCGTTTGTAAGTAAGATGAGCTTGGCTCTTAAATTTCTATTTTTTTTCATATTTTACTTAAACAACCATAGATTTGCACCACTTACATGGGAGGCAGACCAGAATTATCCCAGATTATGAGGATTCAGGAGTCCAGTAAGACACCAATTAAAGCTTAACTTAGACAAACATGCTATCATTTCTCGTTATATTATTTTGAAAGTCTAAGCTTTAATATGTTTCCAGTGATTAATTTTATCTTAATAAATTTTAGTTAAGGATACATGATTTAGTGTTACTATTAGAGCATAATTCAGAGACAAGTAGGTCTGAATTTAAATCAGGCCTGTTAGCTTTCAGCTGTGTGACCTTGATTGAACAAGTAATCTGACCTCTCAGCCTCAGGTTTCTCACGTGAATAATGAGGATGATAATAATAATAGTATCTACTTCTTAGGGTTCTTGTGAAGATTAAGAGAGATAATCCATGTCCAGTGCTGAATGCAGTGTTCAGCATACATAATTAGTACATAATTGGTAGCCATCATGATTCTTTCTCTTGTTAAGAGTTTCTTTAAAACTAATCAAGTATCTTGTTTGATGGAAAGATGGTTAAATATATATTTAATATGACTCATTTTTTGAGTCATATTATTTCTTTAATTCAGAAAAGGGATGGTGAGAAGGAACAATGTGTCTAGAAAGGTAAAAGTCAAACAAAGTCTTGACATTTGCTTTAAAAATACTAATAGGAATTTATTTTAGCCAGTTCTGAGCACGGTTGCTTAGCAAGATGAGTAATCAGTAGATATTTGCTGAAATATAGGTTGCTGAATAAAAAATTAAAA
This sequence comes from Bos indicus, assembly GCF_029378745.1. Taxonomy (NCBI): domain Eukaryota; kingdom Metazoa; phylum Chordata; class Mammalia; order Artiodactyla; family Bovidae; genus Bos; species Bos indicus. The sequence goes on from NC_091761.1 coordinate 36,888,624, forward strand.
TAGGTAATAGTAATATAGTTGCTAGTATCTTAAATTTTAAAAATTGTTTTAACACAATTTCTTATATTTGATATAGTTAGATATATATGTAGTATTAATTGCTTTTGAGCATTTCTAAACCACAATGTAATTATTGAATTATTAAATCAATTATCTTCTGTACTGAAACATGGTTAACAGTTGTAAAGAATTACTCATCTCAGCTTCAATAATGTTGGTATTTCCACTGTATGGAAAAAATGCAATAACTTCCCTAATCTATATAAGCTATTCATATAAGCTATTCATTCATCCATTTATTGTACAGACTTCTTTGAGCATCTAACTATGTTCTGTGCACTAGGCTAAGCATTTAGGAGTACACTAACATTGTCTATGTTATGTTTCTTATAGTTTTTAGAAGATGGATAAATAGAAAATTATAAGACAGAGTCTTTAGTGGCAAATAACAGTATGGCTGTATAAGCATGCTTTTTTGCCAAGAGAATATGCTTTGTTTTAGAGGACTCATTTGTTTAAGTTGTACATTTTATATAACTTAAGTTGTCTATAATTGGTTTTATTTAGAAGGGTAACCAAAATGCCAAAATTTTCAAATCACCTACTAAATAAAAACAGAAAAAGAAGAAATTACTAGGAATTTTAAATCAGGAATAGTTAATTTTAAAATATTACACACTTCTAAACTAGTCTGCATTTCAGGTGATTAAATCAACTGAAAATTACTTAATGTATATTAGTATAATAAAATTACTTCCATTTTATATTGAAATAATATTTCATGGGAAGTTATTTTAAAATATTTATAATTTTAGTCATTATATTTTTATATTATATTACTATGAATTTTTGTGAAGTATTTGGCTGTATCAACTCAAGGAGATTTTTAAATTCTGTTGTCTTCTGGGTTCAAATTGTGTTTCAGTATATCCTCTGAAATAATAAACTCTTTCAATGGAATATGATTAATGTTTTTACCATGCAGTTACTGCCTTTGAATACATTTAGAAATTCCTCATGTTCTGGTTTATATAATCCTTATTTTGTAAATTTCATTTATCAACAAGGTGGTTTGTGACTAAGTTGTTTTTTTCTTAATTTGACAAAGAAATAATTCATACTTAACAAAAATTCTGTTATTTCCCATGAAATATTAGACATTTGTGAAGCTTGTTTTCAGAAGTGCTACCATTTTCATCTTTTTATTTGATCTTATTTACTTGAATTTATAACATGTATGTTTTCCAGTTGTGTTTTTTTTCTAATCTCTGTTGTGTGCTTATTTACCATTGATATTCTAAAGTACATTTTTATGTTTTTTTTCTGAGTTTGATTATGTTTAAAATATTTGAGTCTTATTATACTTTGATTACCTTACCGATTTGTTGGTTGTTTACAAAGTCTGAACCTTCAACTATATTGCTTTAATTATAGACTCTATTTTAAATAATATGAATATTTCAGGAAACTGGTATTTCCTTTTTTATCAGCTAAATAGAACCAAGTTTTCAAACCTATAAATAGCAATAGATTCCGGCTGTGCTGATACAAGCCCCCAAAACATAGTTTTTCTTTCTATCTAAATACAGTTCTTTCATCTTAACAGTAGATAAATGATTGATAGTTTTGTATAGTTATTCTTGGTTCAGTTCCCATCATTCAGGCACTGCTGAATATACATTGGTGTCATTTCACTAGCAGCGACTTCCTGCAGTGCAGTAGAACAGCTTTTGCAGTTTTCTGCTTATACTGATTTTTAGACATTAGAATGTCAGTTACCATGAACGTTTCACTTTCTTTTAAGCTAGACTTTTGTCTTTAGATAATGAAGGTGCACATAACTTTACATCTTGTTTTAATGAAGAGATGTTCTTAGAAAAACTCTCAAGATCATATAATACAATACATTGACAATGTTGAATTTTCCCATACTCCATTATTGGGATTTTTCCTCTAATTTTTTGTGATTATCAAGTCTATGAAAAATGTACCATATCTCTTGGAAGATTAGCCTAAAAGGTAGTAATTGACTTGGTAATCTAGCTGGTTAGCCATTTGGAAAGTATTCTTTCCAAGATTTTAGATGAGGCAATATAAGACTGTCCTTTGATTTATTTCAGGTTTCTTCTTAATCTTAACCTTTCCCTAAATAATGTATTCTATAAAATTTGGCTTTTCTCATTTTCTAACAGTTTTAACTAAAAGCCACTGTTTGAATAGCTAAATTGCATTCAATGATAAGACATTATTATCTGTAATTTGTAAGAGGAAGTATAAATAAAATTCAGGCTTTTTAAAATTAACTTTAAGGAAAAAAACTTTATTGTAAGTCTTTTATAGTTTAATATGGCAACTTGTTTTTGGAAATCTTTGAAGCACTTTTCATTTTTTGAACCAAAAACAAAAAAAGACATTGATTTTGCTATCTCTGTTGTTTTGTTTGAGTATAGACGTTTTCTTCCATAAAGGTATTCAAGATATGCTGAATTACAGAGGTATTTGTATTATTATTTAAACCATTTGATTTATCAAAGCCAGATTTTTGTTGTATGTAATTTAAGGAAATTCTTAACATAGATTGTAGATGGTTGCCTTACATTCTAAGGTTTTAAAGTAGATTAAAATAATCTTAAATACTCTTTCTTTGCTAATTTAGAAAAATTATGATGTAAGTCATCAAAGAGTTAAATAGTTCTTTAATATTAATTTCAATTTTCCCGTTTTATTTTAAAACCTATAGACTGCCTTTGTTCTTCATAAACTTGAATTCATAAAAGCTGCTAAGTGAAGAACCTTGGATACTGTCTTAACGAGGAGAATGATGAATGTATAACTTATAATCAGTTATCTTATAATTAGAAAGATGGTCAGAACTATGTGTAATTCAGCAATTCTGTTCCAAGATAAAACCTGAAATTTTTCTTCAGTAATAAAATATAAAAAGCTCTGTTAAATTAACTAGAAAGTTAATCCAAATATTTTTGCTTGTTTGGTGTTTGGCTTTGAGGTGCAGAATGGTGGCGAACAACAGATGTTCATACACGTGCAGGGGCAGCCTTCTTTCCACCATTACTGGGAATTCCACCACTGTTTGCTCCTCCAGCCCAGAATCATGATTCTTCTTCATTCCATTCAAGGACTTCTGGAAAAAGTAATCGAAATGGTCCTGAAAAAGGTATCCATGTTAACTCGAGTGAAGTATTACCTTTCATTTCAGTACCATTTTCAGTAGAGTTCAGATTTAGAAACAGTTACAAAGCATTGTGCTAGACACTTTCACATTGTCTGGCTTAATCTTTATAATAACTCTGTGAGATTGAAAGTGTTCGTGTTTTCCAGCCAAGATTAAATAAATTATTCAAGAAAGTACTGTTTACTTGTTGACATTGCATAGCAGAATTTAACTCAGGTTTTAACTCCCAACACCACTGCTTTTCCTCTGTATCTCATTACCTCCCTTATGTTGCTCAATAAAATATATTACTTCTTCTCTAATTAAGCATTAAATTTATATGTTAGCACACCTTTTTTCTTTTACATTTTCATTAATATTTCATAGTTGATAACTGTTGTTAGAATACATTTGCAAATTATAATACCATTTTAGATGGTTTGTTATTGTCTTTCTTTCCACTTAAGTAGATGTTTGGGAGTTTGCTCTGAAAGAGGGAATAGTTGTATTTAATTACTTTTCTAAAGCTTTTTTAATTGAAGTGAAATTCACATAAATGTAAAATTTACCATTTTAAACAGAACAATTCAGTGACATTAAAGGCACTAATAGTGTTGTACAGCAGCCACCTCTATCTAGTTTCAACACGTTTTCATCACCCCAAAAGGAAACTTCATACGAGTTTCTCCCTATTATTTCCTCTCTCAGTCTCTGGCAACCACTAGCTTGCCCTCTTTCTCTATAGATGTACCTGTTGTGAATATCTCATATAGATGGAATCATACAGTTTGTGTCTGGCTTATTTCACTTAGCATAATGTTTTTAAGTCATCCCGATTGTAGCATATGTCACTATTTCATTCCTTTTTATGCTGAATAACATTCTCTTGTATAAACATATTTATTTTAACTTTCAAGGTGTAAATGGATCAATAAATGGAAACAGTACATCATCTGTATCTGGTATCAACACATCTGTACTGTCCACTACTGCTTCAAGTTCTGTGGGACAAACGAAAAGTATAAGCTCAGGTGGAGGAAATAGAAAATGTAATCAGGAACAAAACAAAACCCAGCCTTTGGATGCTAGAGCTGACAAAATCAAAGATAAGGTAAGTTAACCTTCAGGGGACAAATATAACAGATCTATACAACTATTCTAAAGATCAAACCACCTGAATCTATGGAATAATTTTTTATGATATATGAACTCCTATTTTTACAGATATTTATTTTTATCGAGTAGTTTTAGTATTAAACATCTAAAAAATTAAAAATGTCAGCACCAGTATCAATAACACAAATAGTCATCATGCAGTTCAGTTCAGTCGCTCACTCGTGTCCGACTCTTTGGAACCCCATGGACTGGAGCACGCCAGGACTTCCTGTCCATCACCAATTCCCGGAGTTTACTCAAACTCATGTCCATTGAATCAGTGATGCCATCAAACCATCTCACCCTCTGTCATCCCCTTCTCCTCTTGCCTTCAGTCTTTCTCACCATCAGAGTCTTTTCAAAATGAGTAAGTTCTTTGCATCAGGTAGCCAAAGTATTGGAGTTTCAGCTTCAGCATCAGTCTTTCCAATGAATATTCAGGACTGATCTCCTTTAGGATGGACTGGTTGGATCTCCTTGTAGTCCAAGGGACTCTCAAGAGTCTTCTCCAACACCACAGTTCAAAAGTATCAATTCTGAAGCGCTCAGCTTTCTTTATGGTCCAAACTCTCATATCCATACATGACTACTGGAAAAACCATAGTTTTGTATAGACGGACCTTTGTTGGCAAAGTAATGTCTTTGTTTTTAAAGTGCTGTCTATGTTGGTCATAACTTTTCTTCCAAGGAGCAAGCGTCTTTTCATTTCATGGCTGTAGTCACCATCTGCAGTTATTTTGGAGCCCAAAAAAATAAAGTCTGCCACTGTTTCAATTGTTTCCCCATCTATTTGCCATGAAGTGATAGGACCAGATGTCATGATCTTAGTTTTCTGACTGTTGAGTTTTAAACCAACTTTTTCACTCTCTTCTTTAACTTTCATCAAAGGCTCTTAAGTTCTTCTTTGCTTTCTGCCATAAGGGTGGTGTCATTGGCATGTCTGAGGTTATTGATATTTCTCCCAGCAATCTTGATTCCAGCTTGTGCTTCCTTCAGCCCAGCGTTTCTCATGATGTACTCTGCATGTAAGTTAAATAAGCAGGGTGACAAAATACAGCCTTGACGTTCTCCTTTTCCTATTTGGAACCAGTCTATTGTTCCATGTCCAGTTCTAACTGTTCTTTCCTGACCTACATAGATTTTCTCAAGAGGCAGGTCAGGTGGTGTGGTATTCCCATCTCTTGGAGAATTTTCCACAGTTTGTTTTTCAATGATCAAACAGATGTTGGCAATTTGATCTCTGGTTCCTCTGCCTTTTCTAAATCCAGCTTGAACATCTGGAAGTTCACAGTTCATGTACTGTTGAGGCCTGGCTTGGAGAATTTTGAGCATTACTTTGCTAGCGTGTGAAGTGAGTGCAATTATGTGGTAGTTTGAACATTCTTTGGCATTGCCTTTCTTTGGGATTGAAATGAAAACTGACCTTTTCCAGTCCTGTGATCACTGCTGAGTTTTCCAAATTTGCTGGCATATTGAGTGCAGCACTTTGACAGCATCATCTTTCAGGATTTGAAATAGCTCAACTGGAATTCCATCACCTCTACTAGCTTTGTTTGTAGTGATGCTTCTTCAGGCCCACTTGACTTTGCATTCGCATTCCAGGATGTCTGGCTCTAGATGAGTGATCACACCATCGTGATTATCTGGGTCATGAAGATCTTTTTTGTATAGTTCTTCTGTGTATTCTTGACACCTCTTCTTAACATGTTCTACTTCTGTTAGGTCCATACTATTTCTGTCCTTTATTATACCCATCTTTGCATGAAATGTTCCCTTGTTATCTCTGATTTTCTTCAAGAGATTTCTAATCTTTCCCATTCTGTTGTTTTCCTCTATTTCTTTGCATTGGCCACTGAGGAAGGCTTTCTTATCTCTCCTTGCTGTTCTTTGGAACTCTGCATTCAAATGGGTATATCGTTCCTTTTCTCCTTTGCCTTTAGCTTCTCTTCTTTTCGCAGCTATTTGTAAGGCCTCCTCAGACATCCATTTTGCCTTTTTGCATTTCTTTTTCTTGGGGATGGTTTTGATCTCTGCCTCCTGTACAGTGTTACGAACCTCTGTCCATAGTTCTTTAGGCACTCTGTCTATCAGATCTAATCCATTGAATCTATTTGTCACTTCCAATGGATAATCATAAGAGATTTGATTAAGTCATACCTGAATGGTCTAGTGGTTTTCCCTACTTTCTTCAATTTAAGTCTGAATTTAGCAATAAGCAGTTCATGGTCTGAGCCACAGTCAGCCCCCAGTCCTGTTTTTGCTGACTGTATAGAGCTTCTCCATTTTTGGCTGCAAATAATGTAATCAGTCTGATTTCAGTATTGATCACCTGGTGATTTCCATGTATAGAGTCTTCTCTTGTGTAGTTGGAAGAGTGTGTTTGCTATGACCAGTGCGTTCTGTTGGCAAAACTCCATTAGCCTTTGCCCTGCTTCATTCTGTACTCCAAGGCCAAATTTGCCTGTTACTCCAGATATTTCTTGACTACCTACTTTGTCATTCCAGTCCCCTATAATGAAAAGGACACCTTTTTTGGGTGTTAGTTCTAGAAGGTCTTGTAGGTCTTCATAGAACCGTTCACCTTCAGCTTCTTTAGCATTGCCTTGGAAACGAACAGAGATCATTCTGTTGTTTTTGATATTGCATTCAAGTACTGCATTTCAGACTCTTTTGTTGACTATGAGGGCTGTTCCATTTCTTCTAAGGGATTCTTGCCCACAGTAGTAGATATTATGGTCATCTGAGTTAAATTCACCCATTCCAGTCCATTGTTCACTGATTCCTAAAATGTCGATTTTCACTCTTCCCATCTCCTGTTTGACCACTTCCAATTTACCTTGATTCGTGGACCTAACATTCCAGGTTCCTATGCAACATTGCTATTTACAGCACCAGACTTTACTTCCATCACCAGTCGCATCCACAACTGGTTGGTGTTTTTGCTTTGGCTCTGTCTCTTCATTCTTTCTGTAGTTAGTTCTCCACTGATCTCCAGTAGCATATTGGGTACCTACTGACCTGGGGAGTTCATCTTTTAGTGTCCTATCTTTTTGCCTTTTCATGCTGTTCATGGGGTTCTCAAGGCAAGAATACTGAAGTGTTTTGGCATTCTGTTCTCCAGTGGACCACGTTTTGTCAGAACTCTCCGCCATGACCCGTCTGTCTTGGGTGGCCCTACTCGACATGGCTCATAGTTTCATTGAGTTAGACAAGGCTGTTGTCCATGTGATCAGGTTGGTTAGTTTTCTGAGATTGAATTTTCAGTCTGTCTGCCCTCTGATGGAGAAGGATAAGAGGCTTATGGAACATTCCTGATGGGAGAGACTGACTGAGGGGGAAACTGAGTCTTGTTCTGATGGGCAGGAGCATGCTCAGTAAATCTTTAATTAATTTTCTGTTGATTGGTGGGGCTGTGTTCCCTCCCTGTTACTTACCTGAGGCTAAACTTTAGTGGAGGTAATGAAGATAATGGTTGAAGTGAAGTCACTCAGTTGTGTCCCACTCTTTGCGACCCCATGGACTGTAGCCTGCTAGGCTCCTCTGTCCATGGGATTTTCCAGGCAAGAAAATTGGAATGGGTTGCCATACCTCCTTCAAAAGTTCCCATGCACCCACTGCTCCACTCAGTGCCCCCAGCCCTGCAGCAGGCCACCGCTGACCCACACCTCTGCTGGAGACACCGGGAGGCTCATGGGCAAGTATGGATCAGTCTCTTGTGGGGTCACTACTCCTTTCTCCTGGGTCCTGATGCACACAAGGGTCTGTGCTCTCCAAAAGTCTGATTCCCCAGCCCTGTATAAGTTCTGATGGCTCTGTGGTGGGGTTAATGGCGACCTCATAGATAAGGTTTATTGGGAAGTTAACACATACCAGTTCTACTGTAATTGTTTTGCATAGAATATCGATTTCAGCCCTCCCTATACCCCTAATGAGGTAGGTACTATTATTATAAATCGAGAAAAAGAGTCCTCAAGTAGTTGGCCATTAAGTGGTTAGGATATGAAGTCAGGCAGGTTGACTCCACAGCCCATGCTTTAGGAAAACCAAATCAAGAAACCATTTATTATGGAAATTTTCAAAATGCACAATAGATAGAATAGAATAATTATCCTGTGTACCCATTATTCAGTTGCAGCAGTTACCATCTCATGGTCAATTTTATTTTATCATAACCCCAACTGTGCAGGTTAGCAATTTAATGCTTCTCAGGTCTGAATTCTCCTTTGCCAGTTGGCACAATATTAGATCTTGCAAATAGAGGGTCCTGGAGAAACACTGGAGGAGGAAAGGCTTCTCCTCTTGGTTCAGGTGTTCTCTTCTTGGTCTTATGCTGTGCCACCAGTGAATATTCCTCGCCCACTGGCAGCTGTCCTGCCACTTGTGTTCAATAGATCCAGTAGTGCACACCATGTAGTGAGTTTCACTGACATCCCAGCAGGCAGCTTACTAGTGAGTTTGCTAGCATGCCAGTGGTTAGTTTTCTAGCTAATTTTTCTGTCACCCCTACTAGAAGATCCCTAGCGAGTTTTTCTGGCACTCCAGCAGGTGGTATTTCTTGTGTGCCAGCACTGATCTGTGATGCTTCGTGAGTTTCTCTGCCGTCCAGTGGGCGATAGTCACATCCTTTCCAACAAATACCCCTGCTTGGACCTCCTGACTAAACTTATCTGCTCTAGAAGCAGTATCAGGAATAGGGTGATTTGCACAGATTGCACATGGTAAATTCACTCAGCATTCTGGACACTATAAGTCTTTGGATTTCCTCTTCCACATTGTCCTAGGGAAGTTGTGACACTTCAGCTATACTAAATATAGTCCACCACTGTGTCCAGATTTCATGCACCCTACTAAGTAAGCTGAGAGACCTCCAGCTACCTGAACCAACACATTATATCCAGAATTTCTAGTAAGTGCACACGTATCAGTGAATTTGGACTGCTTCCATTTGGGATTTCTTCTTGAGTGAGAGAGAAGTCTTGGTTTATTCTGAGTTCAAGCCCCAGCATCAACTACAAACATTTTGGAAAGACAGATAATAACTAGAACATTGCCTTTTTGTCTACATTTTATAAAAACCACTCTCAGGGCCTGACATTTCTTAGGGCAGAGAGTCAAAAGTTTGTGATCCTATTATACAGAGTGAAGTGAGTCAGAAAGAGAAAGATAAATACCGTATTCTAACACATATATATGGAATCTAGAAAAATGGTACTGAAGAATTTATTTACAGGGCAGCAATGGAGAAACAGACATAGAGAATAGACTTATGGACACGGGGAAAGGGGAGGGGAGGGTAAGATGTATGGAGAGAGTAACATGGAAACTTACATTACCATATGTAAAATAGATGGCCAGGTGGAATTTGCTGTATGGCTCAGGAAACTCAAACAGGGGCTTTGTATTAACCTAGAATGGTGGGATTGGGAGGGAGTTTCAAACAGGAGGAGATATATGTATACCTATGGCTGATTCACTTTGAGGTTTGACAGAAAATAGCAAAATTCTGTAAAGCAATTATCCTTCAATAAAAAATAAGTTGATTTAAAGAAAAGAAGTTTATGATCCTGTAACATCACTTTCTCTATTATCTCAGCTATAATATGAGGAGATTGAGAAGCTTCTGACACACCGCATTAAGAGCAGGATATGTGTAGCGACTGATTGCAGAGAGCACTGATCTGAACTTTAAATGTAAACAATATGCCTCTCAGGCTCTGACTTTTAATTCCAAGAAACAATTTTATCATATTTCCATTTGTCCTTTCTCAAGGCAGCGTCAAGTTCCATATATTTTCCAGGAACAACTAAACAAAGTTTTCTTTCCTCTTGCTGGGCATATTGTATAGAAATATTTCCTCAAGACCTTTCGGTTCCATCTCAACAGAAGATAATTGTTTTCCAGAACATAATAAGACATATGAGAGTCTGAGGGAAGGTCATCTGCTGAAGCCACTAAGAATGATGATACCTGTCACAGAAACTCAATGGGACTCTTCTTGGGCCCCAAGACAAACATATTTTGGGGTCATATTTTCCACCTGTTCCTCTTCAACTACTCTTTGCTCTTCTCCTTTATGGTATGTTTTGAGGGCATTCCCATTAGTATGAGCTCCAAAGGCCTATCTCTGCACTACTGTCAGCCTCTCTGCACACCAGATACTGACTGAAACACCACCTACTCCTTCAGTTCAGTTGAGTCGCTCAGTCGTGTCCAACTCTTTGCGACCCCAAGGACTGCAGCATGCCAAGCCTCCCTGTCCTTCACCAACTCCCGGAACTTGCTTAAACTCATGTCCATTGAGTCGGTGATGCCATCCAACCATTTCATTCTCAGTCATCCTCTTCCTCTCCTGCCTTCAATCTTTCCCAGTTTTTTCCAGTGAGTCAGTTTTTTGCGACAGGTGGCCAAAGTATTGGAGTTTCAGCTTCAGCATCAGTCCTTCCAATGAATATTCAGGACTGATTTCAGGAAATCAGTTGGATCTGATTGGTTGGATATGACTGGTTGGATCTCCTTACAGTCCAGGGGACTCTCAAGCGTCTTCTCCAACACCACAGTTTAAAAACATCAATTCTTCAGCACTCAGATTTCTTTATAGTCCAACTCCATGCATGACTACTGGAAAAACCACACTCTTTGCTCCCATGGTATTTTGAAGCATGTCCTAGACCTCATATCATGGGATGTCTATATCTATATGTATTTCTAAAAGTTAAATACCCAAGCTTTTAAACATACCTCTTAGAAGGCTTCTTTGGTGGCTCAATGATAAAGAGCCCACCTGTCATTGCAAAAGATGTGGGTGTGATCCCTAGGTTGGAAGACCCCTAGAGAAGGAAATGGCAGCCCACTCTGGTATTCTTGCCTGGAAAATACCAAGGACAGAGGATAATCCAGAGATAGTCCAGAGGATAGTCCTTGGTATAGGACAGAGACTGTACCAAGACAGGCTATGGTCTATGGAGCTGCCAAGAGTTGGCAGCTACTAAACAAAAACAACAGACCTCTTAGAAGAAGTGCTAAATCTAGTAAAATCGAGTATATCTAGTGCCTGCACAATGTGCAAGGCAAGACTTTGGAGGAATGGGTATGAAACAGATTCTGTCCTTTGTTCTGGTAAGGAATCTGTTTTGACATTCTTGGGGCTTCCCTGGTGGCTCTAACGATAAAGAATCTGCCTGCAGTGTGGGAAACCTGTGTTCGTTCCCTGGGTCAGGAAGATCCCCTGGAGGAGGGCATGGCAACCCACTCTGGTATTCTTGCCTGGATAATCCCTATGGACAGAGGAGCCTGGCGGGCTACAATCCATGGGATCTCTAAGAGTCGGACATGACTGAGCAACTAAGCACAGCACACTGACATTCCTAAAGAAAATAAGTGAAGGTAAAGTAGAAAATATTTCCAGAAACAGCTACTAAAACCTTACAGAGGTACCTCTTTAATGATATAAGGAAAGAAATTCTGGGTACCATAGGGGTGTCTTGGAGTAGGATATGACAACCCACTCCAGTATTCTTGCCTGGAAAATTCTATGGACAGAGAAGACTTGTGGGCTACAGTCCCATAGGGTTGCAAAGAGCAACTGAGCAGAGGGATGTCTATTTATATCTACATAGAAGTATCACTAGAGAGAGATTGACTATCAGTCTGAGGGATACTAGAACTTACGATTTCAGAAGAGTACATTAATAATACATGGTCTGGAATGAATCTGTATTAGTGGATTGTTCAAGTATAATGAAGATGAAGGGAGCTGAAACTAAAAAAGAAAATCCTATACTTTTTAACCCTGTATTTTCAGTTTTAAAAACTTAAAAAAAGAATTACTTCATCAGCTCTTTTCATGTGAAGTTTGAAAAGTGTTCTTCAGCTAATTTTGATAATTCCTCCTAGAAGGTGGGGTTACTTATATCAGTGATGCTCACTTGAAATCATTAAGTCCAATTCCCTCACATAGCCTACATGTATATTCAGAATAAATATAGCTATTTTAAATTTAACAAAGTAAGTCAACAGAGACTAAAATATACAAACATAAAGCCTTTTGAGAAAAAAATAAAAAGACAATTCAGGGTTAAGTTCTACTCTTGTTGCCATACAAGTTATTGTTACCACAGCAACCATCACAGTCTTATAAAAATGCAAGTGATTTTTTTTATCACTTTAAAATATCATGTTATCACTCTTTGTAATGGTTTTCTATCTCACTCAGAATAAAATCTTTGCCACGGCCTGTAAGACCCTGTGTGGCCTGCCCGTGCCAGTCCATCAAGCCTTATTTCTATGGCTCTCTCCCAAGTTTCTGTGCTCTAGCAGGTCTGGCTAACTTTTCCATTCTTTGAACATGTCAAACTTGTTTCCAGCTCATGGCTTTTTCCTTTGCTGTTTCTCATCTTGAAAGGCTCTTTTATCTTTCTAGGATGGGCTCTTGCTCTCCATTTAGGTCTCAACTGAAAAGAATCTTACCTGACAATTAAATCTACATCTTCATCCCACCCCCAGCACATACTGTGTATCCAATTATCTTGTTGTAGTCACTAAAAACCCTTACTGACATTGTTTGTTAATTCTCTTCTTCCTGTTCCCATGAGAGCAGAGTTGCTATCTGTATGTCACACCCTTGTATCCCCAGAGACTAGAACAACTCTGTCTGGTTACATAATGGCCTTGAATATGTATTTGTTTTGCTATTGAAAGAAATACATACCCAGGGAAATGAAAGTTCAAGGAGAGACTTCTGAAAAGCTTTCCTAGAATGGGTAGGGGGCTACTGCTGCTGCTAAGTCGCTGTAGGGGGGAAAGGGGGTAATTAGTAAAATCTCCTTTGATTATTTTTTATGAATCTAAGAAGGCTCATTTTTAAAATGTTTAAACGACAGAAAAAGACATACTACCTAATTGTAAAAATTCAAAAGAACCATTCCCCCACACATACACATTCATAGGGACTAAGGAGATGAAATTGGTGATATTTAAACTCAGTTTTCTATCTTTCCCTAATACCTGGACTTGTCTACTCACATCTACTTTTTTCTTTTTAATTCAGGGACTAAATTTGTTATAAAACAGACTCTTTGCATACTGTCAGAGTATGCTCTGCAAAGACCACCTGCATTAGAATCATATTAAGTGCTTGTTGATGCAGATCCCTGTGCCTTATTTAGAGTTGGGGTCCAGGAATCTGCTGGCTACAGAAAGTCTACAAGTGAATATTTCGTGTCCCTGAAGCTTTAGAACCCTCACCTCTCGACCCACTCTTAAGGAGTGTAGGACCATCTATCAGAACAACTGTAAATGAAAACTACACAGATTGCTTGGAAAATGAAATGGGAGTTGTTGTTGTTGGGGGTTTTTTTCTTCTTTTTTTTTTCTGCTGAATCAGAGTAGCTCCCTTATTTCCTTCCTTCCTTGGTTTCTTCTAAAACTGCAAGTGGTAACTTCAGTTTAGGTTCCTTACGATTTTCATAGTCTTGCTATGCATGTGTGCCTCTCAGTCATTTCTGACTCTTCGCAGTCCTGGCAGCCCACCAAGCTCTTCTGTCCATGAATTTCCTACTCCAGAGGATCTTCCTAATCCAGGGATCAAACCCAAGTCTCCTGCATTGTTAGGAGGATTCTTTAGCACTGCACCACCTAGGAAGCCCAAACATACTTAGAGACTCAAAACAGATTTTGGTCGCAAAGAAGGAGCTGTTTCTCTGCCCCAAAAATGGTATGCTTAACATTACTCTATTAGTATTATTTCCCTTTAATCTCTGCTTTGGTCTTTCTCATCCTATGATTTCCCTTATTTCAAATCACTTTCTGCTTTACTGTAAGGGAAAGAGCTTAGGGAATGATGAGACTATTAGCTTATTGAAGAGTATGCCTGTGCTACTTTGGAGCAGTTAACACAGTATCATGGCAAGCAAAATATAACAGGAGTGACTCTCTTCACACATGTGTTTTATATGATTTAAATAACATTTCAGAAGACACAAAGGAAAATATATGTTTGCCATCAGAAACTATGGCTTCAAAACCTAGCCGCCTCTTGTAGAAGTGTAATATTATCTTTTATTCCCAAACCCCATAGTTATGAAAGGCTTCATTTCTTCTAAAGCCATAACTTAGTGTAATTTGTTGCTTTTGTAATTCATTGCTGATTTTTCTCTATTTTATCTACCAGCAAACACTATAGAAATGTTCTGAAGTAACTCTGTAGTCAGTCTTGCTTTGTTGTTTTGACATTTCTCCCTTCCTATTGGCAGAATTTTAACTTTTTCATTATTGTATAGTTATTTAGTTATAGTCTATCTCATTTTTTCTCTTTTTATCCACTACCATTGTCTGTCCTTTAAACACAAAACTTTCTTTTTATATGATCTCACATCCCTTTTCAGCTTTGAATTTTCTTTGTCCTGTAGAGTCTTAAATTTTCCAGAAATTAATCTCTCTCTTTATCATATTTTTCTGTCTTTTCTGATGTGGAAATATACAAAACTTAAGTTCCTTGACACTTAACTAAAGCCACTCTTTAAGCCTTTTTCTGCCTATTTTATCTTCTGTACAATACTTTTTACTGTATGGAATTATTTGCTTTTAAAATAATTATCTGTCTAGTCTATCACCACCACCACCACCACCACCACCACCACCACCACCACTGGAATGTAAGTTTTCTGAAGGCAGAGACTCTATCATAGACTTTATTGTAGTCAAGCACCTAGAAAGGTGTGTTTGGCTACTGATTCACTGTCTACACAAAGAAAGATTAATGCTAAATGTAGAACTCAATGTACATATCTGGAACTGTTGTTTTCTTTATCATAACTGGAATTATCTTTTTGTAAATTGCTTTTTAAATCTGTCATACCTTTTGAAGCACGGCAGTCATATGAGAGTGTACATATGTGTGTGTGTGTGTGTGTATATATATATATATATATATTACGCATATACATACTACATTGTATACTGTTTTCAATATTCTATACATGACGGATGTTATACTTTTTACTGGACATTCCTGTCAGATAAGTTAATGTGATCAGTTTTTCAAATAATTACCTTTAAAACATGTGGCTTTTTACTTTTTTCTAAAATGACACTTTGAGATTGAAAATATCATTTAAGAATTAAAAGAGCCTACCTATTACTGAAACTTGAATTTTTTCCAAAAAGAAAAATCTTGTTAAAAAATCTTGTCTTTATCTAGAAGCCAAGGAAAAAAGCTATGGAAAGTTCTAGCAACAGTGATAGTGATTCAGGCACATCATCAGACACGTCAAGTGAAGGCATTAGTAGTAGTGATTCGGATGACCTAGAGGAAGATGAAGAAGAAGATCAAAGTATTGAAGAAAGTGAAGATGATGATTCTGATTCAGAGACTGAAGCACAGCAGAAAAGTAACAACCAGGTAGGTATAAATCATTTCATTGGGTGGTATCTGCACATTATTCATATTTAGGAATTAACTGGCTTATCTTAACTCTCAAAGTCTATATAGTTTAAAGTTTATCATTGCCTTTAGTTCTTCCTTTTGCACAAGAATAAAAAGGAGATAGAGAAACATTTTTAAAGGGACATTTTGTGAATTTTTTAGTGAGTTTTATATATTTATCAATCATTAGAAACACTTTTTTAAGGTACCCTTTTTCGCCCCCATGGTTTACTGCTTGATGTTCTTTGTTTTAACAGATGTTAAAGAAGTTGCCTTTTAATTTGTATTTACAGGTGCTATTACATGGTGTTTCAGACCCAAAAGCAGAAGGACAGAAAGCAACTGAAAAAGCCCAGGAAAAAAGAATTCACCAGCCATTACCTCTTCTGTCTGAATCCCAGACTCACTCATCATTCCAATCCCAGCAGAAGCAGCCTCAGGTTTTGTCACAGCAGCTTCCATTTATTTTCCAAAGCTCTCAGGCAAAGGAGGAATCTGTGAACAAACACACAAGTGTAATACAGTCTACGGGATTGGTGTCCAATGTGAAACCTTTATCTTTGGTAAATCAAGCCAAAAAGGAAACTTACATGAAACTCATAGTTCCTTCTCCTGATGTACTTAAAGCAGGGAATAAAAATACCTCTGAAGAATCTAGTTCTTTGACCAGTGAATTGCGTTCCAAACGGGTGAGTTAAAAATAATTTATAGAAGATTTTTATTATTAGACAAAGAGCTCTTATATAGTCTTACAATTGTTTAAGTTTAAACTGAATTCTATTCTTAAATTTATACATTCTTAGTCACCACGAATAGAATATTCACACCAGAAAACTAAATGTCTGTGATTTTATATTTACCTATACACCTGTTTAATATACTTTTGTAAATGCAATCTTGTCATCTTTTCCTAGGCTTAGTATTTTAGCAGTAAGAGGATAAATATATTTGCATTGGACACTTCACAGTTACTTTTGTTTAGAATCAATTTCTTTTTTTTCCTAATATTAGTATATTATTTTTTAAAGAAATGAACTCTTGAGTAATTTACCTCTGCTGCTAAGTCACTTCAGTCATGTCTGACTCTGTGTGAACCCATAGATGGCAGCCCACCAGGCTCTGCCGTCCCTGGGATTCTCCAGGCAAGAACACTGGAGTGGGTTGCCATTTCCTTCTCCAATGCATGAAAGTGAAAAGTAAAAGTGAAGTTGCTCAGTCGTGTCTGACTCTTCGCGACCCCATGGACTGAAGCCTACCAGGCTCCTCCATCCATGGGATTTTCCAGGCAAGAGTACTGGAGTGGGTTGCTATTGCCTAAAGTCCTATAATTTATCAATTTTTTTAAAATTTTATTTTATTTTTAACTTTACAATATTGTATTGAATCAATTTTAAGCAAAAAAATCCTTTCTAAGAATTGTTTTCCTTTACCATTCTTAATGAATTATACAAAACACAAAATACTTTGAGTAAATTTACTTATACAAACACCAGAACCACTCATCAGAAAACTTTTTTCATATTTATTTTCTTGCTGTTAATTTTATATTATTGTATAGTCTACAGTCATATGTTCAGAAGAATTCTAGTAATTAAATGACCAGTGCTTTTTAATCTTGAACTCATGAGACTGGAGAAAAAATATTCTGTTTGAACACAGTCGCCTGAATTTTGTTAATAAAAACTATCATTAGGCATCCTAATCATTGGAAAAGACTTACTGTTTTGCCAACCATTCATTCTTTTAAGTGCTTCATATGTATTTAGTTATTGGATAACGACATCTGTAAGTGCCACTAATAATATCATGTACATGTACATATATATATGATCAAATTCAGATTCGTATGACTTAACTCACCCAAGATCACATGCTAGTTGGTGATGGAGCTGGAATTCAAACTTAGACTCTATAACACTAGAGTCCTTATTCTTAATCACTATGGTATGCTGCCTTTCTTTCTCCAAAAAAAAAAAGAAAATCACAATGTCCTTATCTATTTAGTCTTTATTTTTTAAGTTAATTTTTATTGTAGTGTATAGTTGATTTATAATGCTGTGTTAATTTCTGCTGTACAGCAAAGTAAATCAGTTACACATATACATATATCTCCTCTTTTTTGGATTTCCTTCCCATTTATTTAGGTCACCACAGAGTTCATAAAGTTCCCTGTGCTGTATAGTAGGTTCTCATTAGTTATTGGGAGAAGGCAATGGCAAACCACTCCAGTACTCTTGCCTGGAGAATCCCGTGGATGGAGGAGCCTGGTTGGCTGCAGTCCATGGGGTCGCTGGGAGTCAAACACGATAGAGTGACTTCACTTTCACTTTCACGAATTGGAGAAGGAAATGGCAACCCACTCCAGTGTTCTTGCCTGGAGAATCTCAGGGACGGGGGAGCCTGGTGGGCTGCTGTCTCTGGGGTCCAACAGAGTTGGACATGACTGAAGCGACTTAGCAGCAGCAGCAGCATTAGTTATCTATTTTATGCATAGTAATGTCTATGTGTCAATCCCAATCTCCCAGTTCATCCCACCTGCCCTCCCCCCATGGTATCCATGTTTTTTACAGTGAAGAATTTGACGTGAAAGTGAAAGTTGCCCAGTCCTGTCTGACTCTTTGCAACCCCATGGACCATATAGTCCATGGAATTCTTCAGGCCAGAATACTGGAGTGGGTTTACCAGCTGAGCCACAAGGGAAGCCCAGGAATACTGGAGTGGGTAGCGTATCCCTTCTCCAGCAGAGATCTTCCCGACCCAGGAATTGAGCCAGGGTCTCCTGCATTGCAGGTGGATTCTTTACCCAACTAAGCTATCAGGGAAGAATTTAAGAACAAGGTCAAAGAAAAGTGAGGAAATCAGAACTCTTTTGAGAATCTAAATGAGTAGTTCTAAAGCCTAAGTGTACATTAAAATCACCTGGAAAACTAAAAAGAACTAACCATTTCAGAACAATTTAAAATCAGAATCTTTTGTGTTGAGGTTAAGATATTGCATGTCTAAATAGCATCCCATGTGATTCAGATGTGCAACCAAATTTGAGAACCACTAATCCAAATGGAATGATGAGTGATATCATAATATCACACATATGACAACTTGTAATGGACTGGTCAATTGTTAGGAGTTATTGGCGTCGTATTATTGACTCTCTTTGAAAAGCTAAGGAAGTTAAAAATTACTTTGCATTGGTTACTTTAATTTTTTCATGAATGTATATTCCACTTTAAGATAAATGAATTTACAGAGCCACATCAATAGTTACCTACATAAGTTTTCTTAATTTTTTAAGAGTTTCTTAAATTCCTATTTAAAGATATGTGACATCTATTATAAAGTCATTTATTAAACATTGGCTTTATAAATGTAGCCAAGCTAGGCTTTCTACCCATGTGATCGTATGTAATCCTTACAAAATTGTGTGAGGTAAAGAAACTAAGGCTCAGAGAAGTTAAGTCACTTTTCAACATCATATAACAAGTTACGAGAAGACAGATTTTTAAACCAAGATCATTCTGATTTCAAAGCCCATGATAAAGGTGAAATAATTTGGTGTTTCTGAAATGATATGGTAGTTAGTGGGAAATATTTTATGTGACTGCACATTCACAGTAGATTCAACTGTGAATGACTTTACTATTTATTGGTATCTAGAATTGAGTTAAGGGCTTACCAGGTGGCACTAGTGGTAAAGAACCTGCCTGGCAATGCAGGAGACATAAGAAACACAGGTTCAATCCCTGGGTCAGGAAGATCCCCTGGAGAAGGGCATGGCAAGCCACTCCAGTATTCTTGCCTATAGAATCCCATGGACAGAGAAATCTGGCAGGCTATAGTCCATAGGGTCACAAAGAGTCGGACATAACTGAAGCGACTTAGCAGGCAGCAGGCAGGCATTGAGTTAAAGGGTATTTTTATAAATATTTCTCTTACATCAGCTTTCCTTCTTTATGTGACAGTCTAATATATTTAGAATTTTGCTTGATTTCTTATGACAGTTTCCATTATTTCACTCTTCCTTCTATGTATCTGCTTTCCGAACTAGTTGATGATTTTCTTCAGTGTTATTTAATTATTGGATCCTTTCAAACCTTATACTGTAGACATTTTAATTTAAGACAGTATACATTAATTGTAATAAAGACCAGGAGTTTTGCCTAGAAGATTTTTTTGCAGTCTCCAGAGAGTCAGGTAAAGACTAGGAGAGCAAGAGCTTCAAGGTAGGACAAAGCTTTGCACCTCTCTCTTATACTCTGATCACCCAAGGGTATATGGAAGTAGCAAGACTTTTGCTACCATACAGGTCTCATTTTTCTCCCCTCCTACTTAATGTCCCACCCCTAATATCAAAAAGGATAGCACATTTGCTGTAAAAGCATAACTGATGCTAGTCTTGGGATAAAATACAGTCATTTTTGGTTATCTTAGAACACCTTCAGATGTCAATATTTGAGAAGTAATTCTTCAGAGTTATAGAATGAGAAGCAATTTCAGAAAATTAAAATATGAAACATAAAACTAAAGGGAAAGTTTTTGATTTTATGACTCTTGATCCTATATATTTGGAAGGAATATTAACTGCCTATTAAAAATATTAACTGCCTTTTAGAATACAAAATGACTGTGACAAAATTTTGTTCCAAGGAATGAAAATACACTAAATGTTTCTGCTGAAAATTTAAATCAGTACATATATAAAATATGAAGTATTGAGTATATTATATATAAATACTCATATACTATGCAATATTTATGTTTCATATAAATATTAAGTAAAATTATATTAAAATATTTTATGTAATAGTTTGCTATCAAATTCTTTTTAAAAAGATAAACAATTATGTAGTATAATATTTTATTCACTGAATAAATACCAATTAAGCCCTTTCTCTTTGTGAAGCATTGCCTTATGTACAAATATTATATTTCAGTCTTTGTTTACAAAAAGTTAACTTAATTTTCTAAACAAATACCATTAAGATAAGTTAAATAAGATAAAAAAGTTTATATGGGAATTGCTTACTGCATAATTAGTACTGGTACTTTAAAATATTTAATAAGTCATTCTGTGTGGCATCCCATCTCCATTTATATTTATGAAATAACCCACCACAAATCTTTGCTGACTTGCGTATTAAGAGTCCAGGTCCAGTGCTGACAATACTGTTGATTTTAATTTCAAGGCAACCATTTTCATTGCAGAATTTTAGCTCTTAAAATTTAACTTCTATTTCTGTCAACTTTGGATATTTTAATCATTCTACTTCAGTTTTCTTTTTTATATTTTAGTTATACAATTTTAATGAAATTCATATGATGTTATTCTTTTCATGAAGATCCTGATAGTCAAATAAATTTTTGTTGCTATTTACAGATGTAAATTTTATGGTTTAATGGTTTACAAATGAATTTTTTCCAAAAAAGTATAATTTTTTCTAAACTGTTTTCTACATCCTTTCTAAACTAATGTGCTAAAGACACTACAAAGTAGATTCCGCAGAATATTAAGCCAGCCTTTCTACTAACTTCAAATCATGGTTACTGTAGAAAACTACAGGATAGACTATAAGTGGAATCCCAGGGATGTGGGAGCCTGGTGGGCTGCCGTCTATGGGGTTGCACAGAGTCAGACACGACTGAAACGACTAACAGCAGCAGCAGCAGGGGACATATAAGAGCTCAAGGATAGGAGAGATGAGTGCTTTAGGCTGGGACAAATATAGGAAGCATCTTGAGTTGGATTTTGAATAATGAACAGGATTTCATCAGCCTGAAATGTATTAAAGGAAGACATTTTATGCAAAGAAAATGGTTATAACAGACTGTAGAGGCGGTAAAAGTACTGTGTGACATGCACCGGGCATGGCCCATAGTCCAGTTGGACTACAGAGGTATGTTAGTGTCTACTTGAAAAGTAATTTGAATATCAGATATAAGTGTTTAAGGTTTATAAAGTTGGCAGTGGAGGAAGAGGCACTAAAGGTTTTGACCAAAGAGCTAATATAAAATGTAGCTTATTTTATGAGAAAATTGCCCTTGGCATATGCATATATTGGGAGTTGGGTAGGAAGAAGTGATAGTATGTCTTAAATTTGAGCAGTATTTCAATGAAAGAATCCAAAACACATAGTATTAATGTGGCTGACTTGAAAAAAATAAAAGTAAAGATGTTTTTAAGGTTTCAAGTTTGGGTCATTGAGAAAAATGGAAACTGCAGTAATAAGAGAAGAGAGCAGTAAGGAAACACACATTTTGAAGGGGAAAGACTAAATTTTTAAATATATTATGTCTAGCCAAGGTTCAGCAATCAACTAGTCATCACTTCTACTACATTTACAGCACTTAAATATCATGATTTAAATTTGTATATGATTAGTTGTTGTCAGATACAGAAGGCAAATAAAAGTAGTCTTTATTCTTATGATACATTATTGTTTTGTATTCTACTTTATGTTTCAACAGGAACAATATAAACAGACATTCCCAGCTCAGTTAAAGAAACAGGAGTCATCTAAGAGCCTGAAGAAGGTTATTGCAGCTTTGTCAAATCCAAAACCAACCTCTAGTTCACCAGCACATCCAAAACAGACATTAGAAAACAGCAACCCTAATCCATTCTTGACAAATGCACTTTTAGGTAATCACCAACCAAATGGAGTTATTCAAAGTGTCATTCAAGAAGCTCCTCTGGCACTTACTACCAAAACTAAAATGCAGAGTAAGATTAATGAGAACATTGCTACTGCAAGTAGCACCCCTTTTTCCTCACCCGTAAATCTGAGTACAAGTGGAAGAAGAACCCCTGGCAGTCAGACAACTGTCATACCCTCTCCCTCTCCCATATTGCATAGTCAAGGGAAGGAAAAAGCAGTTAGCAACAATGTAAACACAGTGAAAACACAGCCTCACTCTCATCCTGCACAATCTCTAGTGGAGCAGTTTAGAGGAACAGATTCAGACATTCTTAGTAGCAAAGATTCTGAAGACTCCAATGAGGATGAAGAGGAAGATGATGAGGAAGATGAGGAAGATGAGGAAGACGATGACTCTGATGACAGCCAATCAGGTTGTTTTCTATTCTTAAGTTTAAAGTGTTTCTCTAAATGCCCTGTGAACCAAAACATTTTAAAGAGGCTCTTCAAATCCACAGATTTGAAATCGCTGTCATTCACCGTTTCATGCAGCTCTGTTCCTTTCTATAGTGAGTGGTAAAGGAAAGGAATAATTGAGATTGAAAGTCCTAAATTAAGTTCTCAGCTTGTTCATTTAACACTAAACAAATAACTTTAAAATGACTGTAAGTAATTCATGAATTAAGAACTTGAGGAACTTGCTTAATTTTCATTTAATTCATGACCACCCATTTGTCCTTTCTTTTTCATCTCTTCTGCTACTTGTTAAATTGTGTCACTGGATATTTTGAAGAAAGGCAAAATTTTACTCAGTCATTCAGAAAATACCCCAAAGCCTAAATCTCTATGAATAGTTCTTAGCAACATAGAATTTATTTAATAACATATATAGAGTACCCCCAATTTTATTTATTTTCTTTTTAATTTCTTGTTTTATTTCCCTTTAACTCTTTTTTCTTGTTCCACAGAAGATTGAAAATATAAAATAGTTTAAAATTTAAATACAAAGATGAGACACGTATTTTTTATAAAAGTTTTTGAATTTGTTCCTCGTCAGCCACGAATCCAATTTTAAATTTTCTATCTACCAATATAAGTAGGAAAATATAATCAATTATACAATTTTTAAAATGACTATAAGGTAAAAACAACCTACTTGCTCAGGGTAAGAACAACTTTTCCTAATAATATATTTTCCTAGGGATCCCATAAACACAACTTTGCATGATACATAGTATTAATAGTTTTCAAAGGTAACTTTTATAATGAACTTCGATATGGGTAGCTAGTACTACATAAAACACAATTCCACAGAAGCTGTTGTTCTGGGAACCACTAAAATACAGGCCTAGTATCATCTATGTAATTAGGTTTTACATATCTATAGGGATAGATGCAAATTTATAGGACTACATTGCTAGCACAAACTTAAATTATTAAATCATTAAATTACTCCCCAGTTTTTTCTGTAATACTATTTTTTGTGAAGCCTGAGAAGCTTGACGAGTAGAATTAACTGCAGCCCCAAAGCCAAGTATCTCTCCACCAAAATTGTTTTCTTTTGCCTCAAAACCCGGAAGAACAAGTGATAGTTCCAGAGTTCTCTTCCTCATAGTGAACCTTGTGTACTTCTCAGATTATTGAAATCTATTGATTTAAATAATAAAATTCTGTTTCCTCTATACTTTAGTCTCTTTATTAAATTGAAAATAATTTTGAAAACTCATCATGTGAATAGTGTCATGTGAGAGAAGAACTGTTTTATGATTCAAGTTTTATGATTTGAGTAAAACAGTTACTTTAATGAAGAATTTTAAACATTTATGGCCTACATACCTTGTGCTCAAATAGCTTTTAAGATAGTAATTTTTACATTTACTCTTCAGAAAAGTTGCTTATTTGAATTCTCAATCACAAATGCTGATTCCTGAACTATTCCATTTAGATACAAACTGCAAACTGTTGGTGATTATCTAGTTATAATATACAAATGCTTCTTTTACTTCCCAGAATCAGATAGTAATTCAGAATCAGATACAGAAGGATCAGAAGAAGATGATGATGATGATAAAGACCAAGATGAATCAGATAGTGATACTGAAGGAGAGAAAACTTCAATGAAACTGAATAAAACAGCTTCCTCTGTCAAAAGCCCTTCCATCAGTCTCACAGCTCACTCAACACCTCGTAACCTCCACATAGCAAAAGCCCCAGGCTCTGCTCCTGCTGCCTTATGTTCTGAATCCCAGTCACCTGCTTTTCTTGGCACACCTTCTTCCACACTTACTTCAAGTCCACACTCTGGTACCTACACTTTATTTTTATTATTGTGAAGTAGAAATCAAACCATAACAAGAATTCTTATTTATACAGTGTTCTGGGGATGATCTCATTGGAATCAAGGCTAGATTTTAGGCTAAGAAAGGTCAGCGTGTATTTTCAAAGGATATGACTCACTACCATTTTTTCCTCTGTGCTTCCAATTTAAGAACCTGATTGATGGCAGCTCTTGAGTTTAAATACTTTCTTGTTTTTATGTTTATTTTATACTTCTAGAATTTAGAATTTGACTGACAGTTGGACTTTTTTTTTTTTTTTTTGGTAATTTACAAAAATGAGCTCACTTTTTTTCTTAATATACAATTGCATGTCTGCCCAACACATAGCCAATGTCATTTGTATTAGTGAGTAGTAGTAGTATTTTATTAACATGCCATATCTTTTTTCCTTTTGATCTTTTATAAACTATTAGAGGTCTTCTTTAAAAGGTTTTGCATTATTACTCTCAAATTTCTATTCTCAATTGAATAACTAAAAAAATACAGGCGTGTATTGTAAAATATTGTTTTACACATGTCACTCTTTTCTTGAAAATTTCTAGTTTTGTTTTCACTTGCCATGAACCAATATGATATCCAACTTATTTAAGATGTATCCATTTGTATTGGTGAAGCTTGATCTTTATCATGAAAAATTGTCCATATAATTATAATCCTATTCTTTGTAGTTTAATTAAAGTGCTTTTGACTATGGATTTATATGGCTATAGAAGTTATATATTTTTTTATTTATTTATTTTAATTAGAGGCTAATTACTTTACAATACTATTTTTAAATGTATAACCCAACTGTTGAAATTTTTCAACATCTTAAAACTCATATTTTCAAAGAAAACAACTGTACATAGTTTCCTGAAACGTCTATCTGCTATTTTCCTTCTACTTCTTTAGCCATTTCCTTAATAACAAGATGAGAGGAAAGCTTTACCTTTTTACTTTCATCATCTTTTCATTAGAGAGAAATAAATACTAGCTATTATGTCATGCAGACCAAAAAGGGAAAAAAAAAAACCTCTACACAGTGTGTTTTGTTGAAAATAATCTGAAAATAATGTACAAACTGCAGAAAAACACTAAATAATTCAAGTCATTAAGACACATTATTCAAAGAAAAGTTTCAAAACTATCAAAAATTTTTCATGTATATAAACTAATCTTTTATGTTAACTGGTTGAATTTTCTTGAAGGCACTTCCAAAAGGAGAAGAGTAACAGATGAACGTGAACTGCATATTCCTTTGGAATATGGGTATGCAAAATAAGATTTATCTTTATGCTTTTGCCCCACATATTTATGCATGTTTTGATTTCTCCTTCTCTACTGTTACTAACAGAAGTGAATATACTGCACAGTATTTATTAAACAGAAGAGCAAAGCTGATATATCTGAGGTTGATATATCAGAAAACTAAAATTAAGCCTAACTGCTGGGTTTAGGTATGGTAGAGCTGGGATGGGATCATAGGCAGCTAGGTGGGAATATGATTGAAAAAGTTGCAAAAGCAAATCATTTGGCAAAGAGCAGGGACACAGTTAAGAGTGTCAGAAGTTGTTGTGAAGATAGATTTAAAGGATGGTGAAAGCCACTGTCGGAGAAGGCAATGGCACCCCACTCCAGTACTCTTGCCTGGAAACTCCCATGGACGGAGGAGCCTGGTAGGCTGCAGTCCATGGGGTCGCTAAGAGTCGAACACGACTGAGCGACTTCACCTTCACTTTTCACTTTCATGCATTGGAGAAGGAAATGGCAACCCACTCCAGTGTTCTTGCCTGGAGAATCCCAGGGACGGGGGAGCCTGGTGGGCTGCCGTCTATGGGGTCGCAGAGAGTCGGACACGACTGAAGCGACTTAGCAGCAGCAGCAGCAGCAGAAAGCCACCGTGGGTAAAACTGAAAGACTTGAGCAGAGTTTGGCTAAAATGGTTGAATAGGAACTGAGAATTTTCACACTGCAAGTTTGTGATCCCCAAAGAGCAGAGAGCCAAGTTTGCTTTATTCTTCTCATTTAAAGCTTTTCAAATATAAATTCAATACACCCTGACAC
The DNA here is from genome assembly GCF_029378745.1 of Bos indicus. Classification (NCBI taxonomy): domain Eukaryota; kingdom Metazoa; phylum Chordata; class Mammalia; order Artiodactyla; family Bovidae; genus Bos; species Bos indicus. The sequence continues at coordinate 36,915,388 of NC_091761.1, forward strand.
ATTACTGAACATGCCCAAATACCCAAAGTCATGCCAGTGTGATTTCTTAAAATTTTGATATTTGTTTAATATTTGTAAATTGAGTTTGATTAACTTCAGTTAAATTACTTAGTAAAAAAATCTCAATTATTTTAATGTATCTGAATTGTATACTGTTTATATTTTTCTTTGTATTTTTTGTGTTGTCTAAAGAGCATGTGTTCTTAAATTTTTTTAATTTTTATTTTTAAAAGTTTTCTTAAAACTAAATATGTTATAACCCTCATTTCTATTATGTGTAGCTGGCAGAGAGAGACAAGAATAAGAAACTTTGGAGGGCGCCTTCAAGGAGAAGTAGCATATTATGCTCCATGTGGAAAGAAACTTAGGCAGTACCCTGAAGTAATAAAGGTACATACTTTTCACCAAATAGCACACATTTGGTGCCTATTAAGCTTGCTTATGGGAAAAAAAGTACACTCCTTTGTCAAAGTTCTTTAACACAAAATATTCTCTCGTGTGAGACTAATGAATGTGCTTAACCTAAATTGATCTGTTAAATCCATAGCCCATAATAGAGTATACAAAACCATAGTGTCCTGAAGATAGCTATACATCAAAGCTGGGTTGTAATTATTAAAACCTGAAGTGGAAAAATATGTGATTTTTTCAGTATCTCAGCAGAAATGGAATAATGGATATCTCAAGGGACAATTTCAGCTTCAGTGCAAAAATAAGAGTGGGTGACTTCTATGAAGCCAGAGATGGACCGCAGGTATCCACTTTTTAAAAAGTACAGTCTTTGAACCAAAAAGTAGTAACATAACCTAAATGAAGTAAATTTCACTACACTCTGGAGCATTGCCTTTTGTTAGTTAATTCTTATAGCTATACATATAACTTTGTAGACACTCACAAGGCCTCAATATACTGTGTTTCAGTAACAAGGAGCTTTGACATTTTTTTCCTTTAAGTTTAAGTAAACTTTTTCCTGTTTGTTAATTCTGTCATTAATTTTGATAGTTTACACAGGTGTAAAAGTATCTGCATGTTCATTAGAAATATAGGAAAACATTAGTTCCCTAAAAGGTAAACATTAAAAAAAATTTGAATAGGGAAAAAAATTGTTATAAGTCAGTCTAAGAGAGGATAGATATGCCTTAGTTTTGGGGAGGATCTTATCCATTTCATTATGCCATACTACATGATCCATTGTCACAAGTGTGATAATTTTTTGATGGAGTTAGGGGGAATTCCATAATAGTGGATGAATGAAATTTCTCCTTTTTGTAGAAATTGAATTTCTAAATAATTAGACACATTTATGAAAATATCACCACAGCTCTCTTTGAGTTTAAGGATTAAGTACATAACCTCATCAATCACCACAAAGAAGTTAACACTAAAACCTCATTTCCTATGTCTCCTTTAATGGTTTGCCTTTATTCCATACTTAGATTCAGCTACATGTACTTAGTATTCCCTTTATTAGCTCCATTGAAAGAAGTCCTAGTTATGGAGTGAGGAGATCTAGATTCTTGTTAATCCATGAAATAGTTTTATGATTTCAAACAACAAAATCATGCCCTCTTTTACTTCAGTTTCTTTATCGGCAGAATAGAGACAATCATAATTTTCCTTCTGCCTCATAGGATGATGATGAGGTTAAAATGAAATCATACGGATAAAAATGTTTTAAAGGGTTAAAATGCTTAGCCAACTGAAGTTGGTATTTTCCTTCTTGATTGAACTTTTCTTTTTTTCCACTATAATGCCCAGAAAGATATTCTTCTAGTGATTAATATTTTCTATTGTGAATGGGCAAGTTTTTCCATACTATCTTACCCTTTAATTTTATAGTTATAGAAGTAAAAAATTAATTCCTAATTCTTCAAGAGAGTCATTCATTTTGAGAGCTCAAAGATTAAGGGAGTTTTCCAAGATTACACAATCTCAACCAGGTAGAAACCTAACTGAACTCAAGATTTCTGACAAGTGATCTTTTACATTCATTGTGTAACCTATTTTCCATTGTCATCCATGACTTTTTATGAAACAAGTTATGTCCACATCCACTTGTTTCTTTACTAGTAAATCTAAAATGCCAAAACAAATTCATCTGAGATTTAACTTGTTTATGGAAATACATTCTAGGATTTTTCTTTTTTCAACTTAAAAATCTGTGTAACTTACCAGATTCTTAGAATTTTAGTGAACTACAGCATTATTTTATATACTTCATATATAGCAGAGCAGTTTTTAAGTCATAAACCTTAGAAGGCAATAATGATTTTATTTAAAAATTCCCATTTTTTAATCTTTTCATTCATGTTAATATAACCTTATCTCACTTAAATATGCCAATGATATCTTTATGTTTTTAAGTTAAATAGAATTTTATTCTAGAGAGGAAAGCTAATTGCTATCCAGTACATAAAGGACTTTAGTTTTGTATCAGTGGTAATTAGACTCAATCTATGAAGCCTCATTAGGCAGAGCAGAATGTTCTTTGACATCCATTCACTTTTTATTAAATGTAATCAGTGTTTTCCAAAGCATATTGTCTTATTGAGAGATCAGTTCCAATCAAGGAAATATGATGAGTTATTAGTTCAAGACTGTGTTAAGCTGCCAACATTTCAGCAGCCTGCTGAGGGAAAATATTAGCAATTTTGAGAACACTTCTCTCAATTTAAAAAATATAAGTTGATTTTATTTCAGGATACTTTTAGAGAACAACAATTAAAGGTAAGTAATCAAAATAAATTTACTTCATTAGAGATGCATGTAGTTAAAGAAACGTACTTATTCAGTGTATGATCAATATGTATAAGCATATGGTTAATTAGAAATGTATATAATTATATAGTAGTTTTCTGTGGAAATGAACAAAGATTGCATGTCTTTGTTAAAGTATCTTAATGTCCAATAATTTTGATTGGCCTAAATTTTGTAGAAGATATAAAATATAATTTGGGACAAAGACACTGTTTCCAAGTAGTGATGATCTGTATATGTTTATATACAAATTTTGTAAATACAAATTGTATAAATGGTCTGATGGTATACATAAATTGAAAATTAAAACTATGCATATTGAAAGACTGAAAGGAAATGTGTCAAAGATTTAATAATGGATGTAATGGTTGGTGGTACAGTGGATCTTATTTTTACCTATGTTCTTACATGTTTCACAATTCCTAAAATTTGCTTGTATTGCAACTATAATGTGAAAAACAATTTCCTATTTAAAAATAATTACATCTACCCATATAATCCAAAAAAGCTAAACATTCAGTTTTCAAAATACATAGAAATTTTACATAATGATTTTAAATGTTACTGCTACAGTTTTCCAAGCTACATATATTTATTCTGGGTGTTTGATTACAAATGTAATGCTATATTTATAGATTCATTAATATTCTTAATCACTCTCCTAATAAAATGTTTACATTGGAAAATATATTTCTTCCATCATATTTTTTCTCTTAAACTTACCAAAACCAAAAAGCAACTGCAACAGCAGTTCTATAAGTTCTAATTTTGTTCAAGATATATCAAAAACTTGCAGCAGTGGTACTCTATATTTTGCTGATGAAATTTAGAAAATGATAATTTTTGTTAGAAGATAATATCTGCAATACAGAAGCAGAGTTATTTTATGTTAATTATTTTGACAAAGTATTTCTGAGCTTGAGACAATGATTATACACATATTTATTAACAGCAAACTTTTTTGAAAGTATTGATTCATTGTGTATAGTACAGTAAAACGAGAGGTCTGAGAGTTCATGGGGCTTCTCTGGTGGCTTAGTGGTAAAGAATCCGCCTGCCAATGCAGGAGAGACAGGTCCAATCCCTGGGTCAGGAAGATCCCCTGGAGAAGGAAATGGCAACCCACTCCAATATTCTTGCCTGAAAATCCCATGGACAGAGGGAGCCTGGCAGGATACATTTCATGGGTTGCAAAAGAGTTGGATATGACTTAGCGACTAAATAACACCACCATGAGAGTTCATATTTATTGAGATTTAGTAAATTCATCCTGAAGTGACAACAATCTAGTGATTACCTTTTTAAAATTAAAAAGAGAAGCTGTTAATTAAATAAGAAAGGGTTGACACAAGAAATTGGAGTGGGGGCGGCGAGGCTTTAATCTATCCATTATCAGTTTTGTTTATTTCAGTCTACAAATGTGGTGAGAGATTTGTAAAACTGGCTACTTGTTAGTATCTACTAATCTTAGATACCAAACACTTCCTACCAGCTTCTATAAAAGTCATGATTTTAAGGATGATAGATTTCATGAAATAAAATGAACCATATACTCTTTATAGTCACATGATACACTAGCTTGGCTACCTTCTTAAGAAATTGTTTTAACTATTTTAGCCAGTGAAACTCCTCTGAAAAGGCAATACGGTAAATATATTTCTTATAGACTTCTCCATCATATTGTAAGGACTGGTTGAACCTAATATCTATGATTGTTTTCATTTCATTTTGTTTTTGAATGTCAGAATAAAAGAAAGTAAGGTTGAGCTAGGCAGATTTTGGTAATATAAAATAGGGTTTCTTTTATTTACCTTAATAAGATTGTTAGGTTAAAAGGTAAAAAATATTCACATTTTTGTTAGAAATATATGATGGTTTCAAAATGTTAATGGCAAAGATCATTTTGAAATATATGATAATCTACATTGCAAAGTATTTTTGTGAATTGTAGAAAACAAAACATTTAAGCATAAATATAACAATTAAGTTTATTTTTTCAACCAGGAAGTTCACCAGCAAAGGTCAATGAATGCCAATGTATCCAGGCCAAAAAAGCAAAGAAAAGAAAATATGCAAAGAAGGATCAAGTTAAAAGTGACTTAGGAAAAAAATGTTGCTTTCTCTCTTTGAGATATACTTTTATAAGATTTTTTTTTAATGTCTTAACTTCCTTGAGAAAAGAAAAATATCACTCATACTGAAAAGAGCCTTTTTCTTATAAATTAATATTTTGGGAGATATTTAATGTTCCAGGCATTTTTTTCCAAAGTAAATTTTCCCTAAATGGATTTTCCATAATGCAAGTATGAACACATCAGTACAGAAATAAACTTGAAGGCTTGGCTTTCAGGAAAAAATAATGTTCATAGAGAAACTGAAGAGTATAAAAGAAATAGAAGTTATGATCACTAGTTTAAAGAAGCTTATTGTCTGAGAAAGATAAAACACTAAGCAAAATGCTCTTCAGCTACAGTCAGGGATAAGGAATAAGCAGAGACTTCACAATAAAGTGGGCAACATAGAGCCACTGGCAAAACTGCAATGCTGTTAATTTTTTCAAATAGTTCAGTTCAGTCGCTCAGCCGTGTCCAACTCTTTGCAAGCCTGTGGACTGCAGCACACCAGGCCTCCCTGTCCATCACCAACTCCCAGAGTTTACACAAACTCATATGTGTATTGAGTGGGTGATGCCATACAACCATCTCATCCTCTGTCATCCCCTTCTCCTTCCGCCTTCAATCTTTCCCAGCCTCACGGTCTTTTTATATGAGTCAGTTCTTAGCATCAGGTGGCTAAAGTATTGGAGTTTCAGCTTCAGCATCAGTCCTTCCAATGCATATTTGGGACTGATTTCCTTTAAAATGCACTGGTTGGATCTCCTTGCAGTCTAAGGGACTCTCAAGAGTCTCCTCCAACACCACACTTCAAAAGCATCAATTCTTTGGTGCTCAGCTTTCTTTATACTACAGCTCTCACATGCATACATGACTACTGGAAAAACCATAGCCTTGACTAGACTGACATTTGTTGGCAATGTAATGTCTCTGCTTTTTAATATGCTGTCTAGGTTGGTCATAACTTTCCTTCCAAGGAGTAAGCGTCTTTTAATTTCATGGCTGCAGTCACCATCTGCAGTGATTTTGGAGCCCAGAAAAATAAAGTCTGCCACTGTTTCCATTGTTCCCCCATCTATTTGCCATGAAGTGATGGGACCAGATGCCATGATGTTAGTTTTCTGAATGTTAAGTTTTAAGCTAACTTTTTCACTCTCCTGTTTCACTTTTATCAAAGGCTCTTAAGTTCTTCTTCACTTTCTGCCATACGGGTGGAGTCATCTGCATGTCTGAGGTTATTGATAATTCTCCCAGAAATCTTGATTTCAGCTTGTGCTTCATCCACCCTAGCGTTTCTCATGATGTACTCTGCATATAAGTTAAATAAGTAGGGTGACAATATACATCCTTGACTTACACCTTTCCCAATGTGGAACCAGTCTTTTGTTCCATGTCCATTTCTAAGTGTTCCTTCCTGACCTGCATACAGTTTCTCAAGAGCAGGTCAGGTGGTCTGGTATTCCCATCTCTTGAAGAATTTTCCACAGTTTCTTGTGATCCACACAGTCAAAGGCTTTGGCTTAGTCAATGAAGCAGAAATAGATGTTTTTCTGGAACTCTCTTGCTTTTTCAGTGATCAAATGGACGTTGGCAATTTGATCTCTGGTTCCTCTGCCTTTTCTAAATCCAGCTTGAACATCTGGAAGTTCACAGTTCACATACTGTTGAGGCCTGGCTTGGAGAATTTTGAGCATTACTTTGCTAGCCTGTGAGATCAGTGCAATTGTGCGGTAGTTTGAGCATTCTTTGGTGTTGCCTTTCTTAGGGATTGGAATGAAAATTGACCCTTTCCAGTCCTGTGGCCACAGCTGAGTTTTCCAAATTTGCTAGCATATTGAGTGTAGCACTTTCACAGCGTCATCTTTTAGGATTTGAAATATCTCAGCTGGAATTCCATCACCTCCACTAGCTTTGTTCTTAGTGATGCTTCTTAAGACCCACTTGACTTCACATTCCAGGATGTCTGGCTCTAGGTCAGTGATCACACCATCGTGATTATCTGGGTCGTGAAGATCTTTTTTGCATAGTTCTTCTGTGTATTCTTGCAACCTCTTCTTAATATATTCTGCTTCTGTTAGATCCATACCATTTTTGTCCTTTATTGTGCCCATCTTTGCATAAAATGTCCCCTTGGTATCTCTAACTTTCTTGAAGAGATCTCTAGTCTTTGCCATTCTATTGTTTTCATCTATTTCTTTGTACTGATCACTGATAAAGGCTTTCTTATCTCCCCTTGCTATTCTTTGGAACTCTGCATTCAAATTAGTATATCTTTCCTTTTCTCCTTTGCCTTAGCTTCTCCTCTTTTCTCAGCTATTTGTAAGGCCTCCTCAGACATCCATTTTGCCTTTTTGCATTTCTTTTTCTTGGGGATGGTTTTGATCCCTGCCTCCTGTACAGTGTCACAGACCTCTGTCCATAGTTCTTCAGGCACTCTATCAGATCTAATCCCTTAAATCTATTTGTCACTTCCCCTGGATAATCATAAGGGATTTGATTAAAGCATACCTGAATGGTCTAGTGGTTTTCCTTACTTTCTTCAATTTAAGTCTGAATTTGGTAATAAGGAGTTCATGGTCTGAGCCACAGTCAACTCCCAGTCTTGTTTTTGCTGACTGTATAGAGCTTCTCCATCTTTGGCTGCAAAGAATGTAATCAGTCTGAATTCGTATTGACCATCTGGTGATGTCCATGTGTAGAGTCTTCTCTTGTGTTGTTGGAAGAGGGTGTTTGCTATGACCAGTGCGTTTTCTTGGCAAAACTCTATTAGCCTTTGCCCTGCTTCATTCTGTACTCCAGGGCCAAATTTGCCTGTTATTCCAGATATTTCTTGACTACCTACTTTGTCATTCCAGTCCCCTATAATGAAAAGGACATCTTTTAGGGGTGTTAATTCTAGAAGGTCTTATTGATCTTCATAGAACCTTTCACCTTCAGCTTCTTTAGCATTACTGATCGGGGCATAGACTTGGATTACCATAATATTGAATGATTTGCCTTGGAAACAAACAGAGATCCTGTCTGTCATTTTTGAGATTGCATCCAAGTACTGCATTTTGGACTCTTGTTGACTATGAGGGCTACTCCATTTCTTCTAAGGGATAGCTTCTAAGTAGGTAGATATCCACAGTAGTAGATATAATGTTCATCTGAGTTAAATTCACCCATTCCAGTCCATTTTAGCTCACTGATTCCTAAAATGTCAATTTTCACTCTGCCATCTTGTTTGACCACTTCCAATTTACCTTGATTCCTAGACCTGATACTCCAGGTTCTTGTGCAATATTGCTCTTTACAGCATCAGACTTTACTTCCATCACCAGTCACATCCACAACTGGGTGTTGTTTTTGCTTTGGCTCCGTCTTTTCATTCTTTCTGAAGTTAGTTCTCCACTGATCTCCGGTAGCATATTGGGCACCTACTGACCTGGCGAGTTGATCTTTCAGTGTCCTATTTTTTTGCCTTTTCATGCTGTTCATGAGGTTCTCAAGGCAAGAATACTGAAGTGGTTTGCCATTCCCTTCTCCAATGGACCACGTTTTGTCAGAACTCTCCACCATGACACGTCTGTCTTGGGTGTCCCTACTCGGAATGGCTGATAGTTTGATTGAGTTAGACAAGGCTGTGGTCCATGTGATCAGATTGGTTAGTTTTCTGTGACTGTTGTTTTCAGTCTGTCTGCCCTCTGATGGAGAAGGATAAGAGGCTTATGGAAGCTTCCTGATGGGAGAGACTGACTGACAGGGAAACTGGTTCTTGTTCTGATGGGCAGGGCCATGCTCAGTAAATCTTTAATCCAGTTGTCTGTTGATGAGCAGGGCTGTGTTCCCCCTGTTATTTATCTTGGGCCAGACCATGGCAGAGGTAATGAAGATAATGGTGACCTCCTTCAAAAGGTCGCATGCATCCACTGCTCACTCAGTCCCCCCAACCCTGCAGCAGGCCACCTCCGACCCACTTATTTTTCAAGTAAGAACAAAAGCCTGCTAGTCAACAACCAGGATTCTAATTCAATTCTGCTGTTAACTGTCACACCCAGTGTAACATAGCTGTGGGCATATATGGACACTGAGAACATGAGAGATCAGTACCAAAAAACTAAAAGTCTGGAAATTTATGTCACTAATCTACCAGGTAGGATTTTTGATGGCTAGGCAAGGGCCTATACTAGAAAGCCAACTGTATGAATCCAAGTGTAGAAAGGAGATATTTGACAGTCCTAAGTCTTTGAGGATAACATACTATGAGTAATGGAAAGCATCGTCAGCATTGTGGAAACAATTGTGTCAAACCGTGTCTTTCTCAACTGCTTTTAATTGGTGACACTCATCTCCACACATAGATAACTGTTCTTACTCTTTAACATCTTTCAAGTGCTATTCAGTATATGATATTAATAAACTTTGTTATTAAGATTAAGAATCCCTATGCTGTAAAGTTTATGGTATATAAAGCTCTGATATCATAAAGTAGCTACAAATAGACATAATGCTAAACTGTGAACTAGTTGTAAGGAAATCCAACAAAATTCTTATTTTTCTCATGAAAATAACTTTTATGTTATTCTTAAACTAAGAAAAAAAAGTAATAAGTTAATTTTCTTTTGTTGAGTAAGTTTTGGCTACTGAGTGAATTAAACTGTAAGCTTCAGATTCCTAACAATCCATTTCTTATTTTCTAAAATCCAGGAATCAAAAGACATTATATCCATCCAATATATGCAACTCCCTTAGAAAGCATTTACTTTAGAAATGTCAAGGGCAAAAATGTAAATGACAATGTCACTATATTGTCTGGTAAGCTTGGGCGCCAGCATATTCCGTTTCTTTTTTGACACTAAGCTGAATAAAACATAAGTGTAAAATTGTACCTGGATAAAACAGAAAAACAGATCAAACCCTTTAAATCTTGGCTAAAAGTTGATTTTATTATTAATAAGGTTCCTTAAAAACTGAATACAGATTCCTTTACAGCCTCTTTTATTAGTCTTTCTCTTCTACTTCAAGTGTCACAAATGTCACTTTTATATTTTTCAATTTATGTGATGCTTAGTGCCTTGGTGCCTAAAAGCATACCAGAAAAATGAAAACCTGAACTAATCAAAAGTTTCCCATTGTGGTGAACATAAAAATGGTTTCATGGCTTCCTTCTTAGTGGTTTATGGGATGAAAATGGAGCTAGTACAACTCTTGTTTCTGTTGACTTCATTGAAATCTCAGCAAAAATAAATCCTTATTTTCCTCAGAATTAATTTGTGAAATTATTTTTACCTGGAAATTACAGAAAGGGGTTAGTATAGATATTATTGTATACATGGATTATATTCATTAATTTTTTTTCTGACACAGTTCTGCTTTGCCATAATCTTGGCTGTACTTTCATGACTGAATATTGGGTTCAGTCATTTATCAAGTTTAAGAACATCTTTGTAACATCAACTAAAAAAGTACATGTGGTGGTTAAGAGTACACGTTTGAGAGTGAGAGAATTGGGTTCAAATCACAGTTCGGTTCTTTGTTGCCTCCATACCTTAAGAAATTATTCAGGTGGGCTTGAATTCTCTCAGTTGTAAAGTAAATACAATAAAATCCACTGTATTAGATAATACTATTGTGAAGATTAAGGAACATAACATAATCAAAATGCCTGGAACTAAGCACAGTGCTTGGAATGTGGGATGTAACCATCACCCATTACGGTAGCAGGATGGTATTTACATTTTTTAGTACCTCTCGAGTGAGATATTCTTAGAATCCTTGCTCCGAGTTTAGGTATCATGGCATAAAATATAACTCAAGAACTTTTAATTACTTTTGGTTGCAGAATTGCCCACAGTGGTTCAAGCTAAATTCCTAATTTGAGATTCTTTTTAAGAAAAAAGGCACATTTAAAACATTTTCTCAAATTTTACACTAAATGAGTTATTTCTTTAAAAAGAAATAAGTGAATTATTTTAGGATTATTTTAAAAGGGTGCCTTTCTAATATCTGAACATAGTGATTTGGACTGTAAATAAGGTAAAATAGTGTTGTTTTCTAAGAGAAAACAAGCTCATCACAAACAATAATATATTTGTTTTGATTGACATACAAAGGATAATGAAAACCAGACTCTGATGGTATCTACACACTGCACAGGATTATTCCTATAATACATTAGCATTATGCTGGTAAATGTGTTTCCATCAGCAGGCTTGCAGTGGGAAATCTCAAATGTACCATTATCACACTTTGAAACAATAGTTCCTTGATTTCAAATAATAGTCACTGTTCAGATATTTAATTGTCCTTTAATTGCTGTAATTTTCTGAACAGTTTATCTATTTAAATCAATATCTAGATAAGGTCTACATATTGGGATTTTTTGGTAGATCCTTTTCCTTTCTTTCTTTCTTTTTTTTTTTTTACTTCTTGAAATTTATTTATTGAAGAAATTGTTGAAGTTTGTAGAATTTCCTAGACTGGATTTGCTGTGTAGTTAAACATATACTTCTCACCCTGTTTTTCCTGTGAAGTTATAATAATTAAGTCTAGTATATATTTGATTTCCCTTTGTGAGAGGGCAAGACTAATTTATAGGTGATGAATTGAATCTCCATCAGGAGACTTATGTCTGTCTAGCTGTCTCTCTTTTTGGTTGTTGGCAACCATTCAAGTTCAATACTTTGATTTGTTCATCAAGTATTGAAAAATTCTGATACATTAACTCTTAGATTCCTTCTTGGATGTATTAACTGTATTGTTTCTATAAAGAGAGCTTTCATCTGTTATTTGGATAGCTTAATGTTTGGTTTAACTGATACTCCATGAGAAAAATCCATAGAGGTATCATCATACAACTAATATTTTTAAATATCTGCCAAATTTATGGTCATTATAGTTCAGAAATGGTGATTTTAAATATATATCTATTTATATGTTTATACATATATATATAGAAATCCCTGTATTTAAAGTTGAATTTATTACAAATATAAAAAATGTTACAAGTCCATGAATAATTCTAAACATAAATTTATTTTAAAAAGTAAAATCCCTAAAGGTTGTAATAGCTCTATAAATTTCAAAATATCTGCGAATTTTCCTAGAATTATTTCTGACATGTTAACCACTTGTGTTTATTTTGCTTATAATACATTATTTCTATAAAATGTTAATTAAAAGGGAATGCAGTGGTGTCTTTTGAAAGAAGAGGATGTCATTCCCCGTATCAGGGCAATGGAAGGTCGTAGAGGAAGACCACCAAATCCAGATAGACAGCGACCAAGAGAGGAATCCAGGATAAGACGTCGGAAAGGTCGGCCTCCAAATGTTGGCAGCACTGAATTTCTAGATAACACAGATGCCAAATTGCTAAGAAAACTGCAAGCTCAGGGTAAGAAACATAATGTATTTGACATTGTAATAATCATATTAAAAAGTATAAATATTTCTTATATTTTTGACTTATGGATGATTGACACTGCTCTCAGTTTCTGAAAAGGAGATATTTGTGTTAGAATAAAACTGAAAAACTAAGAAGTCCCACTGGTAACCGGAGTTCTTTGATTAGGTAAAGCTCCTTTGAAGAGCCGTACTCATAAACACAATATACCCTGTGTGTTTAGAATTACAAAGGTGGATGATAAGCTTTTAAGTGCTGTGTGCCTAGTCGCCCAGTCATGTCCGACTCTTTGCGACCCCATGGACTATAGGCTCCTCCAGGTGATCTTCCTGACCCAGGGATCGCACTCAGATCTCCTGCATTGCTGGAGGATTCTTTATCAGCTGAGCTACCAGGGAAGCCCAAGCTTTTAAGGCTTGCACTGAAAAGGAATCTACCAGCACTTGGCACATGCCTTAAGGTTGTGCCAGCCTTCTGAAAATTCTCATTTTAACAACCCCAATTCCTTGAGGTGGTACAAGGGAATAACTCCAAGATATGTGGATCTGTGGAGTAAATTTTCAGTCAGAGAACTCCAATTACTGGTATGTAACCCCAGTCTTTGTGTTCTTCTGTAGTACGCATATATTACATACATTTTCAAAATGCCCAAGTAGTAGTTTTAATTCAAAAATATTTATTTTAAGACCACCAGAAAGTATCACTATTAAGCACAAAGTACTCATAATAACCTCAGATGTACTTATGAGTCAAAATTGTACATAAATTATTAACATTAAGTTCCCAGGCTATGTCTGACACAGAAAAAGCTGACTAAAGAAAATAGTCCTGTTATGAGTTTAAGTTACTAGTTACAACTGGGAAGCCTCTTCTTGTGAAGATTATCTGAATGTGCATCAGCATGCATGTTGGTGTCTTATATTCACAAGCATGTATATACACATACCTCAATGTAAAATAAAGGTTTGGTAATAAGAACTGACTTGAAAGACATGCAGGATTTTATTTCTTACGGGTTTTCTCTGGGGGAAAAGCATGACGTTTGTTGTTTATTGTAAAGAGCACAATAATATTGACTTCTTTGTAGCTTTTTTGTTTTTATTACAAAATAAATGTCTGTGACAAAAACTCATAAAATAGAATGGCTTCTGTAAAAAATGTTAATGAGTGGAATCATTATTAACAATTATTTCGCTAGTCTATCCAGTAATATGTACACACACTCCTACACACACATGTCTTCAAATACTCGTATATGTACATATGCATATAAAATATGTTGTTTTACATATATTGGGCTTCCCCGGTGGTGTGGCAGTAAAGAATCCACCTGTACTGCCGGAGATGCAGGTTCAATCCCAGGGAAGATCCCCTGGAGAAGGAAATGGCAACCCACTCCAGTATTATTGCCTCAGAAATCACGTGGACAGAGGAGCCTGGTGGGCTACAGTCCATGGGGTCACCAAGAGTCAGACATGATTTATTGACTAAACAACAACAATTACATATATATCCTTTTTGATGTCTAAGATAAATGGCTTATAGTATATATACTATTCATCTTGTCTTTTTTCCAGTTAATTTATCTTGAACATCTTTCTGTATCAGCACTTAAAAATCAACCATATTCTTTTAATGGCGGAATAGTAAGTGATACTATGTATGATTCTACCATACTTCATTTAAATAGTCTTCTTCTGATGACTGTTGTAGCTCTTTCCTGATCTTTGCTATCACAAACAGTGTTGCAGTAAGTACATATTACACGAATCTTCACATCCTTCTAAAGGTGTGCCTGTGTATAGTGTAAAATTCTAGAGATAGAATCTCTGAATCAAAACATATGTTCATTTTCACTTTGGGTAAATAGACAAATATTATCTCCAAAAACATTGCTCTAATTCATACTTCCACCAATGGCATGTAGGTTAACTGCCTGATATTTAACTTAACGTTGTATAAGTTTTTATCTTCCATAGTATGTTCGTTAAATATTTTTCATGTTACTCTGCTTGGTTCCTTTTAAGACTTATCTCCCCTGAAAAATTGCTAGTGAAGGTTAAAAGGAAATTTAATATGTTAACTGATGGAGCCATACATGATGAGTTTTAAAATTAGTGTTGTCAGTAAACCACTGTCTTTTCTGAAGAATGTGTAACACTGGGGAATGTGCATTGTTTTTTGTGTGTAAAACAAGAAAGCTTGAAATTAACTGATATCCAAAGTATTGGCTCTTCATGCATGTTTTGCATATCTTATACAAGTAGCATTAATACTTAGTATCCAAAATGGCAACTTTATAAAATTGACTAAATTTTTTCAAATTGGAAGTTAATTATTCAGCTTTTACTCAGATGTTTTTTCTCCCTCAAGATTTCAAATTGGTTTGTATTCTATTGTAGTTTTTCCCTTGTTGTATTATGTTGCATTTCACAAATTCTTTTACATTTGACCTTATTGTGTACGTATGTTCCTTCTTGCATACATATAAATGTTAAATATTTAGCAGTAAATAATTATTAATATATACAAGTAAATGTGGTATAATATGCATGCTTTTTCCTTGGGAAGAAAGGAAAATAGCAAAGAATCTCTATCCCTCTTTTATTTCTAAAAGGTTTCTACTCAACAATTTGAGGGGGTTACCTGAAGGGATTCCGTAAGATTCTGTTTCATACAAGGATTCAACTAGGCTAAACAACTGGACTTAATTTGAAGAAAGATTCAAAACAGTAAAAAAAAAAAAATGCAAATTTGTACTTTTAAGCATTGTGAAATGAGAGGTCTTCTAATTTCTCAGAGAATACATATGGGAATCTGATAAAATCTGAATATAAAAAAAAAAAAACTTTCAACCTGTCTAAATAAACCTGCTTCTTAATTGGTCAATACCATTCATATCTCAAATTTTCTAAGATAGCTAGTAACATCTGTCCATTTCATACATTATGGAATCCAAGATGCCTTAGTCTATGCAAAGTCCTGTTATTTCAGATGTTCCACTAAGAAAGCAAAATGCTGCCAATTTTTAGACACATTGTGATTTTAGACATGTTTAAAAATGCATCTTAGAATCAAAGAAATGTGGTATATGTAAAATAGCCCTAATTCAAAGTGAAAATAAACTTTATTTCAAAATAAATTTTTTATTTGAAATTTACAAATTCTTCATCCATGAAAGATATTTTTCAAATTAATATTTCAAGTGTTCATTACAATAGATAATATATTCAACAACCATAAACCAAATAAATAAGAAAATATTGGGAACTGTTTATTCCACAGAGCCTGAGTGAATTTTCTAGGTCTGTAACTCATTCTCCTTCCCCCATAGTATCCCTAATTAACTTCTTTTTTCTTTTTTTGTATTCTTTTTTTCATATTTTCTCTAACTGTTCATAATATAAAAGTTAAGCTACATAAATTTTAAATGATTAATCCAAATTGTATCTTCCTTGCTAAAATGAAAAAAATATCAGCTGAGCTTCCTAATGTTTTTAAAAATTACTGTGAACTTGTGTGGAGTTTGAAATTGACTGATACATTCATATACAAAAATACACCTATATATGTGATAAAATTTTCCTTATTATTTCCTTATTGATTATTTCCTTATTGATAAAATCAAATAAGCCAAACTGCTATTAGAGAGCATCAGTTTAGCTGGGAACAAAGCATCATACTTATGCCACATTTTCTAGAAAATACATTTTTTTAACCCCTTGGCTTCCCTGGAGGCTCAGAGGGTAAAGAGTCCACCTGCAGTACAGGAGACCCAAGTTCGATCCCTGGATTGGGAAGATCCCCTGGAGAAGGAAATGGCAACCCACTCCATATTCTTGCCTGGAAAATCCCATGGATGGAGAAGTCTGGCAGGCCACAGTCCATGGGCATAGAGTAGGACACAACTGAGCAACTAACAGGCTTTGCAACACACCTTTATATTTTATGGCAGATTTTGGTCTTTATAGCAGAGTTTAGTGAAAACTTTTAATCTTAAATGTTAAAAAAAATGTTTATCTGGATCTATCCTAGTTGAAAGCAGTGTCCTTCATAAGTATTATTATCAGAGTTTGCTAATTCTGTAGCCCAGTTTATACATATCGATTTCCAAGAGTATTTCATGAACAGGAGACTCCTTTTTATGTGGCTCAGAAATTCTTGATGATGCTCAAAACTACTTAATATTAAAACTTATTCAAAGGTTGGAGGTATATGCTAGCATCAGCTTCTATCCTTCAGGTCTCCTGGATAAAATCAAACCCTCATATCTTGCCTCCTTTTTTAAGTGTTAATGATAGATAATCAGCCATAGTAAGCAACTTCATCTTAGCTGTTACAAGGACATAGAGTTATGTTTCTTTCAAAAATCTCAAGATACTCAAATTTCTTTAAAGGTTTTAGAAGTAGTAACATACTTCTAAACTTTAGAAGTAGCAACATACTTCTAAACTTTAGAAGTAGTAACATGGACTATGAAGTCAGAAAGTCCAGGGTATGTATCTTAACTCTGCTCTGTAACTTCTGTGACCCTTAGTTTTATTTTATAAACTGGGTATAATGTTGACTGTCTTATAGGGTTGTTATGAAGATTAAACAAAATCGTGTAAATTTAATACAATAGTTCAATAAATGATAGAAGTTATTAGTAGCGCTCAAGTAATTCAGATGTTACCTGATCAATTTCATTATTGGTAAATATAATATATAAGTTTCTTAAAATTAATCATCTGCTACAAGGTTGAAAACAATGTCTAATGTAAAGTGGTATTTTCTAAAATGATTTTATGAAAGATATTATGATGCACCACTTTTATAATTAGAAATATTCTGATCAAGTTTGCCAGCAGAATAAAGCATGACATTACATACCATCTGTATCAGTTACCTCTTGCAACAGTAATGCTGGGAGAGAACCATCGACAAAACCTCAATACAACACTAAGCATTAATTGTTTGTGCAGATGGAATCAACTGGTGTTACGTTAGGCAGTTAGGCATCTCTGCTGATCCTGAGTGGACTTTTTAAAATTTGTGAAATGATCTAGCTCCCAATCTCCAGCAGCCTAGTCTGAATATGTCCTCACAATAAAGGGCAAGGCATAGGAGTAACGGTATAAAGAGTTCAAGTACACTTTCAGACTTATGCGTGCATCACATTGCTAACATTTTATTGGCCCAAGCAGATCACATGGCTGAACTCTAAATCAAGGGCCAAGAAAATATGTTCCTCACACGTCTTGATGAGTGGAACCACAAAGCCACATTGCAAATGGCACAGATAGAGGAAGAGATGAAGAATTGGGCCATTAATTATGTTCTATCCCAGTTTCATACATTTGTCCTTAAAAAGTATGAGAACTAGGTTGTCCTGAGAAATCAACATTCTCTTTTTTTTTTTAGGAGAGAGGGTCTTTTTCCTTCACAAGTGAAAGTATCAATAGATTCAGAAGCTTTGCCATTTATATAGCTAATGGAAATGCTTAGTTTGGGAGACTTTAGTCTATATTGGATTCTTTTTCTATGTACTACTTTTAAGATTGAAGCTGAATCACTTTTTTACATATTAGCAGCTACTTTCCTACTCAGTGATGATTACACAAAATGTGAAAAAAAATGTTTCTGTATTAGCCTCTGTAATGAGAATTAAGAGAAGCATCATTCTTATTTTATAGGCTCATATTTGATGAAAAATTGGCACTTTCTAGGGAAAATGAATATGACATTTTCTGCCATTTTCCGACTGAGTATCTAATGTTACGTTTGGCAGTTTTCTTAAAAATCATGTCCTTCGTGATGATACCAGTTTCACAGTTATTGTTTTTAGGAGAGCAGTTATGTTGTTATTAATTTGTTGTTATTAAGCTGTTAATAACATTGCTTAAAATTTTGTGTTTTTCAGAAATAGCCAGGCAAGCAGCACAAATAAAGCTTTTGAGAAAACTGCAAAAGCAGGAACAGGCTCGGGTTGCCAAAGAAGCTAAAAAACAACAAGGTTCGTAATTTAAATGGTAGCATCAACTTGAAGAGTGAGTATTGGGTAACTCACAAGAGGCATCTCTTCTTTGTTCCTTTTCTGATCTGTGCTTTGATTTTTCATCATAGCAATAATTGCTGCTGAGGAGAAGCGAAAGCAAAAAGAACAGATAAAGATTATGAAACAACAGGTATGTTTATTGATTGGAACTGATTTTTAAAACACAGGCATTGTCTTGCAGTCTATATGTATATTTCTGTATGTGTATTGGACTTTACAGGTGGTTCACTGGTAAAGAGTTCACCTGCCAATGCAGGAGACACAAGTTTGATCCCTGAGTTGGGAAGATCCCCTGGAGAAGGAAACGGCATTATTTCCATTATTCTTGCTTGGAAAATCCCATGGACAGAGGAGCCTGGTGGGCCACAGTCTATGGGGTCACAAATAAGTCAGACATAATTTAATGACTAAACAACAACAAATATGTACATTATTTTCATTTTGATTTCTGAAATAACTATATTTCACAGTAATATTATATATCTGTATTAGAAAGTTCTCTTTTATGAATTAAAATTCACTTCATTTTAAAACTAAGTCTTCTACTTCCATATTTTTAAGAATTGATTCAGTTCAGTTCAGTCGCTCAGTCGTGTCCGGTTCTTTGCGACCCCATGAATCACAGCAGGCCAAGCCTCCCTGTCCATCACCAACTCCCGGAGTTTAGTCAAACTCATGTCCATCGAGTCGGTGATGCCATCTAGCCATCTCATCCTCGGTCGTCCCCTTCTCCTCCTGCCCCCAATCCCTCCCAGCATCAGGGTCTTTACCAATGAGTCAACTCTTCGCATGAGGTGGCCAAAGTACTGGAGTTTCAGCTTCAGCATTAGTGGTTGATGCATAGACTTGGATTACTGTGATGTTAAATGGTTTGCCTTAGAAACGAACAGATCATTCTGTCAGTTTTTAGATTGTACCCAAGTACTGCATTTCGGACTTTTTTGTTGGTATGAGGACTACTACATTTCTTCTAAGGGATTCTTGCTGCAGTAGTAGATATAATGGTCATCTCAATTAAATTTGCCCATTCCAGTCCATTTTAGTTCATTGATTTCTAAAATGTCGATGTTCACTCTTGCCATCTCCTGTTTGACCACTTCCAATTTACCTTGATTCATGGATCTAGTATTCCAGGTTCCTATGCAGTATTGTTCTTTACTATTTTATAGTTTATCCTATTTCCTGATGGCTAGAGATCCTGCATATCTTATCAGTACTTTAAATTCAGCTATGTGATCCTAAACTCTTAAGGTGGCTACAACCTAAATATACATAGTTTTTAACTTCTCATCAAAGAAGCATCGTAGTTCCAATGTCCCAGAAACGTTAATACCAATGAGTTTTCATCAAAATACTTACCTGAGGGTAGTTTCAGAAAGCCATCTAACTTATTCCTCATTGCCAGCAAAGTTAATCAAAGTAGAGCTTAGGTCTACTCGCATAGTCAGTTACATAATGCCTATTTTAAAGTCAGCATTAGTTCTAGAATAAAATAGTAGCATGTGCTTCTAGATCATTTATTCTACCTAGTAAACCAATATCACCAGGTAGTTTTCAAGGAAATATTCTGGAAGCTTGCAAAAGTATTATTATGAAACAGAAGGAACAAAGGCATTGGAATATAAAATACACAGCTCTGTAGTTTCCTTTTGATTTAAGGCAAAATATTTACTTTCTATGAACTTTAGTTTTCTTTTAGTAAAATTTTATTTAGAAATTTTTTTTAGCCACACCATGTGGCATGCAGGATCTTAGTTCCCCAACTAGGGATCAAACTCATGCAACCTGCACTGGGAGCACAGACTCTTTAACTACTGGACTGCCAGGATAGTCCCTAGTTTTCTATTAGGTAAAAAGAAGAAAAGTTCAACTCTTTTTATGATAAAAAAGGATATTTTATATAAAGAGCTCAGTTCATGTATTGTATACCCAATATTATAAGGTAAACCTATATTAAAGAAATTTATAAAAAATGTTTATCTCTGCTAATGCTAATGACACCACTACCAAATACACACACACACACACACACACACACACATATATTACATATATATGTCATATATGTGCATGATATATATATATCTCAACTTCAGGATAAAGCTTTAGACTGAGTGTACATAAGATAAGCATTAAAAAAAAAGAAGATTTCATACCTATCTATGTATGTAAGAGAACAGTGAATGAGTTTTGCTGACTTGGGAACATACCACATTATAGGATTAATAAAAGCGGAAAAATTAAATAAAGAGCATGCTTTATTTAGGTCTCAAGTTCAAATCTAAATAAATACTTCAGATATGGATCAAGTACAGCTTTCTCTTGGAAATGAAACAAAAGATACATTAGGGCTTTTATTTTTTGCAAGCTACATTTAGTATTCAAAACTAAGATAGGGTCAGTTCAGTTCAGTCGCTCAGTCGTGTCCGACCCTTTGTGACCCCATGAATCGCAGCACGCCAGGCCTCCCTGTCCATTGCCAACTCCTGGAGTTCACTTCAAACTCATGTCCATTGAGTCAGTGATGCCATCCAGCCATCTCATCCTCTGTTGTCCCCTTTTCCTCCTGCCCCCAATCCCTCCCAGCATCAGAGTCTTTTCCAATGAATCAACTCTTTGCATGAGGTGGCCAAAGTATTGGAGTTTCAGCTGTAGCATCAGTCCTTCCGATGAAGGATAGGGTCACCAATAGCAAAATTATAGAATGTGAACAGTCTTCTAAAATCAGAAGAGTAATTCTAGAAATCTCATTACCCTGCAATAGACTCCTATAGAGGATTGGTAACATCAGTGTGCAAAAAAAAAAAAGAAATGTTTAAAAACACATTGACATGTAGCTTGAAAAGATACAACTAGCACCTGGAAATTGAAGCAGGTAATGTAATTTTTCATCAGTATAAGATGTGTTGGCTGTAGAAATAGTACAACAAATGCAATTTGCTAGTAGGAAAATTTGGGTGTTTGGGGGAAACTGTATTATTATCATGGGTGCCAATTTGGGACTTTCAAAGAGGGTTATGAACATGAAATTGTTAACGTTGGGCTTACAGCATATGTGATAATGTTTACATCAAAATGTAAAGTTTTATCAAACCTAAATTCGAAAACAGTAACTAATACATTAAGACAATATGAACAACAGTTTTGTCATGTGAATAATTTTCTACAATGTTGCATTGTAATTATCCTTTTAAAATCATATTACAGATTATTTCTGAATCTGTCTTATTGTAGTAATTAAAAGTGTATCAATAATATTATGTTATTCACCACCTGAAGTAAGAAATTATAGTATGGAAATTGTTAATAATAATCTATTACAGTTGTGTGCCACTACACACTTTTTTAAGCATTTTTAATTTAATCATGTCATAGTGAGAAAGGACAAGTACGTCTCCCTGGTTTATGCAAGAGTAGTTATTCTATGCTCAAGATTATCCAGTGAATGACAGTAACTCCAGATTAGCCTTATGTTTTCTCACTCCTGTTTCTCATTACTGTTTCTCTCTTATTCTGTCCTGTATTTATTGCAAAATAGTTATAATTGCAAATATTTATAAAAATCCACAGGCTGAATGAGTTTAATCATATTGGTTTACCTGGTTTCTATATACTTACGTAACATTTGTATTTTACAAATGGTTTTAAGAAACTTGATAAAATCACATTAATTTGACATGAACATACATATATGATATTAAACTACATCATAAATTGGATAAATTTATCCCATGTTGGATAAATTTTATATCCAACATGGGAAACTTAATATCTTAAATTATTTGATTCTACTTAAATACTTTCCACTTGGATATTTAGTTTATTATCTTAAATTGTTATAATTTTTTTCTACAGGAAAAAATTAAGAGAATACAACAAATCAGAATGGAAAAAGAGCTTCGAGCCCAGCAAATTCTAGAGGTAGAATTCTTAAATATGATATGATTAAAGTAAATAGTCACATATTTTAAAGTCTGCAGAATTGAAAATCTTACCTGCGTGGTCTCTCACTCTTACAGTATGCCCATCAGAAATTTGTTTCAAGCATAATGCATAGAGTAAGACCTTATTTAGCAAACTCATCTTATCCTAATAACCCGGGAAGTAAGCCAAAAGGAAAAACTTCTGAACAACCAGTATAGGTATCATACAGTTCATGGGTCAAAGTCGTGTTATGTACTTCTAGAAAAGTCATTAGGACTAATAGATATTTACTTTTAATTTAGAAATAAAACATTGAAAAAGTGAAAGTAAATTTTAAATGTAGGAACAAGTTTAACCAGCTGTTTTTTCTGGTTTTTAATACGCCTTGCTTCCCTGGAAGCTGATGGAATAGTACTAGAGGACATACATTGGAATCAGTAAGGTAATAGCCACAAGATAGCAGGGAAAAATACAGAAAAACTCCAACCAGCATCTATCGGAATTCAAAAGCCTAACAAGATTGTCTGTAATCTTTTGGTTGACTAGCAAGCAGTTTTCAACACCTTATTATTAATAACTGAAATGCATTACTCTATTGAACTGTACAGTATAATAACTGATGTTCGGAATAATTTCCCCAAGTCATCAAGAAAAAGCCAAATTATAGTTAGTATACTGTATCTAAATAGTATATATCTCAAAAAAAATAAATAGTATATATCTCAAAATTATTGCCATCCAAAATTTTGAAAATAAATATTCAGTGTTTAACATTGGTGTAGCCTCCCAGCTGGGCTTCCCTTTTGGCTTATCCACATGCAGTGCAGGAGACCTGGGTTGTATCCCTGGGTTGGGACGATCCCCTGGAGAATCCTCATGGTCAGAGGAGCCTGGTGGGCTACAGTCCATGGGGTTGCAAAGAGTCAGACACAACTGAGCGACTGAGCACAGCACAACCTCCCAGCTATTCAGGGAACTATTGCTATATAGATGATTTACCCCTGAGGGTGTCAAATAGCTGAAGCTTTCTTTTGTATGATTTTTCCTTCTAGAAATATACACATATTTCCTAACCCATTTTAAATAAATTTTAAAAATCCAAATCAAAAGTACTAATATCTTAAAGTAAATATCTTAAAGTAAAAACTACTGAATAATTATGAAACTACTAGATAGTTAATGACTTTAAGATTATGAAGCTCAGATTTGGCATCATGATCTTGATATTCAAAATGTACTTCAAGAAAGATTGTAAGTTTCCATTCTGTCTTAGAAACCTCGAATTTAATCACAATAAACAGCTAGAGAAAAATAGCGTATATTTACTGTTTAAAGTCTACCCCATCTTCTTAATTTTATATAGTGATCATGTTTTACTTTTAAAAATCAGA
Organism: Bos indicus; assembly: GCF_029378745.1. NCBI lineage: Eukaryota > Metazoa > Chordata > Mammalia > Artiodactyla > Bovidae > Bos > Bos indicus. The sequence goes on from NC_091761.1 coordinate 36,938,995, forward strand.
AAAAAACAAATATTGTATAAAAAAATTTTTCTGTGATTGTTTTAATGTAAAATAAACAATTATTTCAGACTTTTTAAATAGAATTGAAAAAATCAAGAAAAGCTGACATATTCTAAGAAATTTTAAGAATTTTTTACATCTTAATGCTAATCTTTACATTAGAAATGAAAATTAGTTTGTAAATATAATATTAACTATGAGAAAATCTGTAATTGTCTACATATATGTCACATGTTGTTTTCTCTCTCATGAGTCATGTAGCTCCATGTTCAAGTCATAGATTATTTTCAGGTTGCAGTGGTACCATTGTATGACTTTGAGACCTGTTTTCCATGCACAGGCAAAAAAGAAAAAGAAGGAAGAAGCAGCAAATGCCAAATTATTGGAGGCCGAGAAACGAATAAAGGTTAGTTTAGATGAGAATCTGTTTTTTAAGAATAAAAATTATATGGTATTATATCACTGACTCAATGGACATGAGTTTGGGTAAACTCTGGGGGTTGGTGATGGACAGGGAGGCCTGGTGTGCTGCGGTTCATGGGGTCGCAAAGAGTCACACATGACTGAGCGACTGAACTGAACTGATACTAGTATCGATTATATTAAAAATAGCCCTCCTAAAAATGACTTGCTGAAAAAAATGTTGATCACAGATAAAACGTGCATAATGTGTGTTTTTAGTGTTTATATATTGTATATACGTTTTTATATTTTATTATATAGGTCTGTGTGATACTTTGAGCTCTTTAAATAGCAGACATCAAATCAGAAATATAAACTATCACATAATACCTGAATATAGTTTTAAGGGATAAGATCTCCTCAGAGCTATTTATGTTCCAAATCCAGTTCTCTCCTTAGATTATAGTTTTCTCTTTTTTAATGTCTAGCAATTGTTTGTAACTATTAAAAAGTGAAAAGCCTTCCAAAACCAAAACCCAGCTTTATCAGCTATCACTTACCAATACTAAAATTAGCCATTGCTATTTACTGTAACTTCGTATGTTGTTTGGAGCTGTTTTGGTTTTGATTTTCTGGCATGAAGCATGAGAGAGTTGGACCCTCATGCCCCTTCTAACCACTGCCCTCTGCCCCTACACACAAACATTCCATCTCTAATCTTCCAATTTTTCTGATACTTGTTTACTGAAATTAGGCAGCCAGGTGGGCCTAACAATTCAAGAGATAGCCGCTGCTATTACATCCAATTACACGATGGTGTGATCACTCACCTAGAGCCAAACATCCTGGAATGAGAAGCCAAGTGGGCCTTAGGAAGCATCACTACGAACAAAGCTAGTGGAGGTGATGGAATTCCAGTTGAGCTATTTCAAATCCTAAAAGTTGATTCTGTGAAAGTGCTGAACTCAATATGCTAGCAAATTTGGAAAACTAAGCAGTGGTCACAGGAATGGGAAAAAGTCATTTTTCATTCCAGTCCCTAAGAAAGGCAATGCCAAAGAATGCTCAAATATCGCACAATTGCACTCATCTCACACACTAGTAAAGTAATGCTCAAAATTCTCCAAACCAGGCTTCAACAATATGTGAACTGTGAACTTCCAGATGTTCAAGTTGGTTTTATAAAAGGCAGAGGAACCAGAGATCAAATTGCCAACATCCACTGGATCATATTAAAAGCAAGAGTTTCAGAAAAACATCTACTTCTCCTTTATTGACGATGCCAAAACCTTTGACTATGTGGATCACAACAAACTGTGGAAAATTCTTCAAGAGATGGGAATACCAGATCACCTGACCTGCCTCTTGAGAAATCTGTATGCAGGTCAGGAAGGAACAGTTAGAACTGGACATAGAACAACAGACTGGTTCCAAATAGGAAAAGGAGTATGTCAAGGCTGTATATTGTCACCCTGCTTATTTAACTTACATGCAGAGTATATCATGAGAAATGCTAGGGTGGATGAAGCACAAGCTGGAATCAAGATTGCTGGGAGAAATATCAATAACCTCAGATATGCAGATGACACCACCCTTATGGCCAAAAGCGAAAAAAAAAAAAAACTTGAAAGCCTCTTGATGAAAGTGAAAGAACAGAGTGAAGAAGTTAGCTTAAAATTCAACATTCAGAAAACTAAGATCATGGCATCCGGTCCCATCACTTCACGACAAATAGATGGGGAAACAGTGGAAACAGTGGCAGACTTTATTTTCCTGGGCTCTAATATCACTGCAGATGGTGACTGCAGCCATGAAATTAAAAGATGCTTAGTCCTTGGCAGGAAAGTTATGACAAACCTAGACAGCATATTGGAGAAGGCAATGGCACCCCACTCCAGTACTCTTGCCTGGAAAATCCCATGGACGGAGGAGCCTGGTAGGCTGCAGTCCATGGGGTCACTAAGAGTTAGACAGGACTGAGCGACTTCACTTTCACTTTTCACTTTCATGCATTGGAGAAGGAAATGGCAACCCACTCCAGTGTTCTTGCCTGGAGAATCCCAGGGACGGGGAAGCCTGTTGGGCTGCCGTCTATGGGGTCGCACAGAGTCGGACACGACTGAAGCGACTTAGCAGCAGACAGCATATTAAAAAGCAGAGACATTACTTTGCCAACAAAGGTCCATCTAGTCAAAGCTATGGTTTTTCCAGTGGTCATGTATGGATGTGAGAGCTGGACTATAAAGAAAGCTGAGCACAGAAGGATTTATGCTTTTGAACTGTGGTGTTGGAGAAGACTCTTGAGAGTCCCTTGGACTGCAAGGAGATCCAACCAGTCCATCCTAAAGATGAGTCCTGAGTGTTCACTGGAAGGACTGATGTTGAAGCTGAAACTCCAGTACTTTGGCCACCTCATGTGAAGAGCTGACTCATTTGAAAAGACCCTGATGCTGGGCAAGATTGAAAGAAGAAGAAGGGGGCAACAAAGGATGAGATGGTTGGATGGCATCACTGACTCAATGTACATGAGTTTGAGTAGACTCCGGGTGTTGGTGATTTACAGGGAGGCCTGGCGTGCTGCAGTTCATAGGGTTGCAAAGAGTCGGACACGACTGAGCAACTGAACTGAACTGATTTGATTACGTCTTTTAAAGCTAGGGAACCATTTGTCACCTTTTCTACATAGACTCTCTTACTTTGTTCTTTAGATTTCTACTCCTTTTCATGATTGCCCTTTATATTAATTTCATTCATATTTTAGCTTTATGAAATACTCATGTGGTGAGATTCACAGAATTACGTGCATTAAGCCCCACCCTTTTGAAATAATGCCCTCAATTGTAGGTGGACATAAAAATCTCAGATTTATCCCTTTGTCTCTTGTCACTCTTATTCCTGTACAGTGTGTAGAAATGACATAGATCCTGTTAATCATAGAGTTTTTAGGAATTTATATTCAGAGTGGAGTTTTAATCAGCTAGACAGGAGGATTGCTTTTTATGTGTTTTTTTTTTTAAGTGCCATTTGTATGTGTCCATCTAGCTAGTCAGTTCTGTAAACATGCCATTGAAGTGTGCTGTTAAGTCAGATGCTTGCTCTTATCATATAGTTTTTATATATTAGGTAACCATATGAAGTTGCCACTTTATAAGTAAAAAAAAATTTTGGAGATTTGAAATTTCATGTGGTTCAACCTAATAGAAGACTATAGAATCTCAGAAAAGGAGCTTTTAATACTTGTAGCATGTTCTAAATTTTTCCTAAAAATCATATATTAAAAGTTTCTTATTTTTAAGGAAAAAGAAATGAGAAGACAGCAAGCTGTTCTTCTAAAGCATCAGGTCTGTATACACACAGTTATACAAATTTTTAAATGTAAATTTTATAATTTTTCTTAAATCTATTTTTTGAAAAATCTTCAAAATATTTTCTTAAAAATTTCCAATGTAATTCCTGCTTAAATTCCTTGCTTTGGTATTGGTGTCTTTTGGGGGGTTAAAAATTGGTTTCATGACTCTGTGATTTCTGTTTCATAATGTTGTGCCAACTCTTTCTACCAGGAGTTGGAGAGGCATAGACTAGATATGGTATGGGTATGTTTATTTTTGTACATCTAACACCGCATTGTGATTTGGTTGTGATATGGTTGTCATAGCAATGCATAAAGTGTAGCACTGGCTGCTGTCATATTACATACTGCTGCATGGCTTTACAGCACAGTGCATTGCATACATCTGCTTGTCTATCTATAAAAGAAATACGGTGTATATCCAAGATTTGTCATTGAATCATGCAAGCCTTAAATAGGCTGCTGTCTAAAAGTTTACATTACTGATGTCACAGTGAAAGTTGGATCACTATACAATTAGATACAATTATGACCCATATTCTCCCATCATTCTAGATGCAAAACTGCCATTGAATACAATGGGAATTTTGGGTTAGTTTGATGAGAGAATATGAAATATATTCTGGTTTTATGGACAAATTTTAGAAATTTTTAGAAATATCCCTTTGGGCGAATCGCATATATTTAAACAAAAAGAACTGTTTCAACATTATACCTATGTGATTTTTTTTAAATAAAAGGAGACTATCAAAGTAAGCTAGTGCTTACTTTATTTTCATATTGTGCCTTTTAGATTTAACTTGTGAGCCCATGGTGCAGCTTTAGTGGCTTTCAATACTGCATCAAGGGACAGACATCAGTAAACAGGAATATCTCATTTCATTGATGGTGTTATATGAACCATGACTAGTTTAAATTGGTGTTAAAGCTTTAAACAAAAACTTTCTAATTTGTCGGTGGATTATTGGATTTACAAAATGATAGTGTATTTGAAATAAAAGTAATTCTAAAACCGTGATGTAAAAGTGATTTTAAAGCAATTTCTGCCTGATCTAAATAAAAATTTAAGAACACAACCTTTAGTTTAATTGGCTATAGTACATATTTGTGGTTTTTCTAATAGCAGATGTAAGGTAACTGACCTGTTCCAGCCAACCATTATGCTTTTTGTTCTGCCAGCTTTTGAAGGAGCATCACAACTGACCATAAGTAAATCTTGTATGCTTCTGTTTACACTGTCTCCATGTTCATTGCTTTACCTTTTTGCTTTTGATTGTTCTTGTATTTGCTTTCTAAACCTGAACTAAAACATGCACAGACTGGCCATTCTTGTCTTATATTTAGTATTTACTGTGACTTGTCTATAAATGCTAAACATGCTACACAGAGTTTTTTGTTTTGTTTTGTTTTCCATTTGAAGATCAAACTGTTAACTATGATTGAGTTATATTCCTAATTTTATCTGGCTTAATAGGAACGAGAGAGAAGGCGACAACATATGATGCTTATGAAAGCTATGGAAGCTCGTAAAAAGGCAGAAGTAAGTGTATATTTCTTGAAAAATATTATCTTACCATAAATTAGTATTTTTCTTAAATGTTGACTCTTCTAAATATAATTGTTTTAGAGTATGGGTTTGTCATGGTTTACTAATTTTCATGAGCAAACCAAAGGTTAGAGATAGTAACCAAGTGTTAGAACATAAAAGAATGTAGGAAGGATTCCAATGTATGATTTAATTTTCTTGGCTGAGATTTTAATTACCTTTTTTAAATACAATGAATGGCATTCATTTGGATCAAAGTAGCTATTTCTTGGAGAAGAAAATGGCTACCCACTCCAGTATTCTTGCCTGGAGAATCCCAGGGACAGAGGAGCCTGGTGGGCTGCCATCTGTGGGATTGCAGAGTCGGACATAACTGAAGCGACTTAGCAGCAGCAGCTATTTCTTACTGTGACCAGAGTTTCACAAAATTTATGTTACAGCATGCGTAGACAAGTTCTGTATGTCCTCATTCAAACGTCAGCCATGGACTTTTGCCCTCAAAATTATTCTTTAACATTTTATGTGTAAAATTAGGCCTGGGTATTATCCTTGAAATAAGAGTTTTTACCATATTATTCAGAAGAAGAAAATTATTGAAATGTCAAAATGAGCTTATATGGATTTTAATAGAAATCAGTTAAAGGTTAAAAAATGTTACAAAGGAATGCATTATAACAGTTGAATAGAGGTATGGCCATAATAACCATGCTTCCCAGTTGGGTCAGGGGTAAAGAATCCACCTGCAGGAAAGGCAGGTTCGATCCCTGGGTCAGAAAGATCCCCTGGAGAAGGAAATGGCAACCCAGTCCTGTGTTCTTGCCTGGAAAATCCCGTTGCAGAGGAGCCTAGTGGGCTACAGTCCATGAGGTCGCAAAAGAGTTAGACTCAACTTAGCTACTAAATGACAATGTTATAACCAGTGCTTTGAAGTAACAGAGACTCAGATACACATGCTAACTCTAAACCAACTTGCTTTAGCTCTTCATGTTCTTTCTTTTTTAAAATAGATATAATGATTCTTGTATCTCCTATGATTGTAAGATTATCAACTGGGATAAACATTTAATAAATAATAATTAATGAAAATCAGACAGTTTGGTCTAGAAATTGAGAGCCCTATATTTCAGATTTTGGATCTCAGCTCTGGCTTAAACTATATATTTCTGATATAAAGACACAGTATATGTATTGTTTAGGAACTTGGACATTGTAACCAATGATCGGGATTTGAATTCTTTTTTCAGTACATTCCAGCTATATGACTTCGGCAAGTTATTTAACCTCTCTGTGATTCAGTTTTTTTTTTTTTTTTTGTCTATAAAATGGAGATGACACTACTTCCTATTTCATCAGGTTTGTAGTTATGATTAAATGGGTGTGTGTCTAGATGAGTGTAAATGTAAAGTTCTTGGAACAGTGCCTGGTACCACATAGTGCCTACTTATTACAATAAGTCACTTATTACTATATAGGTGGTTTTTTCCTTACATGTTAATTATCCAGGACCACTGACACCCTCTACATCTAACATTATAACATGGATTTATAACTATAATCTCTGAAAAATGACAGGCATTGAAAGAGAGAGGTAATGGATTCCAGGAATGGGCATGGCTGTAAACTCTGTTGCCTTCTGAACTCAGTGGTGTGAAGAATAGGGAAGGGGATTAATTAAAATCCTGAGAGCTCAACCTACTTTTCTCCTCTCTGAAGAGATGGGAACTGAGGGAGTAACACAGGGAAAAGGCCTGGAAAATTCCTCAAGAAACAAGTTCTTCCCTGGCAAGTATTCTTTTTACCAGAAGGACTAAGAAAAATTAGGGCTTGTCATTCTGATTTTTCCTGTTGGAGAAGAAAGGTTAAAGAAAGGCAGAGGGTTATCTCCAGATTATGGGCTTTAGTACAAGAGGACATCCAAGAGAATAGTAAAGATAAGGTCATCCAAGGGGAAAAAGAAATCATCCAAGGGAAACGATACTCAGGTCAAGAGATACCCAGAAGACCCAAAAGTCGTGACCTCTTCCATTGGTTCCCCATATTTGCTTCTGTGCCTGGGAAGAGAGTAAAGAAAGCTGCTGAAGAGAGGTGAGTAAAATCTGCATTGAGTAGAAGGTAGCAGCCACAGGATCAATGAAAATAGTTAAGATGAAATCTTCTAAGAATCCCTCAAGAACCAAGAGCACTTTTCATGGGAAAAGAATATTCCTTTGACTAGATAGAGTGAAATCAGGTACAGTGCTTCCAATAAAACTTGGAAAGGGATATGAAGAACCAGGCACAGCCCTCCCTCTTCTAGCTGCCTTCATTCTCAGAAAAAACAAATACTCATAGCATACAAAATAACTCAGTCTTCAATTTAAAGTACTTATGAGTATAAAAACAATTATCAGATAAAGTGAGAAGAAACTAAAGGAAGATTAAACCACCTGTATTGGAGCAATGCGCGTTCTTGATAGGGCTGCCCATATCAAGCATGAGTAACTGGAAAAGAAATGTCAAGAAAACCATGCCAAAATATTAAACCAAAAACTGTGTGTGTGTGTGCACATGTACATATATACATAAAGTAATAGCTGTAAGCATAATAAGTTAAAGGAACTTGCTTTCTCTGCTTTCATTCTTACTTTTCTGAGTTCTCACTATGCATTCTCCACAGAGCAGCCTAAGTGATCTTTTCAGAATGTAAAACAGATTATATCATAACACGATCCACTGGCTTCTTGTAGTTGTAATAAAGTCCACCATACATTTTGTATCTGATGTAGTATCTTCCAGCCATTTTTGCCTTTTTATTATTCCTAAACAAAGGATCTTTCCTATTTGATGTTCTTCCACCAAATATTCAAGTGGCTCTTATTTATTCTTCAGTCATAGATCAAATTTTAGCTTATCAGAGTGGCTTTCCAAGAACACTTAATTTTGCCTTTTCTTACACCTAACCTCTAGAACTCCATCCCATTATTTTATTTTATACTTGTTTATAGTTTATCTTCTCCCAGATTGTAAGATCTATGAGGACAGGAATCTTGTGTACCATTGTATCATAAGTGTTGTGATTAGAGCCAGCTATATAGTGGTGCTTAGAAATTGTTGTTCAATAAATGAATGAGTTGAAATGAAAGTGACAGTTAAAGTACTAAGGAAGCAAGTTGAGGATGAAACAAAATCATTAAAGAAAGAGTGTATTATATGTTTCTGTCTAAAATTTTCTTTATGTAATAAAAAATATTTTATTCTTGGTGAATTTTACACTTAAGGAATTATTATTTAAAATAATACAATAACATATGTCATAAATAATCCTGTATCAGAATATCTGAGAAAATCCCACGGGTAAAATTTCTTAAGATGTTACTGTTCTCTGATAACTATGAACATGTGAACAGGATGAGGTAATTGTACCATTTTGGCAGTTATTCAGACATTTTTGGCCACACCATGTGACATTCAGGATCCTTGTTCCCGGACTGGGTATTGAATCCTCACCCCTGCATTGGGAGCCCAGAGTTTGAACCACTGGACTACCATGGAAGTTCTCAGTTATTCAGATTTTAAATTGTATTCCTCTACTAAATTATACCTATAGATTTTAGTAATCAACTAAATATTTTTTAAAATGTCTTAAAATACTATTATATACAGTTCAGTGCAGTTCAGTCGCTCAGTTGTGTCCGACTTTTTGCGGCCTCATTAATCACAGCGCGCCAGGCCTCCCTGTCCATCACCATCTCCTGGAGTTCACTCAGACTCACGTCCATCAAGTTGGTGATGCCATCCAGCCATCTCATTCTCTGTCATCCCCTTCTCCTGCCCCCAGTCCCTCCCAGCATCACAAGCTTTTCCAATGAGTCAACTCTTCACATGAGGTGGCCAAAGTATTGGAGTTTCAGCTTCAGCATTAGTCCTTCCAATGAACACCCAGGACTGATCTCGTTTAGGATGGACTGGTTGGATCTCCTTGCAGTCCAAGGGACTCTCAAGAGTCTTCTCCAGCACCACAGTTCAAAAGCATCAATTCTTCGGCACTCAGCTTTCTTCACAGTGCAACTCTCACATCCATACGCGACCACTGGAAAAACCATAGCCTTGACTAGACGACCTCTGTTGTCAAAGTAATGTCTCTGCTTTTTAATATGTTGTCTAGGTTGGTCATAACTTTCCTTTCAAGGAGTAAGCGTCTTTTAATTTCATGGCTGCAGTCACCATCTGCAGTGATTTTGGAGCCCAAAAAGATAAAGTCTGACACTGTTTCACTGTTTCCCCATCTATTTCCCATGAAGTGATGGGGCCGGATGCCATGATCTTCATTTTCTGAATGTTGAGCTTTAAGCCAACCTTTTCACTCTCCTCTTTCACTTGCATCAGGAGGCTTTTTAGTTCCTCTTCACTTTCTGCCATAAGCGTGGTGTCATCTGCATATTGGAGGTTATTGATATTTTTCCCAGCAATCTTGATTCCAGCTTGTGCTACTTCCAGCCCAGCGTTTCTCATGATGTGCTCTGCATATGAGTTAAACAAGCAGGGTGACAATATACAGCTTTGACGTACTCCTTTTCCTATTTGGAACCAGTCTGTTGTTCCATGTCCAATTCTAACTGTTGCTTCCTGACCTGCATATAGGTTTCTCGAGAGGCAGGTCAGGTGGTCTGGTATTCCCATCTCTTTCAGAATTTTCCAGTTTATTGTGATCCACATAGTCAAAGGCTTTGGCATAGTCAATAAAGCAGAAGTAGATGTTTTTCTGGAACTTTCTTGCTTTTTCCATGATCCAGCGGATGTTGGCAATTTGATCTCTGGTTCCTCTGCCTTTTCTAAAACCAGCTTGAACATCTGGAAGTTCAAGGTTCATGTATTGCTGAAGCCTGGCTTGGAGAATTTTGAGCATTACTTTACTAGCGTGTGAGATGAGTGCAATTGTGCAGTAGTTTGAGCATTCTTTGGCATTGCCTTTCTTTGGGATTGGAATGAAAACTGACCTTTTCCAGTCCTGTGGCCACTGCTGAGTTTTCCAAATTTGCTGGCATATTGAGTGCAGCACTTTCACAGCGTCATCTTTCAGGATTTGAAATAGCTCAGCTGGAATTCCATCACCTCCACTAGCTTTGTTCATAGTCATGCTTCCTAAGGCTGACTTGACTTCACATTCCAGGATGTCTGGCTCTAGGTGAATGATCACACCATTGTGATTATCTGGGTCATGAAGATCTTTTTTGTACAGTTCTTCTGTGTATTCTTGCCACCTCTTCTTAATATCTTCTGCTTCTGTTAAGGTCCATACCATTTCTGTCCTTTATTGAGCCCATCTTTGCATGAAATGTTCCCTTGGTATCTCTAACTTTCTTGAAGAGATCTCTAGTCATTCACATTCTGGTGTTTTCCTCTATTACTTTGCATTGATCGCTGAGGAAGGCTTTCTTATCTCTCCTTTCTATTCTTTGGAACTCTGTATTCAAATGGGTATATCATTCCTTTTCTCCTTTGCTTTTCACTTCTCTTCTTTTCACAGCTATTTGTAAGGATCCCCAGACAGCCATTTTGCTTTTTTGCATTTCTTTTCCATGGGAATGGTCTTGATCCCTGTCTCCTGTACAATGTCACTAACCTCCGTCTATAGTTCATCAGGGACTCTATCTGTCACATCTAGTCTCGTAAATCTATTTCTCACTTCCACTGTATAATCATAAGGGATTTGATTTAGGTCATACCTGAATGGTCTAGTGGTTTTCCCTACTTTCTTCAATTCAAGTCTGAGTTTGGCAATAAGGAGTTCATGATCTGAGCCACAGTCAGCTCCCGGTCTTGTTTTTGCTGACTGTATAGAGCTTCTCCATCTTTGGCTGCAAAGAATATAATCAATCTGATTTTGGTGTTGACAATCTCGTGATGTCCATATGTAGAGTCTTCTCTTGTGTTGTTGGAAGAGAGTGTTTGCTATGACCAGTGCGTTCTCTTGGCAAAACTCTATTAGCCTTTGCCCTGCTTTATTCCGTATTCCAAGGCCAAATTTGCCTATTACCCCAGGTGTTTCTTGACTTCCTACTTTTGTATTCCAGTCCCCTGTAATGAAAAAGGACATCTTTTTTGGGTATTAGTTCTAAAAGGTCTTGTAGGTCTTCATAGAACCATTCAGCTTCAGCTTCTTCAGCATTACTGGTTGGGGCATAGACTTGGATTACTGTGATATTGAATGGTTTGCCTTGGAGACGAACAGAGATCATTCTGTTGTTTTTGAGATTGCATCCAAGTACTGCATTTTGGACTCTTTTGTTGACCATGATGGCTACTCCATTTCTTCTAAGGGATTCCTGCCCACTGTAGTAGATATAATGGTCATCTGAGTTAAATTCACCCATTCCAGTCTATTTTAGTTCGCTGATTCCTAGAATGTCGACATTCACTCTTGCCATCCCCTGTTTGACCACTTGGAATTTGCCTTGATTCATGGACCTAAGGTTCCAGGTTCCTATGCAATATTGCTCTTTACAGCATCGGACCTTGCTTCTATCACCAGTCACGTCCACAACTGGGTATTTCTGGAGTTATTTCTCTACTGATCTCCAGTAGCATATTGGGCACTTACTGACCTGGGGAGTTCCTCTTTCAGTATCCTATCATTTTGCCTTTTCATACTGTTCATGGGATTCTCAAGGCAAGAATACTGAAGAGGTTTGCCATTCCCTTCTCCAGTGGACCACATTCTGTCAGGCCTCTCCACCATGACCCGCCGTCTTGGGTGGCCCCACACGGCATGGCTTAGTTTCATTGAGTTAGACAGAGCTGTGGTCCGTGTGATCAGATCGACTAGTTGTCTGTGATTATGGTTTCAGTGTGTCTGCCCTCTGATGCCCTCCCAGAACACCTACCGTCTTACTTGGGTTTCTCCTACCTTGGACCTGGGGTATATCTTCACGGCTGCTCCAGCAAAGCGCAGCCACTGCTCCTTACCTTGGACGAGGGGTATCTCTTCATGGCCACTCCTCCTTACCTTGAAAGTGGAGTAGCTCCTCTTGGCCCTCCTGCACCCGCGAAGCCACCGCTCTTTGGATATGGGGTGGCTCCTCTCAGCCGCTGCCCCGACCTTGGGTGAGGGGTAGCTCCTCCATGTTTCTCCCCGGTCCGTCACAACTATTATGTACACAGCATTAAATTAGATGCTGCAGGAAAAGCAAAAAATGTTAAGGATACTTTTTTATCATATCAGAGAGATAAAACTTTAAGTGGTAACTAGGTATATGTTTGTACTGATAATCGAAACTTTTACCATATCTTTTATATAAACTTACCCCTTGGTGAATATTAACAAATTACTACTAAATGTACTTATTCATCTCTTCATTATTACTTAACATTCCCAAGGTGTGACTGGTGTCATGCCAATAATGGGCCTATCTTGGCTTCATATTCTGCGTCTTATTACCTCCTAATAGCTCAGTTGCACTTTTTTTCTTTTACTAACTAAAAAGAACAAATTTTACTGTAGGTTAAAGCCATATAATACTTAGGCAGGGCCAACTCAAAATTCTGAAATTACCTAGTGTAACCTTTAATTCTAAACTTTAATACTTTTAGAATTTAATTATTAAGTTGTACAGAAAAAAGATGTTATAGGTAATCTTTAAAAAATTGATGTTAAAAAACTAATTGTTTTCACCTTGTTAATCAGAAATCTCTTATAACATCTGAATTTATTCCAAGAAACTCCTCATAGTCATCAAAGTGAAAAGGTAACACAAGCACTATTTTCATGGTTCTTTTTGTACACTACACTGATCTTACTTTTTGATTTACTATTAATATATTTTTTACTAAAAATACCTCAAATTTATATTAGTCCCCAAACTTAGAAATGTAATTTCTATAGTTTTTCCTTTAACCTATAATTAATAAGAATATACCGACATACAAATTACCTTATTTGTTTTTCTTACATTAATTTTAATATATTATCATAGTTCATAAATATTTTTATAACATAATAAAGAATAATTTTTAGCCTTGTGAAGATTTATATGCTAATGTAACACAAGTCTTATGAAATATATGTGCTTTAATTATTACTAATCATTCAAACTCAAGTTGGTTTCAGCAGTGTGACAGAGTAGCTCAAAATCTACTGTTTTCATTTATAAAAACTTCAAACTATGTCAATCACAAATTTATGAACACTTTACTCATATTATCTGAATAATCACCAGAGCAATCTTAAGAGTCTTTTGTATATCTCCCCAAGAATCAATAAACACAAAAGGTTGTTAAACGTGCATCTATTACAGAATAACTATGTCAGCACTTTAGGCAACAAAGCCATAAAACAGAAGAGAGTAGTTCAAGTTTCAGAAGTCATCTAATAATTTGTATGCAGAAATAATGTATAACCCCTCAAGTCATGAGAATATTTTTATAATCCTATATTTATACTAATCATTACTTAGTGAAAAATAAAGTATAATTGCCCATTTACATACTTTGGTTTAAACAAACCCATTTTTCTATTGAAGATGTGTGTACTTATACGACATACTTCTGTATTGTACTTTATATAATCTACTTAATTTCAATTTTAAAATTCAGTTACCTTTATTTTTTTTTCCAGCAGAACAAGATTTATTTCTCTTTTAACCAAATTCTTATAGAACCATGTAAGACAGTTCATACAGAGATCATGATTTAGGAAGGTCTTCCTCAGTCTGAATCTTTAGGTCAACAGAGACAAAAGTATAGGCTCTCAAGACCATATCACTCTGTCATAGGCAATAGGATCTGTCCTGTTAGATTTGATTATACTTTTTCTTTTTTTCAGGTCCATCTTTTTTTTTTTTTTTTTAATTATTTTGCTGTATCAGATGTTAGTTGAAACATGAGGCATCTTCCTTGTGTCATGTGGAATCTTCCCTTGTGGCACTCGGTCTCTCTAGTTGTGTTGCATAGGCTCAGTAGCTGTGGCACACAGGCTTATTTGCTCCCTGGCACGTGGGATTTTAGTTTCTGGACCAGGGATCGAACCCACATCCTCTGCAATGCAAGGCAGATAATTTACCACTGGACCACCAGGGAAGTCCCCTCAGGTACATCTTAAATTTCAAAAATCTAGAGACTATTAATTATCCTTCAGCATTGATTTTTGTCTCTTTCCACACAGTCAAAAGCTTTGGCATAGTCAATAAAGCAGAAATAGATGTTTTTCTGAAACTCTGTTGCTTTTTCAATGATCCAGTGGATGTTGGCAATTTGATCTCTGGTTCCTCTGCCTTCTCTAACGCCAGCTTGAATGTATGGAAGTTCACAGTTCACGTATTGCTGAAGCCTGGCTTGGAGAATTTTGACATTACTTTACTAGCGTGTGAGATGAGTGCAATTGTGAGGTAGTTTGAGCATTATTTGGCATTGCCTTTGTTTGTGATTAGAAGCCTTTGACTGTGTGGATGACAATAAACTGTGGAAAATTCTGAAGGAGATGGGAATATTAGACCACCTGAACTGCCTCTTGATAAACCTGTATGTAGGTCAGGAAGCAACAGTTAGAACTGGACATGGAACAAAAGACTGGTTCCAAATAGGAAAAGGAGTACGTCAAGGCTGTATATTGTCACCCTGCTTATTTAACTTATATGCGGAGTACATCATGAGAAATTCTGGCCTGGAGGAAGCACAAGCTGGAAGCAAGTTTGCTGGGAGAAATATCAATAACCTCCGATATGCAGATGACACCACCCTTATGGCAGAAAGTGAAAAAGAACTATAAAGCCTCTTGATGAAAGTGAAAGAGGAGAGTGAAAAAGTTGGCTTAAAGCTCAACATTCAGAAAACTAAGATCATGGCATCCAGACCCATCACTTCATGGCAAATAGATGGGGAAACAGTGGAAACAGTGGCTAACTTTATTTTTGGGGGCTCCAGAATTACTGCAGATGGTGATTGCAGCCATGAAATTAAAATATGCTTACTCCTTGGAAGGAAAGTTATGACCAATCTAGACAGCATATTAAAAAGCAGAGACGTTACTTTGTCAACAAAGGTCCTTCTAGTCAAGGCTATGGTTTTTCCAGTCATCATGTATGGATGTGAGAGTGGAATATAAAGAAAGCTGAGCACTGAAGAACTGATGCTTTTGAACTGTATTATTGGAGAAGACTCTTGAGAGTCCCTTGGACTGCAAGGGGAGATCCAACCAGTCCATCATAAAGGAGATCAGTCCTGGGTGTTCATTGGAAAGACAATGTTGAGGCTGAAACTCCTATACTCTGGCCACCTGATGTGAAGAGCTGACTCATTTGAAAAGACCCTGATGCTGTGCAAGATTGAGGGCAGGAGGAAAAGGGGACGACAGAGGATGAGATGGTTGGATGGCATCACCAACTCAATAGACATGAGTTTGGGTAGACTAAGGCTGTTGGTGAGGGACAGAGAGGCCTGGTATGCTGCAGTTCATATGGTCCCAAAGAGTCGGACATGACTGAGCGACTGAACTGAACTGAACTGATTGATCTTGTGCCTTGGGAATACCAAGAAAAGAACTATAAACTGTGATAACATTTCTTGTAGGAGATCATAATACAACAGCCTCATGGTTACTTTGGAATATTACCTAGAAGTCAAAAAACAAAGTTTCTTTCAATGTACCCATTTCTTAAGTTTGCCTAAAAATCTGTGATTTATTTTTTTTTAATTTTTTTTATTTTAATTGGAGGCTAATTACTTTACAATATTGTGGTTTTTTACATACATTCACATGAATCAGCCATGGTATACATGTGTTCCCCATCCTGACCCTACCTCCCACCTCCCTCCCCATCCCATCTCTCAGGGTCATCCTGGACTGGTGATCTATTTCACATATGATGATATACATGTTTCAGTGCTATTCTCTCACATCATCCCACCCTCATCTTCTCCCACAGAGTCCAACAGTCTGTTCTTTACTTCTGTGTCTCTTTTGCTGTCTTGCATATAGGGTCATCGTTACCATCTTTCTAAATTCCATATATATGCCTTAATATACTGTATTGGTGTCTTTCTTTCTGACTTACTTCAGTCTGTATAATAGGCTCCAGTTTCATCCACCTCATTAGAACTGATTCAAATGCATTCTTTTTAATAGATGAGTAATATTCCATTGTGTATATGTACCACAGCTTTATTATCCATTTGTCTGCCAATGGACATCTAGGTTGCTTCCGTGTCCTGGCTATTGTAAACAGTGCTGCGATGAACATTTGGGTACACATGTCTCTTTCAGTTCTGATTTTCTCAGTGTGTCTGCCCAGCAGTGGATTGCTGGGTCATATGGCAGTTCTAGTTCCAGCTTTTTAAGGAATCTCCACACTGTTCTCCATAGTGGCTGTACTAGTTTCCATTCCCACCAACAGTGTAAGAGGGGTCCTTTTTCTCCACACCCTCTCCAGCATTTATTGTTTGTAGACTTTAGGATAGTAGCCATTCTGACTGGCATGAGATGGTACCTTTTTGTGGTTTTGATTTGCATTTCTCTGATAATGAGTGATGTTGAGCATCTTTTCATGTGTTTGTTAGCCATTTGTATGTCTTCTCTGGAGAAATGTCTGTTTAGTTCTTTGGCCCATTTTTTTATTGGATTGCTTATTTTTCTGGAATTGAGCTGCAGGAGCTGCTTGTATATTTTTGAGATTAATTTTTTGTCAGTTTCATTTGCTATTATTTTCTCCCATTCTGAAGGCTGTCTTTTCACCTTGCTTATAGTTTCCTTCACAAAAGCTTTTAAGTTTAATTAGGTCCCATTTGTTTATTTTTGCTTTTATTTCCATTACTCTGGGAGGTGGGTCATAGAGGATCCTGCCATAATTTATGTCAGAGAGTGTTTTGCCTGTTTTCCTCTAGGAGTTTTATGGTTTCTGGCCTTACATTTAGATCTTTAATCCATTTTGAGTTTATTTTTGTGTATGGTGTTAGAAAGTGTTCCAGTTTCATTCGTTTACAAGTGGTTGACCAGTTTTCCCAGCACCACTTGTTAAAGACATTGTCTTTTCTCCATTGTATATTCTTGCTTCCTTTGTCAAAGATAAGGTGTCAATAGGTGCATGGACTTATCTCTGGGCTTTCTATTTTGTTCCATTGATTTGTGTTTCTGTGTTTGTACCAGTACCATACTGTCTTGATGACTGTAGCTTTGTAGTATAGCCTGAAGTCAGGCAAGTTGATTCCTCCAGTTCCATTCTTCTTTGTCAAGATTGCTTTGGCTATTTGAGTTTTTTTGTAATTCCAAACAAATTGTGAAATTATTTGTTCTAATTCTCTGAAAAATACCATTGATAGGGATTGTATTGAATCTATAGACTGCTTTGGGTAGTATACTCATTTTCACTATATTGATTCTTCTGATCCATGAACACGGTATATTTCTCCATCTATTAGTGTCCTCTTTGATTTCTTTCACTAGTGTTTTATAGTTTTCTATATATAGGTCTTTTGTTTCTTTAGGTAGATATATTCTTAAGTATTTTATTCTTTTCATTGCAATGGTGAATGGAATTATTTCCTTAATTTCTCTTTCTGTTTTCTCAGTGTATAGGAATGCAAGGGATTTCTGTGTGTTGATTTTATATCCTGCAACCTTACTATATTCATTGATTAGCTCTAGTAATTTTCTGGTGGAGTCTTTAGGGTTTTCTATGTAGAGGATCATGTCATCTGCAAACAGTGAGAGTTTTACTTCTTCTTTTCCAGTCTGGATTCCTTTTATCTCTTTTTCTGCTCTGATTGCTGTGGCCAAAACTTCCAAAACTATATTGAATAGTAGTGGTGAGAGTCGGCACCCTTGTCTTGTTCCTGACTTTAGGGGAATTGCTTTCAATTTTTCACCATTGAGGATAATGTTTGCTGTGGGTTTGTCATATATAGCTTTTATTATGTTGATGTATGTTTCTTCTATTCCTGCTTTCTGGAGCTTTTTTGTCATAAGTGGGTGTTGAATTTTGTCAAAGGCTTTCTCTGCATCTATTGAGATAATCATATGGTTTTTATCTTTTAATTTGTTAATATGGTGTATCACATTGATTGATTTGTGAATATTGAAGAATCCTTGCATCCCTGGGATAAAGCCACTTGGTCAAGATGTATGATTTTTTTAATATGTTGTTGGATTCTGTTAGCTAGAATTTTGTTAAGGATGTTTGCATCTATGTTCATCAGTAATATTAGCCTGCAGTTTTTTTTTGTGTGTGTGGCATCTTTGTTCAGTTTTGGTGTTAGGGTGATGGTGACCTCATAGAATGGTTTTCAAAGTTTACCTTCCTCTGAAATTTTCTGGAAGAGTTTGAGTAGGATTGGTGTTAGCTATTCTCTAAATTTTTGGTAGAATTCAGCTGTGAAGCCATCTGGTCCTGGGCTTTTGTTTGTTGGAAGATTTCTGATTATGATTTCAATTTCTGTGCTTTTGATGGGTCTGTTAAGATTTTCTATTTCTTCTTGGTTCAGTTTTGGAAAGTTATACTTTTCTAAGAATTTGTGCATTTCTTCCAGGTTGCCCATTTTATTGGCATATAGTTGCTGATAGTAGTCTCTTATGATCCTTTGTATTTCTGTGTTGTCTGTTGTGATTTCTCCATTTTCATTTCTAATTTTGTTGATTTGACTCTTCTCCCTTTGTTTCTTGATGAGTTTGGCTAATGGTTTGTCTATTTTATTTATCTTCTTGAAGAACCAGGTTTTAGCTTTGTTAATTTTTGCTATGATCTCTTTTGTTTCTTTTGCATTTATTTCTGCCCTAATTTTTGTGATTTCTTTCTTTCTTCTAACCCTGGGGTTCCTCATATCTTCCTTTTCTAGTTGCTTTAGGTGTAGAGTTAGGTGATTTATTTGATTTCTCTCCTGTTTCTTGAGGTAGGCTTGTATTACTATGAACCTTCCCCTTAGCATAGCTTTTACTGAATCCCATAGGTTTGGGGTTGTTGTGTTTTCATTTTCATTTGTTTCTATTCATATTTTGATTTCTTCTATGACTTGTTGGTTATTCAGAAGTGTGTTGTTCAGCCTCCATATGTTCGTATTTTTCATAGTTTTTTTTTTTTTTTTTTTTCCTGTAGTTGACATCTAATCTTACCACATTGTGATCAGAAAAGATGCTTGAGATGATTTCAGTTTTTTTGAATTTACCAAGGCTAGATTTATGGCCCAGGATGTGCTCTATCCTGGAGAAGGTTCCGTATGTACTTAAGAAAACGGAGAAATTTATTGTTTTAGGGTGAAATGTCCTATAGATATCAATTAGGTCTAACTGGTCCATTGTATCATTTAAAGTTTGTGCTGTTAATTTTCTGTTTAGTTGATCTATCCATAGGTGTGAGTGGGGTATTAAAGTCTCCCACTATTATTGTGTTACTGTTAATTCCCCCTTTCATATTTGTTAGCATTTGCCTTATGCATTGCTGTGCTCTTATGTTGGGTGTATATATATTTATATATATCTTCTTCTTGGATTGATCCTGTGATCATTATGTAGTGTCCTTCTTTGTCTCTTTTCACGGCCTTTATTTCAAAGTCTATTTTATCTGATATGAGAATTGCTACTCCTGCTTTCTTTTGGTCTCCATTTGCATGACATATCTTTTTCCAGCCCTTCACTTTCAGTCTGTATGTGTATCTAGCTTTGAGGTGGCTCTCTGTAGACAGCATATGGATCTTGTTTTTGTATCCATTCAGCCAGTCTTTATCTTTTGGCTGGGGCATTCAACCTATTTACATTTAAGGTAATTATTGATAAGTATGATCCCGTTGCCATTTACTTTGTTGTTTTGGGTTCGAGTTTATAAACCTTTTCTGTGTTTCCCGCCTAGAGAAAATCCTTTAGCATTTGTTGGAGAGCTGGTTTGGTGGTGCTGAATTCTCTGAGCCTTTGCTTGTCTGTAAAGCTGTTGATTTCTCCTTCATATTTGAATGAGATCTTTGCTGGGTACAGTAATCTGGGTTGTAGGTTTTTCTCTTTCATCACTTTACGTATGTCCTGCTGTACCCTTCTGGCTTGAAGAGTTTCTATTGAAAGATCAGCTGTTATCCTTATGGGGATCCCCGTGTGGGTTTAACTGTTGTTTTTCCCTTGCTGCTTTTATTATTTGTTCTTTGTGTTTGAGCCAGTGCAAACTACAAGGTTTTAATCTGTTGGACCTGTCACTTCCAGAGCAGTTCCCTCTTCTTTATTTATTTTGGCTTCCTCTGTTTGCAAGTCTCTTCAGTATCTAACTTCTGCCCTGACGCAAGGGGTCAAAGGTGGTCATTTATTTAGGCTCACTTGTTCAGTTATGCTGCGGAGAGGGAGGAACACTGCAAACAAATATCACTGGCGTGTGTGGGGAGTGCTCGTAGTGTCTGGGTCACACTGGGTTTGCCCCCACTCACAGAGTGTGTGCTTTCCCGGTCTACACTGCTCAGGCTCCAGGTTGCTCTGCCGGGTAACTGTCTAAGGTGGGCCCTGGGTTGCGTGCACTTCCCATATCTATGCCATTCAGGTTCTCGGGTACAGACTCAGCTGGGCCTGTGTTTTGTGCGCACTTTTTGTGCCCTTCCCAGGTCAGAGCAGCTCAGGCAACCAGGAGCTTAGCGAGCGCACACTCCCCAGGTGCGGTGCATCTTAGCACCTCCCGGGTCCCAGCTGCTTGGTTTCCTGAGTGTGCAGCAGCATCTCAGGTGTGCTGTGTGTCTCTTCTGGGGAGCTGATCTGTGGCTGTGGCCCTCCTGACGGATGTCAACCGTTCAGGATACCAAGAAGACTTGGTTAGCGACTGAGAGCCTGCTCGCAGTTTGGTAGGGGATGCCCTCTCTGGGGCCGAGTTTGCCCCTTTCCTTCCAGCTCTGACTGGCGCCCACCTGCCTCCCTGCCTCCCGTGGGGGTGGGCGGATCCGCAGCTGGCTAGCTCTCCTCTGGTATTAGTTCAGTCCTTTGTTCTGTGAGAGGGTGGGCAGTGCCTTAGGTTAGAGCTTTTAGTGGGAAAGTTCTCTCTCTCTCTCTTTCCTCTTTGTGTTTTTTTCCCCCTCTCTGGCTATCCCTTGGTTTGCATTGCTATCTCACGTTAGCTCCCTCAGATTGTCCTCAGGGCATTCAAGCCAGGTCCTGACCCTAAGCAATGCATCCTGTGCCTCCCTGTTCAGCCCCCGCTTGCTGGTGGTGGATGCAAGCATCTGGGCTACTTCTCCGCTGGGAGCTGTAGATAGACCCATAATCTGTGTGTTTTATTTATTTTTTTTTTCCTCTCAGTTAATGTCGCCCTCTGAGATTCCAAAACTCCCCGCAGACCTGCCGGTGAGAGGGTCTCCTGGTGTTTGGAATCTTCTCTTTTAAGACTCCCTCCCCGGGACAGGTCTCCGTCCCTAACTCTTTTGTCTCTCTTTTTATCTTTTATATCTTGTCCTACCTCCTTTCGAAGACAATGGGCTGCCTTTCTCGGTGCCTGGTGTCCTCCACCAGCATTCAGAAGTTGTTTTGTGGAATTTGCTCAGCGTTCAAATGATCTTTCAATGAATTTGTAGGGGAGAAAGTGGTCTCCCCATCCTATTCCTCTGCCATCTTAGGACCGCCCCCCTCAGTTAACCTTTAAAAACATGTAAAATGATTTCATTTTAACTACTCAGAAAAATTTTAAATATCATACACATTTAAAAGATACATGCACAATTTTGGAAAGAATTATTTTCAGTGTAATTTAGATGTATTAAAATCTCTATCTGACAAGAATTATTAGCAATTTTTATTTTAATTTAGAAGACATTTGTATAATAATAACTGGCTTTCCTCATAGCTCCTTTGGTAAAGAATCCACCTTCAATGCAGGAGACCCCGGTTCGATTCCTGGGTCTGGAAGAGCCGCTGGAGAAAGGATAGGCTACCCACTCCAGTATTCTTGGGCTTCTCTTGTGGCTCAGCTGCGAAAGAATCCGCCTACAATGTAGGGAATCTGGGTTCGATTCCTGGGTTGGGAAGATCCCCTGGAGAAGGGAAAGGCTACTCACGCCAGTATTCTGGCCTGGAGAATTCCATGGACTATACAATCCATGGGGTCACAAAGAGTTGGATGCCACTTGCACTTTCACTTTTCACTCTAAAAATATTTAATACTTAATCTAAAATGAGGGCGTCCCTGGTAGCTCAGTGGTGAAATAATCTACCTGTAATGCAGGAGAGATGGGGTGATCCCTCAGTCACGAAGATCCCTGGAGAAGGAAATGGCAACCCACTCCAGTATCTTGCCTGGAAAACCCTGTGGACAGAGGAGCCTGGTGGGCTACAATGGATGGGGTCACAGAGCAGTCAGACATGATTTATCAACTAAACAATAACAATCTAAAGTGCAGACTTTTGTATAATACTTTGGTGGATTTTATGAAAATGTGATAACTGGAAATTTTCTTTTTAAATAATGTTTTATAACTGTAAAATACAATGATATGTAATACAAATAAGGTATAATTTTATTAAAATTTGAAATATAAGGATTTATTTTATCATGGATTCATAATTTTTCATTTCTTTAAACTTAAATTTTTTATATTTTAAAGGTAAAAATAGGCCCTTAAAAATTATCCCAATTTTTCTACTCATACTCAATATATGATATAAAATAGCACCAGTTTTATTCTTTATATCTGTCTTCTGTAAATGGCTTGTGTTATTAATCTTATTTACACTTTTATTCCTCTTGTACCCTGAGGTAAATCTGTGTCTCTTAAATAATATTTATATCTTTGAAATTTAAATACAAGTTGCTGTCAAAAGAAATGTATTCTCCTAATTATGCCCAGAGCAAATACCTAAGAGACCCAGTAGAATCGTAAAATACAAAAAACATAGGCATCTTTGCAGCATGGCCTCTTAAAAATGGCCTGTTTTGCAATCTAATAAGTTGTAAAACTTTATAATAGCAGATCCTCCTACCACACTCGTTGTTTAGTTTTTAAACTTCTGTTATTTTAAAATAAAATACATTTATTTCATACCTTTGTTATTTTGCTTTGGATTTCTGGAAGTACTTTCATTTATGCTTTTAGAGTCCCTAAAATAATCTTTTTATGTGAGTAAAAAACTGCTTTTTAAATTGTCACCTTATGTATCTTAGACTCTTTAGTATCATCTAAATTTAATGCATTTACTATTGAAAGGTGTTTCAATTTTGAGATGAAATTTAACTGACTTCTTAACTAAGATATTAGTAATATTTTAATACAGAAAATTTCTCTTCTGTATTATAATTAAGATGATAAGATGTTTTATTTTAAATTAGATATATTCCAAGGATCTGTATTTATTTCATAAATCTCCACATCTAGAAAACTGAGCGAGGACAGGAATAGCTGAGAATGAAAGTCAAAAAAATGGGAAGGAGATATTCTAATTTGCTTGTAATTATTTATAGTCAATCTAAAATATAGCCAGGAGCTATATATCATAGTCATTTGTAGACAATTAAGTTATTGCCTTGAAATTTAAATAATGTGACATTTGTAGATTTATTCATTCAGCAAGTTAATCAATGTTTAAATAATTTTTATATGCTAAAGCACATTGTATATGTCATTAGAGACATATGATAACTATTATAGTTGGAAATAAAAATAATATTTAGACCAGTAGGAAAGGAAAATTGAACTGATACAGGCTTGAGTGTCAAAGACAAAGAATATCATTAAAAACTCTCCTGAATGTTTTTGGAAAATTATACTGCTTAGAATCAGTAGGTCCATAAAGAAGTGAATAAGTTTGTTCTTCTGACCTCTAGAAGCTCACACTACAGTGGAAGAGATCAACTTTAAACAAATAGTTGTCACTCAGTGCAATGAATGCTATAGTAAGTTATATGGAAGCTCAAAAAAAGGGAAATATTAAAACTCCTAAACTAGTTGTGGGAAAAATAAAAACATGGGCTTTAGTTGTGTGTAAGGGAAGAAGGGCTATGCATCACAGACAGAGGAGCTGACAGGTACATAGGTACAATGTATTAAGTAAAACAGACCTCTGGGTTCTAGGGGGAGGAAGGTGAGAAGAGAGGGTTAGTGGATTTTAACTTTGTGTATATACCATCTAGTCAAGGCTATGGTTTTTCCTGTGGTCATGTATGGATGTGAGAGTTGGACTGTGAAGAAGGCTGAGCGCCGAAGAATTGATGCTTTTGAACCGTGGTGTTGGAGAAGACTCTTGAGAGTCCCTTGGACTGCAAGGAGATCCAACCAGTCCATTCTAAATGAGATCAGCCCTGGGATTTCTTTGGAAGGACTGATGCTAAAGCTGAAACTCCACTACTTTGGCCACCTCATGCGAAGAGTTGACTCTTTGGAAAAGACTCTGATGCTGGGAGGGATTGGGGGCAGGAGGAGAAGGGGACGACAGGATGAGATGGCTGGATGGCATCACTGACTCAATGGAAGTGAGTCTGAGTGAATTCCGGGAGTTGGTGATGGACAGGGAGGCCTGGCGTGCTGCGATTCATGGGGTCGCAAAGAGTCAGACACGATTGAGCGACTGAACTGAACTGAACTGATATACCTCTCTCTGGAGAAGGAAATGGCAACCCACTCCAGTATTCTTGCCTGTAGAATCCCATGGACAGAGGAGCCTGGCAGGTTACAGTCCATGGGGTCACAAGAGTCGGACGACTTAGTGACTAAACCACCACCACTACCACCATATACCTCTCTTGACTGTTGCTTCTCTTCCTCTTCTTCCCTTTCTCCTTCACCTCTCCTCTTCCTTCTTCACCTTCTTATTCCTCCTCCTCATGATCATATCATTGTCATCCAAGCAATGCCTCAAACTGCTTACACATCTCTTCAACACAGGTGTATCACACAGTGAGCCTAGAGTGTGGGAAATACACTGAGAATCATAAGATGTGAGACCAGAACTTCTGTGAGGCTGAATTGTGACTGTCTTTATTTTAAATATTAGTTGATCATTGAGGGGATCCTAGAAGCTCTGGTTTCTTGAGAGTCATTTTGTAGCAGAACTGCAGGATTTGTATCAGTCCTATACAATCTAATAAAAGTCATTAAATAAATTGGTGAACAAATTAATTCAATTTAGAGATTCCATGTTTCCTTAAAGTATTCCATTGAGGGAGTGGATGCTTGTCTTTAAGTAATACAGGTCCTGTAAATTTCTAAGATTTCTTGCAAATCTCCATTTTTATCCTAAAATGTAGATGTCATTTTTACATGCCACATTATGAATTGCTTTTTTAATTCGAAAAATACTGCATATCACTAGGTAAAAATGATGTTCAGGAATACCTTTATTCTAACTCATTGTCTACATATCGCTGAAGGGTGTTCACACCCTCAGATTACCACTGCTGTGAAGTTGGTGTAGTGAAAAGAGCATTAGTGTCACACAGTTCCTTTCTTTCTTTTTGAAAAGAAATTACAACCATTTTCAACAGTTCTTAGTGAATAGTAGAGAAGTCTCAATTATTTATGATTACTATTAAAACATCATTAAGAATTCTGGGTTAGTCCTATATAATAGAAAAATTTACACCAGCTACTATGAAGTTTATGAGACATTTAATATATTTTCCCTATTAGTGATTATAATTCATTATTCTGGTAAGTGACCATGAAGTTGTCTTCTCTTCTTCAGAAAAGTACTTAGAGCAACATCTCATGCATTTAAAAATTGGAAATCTAATTCTAGAAAACAAAATAGTTCTACTGATGATAATTTGACTTGAAAATCTGTATTGTGTTGTGGGATTGTTACAAATTGCTGCTGCTACTACTGCTAAGTCGCTTCAGTCGTGTCCAACTCTGTGCGACCCCACAGACGGCAACCCATCAGGCTCCCCTGTCCCTGGGTCCCTCCAGGCAAGAACACTGGAGTGGGTTGCCATTTCCTTCTCCAAAGCATGAACGTGAAAAGTGAAAGGGAAGTCGCTCAGTCGTGTCTGACTCTTCACAACCCCATGGACTGCAGCCTACCAGGCTCCTCTGTCCATGGGATTTTCTAGGCAAGAGTACTGGAGTGGGGTGCCATCACCTTCTCTGTGTTACACATTAATTGTGTATATTTTAAAGCTTTTTTATCATTTCCTTCCCAAATGTCTACATGAATCAGTAATTCAGAAATTTAGAAGTAGTAAAAAAAAAGAGCAGTAATCTGAGCATATCTTATAAAAAAGTTCTCATGAAAAAAAAAAGTCCTCATGACCTGACCTCCATGTGTCACAGTTCCCAGCAACTATTTACCATGCAACCTACAGTCCAGTCACGTTCTCTCAACTCTTGGCTGGGAGTATACTTCTCCACTCCTCTGTTTCCCCCTTGGCATGCCCTGCTACAGCAGTCAGGGTGCTGTCTTACCAGTGGTAATTGAAAATGGAGATGGTTAAGTTATGGGCAAAAATTTTAACATACTACAGGAAGCAATAATGCTAGGTTAAAATTATAGGTAAGAGCTATAATTAGGTATGAGAAATTGGTAATAGGAAGAAGGTGGTGTTTTTTAATTAGAATTTGACATGCAAGATGAGATCAATGACCTCTCTGGTTGGAGTCACAAATATAAGGAGGTGAGGAAACAATATATTTTTATCAGGAATAGCAAGTAGTTTGACTAAATTTACATAGAATATAAAAGTGGGAGATAAGTTTGGAAAAGAAGAGAGTCCAGATTCAAAAGTAAGTAGACTTTATTTTGGTAAAAATAAAACTGAAAGATGTATAACAAGTTAGAATTGTCATTATTATTATTCTCTAATAAGTAAGAATATTGATTGGGCTGAGGACAATAAGATACAGCCTTACACCTGTCAAAATGCAATTTATCAAAAAGATAAGTAATGGCTCTTGGCAAGGATGTGGAGAAAAGGAAATCCTTGTTGACTTTTGGTGAGAATATAAACTCATGCAGCCACTGTAGATAACAATATGCAGGTTTCTCGAAAAATTAAAAATAAAACCACCATATGATTCAGCAAATCCACTTCTGGGTATTTATCCAAAGAAAATGAAAACACGAATTCAGAAAGATACATGCACCCCATGTTCACTGCAGAATTATTTATGATAGCCAAGACATGGCAGCAGCACAAGTGTTCATCAGTAAATGAATGGATGAAAAATATGTGGTATATATGTGAATGGAATATTATTTGACCATAAAAGGAATGAAGTATTACCGTTTGTTACAGTGTGGGTGGACCTAGAGTGTATTAAGTGAAATAAGTCTGCAAAGACAAACGCCATATGATTTCACTTGTATGTAGAACCTAAAAAGCAAAACAAGCAAACATAAAACAGAAACAAACTCATAGATACAGAAAACAGGCTAGCATTTCAAAGAGGGGAGGGGTGGTTGTGGGAAATGGTTGAAATAAGTCCAGTTATAAAATAAGTCATGGGGATATAATGTACAGCATAAGGAGCAGTCAATAATATTGTAATAACTTTGGAGACACGGTAATCAGATTTGTTTATGGTGATTATTTCATAATGTGTAAAAATATTAGGTCACTGTATTGTACACCTAAAACTAACATAGTATTGTAAGTCAGTTATACTTCAATTTAAAAAGAGAATTGTATTTGAGATATTACAATAAAATAATGACACCAGTATTATGGAAAATCACTTCTTTGAAAGGAATGTCATCCTCTACATGAAGGGAAACAAGATTATTTCCATATTGTTGCTGTTACCCAAAATATTTTTAATGCTTTTGGAATTGCATTCAGAACCTATTTGATATTCTTTTAAGTGTTGTTTTGAGTGGTTAATAATATTTTTATTTCATCATAGATGCACATGTTTGGACTAGCTAATTCACTTTTGAATTATTTTTTATGCAAATTCAAACGTGTTTTATTTTCATGCTGTAAATCTTATTTCCTGGAGCTACACAAAAATTTTCGCTAATCCTAGTTAACTTTTTAAAATAAATATTTACTTGCACATGTTCATTTTATATACCTGCTTGTATTAATATTTTATTCTCATAATCTGGAAAAAGATTGAATAAATTTTTAGTAATGAAATAATCAGGGTTGAAACTAATACTGATATTTTGTGTTAGTATGTACATATATATATATATATATACACATACAGTCATAAGGTTATTTTCAAACTCAAAGGGTGAAAAAATATGGAAAAGCAAAATGTCAATATTTCTTTGTAATTTCAAGTCTATTCCTAATCATTCCAAGAGAAATTTTGTTCATGGAAATAACACTTTGATTACCTTTTAAATTTTAACTGGAAGTTTTTTAAACATACACAGTGATTAAAGAGAATATGTGGACATGGTTTTCTTTTTAAGGAAAAAGAACGATTGAAGCAAGAAAAACGTGATGAGAAAAGATTAAATAAAGAACGTAAACTAGAGCAACGAAGATTAGAATTAGAAATGGCAAAGGAACTAAAGAAGCCTAATGAAGACATGTGCTTAGCAGACCAAAAGGTAATGTATCATGTAAACCATTACATTAATATATTTGAATTTTTCTGTGTTCTCATCTGATTCCTTTGTCAGAGCTGCCATTATGAAAGCATTGTATTTTTAGCTGCTGCTGCTGCTAAGTTGCTTCAGTCATGTCCGACTCTGTGCGACCCCATAGATGGCAGCCCACCAGGCTCCCCCCTTCCTGGGATTCTCCAGGCAAGAACACAGGAGTGGGTTGCCATTTCCTTCTCCAGTGCCTGAAAGTGAAAAGTGAAAGGGAAGTCGCTCAGTCGTGTCTGACTCTTAGCGACCCCATGGACTACAGCCTACCAGGCTCCTCTGCCCATGGGATTTTCCAGACAAGAGTACTGGAGTGGGGTGCTAGAGCAGTGAATTTCCAAGTCTAGGTCATCTGTCTCTCCTGGATGGCTACAAGTAAACCTCTCTAGAGCTCTGTGCTGATAATGGCAGTTCTTAATATATAAATGGAGCACCACGAACCTTTTTAATATAAGTAATATACTGCAGAAATCTATAAAAATGAATTATAGAAATAGGATTTCTGTGTTTCATTTGGTCTTTTTGAGGCATTTAAGAACAGAAAGATCTAACTCCTCCCTCAGGCTTCCATAGATATTTAAATAAATTAGGATTTGCAATAAAACCTCTTTCAGTGCTTTAGTGGTGGTAGCTAACTGTTGAGTGTGTTTAGTTCGTGCCAGGCACAGTGCTAAGTGCTTGAAATGAATTTTCTCATTTGGTCCTCCCCGCAATCCTGTGGAACTGATATTTTTGCCCATTTACAGATGCGAAAACTTAAAACACAGACAGGTTAAGGAACTTGCCTGAGATTATGCAACTTACAAGTAGCAACTTGGATTCAGGCTTCATTTTGTTAAACTCCAGAGCCCATACTCTTTATGATCCTGAAAGCCAAGAAGTGTGTCCTGTCAGAGTACCTCAGGTGTATTTTCTCTTCCATCATGCTTCACAGATTTGTAATATTGCTAAAATACATAAAAGTAGCAACTTGGAAAGAGCAGAAGCATAGTAACAGCTGGTATGATTTCACATACTAATGAGTAGAAGTCAATTATGTTTGGCTATAGTTAAGATACTATTCCTGGAAAATTGTGTCAGCGCATATCATGTCTATAATAGTGTCTCAATGATACAATAGTTATACTTGGTCAGTAGCATCTATATTTACTCATATGCCATATAACATACAGATAATGATTATCTCTATTTTTGCAAGCTCTTTTATAAAGTGCTTAAAGCAAACTTCTAGTGTTGCTGTTTGTAGCCAGCCAGGTTCCTCTGTCCATGGTATTTCCTAGGCAAGAATACTAGAAAAGGTTACCATTTCCTTCTGCAAAGGATCTTTCTGACCCAGGTATCAAACCCATGTTTTCTGCATTGGCAGGCAGATTATTTACTGCTGAGGCAACAGGGAAGCCCAAACTTCTAGTAGTCAAGTGGAAAATTAAATTTATTAATATTCTATTTACTTACCTAGCATCAGATCAGATCAGATCAGTCGCTCAGTCGTGTCTGACTCTTTGCGACCCCATGAATCGCAGCATGCCAGGCCTCCCTGTCCATCACCAACTCCCGGAGTTCACTCAGACTCACGTCCATCGAGTCAGTGATGCCATCCAGCCATCTCATCCTCTGTCGTCCCCTTCTCCTCTTGCCCCCAATCCCTCCCAGCATCAGAGTCTTTTCCAATGAGTCAACTCTTCGCATGAGGTGGCCAAAGTACTGCAGTTTCAGCTTTAGCATCAGTCCTTCCAAAGAAATCCCAGGGCTGATCTCCTTCAGAATGGACTGGTTGGATCTCCTTGCAGTCCAAGGGACTCTCAAGAGTCTTCTCCAACACCACAGTTCAAAAGCATCAATTCTTTGGCGCTCAGCCTTCTTCACAGTCCAACTCTCACATCCATACATGACCATGGGAAAAACCATAGCCTTGACTAGACAGACCTTTGTTGGCAAAGTAATGTCTCTGCTTTTGAATATGCTATCTAGGTTGGTCATAACTTTCCTTCCAAGGAGTAAGCGTCTTAATTTCATGGCTGCAGTCACCATCTGTAGTGATTTTGGAGCCCAGAAATGCTTTTAAATAAAGATGAAAGTATGCACATGTTGGTAAATCGCTTCAGACTCTTTGCAACCCTAGAAACTATAGCCCGCCAGGCTCCTCTGTCCATGGGATTCTCCAGGCAAGAATACTGGAGTGGGTTGCCATGCCCTTCTTAAGGGGATCTTCCTGACCCAGGAATTGAATCTGGGTCTCCTGCATTGCAGGCAGATTCTTTACAGTCTGAGTCACCAGGGAAGCCTGTATATAACCTAGTTTTAGTCAACTGGATGTTTAAAATTTCCTAAGCACAGAATAGGTATAGTGGTTAGTTAACATGTTTTAATAAGCTCATACTAAGCAATTTTCTTGAATCCTAATAAACTATTTTCTTGCTAATCCTTAATGATCTTTTTAAATCCTAAATTATGGTAAATAAACTTTTATTTTCATTTAAGTCCATATGCACGCATATAAAATATTTGTAAGTCCATTTTAAGACTTAGGCTTCCCTGATAGCTCAGTTGGTAAAGAATCCGCCTGCAATGCAGGACACCCAGTTTGATTCCTGGGTCGGGAAAATCCACTGGAGAAAGGATAGGCTACCCATTCCAGTATTCTTGAGCTTGTGGCTCAGCTGGTAAAGAATCCGCCTGCATTGTGGGAGACGTGGGTTCGATCCCTGGGTTGTGAAGATCCCCTGGAGGAGGGAAAGGCTACCCACTCCAGTATCCTGGCCTGGAGAATTCGATGGACTGTATAGTCCATGGGGTCTCAAAGAGTCGGACATGACTGAGTGACTTGCACTTTAAGACTTACTTTGGTTGGTTTTGCTTTATAAATTTTTAGAATCATGTGAAACTATGTATGTCTGATATGATTCAGGAAAAAAGAAGACAGAATTAAATGGTTTTCACATGTAACAAAAGATTTGTATTATGTCAGCAGTTATCCATAGTTTGTGTTTCTACACACTATTAGTGGAAGAAGTCTTTAGTTCGTTATTACACCAAGTGCAGAGTAGAGGACACATTTTTGTGTTCAAGGTCCAATTCAGATAAATAGAAATGTTTATAAGCCACATTTTTCCCAATCATAACTGAAAGTATATTTATTGAATCATATTCATGGATGAAAATGTTTTTAGATTACTTATTTATTTAATTTTTAAAATGTCCATGAAAGCTGAAAATATAATTTAGTCATTAAAATGTTAATATGTGAGCATATTTGAGAAATAGCAGAAGAAACAGCTCTCTCATTTTGATAGTGAATCAGTGTTTCACTATATACAGGAAACCTCAAGACTGACAGTTGCACTCTAACTGGCTTCTTGACAGGGTCGTAGGTTCTTGTCATGTGGACCTAGTAATTTATCTACATTCTTTAGCCAAAGATGGTATCTCTCTCTCCAAGCATACAAGCCACAGATCCGTACACGGTTAGTTTCTGAGCTCCCCAAAAGTGTGAATTATAAATCAGTCTACATCATTAGAAGAAAGTGTTGCGTGTGCCCTACTAAGTTGTTCCATGGTAAAGTAATCATGAGATACTTATTTCTTACGTTATTTAATTTTTCCTCCAGTTATGTAACCTGTGTTTTGTCAATATGTAAGTTAAAATTAGTGTTCTCTGTTGATTTCAACCAAAATTTATTAATGGTTACTTGTGTTCACGATTTTATGATTACATAAAGAATCTACCTGCAGTGCAGGAGACCTGGATTCAGTCCCTGAGTTGGGAAGATCCCCTGGAGAAGGGAAAAGCTACCCACTCCAGCATTCTGACCTGGAGAATTCCGTGAACTGTATAGTCCACGATGTCGCAAAGAGCTGGACACGACTAAGTGACTTTTGCTTTCACCAGGGAGTTATAGAAATGCCCTCATGGAATTTACAATCTAGAGGGAAAAACCACTGGTATAAGGCAAGATAAAAATAACAACTTACCTTACTTCAGAAGGTATAAAATCATGGCTTTTAAAATTATTTTTTCTTTCTTTTCTTTTATTTTCAGCCTTTGCCAGAGTTGCCTCGTATTCCAGGACTTGTTCTCTCTGGAAGTACATTTTCAGACTGTCTCATGGTGGTGCAGTTCTTACGAAACTTTGGTAAAGTTTTGGGCTTTGATGTGAATATTGATGTTCCAAACCTGAGTGTTCTTCAAGAGGGATTGCTAAATATAGGGGACAGCATGGGTGAAGTACAAGACTTGCTTGTGAGGCTCCTCTCAGCTGCTGTATGTGATCCAGGTCTAATTACAGGATACAAGGTAAAAAAAAACAAAATACGTCTTTTTAATTTGTACTATCAGTGCATTAATAGCTGGCTTTAGCATGTTAGCAGAAGATTGTATAGACTTACTCAATTTTTTCTACATAGCTTCTCATGAAGTTAAAGGTAGATTTGCTTCAGTTACAGTTGGTACAAACTTAGAAAAACCTGGTTCATAAAGCCTAAGGAATGTAAATCATTCTCAAATTACTTTTATTTTCCTTTAGCTTTTGGCAAAAGCCAAACTTACTTAAGAAATTCCCAAGTAATATTTAGCAAAACAGAAAATTCAAAATTTGTAAAGAAGTTAGAACTTACATGTGTCCTCTGAAAGTATACTGTGTTCTCTTTGAAATTGTGAATAACTGAGGCTAATCAAGACCCCTGTAGAACAGCATGTTAAGACTCTATATTGCTATGTGGATACTCAATAAGTTCAAATTTATCTTAATTCCAATTAAGATACACATTTCAGTCAGTTTTACTCTAGATAATATTGTAGAGAGAGAAGTTTCCAGATATACCTGTTACTTTTTCCTCCATCTCCCTATTCATTCAGCATACCAGGCAATAAAATCCATGACACTGTAGAACCAGAAAACACAATAATAATAGTACTTTTCAACCCCTCCCCCACCACTACTGATGGATATAGCCTGTAAAACCTTCAGATAGTTTCTGTGGTCAAAGAAGGTATGAATTTTTAACCACAAATTTACATACTCTTCTCCACACCTAACTTTTAGCCAAGTTTGAAGAAGGAATGGAAAAATTACAAGTACTTGAAAGCTTGTCCGATCATCTGTTGACTGTTTTTATCTCCATTTCATCATAAATGTGAATAAAGCCCTTGTCAGTAATATCTAAATCATATAATACCAATATTTAAAAGTCTTACTGTTTATATTTTATGAGTCAGTATCAGTCCTTATACTGATAAAAATGCCAAACTTTTGTAGGCCAAAACAGCTCTTGGAGAACATTTGCTGAATGTTGGTGTGAATCGAGACAATGTTTCCGAGATTTTGCAGATTTTTATGGAAGCACACTGTGGACAGACTGAACTTACTGAAAGCCTGAAGACTAAAGCTTTTCAGGCTCACACTCCAGCACAGAAAGCCTCAGTTCTGGCTTTCCTGATCAATGAACTGGCATGCAGCAAGAGTGTGGTGAGGTAAGCACATGTCTGGACTTTTCTGGTGATTATTTTCTGTTTTAAATTTGTCTAGTCACAAAGTAATACAAATTGCTTATAGAAAATTTGAAAGTAACAGATTACGACAAAGAAAAAAATTAAAATTACACTAATCTCACCATTCAGAGATGACAAATGGTATTTTAATGTATTTCTTTTCAGGCTGTTAAAAAGAAATTTTGAATCATACTGTGTATAGTCCTTGTAACACTTCTTGTTTATTTGGTAATTTTGTTATTTATTTGTATACTGAAATGTGAACAGTTTTTTGTTGCTATGACTCTAGAATCCAGTACTGTTGTAAGAACTCAGAATTTTTCTTTTATCTTTGGTAGCAGATGAGTACCTCATTTTTTGCTAGAAGCCATTTGTAGAATTATCCATCTACTTTTTATCATGTGCTGACACAATCTTAATATTATTTATTTATTGCATGTTAGTTTGCACTTTTTTAAAAAGTACTTAATCTCATTTAAGAGTCAAAGTAAGTTCTCCACTATAATGTTTGAAGATTTGGTGAACAAATTCCTCATTCATCTTGTTCTTGCTATTCATTATGTTACAGATTTTAATTATGTAACTTTTATTCCTTTACGTTTCTAGGGAAAGAATCAATCCAAATATTTCAGAGCCATGTGTTTCTACCATTGCTGGACGTTTTAAGTTTTCTGTACATCTCTTAGCTATGTATTAGTATAATTTTTCATTTGTTTTTGCTATTCATTGGCAATCATCATTTGTACTTAGCAAAAATCTGCATCATTTTATTTACCAAATTAATGTATTGCATTATGTATTAATTTATGTCTTCTAATAAACTTTTGCATTGGCAGTGAAATCGACAAGAACATTGATTATATGTCAAACTTAAGGAGAGATAAATGGGTGGTAGAAGGTAAACTCCGCAAGTAAGTCCTATTTTATTAAAACTAATATACTGTTTTCCTTCTTCACAAATTTCTGAATAAAGCATACTAAGTGAAAATATGGAATTTAAACTTTATCTTGTCTAAAAATTAGAAAAGGCAAAGTTTAATTAAGCTGAGATATAAAATTAATAAAACTCAGAGGCAGAGTTTTCAGTGGACAAAAGCTATATTGAGATTCATTGAACTCACATGCTTCAAAGTTAAAAGAAAGTCAATTTATCTTTCTTTCAAAGAAGTCAAGCGATCATATATTCAAAGATTGTTGTTTCTATCAGGTTACTTTTGTCATAAATAGAATCTGTTTGGATTCTACCATATTTTTCCTTAATTGCTTTCTAATTACAGTTTGCTTTTACAGAGAGTCTAACATATCCAAATATATTCAGCATTAAAACTCAATTAGCTTCCTGCTAGGAAATATAATGCTGAAATTATTCAACTTCCATGTTAAGAGGATAGTTTCTTTGCAGTGACTTGAATTGAAATTTACTCAGTCAGATAGGATCAAGAACTATCACTTGGCTGTTCCTGAGTTAATCTCAGTTTTCTGTGTTTTTAAAAAAATGTATTCTAATTCCAAAGAGATAGACAGTATAATTCTTAAAAGTTAACATATTTTATAATTTCTGTGAACATATTTCTTCTAATTTTTATTGTCATTGATATATTGGTTACTTTGAGAGAAATAACCACATGCTTAAAATTCATAGTATGATATTTAAAAAGTACAGAGGGAAGCCTTTTCTTCTGTATCATTTTTTTTTTCCTATTTAAAGGCTCAGAATCATTCACGCTAAGAAAACAGGCAAAAGAGACACTTCAGGTGGCATTGATCTTGGAGAAGAACAGCATCCACTGGGTACACCCACTCCAGGACGCAAAAGGAGAAGGAAGGGCGGAGACAGTGACTATGATGATGATGATGACGATGATAGTGATGACCAAGCTGATGAAGATGATGAAGATGAAGAAGATAAAGAAGACAAAAAAGGAAAGAAGACTGAGATCTGTGAAGATGAGGTAATAAAATTTAGACTTGACTAATACTGTATGAAATATTGAAAATAATACAGAATTTGAAGTCAAATGGATTTGGATTTGAATTCCATTGTGACACTCAACACAGTTTATTCATCTGAAAATTAAATATAATATTCACTTCAAGGTTTTTTGTGATGCTTAGGTAAATATTGAATAGAACCTCTGCGCATAGAAGGTACTTATGTTGAACAAAAAAGTTAAATTTTTCTGTTTGTATAATAACTTGAGAGTTCACCAAAGAACTATTCATATTCTTAATTTTAGGTATTTTGTAAATTCTATTAATGTGATATCTTATGTTTATTTTGTACAGTACTTAATGCCTTCACAGTGTTGTCAGGTATAGTGAAACTGATACATTTCTCAGATCCTAGTTTATTGAGTACATGGCTCTAGGCACTTTTTTTAACTTTTACTTTTATTGCAATACAGTTGATTTACAATGTTGTGTTAGTTTCAGGTGTATAGCAAAATGAATCAGTTATACATATACATATATTCACACATCTTTAAGATTCTTTTTCTATATAGGCCATTATAGAGTATTGAGTAGAGTTCCCTATGCTATTCAGCGGGTTCTTATTAGTCATCTGTTTACACATTGTAGTGTGTATATGTCAATCCCAGTCTCCCACTTTATCTCTCCTTCTTCCCTTATCCCCTAGTAACCATACATTTGTTTTCTGCATCAACTCTACTTATTTTTCTTTTTTAAGATTGTTTTCTCCGTGTAGACCATAATCAAAGATGAACAAAGCACTGAAACTCTCCTTTCAATTTAGTTTCAGAGAAAGACTTAGAATAAGAAAAAATAATGTGTTAAATGTTAACTGCTTTGCTAGCAGTATTTACAATGTATTAGGCGGGAGAAGGTGACGGCACCCCACTCCAGTACTCTTGCCTGGAAAATCCCATGGATAGAGGAGCCTGGTGGGCTGCAGTCCATGGGGTCATGAGGAGTCGGACATGACTGAGCGACTTCACTTTCCCTTTTCACTTTACTGCATTGGAGAAGGAAATAGCAATCCACTCCAGTATTCTTGCCTGGAGAATCCCAGGGATGGGGGAGCCTGGTGGGCTGCCGTCTATGGGGCTGCACAGAGTCGGACACGACTGAAGTGACTTAGCAGCAGCAGCAGGCGGGTACAAAAGAAGGACATTGAATCTTTCTGAGGAATAAATGATCACAAAGGCTTTCTGAACTCATTAGCTGAGGCTACAAGCTGGGCTGAATGTTAACCTATAGAGAATCCAGGAATCCATGGAAAAATCTTCCAAGCAGAGAGAATAGCATGAGTAAGGACTCAGAAGCCTTGAAACCATGATGTGCTTTACAGGCCCTATAAGTGCTTCAGTAATACTAGATAGCCTCATGTACAACAACTGTGAACTAGGATTTTATAGTTTTATGGTGATAGGAAGCCATTGAAGGGTTATAAGTGATGGAAGGACCTGGTCAGACTCGATTTTTCAGTGGCTCGCTATGTCAACTCTGTGGAAAATAGATTTGGCTAGCACAAGATCAGAAGTGGGAAGATGAGTCAGGAGAGACTGCTCTGGTTTAGGTGAATTGTGATAGGTCTGAAAATAGACCAATGGAAGGAAAAGACTCAATAAATACTGAGGAAAAATGAATAGTCTTTGAAAATGGATTGTGTAGGTTGATGGAGGGAGAGATAGGATTGATTCCAGTTTTCTGGTAAGGGACTACCTGCTTTTGTTGCCACTACCCGATCTAAAGAATTCAGGAGGGACATCATCCCTGGTGGCATGATGGGTGAGAATCCACGTGCAAATGCGGAGACCTGTGTTCCATCACTGGTCCAGGAAGATTCCACATGTTGCAGAGCCACTAAGCCCACGTGCCACAACTACTGAGCCCACGTGCTGCAATTACTGAAGCCCATGTGCCTAGATCTTGTGCTGTGCAACAAGAGAGACCACTACAATGAGAAGCCTGTGCACCGCAATGAAAAGTAACCCCTGCTCCCTGCAACTAGAGGAAGCCCACACAAAGCAATGAAGACCCAGTGCAGCCAAAAATAAATAAATAAATAAAGCTTTAAGAAAAACAAAACAAAAGATTGCATTGCCATTAAAAAAAAGAAGAATCGAGAAGCAGCAGAGTAAAATAGATGACAGCCGAGTAGGGGAATATAGAACAAATACCTGAAGTTAGGAAATGATACTAGGTTTTATTTTGAACATGTTGAATTTGAGGTGTCTGAGCAGTTTAGCAGTCAGTTGGATTTAAAAACCCAAAGCCTGGAGAAGAGTTCGGTCTTGAAAATGTAGAGATCTGGAGGTTATTAGTACATAGACAATAGTTTAAATAATGAGTTGGCTTAGTTTGCACAGGAGAATTGGTTTATTAGTGAGAGTAGTAAACTGAGATTGGAACCTCAGGGAATGTCAGTGTTTAAGAAGAGCCTTCAGGACTTCTTGCTGAAGAATGAACAAAGGTAGAAAATTTCTGTAGTGGGTCAGGGATTGCCAAGACCAAGACCGCCTCCAAAGCCAGTGACTCACTAGGATGACTCACAGAACTCAGCTTCTGGTCATGCTATGGCTACAAGTTATTGCAGCAAAAGGAAAAACAAAGCAAAACCATTAAAGAGAAATGGCATATGGGTCAATATCCAGGGGAAATGAGTCCCAGCTTTCAGGAGTCTTTTCCCAGTAGAGTCACAAAGGATGGGCTTAATTCTCCTAGCAGTGTGCTGTGACATTTAAATTGTGCCGCAGCTGAAATGTTGTGTTCTAAGAAAGTTCAATAGAGACTGTGCCCAAAGTTTTATACAGGGATGACCACATAGGTACCCTCTGCATAGAAGGTGCCAAAACTCCAGCCTCCCCCCACTCCAAAAAAGAGTAGGTGTTTGGTATAAACCACATTGTTAGCGCAGTTTAGGTCCAGCAAGCTATTCTTGTCACTCTGGGTTGGGGAACCCTCCAAAATTCAGATTCCCAGATGCTAGCCAAGGGTCAGCTTTGTAAGCCAACCTTTCAAAAACCTACAATGTTAACTCTTTCCCACCCATGTAATAATAATAAGAATCAAGAAAATTAAACATTTTTAAAAAGAGGGAGTTATAAACAGTGTTAATGGAGGGCTTCCCTGATGGCTCAGTGGTAAAGAATCTGTGTGCCAATGCCGGAGACACGGGTTCAATCCCTGATCTGGGAAGATTCCACATGCTGCAGGGCAACTAAGCCTGTGCAACACAACTACTGTGCCTGTGCTCCAGAGCCCGCGAGCCACAACTCCTGAGCCCGTATGCTCTTGAGCTCATGCTCTGCAACAAGGGAAGCCACTGCAATGAGAAGTCCGCACCCTACAACTAGACAGTAAGCCCCGCTCCTCACAACTATAGAAGAGCCCACGCAGCAGCAAAGACCCAGGACAGCCAAAAATAAATAAATAAATCCAATTATTTACAAAAAAATGTTAAAGGAGCAGGAGTGTAATGTGAGGAGGACTGAATGTGTTTGTTGTATTCGCCATCACAGAGGTGTTTGGTAACCAATGCCAGCACCATTTCTTTAGAGAGGTGAGAGCCAAAGCAAGGCTAGAATTGTTTGAAAACAATGAAAAGTGAGAAGGTGAAGATGATTGTCTCAAGCATTATACCTCAAAAGAAAGGGTAGTTCCTAGAGGAGGACAAAGACCAGGGATTTTTCAGATGCAGAAGATTTGAGACTATTTTTGGTTGACGGGAGAGTCAGTAAAATGAGAGATAAGTGTGGAAGATTAAAGAGATAAAAGAGAATAATTAATAGTATAAGGTCCCTAGAGATATTGGAGAGATTCAGTTAAGGTAAAGATATGGGCGGTGGAGGGGGGGCTAGCTTTGAAGAGTAGGCTAAAGGGAAGAAGGCAAGGTAATGGAGGAGTGTTTTAAGGAAAGCGACCATAAGCCACGGAAATGGACTTGTATAAAAAGGAGATAAAGGTTGATGTTTACCTTTTACAAGAAAAGAATGCTAGAAATATTGATAGGGTTGAAGAAATGGCATTCAAAAAACAATATACAGCCAGCCATTCTGCCTTCAATGCCAGGATTATTTAGTGAAGGAAGTCTAGGAAAAACGTTTCCTTTCTTGTATCAACTCCATATTTCTGGAGAAATAAAGCTTAGAAGGATGGATTATTGATATATTATGTGAAAATAATATCTGAACAAGACCAATGATGTTACTAAATCAAATTTTTACTTAATCTGGATAACAGTATAATTTATAAAATCATATGCTGTACAATTCTTTTAAGTAAAAAATAGCATAAATGCAAAATGTTTTCATAAATTACATATTTTAAACCAGAATGATTTGCTAGAGTGAGCCTTACTTATTTTAAGAGTAGCAGGCTGAAAAGGAGACTACTGTGAGATTCCTTACAGGAATTACTTCATAATGTTGTACTTCTGAAATCACTTGATCAAATAACTCTCATGCTGTGACAAAAGGGTATATAATTTGGGTTTCAGAACTGTAATTACCCAAAGATACTATTTATAACCAGTCTGCTTCCTTTGGCAAGTGGAGCTGTTTAGCAGAAATTAAACTTTTTTGATCAATATTAACCACCTTTTAAAAAAACAGAATTAGCATACCTTTTCAGCACTTAATATTATAATTTTTTTTAAGTATTAGCTCTCATAAATGTGACAACTTTGTGTTCGGGTATCAGTGTATTCTAGTGGATAGTCACCCATTAAACTAGAATTTATTTACAGAAATTGTTTTTCGCTTGGCATTTTTCACATGGAGAATTAACAAACTCTAAATTGTTTTCTTTAAGGGAAATAAAAGAACTATTAAAAATCAGTATTAATGATTTAAAAATCATTATTCACATTTTAAGACTGGATGTGTCATTTTAAAGTAGTATTTTATTTTTATGAACTTTGAATTATAGAGTTAATTAGATTGATCAAAATCCTGGCAAATGTGTATCTTGTCATTAATGTGAGAAAACAGTTTAAAAGTGTTTTAAAGTAAGGAATATTTTAGGATCTAAGAGACCAAAGAAACATTTCTTTTACATGATTTGAGAGTTTTTCTTTATAATAAAGAATTTGTAGCCACTTACCAATTTCCTAATAAAACTAAAGGTTAACTTTTTAAAGAACCTTATTGATTGATTTTCCTCCAAAAATAGGTTTGGCTTCTTGATTAAGTATAGGTGGTGTCAGTTGTTATACCACATAAAGGACTAATTGCAGGAACCTTTCCAGTGAGACCCATGCCATTCCTTTCAATTAGAACCGGCGTCTGGTATCTAATGCCTGATGATCTGAGGTGGAGCTGATTTAATAATAATAGAAATAAAGTATCCAATAAATGTAATAAGCTTGAATCATCCCCAAATCATCCCCCCTCCAAGTCTGTGGAAAATTGTCTTCCACGTAGCCGGTCCCTGGTGCCAAAAAGGTTGGGGACCACTGAATTAGAAGATACTGCTCTTTAAGTCACAGCTCTTTGTCTTAAGGGTGATTCCCTCCTTTTTCACTCTTTATTCCTTCAACATATCAACTCTCCCTAATCCTTAGGTTTGCGTTGAGATCTTTGTGAACTTTAACCTCACAAGGTGGTGTGTAGGAGGTTATGTGGACAATTAAACTTTGACATATAGGGACATATAACAGCCTTCTCTTTTGATTGGGGAAGCATGGCAGACATAGATTCTGTATTCTTAATTTTGTTGTTATTGCCTTTCTCTCTGGCTTTTCAGATTCTTCATATCTCTAAAAAGTATGAGGACTATTAACCAAAACTCCTTTAAATAAAACTTTAGTAGATATTTTACTTCTTTTTTTGGTAGGAAAAGTCTTAGAAATGGTAGTTAGTTGATCTAATACATAGTTACTTTGACATCTTATTTCAAATATTTGTTGATTGAATTGTTTTCTATATAAGCAAATTGTCAAACGTTTATCCTGCTGGTCAAAAGATCACTACATAGTCATAGAGCTATTGAGTATCTATTTAATTAAAGAGTCAAGATTTAAGGATCATTAGGCCTATTCTCTTATAAATAGAAATGATGTTATTATTACCATAAATAATATGCTTAAATGCCTCTGGAAATCGGGTCTCATAAATTTGGGTAAAGCATAGATAGCTAATGGTAAAACTATTGAAGTTTTCCTTTCCCTTCCTTTTATTGGGGAAATAACTATACTGGTTTAGAAATATCTGTTTGTGACAATGATTGGTGGCATTATGACTTTTAAAAAAGCCTTATTAAAAGTAAACACCAAAAACAAGTGCTTATATTTTTTAAACCTGAGATGTACCTGCAGTTTCTCATTAAAGTACATCTTTCAGAAAGAAAGAAAATAACCTTATTTATATGTTATGTACCAGAAAATTTGCTAGTTGCTTTCAGATCTGTTCTTTGTTGCTGTTGTTTAGTCGCTAAGTCATGTCCAGCTCTTTCATGACCCCTTGGGCTGTAACCTGCCAGGCTCCTCTGTCTGTGAGATTTTTTCCTGGCAAGAATACTGGAGTGAGTTGCCAGTTTCCTTCTCCAGGTGATCTTCCCAACCCAGGGATCAAACCTGCGTCTCCTGCTTGGCAGGCAGATTCTTTACCACTGAGCCACCTGGGAAGCCCCAGAACTGTTCTTAGTCCTCACAAAAGTCCCATGTTACAGATAATGTCATCACCAATTTACAGATTAGGAAAAAGTTTTGGGAGAGTTAAATGATTTGCCTATATATGTAGCCCACGCTGCAGCTGAGGTCCAATGAAGTACATAAGGACTTCCTGGTGGCTCAGACGATAAAGTGTCTACCTACAATGCAGGAGACCCAGGTTCAGTCCCTGGGTCGGGAAGATCTCCTGGAGACGGAAATGGCAACCCACTCCAGTAGTCTTGCCTGGAAAATCCCATGGACAGAGGAGCCTGGTAGGCTATAGTCCGTGGGGTTGCAAAGAGTTGGACACGACTGAGCGACTTCACTTTCACTTGAAGTATATATACCTTATATTAATTCATGCTTTCCCTCTAAAACATATACTTTGGGTGTTGCTCTCCCATATTCATTTTTTAGAATGAAAAATTTTATATAATTGCAAAATTTCTACTTATGAAATTAGTACCATTTATAGAAGAGATTATTCTTCTAAAAGTTCAATGTGTTCAGAGTACAACTTACTCTTTTTTGCTGTAAAATGACTCTTTCAGTTAATAGTACCAGTATTTTTGCAGTTTCCCAGATTTAAAACCTTAATATCATAGTTTACTCCTTCCTTCATCTCCTTCACCCCTTTCTGCCTCACAGGCATGAGTTGCCAGAATTTAATAGTTCTAACTATATAATATCTCTTACATCCATTTCCTTTTCTCCTTTTCTATTCCTTTTATCCTAGTAAGACCCACATCCTCTTTTCCTCTTGAATCACTGAAACTATCTACTAACTAGAAATTTGCTAGTTGTAGTCCTTTCCCTGATCCAGGCCATCTTACAACTATTACCATACTAATCTTTGTAAAGCATAGTTCTGATATGTAGTCTCCCTCAAAGGATCATATTATTGTCCATTGCCAAGCGTTTACAGCTCTAGACAGTGTAGCCCCAAAGTCATCTTTGCCTCATCTTCCTCCTTATCTCTTCATGTCAAACTCTCCATGTCCTCTTTTCTCTGATGAATCAGTGCCTAACAAAGCTAAAACACAACTTCTTCCATATAGCCTTCCTCGGTATAGGTTCCCATTAGAAGTAATCTCACCCTTCCCTGAGCTCCATGACTCTTAATCTCTACCTCTCTTGAGGTTCATAGAGCTTTCTGCTGTTTGGCAGTTTTTATTTATTAGCGTAATGTTTTATGTGTCTCCCTACCAGGTTAATGCTTTATCTAGAGCAAGAACTGAGTCTGTCCTTGTACTTTGCATATAGGAGGCTTTCACTAAATATTTGCTGATTGACTAAATAAATCTTAAAAATGTAAATGATACTGTATTTTGTTATGTATAGGATGAAGGTGACCAAGCAGCAAGTGTGGAAGAGCTAGAAAAACAGATTGAAAAACTGAGTAAAGTAAGCATTTTTCAGATTTTTTTTTTTTTTTTGGCAGCACTTCAAAAATCCACCTTGTATGGAATTAGTTTTTCTGGCTGCTAAATAAAAACAAGCTTTTTGTAACTAATTAAACTGAGATTTAGAAACATTCTTACAGTTATACCTTAAAAAATTAACGCCAAGGTTAAAAACCTGTCTTTTAAGGCATGGTACTAAACTTAACCAGGGCCTATATTCTTCAGCTCTTCTTTTAAATACAAAATACCAACAATTACATGGTTTTATATCT
The DNA here is from genome assembly GCF_029378745.1 of Bos indicus. Classification (NCBI taxonomy): domain Eukaryota; kingdom Metazoa; phylum Chordata; class Mammalia; order Artiodactyla; family Bovidae; genus Bos; species Bos indicus. The sequence goes on from NC_091761.1 coordinate 36,983,521, forward strand.
TGGAATTAATTACTTCTAAAATTCAGTCGAACTTTATAGTAATAGTTTCTGCATCTTATGGTTTTATTTTATATTAGTATGTTTGTAGATTTTATTTGCATTAGATTTATACACTATACATATTTATGAATTTCTCATTAAAAATTGAATTTCAGTAGCATCAGTAAAGTTTTAGATGAACTTTCTGTTAAAAAAAATGAGGTTTTAAAAATATTATGAGACTGATATTATGATATACCTGTATATTATATCCATGGGGATATATATTACAAATTTATCACCAAATTTAGTCATATGTTACCTAGGTTTATAGCATGAATATAAAAATAGGCAAATACAGGTCTGGTCAATTATGTATATGAATATTATTTGTTATATATTGTAATAAGTAGAAATAAGCCAAAGTTCAGTGAAATACTTGATCACATTGCATTGTTCACTATCAAGTGTAAGACATGCTTTACTGGATGACACTTGATAAAATAAAACTTATCTTTTCAATCCATGACAACAAAAATATTCCTCTTACCCTCAAAGTGATTTCTGTTGTTACAAGTGTTACTGAAATTGAAGTCAGGAATGTAATATTTAACTCTTTTTGCTCTCTTTACTCACTAGTGAAAATTATCTGATTTTATTTATCTGCCTTTATTGAAGGCATAAGAGTGTAAAGTCACTTACATATTAATTTTTACAGCACTTGACACTCAGAGCTTAATTTTATGCATCATTTTTTAACAGCAACAGAGTCAGTACAGAAGGAAGCTCTTTGACGCTTCTCACTCTTTACGTTCGATGATGTTTGGCCAGGATCGTTACAGACGCCGGTACTGGATTCTTCCCCAGTGTGGGGGGATTTTTGTAGAAGGCATGGAGAGTGGTGAAGGTAGGAACTATTAATCTGTTACAAAGTAATATGAAGAACTATATTTTTTAAAACCCTGTTACTCCTCCAATATGTTTTGTGCTTCCAGAATCAAATTTCCTTTATGGATAAACCTTGTAAAACCTTGATTCCCATTCCTTTTGAATTTGTAATGCCCCTTGCTCTGATAAATATTCCTTCTCTCTCCATGATTTTTTTCTGCCACTCTCTGACAGCAAACATAAACTGTTCTTTTTCCTATTTAGTGAACAAAGATCTTCTGCTATATTATCCCTTATAACTGCTGCTTCACTTCTCTTCCTTTCCATTGTCAAGTTTTCCAACTTGTGGTTTATTCTTTAACTTTTGCAGCAAGTATCCATCCTGACAGTATCCTGGAGGTAACTTGTTTCAACCTAAGACCCTTATCCATCGTCACTCATCTTAAAATCTTGTTCATATTTGAAACCTGTGGTCATCTCCTCCTCCATGAAGTTTCCTTACTTGAGTTTCATATTACCACCCAATCCTACAGTCTACCTTTGAACTATATTTTTGGCTGGCTCCATTCCTGTTTCATTAACTAGCATGTAATAGAATGTATATATTTTCTCAATAAACCATCTGAATTTAACTCTTCAGAACTTTGGATGGTTCCAAATACTTAAATTCTGATGGGGCCAAAAGTGTTATGTCAGTGTTTATAGGTTCTGGGATATAGCTATTGCCCGTGGTGGCACATGGAGGCAAAAAACTCCTTTCAACACAGTTTTTTAAAAATTCCTAGTATATGCCAGGCATTTCTAGGTACTGCAGGAGGTTGAAAGATATATAAAGCGTAATCCATACCACACAGAAATTTAACAATCCTTTGAAGAGAGGGGATTGATTAATACATAGACATCTAGATCTAGAACACAAATCATATAAAGCAGTTGTTTTTAACTTTTTGTTTTTAGCAATGGAACTACACTTCTTTTAAAAGGGTGGGAATGCAAGTTGACACAGCCACTATGGAGAACAGTTTGGAGGTTTGGAGATTCCTTTAAAAACTAGGAATAAAAGTACCGTATGACCCAATAGTTACACTCCTGGACATATATCCGAGGAAACCAAAATTGAAAAACACATGTACTCAAATGTTTATCACAGGTAGCTAGGACATGAAAGCAATCTAGATGTCCATTAACAGATGAATGGATAAGGAAGTTGTGGTACATATACACAATGGAATATTAACCATGAAAAGGAACACATTTGACTCAGTTCTAATGAGGGGGGTAGATGAACCTACAGCCTCTTTTGCAGGGTGAAGTAAGTTAGAAAGAGCAAGACAGATACCATATATTAATGCATATATATGGAATCTAGAAAGATGGTAATTATGAACCTACTGCAGGGCAGCAATAGAGACGTGGAGCTTCCCTGGTAGCTCAGCTGGTAAAGAATCATAGAGAACAGACTCATAGAGAAGGACATGGGGGGTGGGGGGAGGAGTGGAGAACAAATGCAAAGAGTAGCATTAAAACATATATATTACTAAAAATATATATATGTTACTATATGTCAAAATTTGGGGGCTCCAAAATCACTGCAGATGGTGACTGCAGCCATGAAATTAAAAGGTGCTTGCTCCTTGGAAGAAAAGTTATGACCAATCTAGACAGCATATGAAAAAGCAGAGACATTACTTTGCCAACAAAGGTTTATCTAGTCAAAGCTATGGTTTTTCCAGTAGTCATGTATGGATGTGAGAGTTGGAGTATAAAGAAAGCTTAGCACTGAAGAATTGATGCTTTAGAACTGTGGTGTTGGAGAACACTCTTGAGAGTCCCTTGGACTGCAAGGAGATCCAACCAGTCCATCCTAAAGGAGATCAGTCCTGAATATTCATTGAAAGAACTGATGCTGAAGCTGAAATTCCAATACTTTGGCCACCTGATGTGAAGAAGTGACTCATTTGAAAAGACCCTGATGGTGGGAAAGATTGAAGGTGGGAGGAGAAGGGGATGACAGAGGATGAGATGGTTGCGTGGCATCACCAACTTAATGGACATGAGTTTGAGTAAACTCCGGTAGTTGGTGATGGACAGGGAGGCCTGGCGTGCTGCAGTTCATGGGGTCACAAAGAGTCAGACATGACTGAGTGACTGAACTGAACTGAACTGATATGTCAAATTAGATTGCCAGTGAAAATTTGCTGTATAACACAGGGAGCTCAAATCCGATGCTCTGTGACAACCTAGGTGGGTGAGTGGGGTAAGAGGTGGGAGGGAGATTCAAGAGGTAGGGGGCATACGTATACTATATGACTGATTCGTGTTGATATATGGCAGAAACCAACAGAATATTGTACAGCAATTATCCTCCAATTAAAAATAAATAAATTTTAAAATCAATAAAAATTTCACAAGGAAAATCAAAAACAAAAAATCTTATGGGGACAAGGAGGTTCATGAAATATGCATTTAATGTACTTAGAATAGTGTCTGGCATATGAGCATTGTTGGCATATAGTAAACAGTGTTGTTATTGATTTGAATAATAATATATTTCTTATGAATGTAAATTGTATGAATTAAGAATATAAAATCATGTGTTGGAATGATGTGTATAAGTCATGCTCTGCTTCTCTCAAGGCAGAAGTAGCTACCAAATGGAATCAGGGAGGGATATAAGAAGGCTTCACTTGTACTTTATTTCTTTTTCAAACCTGATGTCAGTGTTGATTTAATAGGGTAGTGTGGTGGTTCTTTTTTTAACTGTTTGCTTAAAATATTTAAAAATAAGCATGGAAAATTAATTAAAATAGTAAGTTAATATAACCAACAAAAATAAATAAGTTGGACTAATCATATTAAAAAACTTCTGTATAACAAAGGAAATCTTCAATGAAAGGCAACCTACTGAATGAGGATAAATATCTGCAAGTTATATATCTCATAAGGGACTAACATCCAAAATGTATAAAGAACTTATACAATTCAACAGCAGAAAAACAATCTGATTTTAAAATGGGCAGAGTTTCTAAATAGACATTCTTCCAAAGAGGACACTTAGATTGTACGTGATAAGATGTTCAACATCATTAATCAAAAATCAATCAAATAAAAATCATCATGAAATATAACCTCTCACCTGTCAGAATGGCTGTTATCAAAAAGACAAGAAATAACAAGTGCTGGTGAGGGAGAATGTAGAGAAAAAAGGAATCTCTGTACACTGTTGGTGGGAATGTAAATTGGTGCAGGCACAATGGAAAACAATAGGTAAATTGATACAGCCATTATGGATGAGAGTATGGAGATTCCTTAAAAAACTAGAAATAAAACCACCATACAATCCAGCAATTCTACTAGGCATATACCCTGGGAAAACCAAAACTGAAAAAGACACATGTATTCCAATGTTCATTGCAGCACTATATATAATAGATAGGACATGGAAGCGACCTAGATGTCCATCAACAGGATGAATGGATAAAGCTGTGGTACATACAATGGAATACTAGTCAGCCACAAAAACCAACACACTGAGTCAATTCTAATGAGGTAGATGAACCTAGAGCGTATTAAACAGTAAATTAAGTCAGAAGGAGAAAAACAAATACTGTATATTAATGCATATATGTGGAATCTAGAAAGATGGTACTGATGAACCTATTTGCAGGGCAGCAGTGGAGATGCAGACATAGAGAACAGACTTGTGGACAAGGGCAGGGAAGGGAGAGGAGAGGCTAAGATGAATGGAGAGAGTAGCATGGAAGCATGTACACTAACATATGGAAAATAGATAGCCAGTGGAAATCTGCTCAGTGACTTAGGGAACTAAAACCAGGGCTCTGTAACAATAGAGGGGTTGGAAAGGGTGGGAGGTGGAGGGAGGTTCAAGAAGGAGGGGACAAATGTACACCTATGGCTAATTCATGTTGATGTATGGCAGAAATGAAACCAATATTGTAAAGCAATAATCAATCAATTAAAAATAAACATAATTAAAAAACAGATTTAAGAAAAACAACATGGAGGCTCCTCTAAAAGTTGAAATTAGAACTACCATATAATCAATAGAAATCTAATTTAAAATGACAAAATTGTGAGTCACTTGAAGGTACAGAGCCTTGTTGAAGCTAAAAAACAAAGAAATATCCCAGAGTAGCTTTCCTTTAACTGTAATAAGAATCATCTGAGAAGCTAAAAACAAAAATGAGCACTGCCCCTGGCCAATTAAATATCCCTCCTTTTATTTTATCATTCAAGAAATATTTATTGAGCTTCTATTTTATAGCAGCCACCATGTTAGGCATTTGGGATCCAATAACAAGCAAGACAGACATCGCTCTGCTTTTAAGTAAAGCTTATTAATTTAAATTCTGGTGTGTGGGTGGAGGTGGAGAAAATAAACAAATAAGTTATTGTTTATAATGATAAATTCTGTGAAGGAAATATATAGAATGATAACCTAAAGTGAATGGGTAAAATAAGATACAATGGTATAATGCACAACCCAGGGAATATAGCCAATATTTTTAAATAACTATAAAGGGAATATAACCTTTAAAAATTGTGAATCACTACATTAGTATATATACCTGTGACATGTAATATTGTACATCAGCTCTATGTCAATAAAATAAATAAAGTGAATGGGCTAGGGATTCTACTCTAGATAAAGTAAAAACCTTTATCAGATCAGAGAAACCTTTCTTGATCAGAGAAAACCTCTGTGAGGAAATGACTTGATCTGAGACATAAAGGATAAGGAGTCCGGTCAACAAAACAGTATCCCAGGCAGAGGAAGCAGCAAGTGCAAAGTGCCCCAGAAAGGAAAGAACTGGGTATGTTTGAGAAGCTGAAGAAAGGGGAGAAAAGAACAAGCTTTAGCAAGTACAAGAATGGTCAGAGGTTGTAGAAATTTTCAGGAACCAGACCATATAGGCCTTGCTTAGAAGTTTAGATTTTATTCTAGGTTGCAAAAGAGTGAATAGTAGTGTCTCACTTCTGTAATAGTGCAAACCGATAGTCATATTGATATATATGCATGTAAGATTTCTAGAAGGAATCATAGATATGATTGATTAACCACAGTTACCTCTGAAGAATAGAAATAGGGACTGAGGGAGTAGGTCAGAAGCAGTTTAATTTATACCTGTCATTACTGAATATTTTACCTTTGACATATGTTACTTTTCAAATTGAATAAAGTACTGAATTTATATTTTTAAAATAATTCTTATAAATTATTTTTGAAACACTGTTAAAAAATATGAACCAGAAGTTCACAAAGGAGAAATGCTAATAAACTCATGAAAAGATATTCAGCCTTACTGGCGATCAGGGGGAAAAAAAGGCGGTTTTGATTTTTATCTCCCAGATATTGGCAAAAACAAAAAACATTGATAGTATTTAGTTTCCTTGAAGGTGTAGGCAAACAGATGCTCTTACTTCTGGTATGAATGTGTATTGATCTCAACTTTTGGTTTGACAACATACTTCAAAACCCTGAAAAGTATATATCTTAGTACTCCGTAAGTATCCTAAGGAAGTAAATTAAAAAAAAAAATGTAAGACCAAAGATACAGATGCACATCATCATTTATAGCATTATTTATAATAGCAAATAACTGGGCCATATTAACAGCCATTAGTAGAAGATGGATTATTTAAATTGATGATGTATTCCACTGAGTATTCTATAACCATTAAAATTTATGTCATTATGTATTTATTTATTTATGTATTATATATTTATTTATTTATTCATGTATTTATTCACATATCAGGATGTTTACAGAGCAAAACATGTAGGTTAGAATATTATGTATATAATAAGATTTACTTTTTTTTAATTTATAGGTTTAAGTGTATATGTATATGCATATAGAATGCCTGCAAGTGTTATTGAAAAATATTAATAGTAATTTTTGCTGTATATTAGGGCTTTTTAAATTTTTTATATTTTAGTTTTTTCTAATTATTAGTTTAAAAATTATATTAATTTTCCAATGAGCAAAAAATCTAATCTATAAAAAAGGGGAAAATGGAGAATATTATGTAATCTATAAAGGTTTCCTAAAAATATTTATGCATATAACTTGATAAATAGTAAAAGGATATAATTATATAGTATTGGTTTGATCTGGAGTAATAAAGTTTTATAATGCTTTTCAATTTTTTAGGACTAGAAGAAATTGCAAAAGAAAGAGAAAAACTAAAAAAGGCAAAAAGTATCCAAATCAAAGAAGAAATATTTGAGACTTCTGAGCACACTTTAAATTGTTCAAATCCAGATCACTGTGAGCAAAAGGAAGATACTAAAGAAAAAGATAACCCAAATCTGTTTCTTCAGAAACCTGGCTCTTTTTCAAAATTAAGCAAGCTTTTAGAAGTAGCTAAGATGCCTGCTGAGTCAGATGTAATGACCCCCAAACCAAATAGTAGTGCAAATGGGTGCACATTGTCATATCAAAACAGTGGAAAACAGTCACTGGGCAGCATTCAATCAACAGCAACACAAAGCAACACGGAAAAGACAGACTCTAATAATCTGTTCAGTACCAGTTCAAGTGGTCCAGGGAAGTTCTATAGTCCTCTCCCCAATGACCAGTTGTTAAAGACATTGACTGAAAAGAATAGACAGTGGTTTAGCCTTTTGCCAAGGACACCTTGTGATGACACCTCTCTTACCCATGCCAGTATGTCAACTGCTTCTTCAGTGACCCCTCAGTCTCAGCCACTGTCTAAGTCACCTTCACCCGCCCCAGCTCCTCTTCTTGGATCGTCTGCTCAGAATCCTGTTGGCCTAAATCCATTTGCTTTATCGCCTCTTCAGGTTGGTGCTGTTAGTTGTAACTCAGGTTTTTGTTGCTTTGTCTAATCTTTGATCCTGTAAATGTTTTCTCTTAAGGGAAATCAGTTGAATGTTTATAATATTATCCCTGCCATGGCTTGAAAACCGAAGAGCCAAGATTGTTATCACCAAACTTCATCAGAACTACTTATGTCTAAGTTAAAGACTTATCTAACTACTTTTTAGCATATTATTATTACATTATTTAAAAAGAAATTACTTTGAGGAGCAAACAAAACATGTAACTGTTGTATTTAATTTGCCTCTAATTGTGATATATGAAAGAATATTTTTTCAGAATTTTAAAAACAATTTCTGGTTCTAAACACTTTTCCTAACTCCTTAGATTGTCCCTACTTCTAAAATGTGTTGTTTCTTGCAGGTGAAAAGTGGAGTGTCTGTGATGGGGCTCCAGTTTTGTGGGTGGCCTGCTGGCGTGCTTACTTCCAATATTCCATTTACATCACCTTTACCTAATCTGGGATCAGGGTTGGGATTGTCAGAAGGAAATAGTAATACATTTGTGACTCCTAATGTTGCACCAAGTAAAAGTGAATCTCCAGTACCACAGAATGAAAAAGTCTCTTCAACTCAACCTGCAGCTGTTGAAGTAGCAAAACCAGTAGATTTTCCTAGTCCAAAACCCATTCCAGAAGGTATGGTTTATAGTCACTTACTTAATTTTATTGTTATAGATTCCACATGATAACTGAATCTTTGAGGATTATATATTTAGTTATAAATCTTTCAATTTGCATTGTGCCATTAATTCATATTCAAGATATTTATAAAAAGATCTACATATTTATTTTAACTTAGAAATGCAGTTTGGTTGGTGGAGAATTATTGACCCAGAGGACCTAAAAGCTTTGCTCAAAGTGCTCCATCTCAGAGGAATAAGAGAAAAGGCATTACAAAAGCAAATTCAGAAACACTTGGATTATATTACTCAAGCTTGCATTAAGAATAAGGATGGTATGTACTTAGGAGAGATTTCTGTTCTCTTGCTTAGTTATGATAATTAATCCTTTAATCTTAAAACATTTTGGTATATCATAATGCTTAATTTATTACTAGTAAGCATTTGCTCAACAAACAGTACCTCCTTAAATAGCTATTACTTTCTTATAATTTGTCACAACCTGTAGATGTATTGTTTTGTTTCTTAGAAAAGGATGTTCCTACTTTTAAGAGTAATATGCTGGAAATTTCCTGGCAGCCCAGTGGTTAGGACTCTGTGCTCTCACTGCCAGGGCCCAGGTTTGATCAGTCCCTTGGAGAACTAAAAATTCCCACAAGCCACATGGCACAGCTTAAAAAAAATAAAAAGAATAATCTGCCTATGTATACACAAGTACATTTTTATGTTTTAAGTTATATGTATATGCTATCCCTGGAATCTTATTCACTTTCTAGAAGAAATTGTTACAGAATAAAATAGATATTAAAATTAATTTGTTTTCAACTATAGTTGCCATTATTGAATTAAATGAAAATGAAGAAAACCAGGTAACTCGAGACATTGTGGAGAACTGGTCAATAGAAGAACAAGCAATGGAAATGGATTTGAATATTCTTCAACAGGTAGAAGATCTAGAAAGGAGAGTTGCATCAGCAAGTTTGCAAGTGAAGGTAAAATTGACTTGGAATGAAATCTGTTTTTAGGATGATGGAAGGTAACTATATGTGTTATATGCCTGATATATGCCAGTTACTCTGCTAAATGTTTTCACTTTATCTCATTTAATTCTCAAAATGATCCTGAATTAATTTTCCCCATCTTACAGGTAAGGAACAAGACTCAAAGTAAGTAACCTGTCAGTGGTCATATAATAAATGGCCAAATGTGAATTCAAATCAAGTCTGTCTGACTCCAGAGCTTGTGTTCTTTTTTTTTAGTAAATCTTGCTGCTCCTTAATAATTTTCAAAACTGTCATTTCTAGTATGCAGTTTTTTACCACAAGCATTATTTCACCTTTTTACCCATGATACATATAATGCTCTGTCAAATTCCTGCTATACTTTTTCATATAGATGAACTTCTTTACATCCAAGCCATGTTATATGTCAAAATTTCATTATATATAATTTAAAATTAGAGAATATATATCCAAATATACATTATACTATGATAAACATATTCGTGTGTATACCCTACATATATATGTAAATTTTAAATTAATTTATTTATCTACTGGGCACATGTATTTACCATGTCACAAGTATTTACCATGAACAGAACTGGCTTCTGATGGACAGGCAGGAGGAAGGCTTTATCTTTGTGCAAGAATTTTGAGTTTTGGAAAGAGGGGTGTAAAGGTTTTCTCAATTGATAATAAGGTGATGTCTCTGAGAATAAATGGATGGATGATGAATAAGTGTGAAATACCTGGAAAAGTTTAGAAAAATGTAGGCTCTGTGTAATTTGATTTGATATTTTGTGTTTTATTCAGATGAGAAATTTATGCTATAACATTATCCTGTGATATTTGGAAATTTTTGAAGCTCTCCCAAAAATGTCACTTTCCAGTTCTAATATCCCTTCTTGCCACAAACATAATTAATTACCGACTTCAAGAGGCAAAATTTATCATTTGTTGAATCTATTTTGCTAGCAAAAACTATATCTTCCTCCTAGTACTATAATATAAAAATGCCTCATTTACTTGGCATCTTTAACAAATGAGCTCTTCTACCAAGTTAATTTTCTAGAGAAATGAAAATTATTCCATTTAGTGCCATAATTTTTTTAACATATTTGTTGTATCGCTTATGTTATGCATTATACTGCCTTCTTAAATTGAGAATAAAGAGTTTGATTTAAATTATCTTGGTGACACAGGATCATGAGTGTGAAGACCAATTATTAGATAATGATTCCCTAAGGAAATGTGAAGATGGCCCCTACGTTAAATGATCCTAGTGTGCTTTGCTTTTTGTACAATCGTGACTGCTTTTCATAGTCTGTTTTTGTCTTCTCTCGTGATCGCTTGCTACTACTTGCTGGTTAAATTCGATTGGTTCTACTTGCCCAAATTTCCTCGAACTTCATTCATCTAATTTACTAGTTCTAATTGACTGTTGGCTGGGAAAGCACATCTTCATGGTTTTTAATATTAAAGTCGGGGTATGGGCCTGAAGCATTTTCCTGGTGACATACTCATATTTTTGTGCATTAACCTTATCACATTACTAGCTGCTTAGACATTCTTGGCTGTGTTCTAAATATATAAGAAAAGTAGAATTTGTTTTTTCAAGTGAAATGTTTTAACATTAAAATAAGTATTGCTGAAATATTCTGTATTATTCTAATAAAATGAATTATATTCTTTAAGACTCTAAAAACACAAATGATGAAAATAACTGCAAAATATTATTTTAATATCTATACAAGATTTAATGATTTTTTTAAGAAAATAGAGTTATATGTTTAATGTGGGGAGCTAGCCACTGTGAAGAGACATTAAACAGGTGGCCTGTGGGACTACTTAGGTGCATTCATATATATTTTTAATATTACTTATAATTTGGAAATTATTTATTATTTTGTAGAAGAATCTTCAGACCTCTAGTCCTAGTTCTGTTGAGAGTTTATAAAATAACTACTCTTCTAGTTCCTCATAAGATAGCTCCTATGTCTCCTTCTTAGTTTTCTCTTTTACAAGTTAATTAATTCTTTCAACCAGAAATAGGTTCCATGTACAAAAACACCAGTGTCAATATCCTTCTTAAAATGTTGTGTCCATAGCTGTACATAGCGCTGTCTGAATGTGTGCATGGGACTGTTACTTTACTTAATCTGGCACTATTCTTCATTAATGCTGTTTGAATTTGTCCGAACTTTTTAGCATCCACATCATACTCGTGCTTTGCCAAGTATGCACAATGAAACAACAAAGCAAAAAACAAACAAAAAAAACCCTAGGCCTCTTTCCAAAGAGCTTTTAAGGGAGTTCTAGCACATGTAGTATTTCTGTTATTAGTTGCTTAAACTTCAGATCTAAAATTTACATTTATCATTTTTTTAAATAAATTTCGTTTGGGTTATTTTTCAGCATTTGGAACTATTTTTATCTTGGTCGTGTCATATGGAATATTAAACTTTCTTCCTAATTTTAAATCATCTGCAGATTTAATAGCAATCAACAAAGTTACCCCCAGTGTATTAACAGGACAAACCAAGTGCAGAGCCTTTGACCGTTAGCACTGGGGACCTTTTCTGAGGTGATCCAAGTTCTGACAATCACCATTCTTTGGAAACAGTTTTCAACCCTCTAGACTTCTCTAATCTGGTCTTCGTTTTTTGTCTTGTCAACTGCTTTGCAGAGATCCACATACACTATGTTTACAGGGTTCCCTTGATTTGGCAAATTTAGTACCCCTTTCAAAATCTGGGAATGAGGTTTATTTGACATGACTTCTACCTAATGCACTTACACTATTCATAATTCTATGCTTACTTCACAAATATAAATGTTCTACTGAGTAAAGAAGAGGACTTGATTGTAATATAAAGATAAAATAATTATCTCTGAAAAGGTGTAATAAAAACGATAATGCTTATTCTGTTTTGCATTTGATATGCATTTACTAAGTACCTAGTCAGCATCAGACAATAGGCACCACAATTTTGAGTAAAATATGGTTTCTGCCCTCAGAAAACTTGTCATCTAATAGAGAGATAAGACATGTATACATCTCTGCAGAATCTGTTAAACTGATCATAGAGAAGTACAGAATCATGCATGAATTTAGAAAAAGAATACACAACTTCTGGTAGAGACATGGAAAAGATGAGGGAACATTCATGTAGAAGTTGAGATAGAGCTTGAGAAAGTGAGTCAGCTTTTGACAAGGAATGCCATACTAGAAAGAGTAAACAGCCTGAGCAGAGCACGAAGATCCAGAAGATTAGGACATGTTTTGTGGAGTTGTAAATTGTGGAATTTGACTACAGTGTAGGATTTGTGATGAGAACAGTACAGGAAGAGGTAGACTGAGGTACGGGAATGTCATAGTAAAAATGTGGACTTTGCTAAACAGTAGGGAAATTCTGACGGATTTTGAAGTAGATCAGTATAAGCAAGCTGAGTTATAAGATCATCCGTTTATTCAATCAACATGTAAATATTGAGTGCCTACTATTTACCTTCACTGTGCTGGAGATAATATGAAAGTAGACATGGTCCCTGTCCTCATGGAATTTAGAGGTAGAAAGATTAATCACAGTAGTATAAAATTGCAAGTACCACAAGTCTTGCTGTTGTTCAGCCTCTCCGTCGTGTCTGACTCTTTGCGACACTATGGTCTGCAGCACGCCAGGCTTCCCTGTCCTTAATCATCTCCCAGAGATTACTCAGACTCATATCCATTGAGTCGGTGATGTCATCTAACCATCTCGTCTTCTGTCATCTCCTTCTCCTCCTGCCTTCACTCTCCCAACATCAGAGTCTTTTCTGAAGAATCAGCTCTTTGCATCAGGTGGCCAAAAGTATTAGAGTTTCAGCTTCAGTATCAGTCCTTCCAGTGAACACTGAGGACTGATTTCCTTTAGGATGCACTGGTTGGATCTCCTTGCAGTCCAAGGGACTCTCAAGAGTCTTCTCCAACACCACAGATCAAAAGCATCAATTCTTCGGCGCTCAGCCTTCTTTGTGGTCCAATTCTCACATCCATACATAACTAATGGAAAAAATCATAGTTTTGACTAGACGGACCTTTGTTGGCAAAGTAATGTCTCTGCTTTTTAATATGCTGTCTAGGTTTGTCATAGCTTTTCCTCCAAGGAGCAAGCATTTTTTAATTTCGTGGCTGCAATCAATGTGATTTTGGAGTCCCAAGAAAATAAAATCTGTCACTGTTTCCATTGTTTCCCCATCTATTTGCCATGAAGTGTTGAGACCAGATGCAATGATCTTTGTTTTTTGAATGTTGAGTTTTAAGACAGCTTTTTCACTCTCCTCTTTCACCTTCATCAAGAGGCTCTTTAGTTCCTCTTTGCTTTCTTCCATAAGAGTGGTGTTATCTGCATATCTGAGGTTATTGATACTTCTCCCTGAAATCTTGATGCCAGCTTGTGCTTCATCCAGCCTGGCATCTTGCGTGATGTACTCTGCATATAAGTTAAATAAGCAGGGTAACAATATACAGCCTTGACATACTCCTTTTCCAATTTGGAACCAGTCCATTGTTCCATGTCTGGTTCTAACTGTTGCTTCTTGACCCGCATACAGGTTTCTCAGGAGGCAAGTGAGATGCTCTCATATTCCCATCTCTTGAAGAATTTTCCACATTTTGTTGTGATCCACACAAAGACTTTAGTGTAGTCAATGAAGCAGAAATAGATGTTTTTCTGGAACTCTCTTGCTTTTTTGATGATCCAGCAGATATTGGCAATTTGATCTCTGATTCCTCTGCCTTTTCTAAGTCCAGCTTGAACATCTGGAAGTTCTTGGTTCACATACTGTTGAAGCCTAGCTTGGAGAATTTTGAGCATTACTTTCCTAGCATGTGAAAAGAGTGCAATTGTGCGGTAGTTTGAACATTCTTTGGCACTACCTTTCTTTGGGATTGGAATGAAAACTGACGTTTTTCCAGTCTTGTGGCCACTGCTGAGTTTTCCAAATTTGCTGGCATATTGAGCGCAGCACTTTCACAGCATCATTTTTTAGGATTTGAAATACCTCAACTGGAATTCCAACACCTCCACTAGCTTTGTTCCTAGTGATGCTTCCTAAGGCCTACTTGACTTCGCATTCCAGGATGTCTGGCTCTAGGTGAGTGATCACACTATCATAGTTTTCAAAGTCATTAAGGTCTTTTTTGTGTAATTGTTCTGTGTATTCTTGCCACCTCTTCTTAATATCTTCTGTTTCTGTTAGGTCCATACCATTTCTGTCCTTTATTGTACCCATTTGTGCATAAAATGTTCCCTCGGTATCTCTAATTTTCTTGAAGAGATCCTTTGTGAGCTTGTAATATGGAGACTTAACCTCTTAAAGTAGGTCAGGAGAGGATTCCCTGAGGATGTTTAACATGAGAGCTGCAGGATGAGTGGGGTTAACTGTGTTAAGAACAACAGATAAAGGCTGTACACAGACAAATGTAAGACCTCATGTAAACTCCTGCTGCTCAAAGAAAAATGGTGAGTACCAAGACCTATACAGAAGAGTAGTAGAAGGAAAGGAAATGGAAAGGAAGAACTAAGTTCAGAGACCACTGAGATTTCCATTGAAGTGGTTCCAGGAAATGAATAAGCATTTAGTCTAAAGTTGCTCAGAATACTTTGCTGATTTTCATTTTACCTTTCGTAACATCAAAAGTTCTTAAATTTTCTTCTTCAAACTTCTCTCACAATTGTTTCTTTTAATTTTTTTTTTGTTGTTGTTGTTCTTATTTCCACCTAGCTTTAGGAAACACAAGGTAAAAACTTTTAGTAAAGATCCTTGAGATCTGCTGGTGTTTGCTGCTATATTTTAAGTAAAGGTAATTCACCCATCAGGCATTTCAAGAGGAAACCATAGTAACATTGTTCTTTTGATATATAGGGTTGGATGTGTCCAGAACCTGCATCAGAAAGGGAGGACTTGGTATATTTTGAACATAAGTCATTTTCTAAATTGTGCAAGGAGCATGATGGAGAATTTACTGGCGAAGAAGAAGGCAGTGCACATGCACTGGAACGGAAGAGTGACAACCCCCTAGATATAGCTGTAACCAGGCTGGCTGATTTGGAGCGGAACATTGAAAGAAGGTATCTGAAGAGCCCCTTAAGTACCACCATTCAGATCAAACTGGATAATGTGGGCACAGTTACTGTCCCTGCTCCTGCACCATCCATTAGTGGTGATGGTGACGGGTAGGTTATTGAGATTAACTTGAAAAATTATTGTGCTTCTTTGCTAATTGGAGCCTATTTTCTATTGCCTGTTATCTATGTATCTTCTTGTATGTCTGTGATCCATATGGATCATGCTACTTGCATGGTGCTTCGTAAAAACATTTTTTTTTTGTTATGTGCGTTGATAATCCTGCAAAGTGATCTTACATTTACCTGGTTGTGACTAAGCTTTGAGGCACGTAGCCACAGTCTGTGCACTACATCAAATTTAGTTGCTTAAACCTTATACTTATTGGCTGTTACATGTTTTTGTCATTGCTTGGCTTTCAGTGTGATGATTGTTTCACATTCAGTAACCATAAATGTGGACATGACCTACTTAATTTTTCTATATTTCAATGCAGAATTGAAGAGGATATTGCTCCAGGGCTCAGGGTATGGAGAAGGGCATTATCAGAAGCTCGCAGTGCTGCACAGGTAGCTCTGTGCATTCAGCAGTTACAGAAATCAATAGCATGGGAAAAATCAATTATGAAAGTTGTAAGTGTTTTTATTTAAGAAATACTATAACTAATTTACTTTGTCCTGTTTTTTTTCCAATCTTCAGATATTTCTTAGTTATACTTTATTGTCAAAATAATGTATGCTGTATTTGAGAATTTGCTTAATTTTTAAATACTGTATAATTTGATACTTTTCTCCTTATTTTGAGCTTTTTGAAGGAGTCTATCAAGTGTTATCTTTTGTTTTTAAGATCTTCTTTTTATCTCCTTTAATATTGTTTGTAGCTCCAACTGAAGTTGTCTTCTGCATTTTGTCAACATAATAGTTGTTAAGCTAAATGTTTTGAAGGCTCTTTCAATCTTGTAAACATTCCAGTTGCTAACATTACCTGCTATATACATTCACTGCATTCCTGAAATGTCTTTACATTTGTATCAATTTTCTTTTTGTAATGCTAAAAATACTTGGATAAGTAAATGAAATAAACAGAGACCTCTTCCTTTATGCACTTTTGATAAAGTGTTCGATATTGCTGGCATTAAGGATAGATATTTTCATCTGTCCTCTGACAGTTAAAACTATTTCTTCACCTTCTTTGTTCAAGCCCGGTTAGTTATCACACAGAGGTCTCTACTTTGTTCTAGGCAACAAATGCTATACATTCAAATAAAAGCTGTATTTCTTACATTTCCCGCAGATATATTTATTTTAAATCATATATGTGTTCCTTTTCCTTTTATTTATTATAGAAATATCTTTTATATGTTGACTTTTATGAATTATTTTAACAGTTGCTTTTGAATTGCTGATTAGCTTTAAAATTCAAACACTTGAGTTTTGTTTTCATGAATAAGGGTAAAATTCCTTTATTTAAATAGTTGTTCCCCAAATAAAAGAAGTGATCCTTAAATAATTAGCATTCTTTCCTTCCTTTTTACCTCTATGCCTAGACTACTCAAGACTTTATTCATTGTTTACAAATAAATTTGATTTCTTCTATGGTTTTTCACTTCTTTCTAAAATGTCCATAGAATAATGAATCTACAATTTATATATAACCTATACAAAGAAACCCAAAACTTGTACCAAAATCTGCCTTTATATTAGTATAATTACTTTCTGCCATCTTAAGTTTTATTTCAGATTTTTGCAAATTCCTTTTCCATTGTTATTAATAAATTAATATGCATCCATCATTATTTAACTCCATCTCTCATAATTTTCATTTCTTTTTTAATGTTTAATAATGCTATTTTTGCTATAAAAAAAACACTTCTTTATAAAGAAGGCAGAGTTTTTTATTCAAAGATTAATAAGCTCTTGTAACCTTTAATTAGAAATATAACAGGACCTATAAGAATCCTCATAATAAGCTGTATCAGAAAGTTAAAGTGCTCAATATCTTTAGAAATATCCTCTTTGCCAGAAACCAAGCTTACTAAGAAAGAAGGAGCTGCCATAATTTGCCCTTAGGTACTTCTCAGTCCCCTATCTACTTTCTGTTGTTATTAACGTTAAGTAGTCAGCAACATCCACTGTGGCATTCACTGTTTTGTTTTTATTGTGGTAGCAAAGTGGTTAAAACCAAAATGCTCTAACACATTGTGAGCTATTACTGTGATTTTCCAAAAATGCTATAAGTTCAATATATGTTACCCTTTCTTAGAAAGTGTCAGAAAAGAATTTTAAAGTCATAAATGTGAGATGTAAGATGGATTTTTTAGTATTTTTACCTATCTATTGTAGAAGATTGTGAGAATTTACTTAATGTTCATGAACCTGATTTTTAAATTTTGTCATTATAGGGAATTAAATATAGCCTTCAAAATGTTATTTCTCAATGAATATTCTTATAATAGAAGTTTTAAAGAAATAACTCAGATATGGAGAAATAGCACCATATTAAAGTATTTAGTGATGTGGTTATTAGGAAAGGTCATAAAATAAATACTTACTGTCAGAATATTAAACTCTACTGCTTTCTCTTCTAGTACCCATGCCAATTTTAGTATTATGTGTATATTACATATATTTGATAGCTATTTATTAAGGTGAATAGCATGTATCTGCTGTTTTGGTAAGATTCTTAAGCTGTCATTGGTGTGCATGTTGAGTTATGAAAGACTATTTTGGACCTTCCCAGATTAAGATTTAATGTTTTCTTGAAATTAAACAAATTGAATTTGAACAATTAAGCTTTTTTGGTTTTAAGAGTATTTAAATACATAACTTAAAATGAGTATAAATGCTATAAAATTTAAATGTTTTAATTATTTTAAATTGAAAAATAGTAATGTTTTCAGATTTAGAATATTGATTACAGGACATTTTCTACTGCTACTGGAAATAAACATTAAATGTCAAAATATAATGTTAGTACTTACTGTTTTTTAAAGCCATCTTTGAAGTTTTTACTTGTCTAATCATCCTTCTTTCCTTTGTGAAACTTGTTATACAGAATATGTGTGCGTGAGAAAAAAATCTTCTCTCTATAGATTTAAAAATTCTTAATGGTATTAGAAGTTTTTCCACAGAGAAGAAATTATTTTTACTCCTAGAAAGTAAATAATGACCTCTAAATTCTTTAATTTATTGTAACAGTTTTTTTCCCTTAGAATTCATTTTGTAGGATCCATTTTCTACATTTGTGACACATGTTTGATTTGGGTTGATTTTTGAAGTTTCCTGGTTTAGACATAGTCAAAATATAGGAACATCTTATTATTATTATTTACTATTCTGAATCTACAAGTTTCCTAATTTTGACCTTAAAAATTACTCTAACTCTTACTTATTTCTTTCTTAGGATATCATGAGGATGCTAAGATAAGCAAACAATGAAATATATTAAAAAATTAAAGTGCCATGTATTAAGGCTATTCATTGCTTTATGTGCTCTAATGTCATGTTAATTATTTCATATGTTAATGTGTACATGCTTCTGAAGTGTGTGCAGGCATTCAACCTCTAGCTTTGTTCTTTGCAGTGTACTTGAAATGTGCATTTACCCCAATTGAACTGCTCACCCTGTCATGTGGTCCATATCTGTGTAACGAGAGATACATAGATGTGTATGGCTACTGTTTATTTGTTAGCAAGCGGAATGTTCATTACTAATATGAATTAGGAATTATGGTGTGTTTAATATCCCAATAACTACGATTCATAGCAGAGTCTTAACTTTAAATGATTTTTCATGTATTATAGTACTGCCAGATATGTCGAAAGGGAGATAATGAAGAACTGCTCCTCCTTTGTGATGGCTGTGACAAAGGCTGTCATACATACTGCCACAGACCCAAGATTACAACTATACCAGATGGGGATTGGTTTTGTCCAGCTTGCATTGCTAAGGTACGACTGACCTAAAACTTATTTTTTTTTATTATACAGCAAAGTGATTCAGTTACATATGTATTTTTTTCAAGTTACTTTCCATTATAGCTTATTAGGAGATTTTGAATATACTTCCTTTGCTAAACAGTAAATCCTTGTTGCTTATCTGTTTTATGTATAGTAGTTTGTATCTGTTAATCCTGTACCCCTAATTTATCGTTCCCCCTCTATCTTTCTTCTTTGGTAACCACAAGTTTGTTTTCTATGCCTGTAAGTCTATTTCTTGTAAGATTCATTTGTATTATTTTTTAGATTCCACATATAAGTGATAAAATATTTGTCTGACTTCACTTAGTATAATAATTTCTAGGTTCATCCATGTTGCTGCAAATGGCAATATTTCATTCTCTTTTATGGCTGAGTAACAGTCTGATATGTATGTATACCACATCCTCTCAAACCAGTTGTCTGTTTGATGTGCACTTGAATTGTTTCTGTGGTGTCTTGACTATTGTAAATAGTGCTGCTATGAACATTAGGGTACGTGCATCTTATTGAACTAAGAGTTTTCATCTTTTCCAGGTTTATGCCCAGGAGTGGGATAGCTGGATCATATGGCAGCTCTATTATTTTTTTTAAGGAACCTTCATACTCTTTTCCATAGTAGCTATACCAATTTACATTCTCATCAACAGAGTAAGAGGGTTCCCTTTTCTCCACACCCTCTCCAGCACTTATTATGTGTAGACTTTTTGATGATAGCCATTCTAACTGGTATGAGGTAATGCCTCATTGTGGTTTTGATGTATGTTTTTCTAATAATTAGTTAAACTGACCATCTTTTCACATGCCTGTTAGCCATCTGTGTATGTCTTATTTGGAAAATATCTATTTAGGTCTTCTGCCCATTTTTTGACTGGGTTGTTTGTGTTTTTGATATTGAGTTGTATGTGTGAGTTGAGCTGTTTGTGTACTTTGGTTATTAACCCGTTGTCAGTTAATATTGTTTGCAAATATTTTCTCCCAGTCTGGTAGGTCTTTTTGTTTTGTTGTTGTTTTCCTTTGCTGTGGAAAAGCTTTTTTAAGTTTGATTAAGTCGCATTTATTTGTGCTTTTAAGGCTTCCCTGGTGGCTTAGATGGTAAAAAAGTCTGCCAGCAATGAGGGAGAGTGGGGTTTGATCCTTGGGTTAGGAAGATCCCCTGGAGAAGGAAATGGCAACCCACTCCAGTGTTCTTGCTTGGAGAATGCCATGGACGGAGGAGCCTGGCAAGCTACAGTCCATAGGGTCGCAAAGAGTCAGACACGACTGAGCAACTAACAGTGACACTGACTGATTATTGCTTTTTTTTCTTTTGCCTTGGAAAACTGGACTAAGAAAATATTGCTATGATTTGTGTCCAAGAATGTTTTGTGTATGTTCTCTTCTAGTTTTATGTGTCATGTCTTATATTTAGGTCTGAAACTATTTTGAGTTTATTTTTATATATGGTGTGAGGGAGTGTTCTGATTTCATTGATTACTTGTAGCTGTCCAGCTTTTCCAACACCAATTACTGAAGAAACTATTCTTTCTCCATTGTATATTCTTGCCTCTTTTGTTGTAGATTAATTGACTGTAGGTGTATGGGTTTATTTCTCGGCTCTCTGTTCTGTTCCCTTGATCTATATGTCTTTGTGCTAATACCACAGTTTTGATTACTGTAGCTTTGTATTAGGTTGGTGCAAAAGTAATTACGTTTTGACTGTGAATTTTAAATCATTATAACTAGGTTCAAACACATCTTTATTCATCAAAATAGGAATCATTACAATCAACACATTTTGCCAACAAGAAATAAGTTGGTTTATACCTGTAGTGTAAAAATCTGTGCTTCAGGATTCGACAAACTCTGGAAAAGCATTTTCTGCCTCCTGCTGGTTGTGGAAGCATTTACCCTGCACACAGTTGTCAAGAGATGCTTGAAGAAGTAGTAGTTGGTTGTAAGAGATCAGGTGAAAATGGAAGATGAGGCAAAACTTTGTAGCCCAATTCATTCAACTTTTGAAGTGTTGGTTGTGTGACGTGTGGTTGGGCGTTGTCGTGGAGAAGAATGGACCCTTTCTGTTGACCAATGCCAGCTGCGAGTGTTACAGTTTCGGTGCATCTCATTGATTTGCTAAACATACTTCAAGATATAATGATTTAGCTGGGATTCAGAAAGCTATAGTGAATCAGACACCACCAAACAGTGACCACGACCTTTTTTTGTCGCAAGTTTGGCTTTGGGACTTGCTTCGGACTTTGGTGAACTGGTCGTCACTAGTTGTCCTGTAAAATCCACTTTCTGTCACATGTCACAATCTGATTGAGAAATGGTTTGTTGTTGTTGCATAGAATAAGAGAAGACGACACTTTAAATTTTTTTGATTTTCAGTCAGCTCATGAAGCACCCACTTACCGAGCTTTTTTCACCTTTCCAATTTGCTTCAAATGCAGAATGACCATAGAATGGTAGATGTTGAGTTCTTCTGCAAACTTCTCGTGTAGTTGTAAGCAGATCAGCTCTGATGTTTGCTCTCAATTGTTCATTGTCAACGTCCAGTA